>NW_006399755.1:17936328-17971515 GCF_000299155.1 Elephantulus edwardii
GATTCAGTGACTGGGATAATTGGGATGGGAGTGTCAGAGACAGTGCGATTGGCACAGGACAGAGCAGAGTTTAGGGCTGTTGTACATAGGGTCACTATTAGTTGCAAGCGACTTGATGGTACATAATAAGAAACAACAACAACTGTTGTTGTTATGTACCACCAAGTCAGGACTCACTCATAGTTGACCCTCCAGAGGATTTCAGAGGCAGTAAATCAGAGGAGGACACTGTACAACCTCCTTCCTCAAAGCAATTGCTATATTGAACCACCTGCTTTGGGCAGACAGTGCCACTATCTACCACTAGGCCATCAGAACATAAGTATATGATCTATGCATTTATATATACACATATATACAAGGCGTAATCTTGTCTATGCTTATGTACAAAACATGTACAAAATACGTATCACATACCAAAATGACTGGATGTTGAATTTGAAACACACAAAGAAAGAATATGTCCCTCATTAGCAGGCTGATATATCCACAATGCAAATGCAATTAAGACAAACAAGGAAGATATTCTTCTAAAATAATTCATAAAATAAATAAATCAGGATGCTCTGGTAGCTTAGTGGCAAGAAGCTATGCTGCAACTCCAAAGGTATGCAGTTCAAATCCACCAGATGCTCCTCTGAAGAAGGAGGGGCAATCTCCTCCTGTACCAGTCAGATCTGATTCAATGATACATACACACACATACAAACACAGCCACTTGAAAGAATGCCAACCAAAATTCTGAGATAGTTTAAAAACACCACCCACCTAGCAGAGTTAAAAACAACCAAAAAAAACTCATTAAAAGGGAAAATATAAGCATTTCTGTAAATGCTTACTAATTATCTCAATATGTACAGAAGACCGCAAAGAGAAGGTGAAACACTTACTATTGAAGATCAAAGACTACAGTCTTTAGTATTTATTACACTGGAACATAAAACAAAAATTCTCACAACTAGGGACAATATAAGCAACATGGTAAATAAAGAAAAAGGCTCGAGTAATCTAGGATTTCATTTTGCTTGGATCTACAATCAACACCTTTGGAAGGAGCAGTCAAGAAATTAAATGATATATTGCACTGGGAAGGGTGGAGGGTTGGCAAAGGAGAAGACCCCCAACCAGGTGAACTGACACATAACTGCCGCAATAGGCTCTTGTGCATCATGAAGTGTGCGGATGGCACAGGACAGAAAGGGGTACAGATCTTTTCTCCACAGGGTTGCTATGAGTCGTACTCGACAGCACCTAACAATGACAATGCACTGGAAGTATGTGTTATAAAAACATTTTTTAAAATTTGTTAAAAAGCAAAGATGCCACTTTGAGATCACATCAACTGCCTCATATGCAAGCTGGAAAATGTTTAAAGAAGACCAAAAAAGAATTGATACCTTGAATTATGGTGTTGGCAAAGAACACTGAATGTACCAAAGACTGTCAGAAGAATGAAAAAGTTTGCTAGGAAGAAATACAGCTAGAATATTCCTTACAAGTGAGGATGGCAATATTTCATCCCATGTTACATATTATTGGGAGAGATTAGTTTCTGGAGAAAGGCATTCTGCTTAGTAAAGCAAAGGATCAGTGAAAAAGAGAGTCTCAGCAAGACAGACCGACAGAGTGGCTGCAAAATGGCTCATCGTTAGAGGACAGTACATGACCTGGAGGGTCTCATGCTGCTGTACACAGGTAGGGCTGCTGTGAGTGGGAATCACTTGACAGCACAAGAACCTAACAGTAACAGCAAACTTATCTGAGATGTTAATATGATCAAATCATATTTATCTTTTATTTCTTTAGCCGAAAATTATTAATCAAAAGACTCTAAGTATGATATTTCCCCATTCAATCTCTAAGAAACACAGCTGATGGCAATCTTTGAAGCAATATTTGATATGCAAAAATAGTCAGATGAAGAAATTAATCATCCCAACAGACAAAATGTATTCCAAAAGGAACTGAGACATCTGCTTTCATACTAAGATGAAAGTGTCTTTGTTTGTATACTTCCTAAATCTAGTTCAAAGACCCAGAAAAATCAGATCATTTTGTTTTTAAAATTAAAATTTTATTTTTATTGTTCCAATTTATAAAAAATAAATAACATCATATAAACAAATATAAAAATATTTTAGAACATATAGTCAGCATATCATAGACCTAAAATATTTGCTGCAATAAAAAATAAGGCAAAGTAATTCGTGTTTATCAAACATCTGGAAGTACATAGAAGGAAGAGAGGATGAAATCCTTTTTAGATAGCCTTCCTCCTTAAAACAGAACCAAAACCAGCCATAGATGATCCAGGGAATAGAAGAAAATGTGTGCTGTGAAACATATTAGCCTTAGAATATATTCTGAGGCAGTATATTGTAATAATGGAAAGTATACAGGTTTTAGAACCCAAAAGATCTAGTTAAAAATATTATGCTATTCATTTTATTTAACTAACAAATTTATATGACATTTACTATGTGTCAAGCATTGTTTTAAGTGTATTATACACATTAACTCATTATATCATTTAATCCTCATAAAAATCTCATGAGGTAAGTACTATTATATCCCTGTTGTAAAGATCAGGAAAGCAGAGCCAAGAGGTTAAGCAATTTACCAAATGTCACAGAACCAGAATGTGAGTCCAAGCAGTCTGGCTCTGGTGTCTACAATGATGACCCAGTAATTCTGTCTCCCTGAATTTCAAATCCTTCATCTATAAAAACAAAACCAAAGTACTAGATCTTTAGGATTAAATATAATACTTTTTGTAAAGCAGTCAGCATATTGTTGTTACATGCCGTCAAGTTGTCTGACACTCACAGTGCTCGTATGGACAACAGCTCTGAACCCTGTCCTATCCTGAGCCTATCTCACTGTCTCCAACACACCTGCCCCTGTTACCCCAGTCACTGCATCAATCCATCTCATCCAGGGTCTTCCTCTCCTGCCTTGTCCCTCCACCTTCCAAACATGATGTCTTTCTCCAAGAACTGGTCCCTCCTGGCAACATGCCCAAAGTACATGAGACAGACCTTCAAAATCCTAGCTTCTAAGGAGCAACTTGACTTCACTCACTGCGGGAAATACTTTTTTGTTCTCTTGGTGGTCCATGGTATGTGCAATACTCTTCTCCAGCACCACTCAAAGGCATCATTTCTTTTTCTGTTATTCTTATACACTGTGCAGCTCTCTGATGCATGGCAAGTAATTGTGAAGACCACGGCCTGAATCAAGCGCACCTTAGTCTCTAGACTGACATCTTTGTACTTCAGCACTCTGGAGAGGTCCCTAACAGAAGATTTTCCTAATGCAATTTGTTGCTTGATTTCCTGGCTGCTGGTTCCAAAACTGTTAATTGTGCACTCGAGCAAGCTCAAAGTGTTAACAATCTCAATCTCTTATCCATCTATCATGGTGCTGCCAATTGGCCCAGGGGTAAAAATATATATATATATATTTTATATTTATATATATATATATTTTTTTTAAATATGCTTCAATCCATATTGAAGACTTCAGTTCTCTATTTTCTGCAGCAGATGCTTCAGGTCCTCCTCAGTTTCAGTGAGCAAGGTTGTATAATTCTCATAATGTAAGTTGTTGATGAGTCTTCCTCCAATTATTATGTCACCTTCCTCCTCATAAAGCCTAACCTCCCAAATGAGCTGTTCCACATATATACTGAAGAAATATGGAGAGAGAACACATCCCTGACAAACTCCTTTCCTGATTTTGAACAATGTGGTGTTTCCTTGCTCTGCTCTGCCGACTGCCTTCTGGTCCTAGTAGAGGTTTCACATGAGCATAGTGAGGTGTTCTGGGATTCCCATTCTTCTCAAGGTTAGCCACAATTTCTTGTGATCAACACAGTCACCTTTGTGCAATCCACAAAACACAGATAGACATAGCAGAGGGAGGTACCGGCGAGGTGAGGGATTGGAGCAGGATACTAGTGAGGCAAAGCTAGGTAGGACAGGACCACAGCACCTATGACAAAGCAGGGGGACAACCTGAATCTGTTAGCTGTGTAATGGGGCAAGATTTTCACCTGATCTTTTGGGTAAAATACTTGTAAGATATTCCTCTAAAACTAGGCACCCAAAGACAGACTGACTAGGAAGAAGGATTGGCCACCTACTTCCGAAATAACAGATCTTCAAAAACCCGAATTACAATAGAGCACAATTAGATTAGACTAGCAGATATGGCACTGGAGGCTGAGGCCTCCTATTCAGAAACACAAAGGAGGAAAAACAGTTGTAAGCAGACATGAGCAACTGGGATGTGAAATGTGAGAATTATGAATATAGGAAGACTGAGCATTGTTACGGAAGAAATGGTACACATAAATATTGACATACTAGGCACTGGCAAACTGAGATAGATTAGCTTGGGACATTCTGAAAAAGATAGTCACATGATCTACTATGCTGGAAATGGAAATGAAAAAGTGAGGAAAAAATAGGACTGCACTCATAGTCAAGAAGACAAGAAGATCATTTCTAGATCCATCCTGAAATATAATGTTGTGAGCAACAGGATAATATCCACATACATACAAGGAAGACATTAATACCACTATCATTCAAATATATGCACAACCAACCAGAGCCAAAGAGGAGGAAATAGAAGATTTCTACCTACTTTCACAGTCAAAAATTGAGCGAATATGAAACCAAGATTGAGGGAATGTGCAACAAGAGTCATTAATAATGGGAGACTGAAATGCAAAAGTTGGAAACAAGGAAGAAGGATCAGTAGTTGGAAACCAGAGTCTTGGTGAAAGAAAAGAGGCTGGAGATAGAATAATAGAATTTTGTACCATCAATGATTTATTCATTGCAAATACCTTTTCTTTTTTTAAAAAAAATTTTTTATTTTATTTTATTATTTTTGTGTGAGTGTACCGTCAAATCAGATCTGACTGGTACAGCAGGAGATTGTCCCTCCTTCCCCGGCAAAGCATCTGGTGGATTTGAACCGTGCACCTCTGGGATTGTAGTTGCAGCTCCTTACCACTAGGCCACCAGAGCTCCCCTGCAAATACCTTTTCTAAGAAACACAAATGACAGCTATGCACATAGACCTCACTTGATGGTACACAGGAATCATAGTTATTACACCGTGGAAAGAATCACTGGAAAAGCTTAATATCAACTGCAAAAACTAGGCCAGGTGCTGACTGTGGAACAAACCATCAACTAGTCCTATGCAAGCAAGTTCAAACTGAAGTTAAAGAACATTAAATCAAATCCACAAGAACTAAAATTTAACCTTGAGTCTATCCAATCTAAAGTTAAAAACCATCTCAAGAACAGGTTTGAGGGCTTGGACACTAATGGACCAAGACCAGAAGAGCTGTGGGAGGATATCAAGAATTCACCCATGAAGAATGCAAGAGGTCATTACAAAGACAGAGGAGGAAGAAAAGAATGAGGCTCTGAATATTGCACTAGAGTGCCAAGAAGTCAAAGCAAAGGGAAGAAACCAAGAAGTTAAAGAGCTGAACAGAAGATTTCAAAGGGTAGCTTGGGAAGACAAAGTAAAGCTGCCAGTATAGTACCCAACATACAGGACACTGAACTCTTCCTTTCCCCTGGTGAGCAACCAGAAGCCCCTGATCATTGTGCAATCCTATTTGGTCATAGATGATAATGCAAGAATTATTTTGTTTTATTTTTATTTGTGTGTGTGTGTGTGTGTGTGTGTTGTGTGTGTACCATTAAATTGGATCCAACTGGCAAAGGAGAAGACTGCCCCTCCTTCTCCAGCAGAGCATCTGGTAGATTCGAACTGTTAAGCAGCTTCTTGCCACTAGGCAACTGAGCTGCAGAAAACACAATGATTTTTACAAGCATAGAATGATCACATTAAATTCTGCCTGTAATATCAATATGCATAAATATGCACTAAGGGACATATTAACTAACAACAAATTTGCTACTATTCAAGTTATAAACTCAGTGGGATTTGACTACCATAAAAAATAAAATAGTATAAACTACCATAAAAAGGTTTTTTTAAAAAATAATTTCAAGATTTTTCAAATGCTAAAACAGTACCAGAAAAAAATCTTACAAATAAATCTACACCAAGCATATCATACCTATAGCCAAAACATTCATTAGAAATTTTAAAAATGAAAGTTACCTGAAACTTTTCATTTATATTCACCTGAAGTCTCTCATAGCTTGCCAGACATCACCTTCTTCCCTTCCCTCCTTTCCTACTCCCCCATTCCTGATCTGAGAGGTGAATTGTGACACTGTTGTTGTTGTTACATGCCTCTCCTGCGCTATCCCTCCACCCTCCTAAGCATGCCGTCCCTCTCCAATGACTGGGTCCCTCCTTGAAACAAATCCAAAGTCAGACAAAGCTTCAGAATCCTTGCCTCCAAGAAGCAGCCTGATTTAACCCTCTCTAGGACAAACCTGTTTGTTCTCTTAGCAGCAGAAGTTCCAAATCTTTTTTTAGAGTGCCATTTAACACCTTACACTTGTCCCAGTCATTCTGGCATCCTCTCCTGTATTACACATAGACATGTGGCAGGGAAAATAACCATCTGAGACAGTACTACAAACTGCTCCAAGAGGGTAGTTGGACTCACTGCAGGAAGAATAATACATTAAGGCTATTGTAAAACTGGACTTAAATTCTTGAGGAGATAGATAACATTCTGGGGCCAATTTACCATAAAGTCTATGCTGCAAAAGTCCAGAATTTTACTTCTAGCAGTTAAAATATGATCAAACCTTTCATTTCAGAAAAGGATGAACTTTTCTCTTGGGAGGGAACACTTACTGTCTGTGAGACCTTAGTTACTTTATTTCTGTATCCCTCAATTTATAATAATACTTTAACCTCACAGGGTTGCTGTAAAGATTAGTTGGCACATCTAAAGCACTTAGAACAGTGCCTAAAAGATTGATTTAAAAAATTAGCCTGTATTATCATTAGCAGTGTCATCAGTATTACTGCCATCACTGTCAACATCATTTATCCAAAAACTGGCTCATTTTAGGTTTATAAATATAAACAAGTTCAATACTTGCTGATGGTATAATTTATTAAAGTTTACTTTATCTGTAACACATTAGTTATTTAAACATTTTTCCTAGCCAACAATTAGGAATTTTATCTTTTCTAAGTAAATGTGTCATAGTTTCTAGTCTCAAGATGGTTTCAGCTAAATGAGTCTGAGTATTTGCCAATTTCTCATGAAACAACAACAAACAAAACGCCCCTGGATTTATCAAAATAGTTTCTTTGTCCCAATAGGTAGAGGGAAATGGGGGGGGGGGCTACATTATTTTGCAGGAAGCTGTGGTCGCCTTGTAGGTAAGGAGTTATACTGTCCATTTGAAAGCAGAAGTTTGAACCCATCAGTTGCTCTGTAGAATAAACATGGGAAATCTCCTCTCATGTGATTTATAGCCTCTGAAAACCCGCTGGAAGGTCAGCTTTATTATTTAGCTCAGGCTCAATGGCACATGACAATATTATTTTACAGAATTAATGCTTTTTGCCCAAGTTTTATTGCCAGTAGGTCAACTCATCAATCAATTCAATAAATCAAGTTTTAAATAAATTTTCACCCTTTTTCCCATCTTTGGTATTGTTTTATCCTAAGATTACACATAGCACAGCAATTAAAATTACAAGAATACACAGAAGTCTGTCATACTTTTCCAGATGATACAAATGGACAAAAAAAACTAAGATATTCACAATGTCTATATTATCAAACTTTATAATGCTCTGGTTGTATCAAGTTGAAACGGATTCATTTTGTGCGTTACTTAATTCTCTCACTAGATGGTGCTATCTACACAGCTATGCTCTTTTCTAAAATAAGTTGCCAGTGTTAATATTTAGTAGAGGTGCTTACAGGCTTTTGAAGATGGGCAATATCTTGATAAGAAGGGCTGATCAGGCTACTAACATTATATTTAACATAACTCAAAGTAGTCCACAGAGAGTTGTGCTGCTGACCCAAAAAAACACTACTCTGAAGGTTCAAATACACCAAAGGCTCCTTGGCAGAACAATGGACAATCTCCTACCATGAAACTTACAGTCTCGGAAACTGGCTAGAGGGCCAACTACAAATAAGTTCCAACTTGATAGCAATGTCTTAGTCCCATTAAATATTTGTAATTTTCCACATACTAATCAATGTAACAATCAAAGCAGTCTTATACAAGGGCCTCCTCTTCTCTAGAGGTAGGAGTCCCTGGGGAAAGGTATCATGCTTGGCAGAGGATCAACAAAAAAAGAAAAAGACAATTAGATAGACTGACACAGTGACCACACCAAGAGTCTCAAGCACAGCTTTGTTCTTGAATAAGGGATTAAGAAAGCTAACATTAGAATTACCGGAATTCCGCCACACACACAGCTAGTACAATAATAAATGCACAGGAATAAGTGTGCAGGCGATAATCAGAGAAAATTATGTAGACATGAAGAGAGAAAGAAGCTAAGCCATGCAAACTGCAATTAGAAGAAACATTTTTTAAAAAATTAAATCAATACCCTAATAAAATTCTTTATAATCAAAGATGAAGAATTCTAAAAGCAGATGAGAAAAACACAATAAAACATATCTTTCCTTGTTATGCACTGTGAATTTATCCCCAGCTGTCTGAACTAATTGTGCTTTATTAATCTGACTTTGAAGTACTGGACTAAACGTGGACACACATTGTGTGATATTTTTTGCCTCACCTTTCCCTAACCTATAAACCTCACAACTGTGAGTAAAGTCTGTGAGTCAATTTGCAATGAACATTATTTCTAGAAATAGGAACAGGAGCATGTCAGGCAGCATGTCTGACCATGGTAGTTATTTGTATGGTGTACGGTATGGATATTATTGACATGGACAGTCCCCCTTTATGAAGTAGCTAGAAGTAATTTAGGTCTCGCTCATGTTGTAATTGCTCCTTTTGCAGGATGGCACAGGATAGGGCAGGGTTCAGGTCTGTTGTTCACAGAGTAGCTATGCATTATACTCAACTCAAGAGGACCTAACAACAACAACTCTGTCATTTTTCCAATAATATGCTCATTTCATGTCTCTGTGATACATTCTGGTAATTCTTAAACTATTTCTAATAAAATATTTCTACTGCATACAGGTTTATGTCAAAGTTCTATCCTTTATCTATCTATTCAACCTGGATGCTGAGCAAATCTTACAAGAAGCTGGACTCCATAAAGAAAAATGTGGCATCAAGAATGGATGCACTATGCAGATGACATAACCGTTCTTGCTGAAAGTGAGGACTTAAAACACTTACTGCAGAGGATCAAAGAGGATAAAAAACTTCTATATGGTCTGCATCTCAACATCAAGACAAAAATCTCCATCACCAGACAGATACGCAACATCATGAGAGATGGAGAAAAGGCTGAAATTGTCAACAATTTCACCTTCTTGGATCCACAATCAATGCTCATGGCACAAGCAGTCAGGAGATCAAGAGACATATTGCTTTGTGAAATTCTAGGACCTCTCCAAATTACTGAGGAGCATGATGTCAGTTTGAAGACTAAGGTGTGCATAATTCAGGCCATGGTCTTTTCAATAACTTTCTATTTGAGAGCTGGCAACGAATAGGATGACTAAACAATTTATGTCTTTGAATTGCGGTGTTAGAGAAGAGTCCTGAATATCTCTTGGACTGTCAAAAAAGCAAAAAAGTATGATCTTGGAAAAAGTGTAGCCAGAATACTTTGAGGCAAGATGCCAAAACTTCATCTCACATATTTTGGGCATGTTGCTAAGAGAGGCTATTCTCTGAAAAAAGTTTTCATGCTTGGAAAGGTAGAAGGACAACAAAACAGGGGCTGAGGTGTGTCTGGGATGATGAAGATGGGACAGCGTTCAGATTTTGTTGTTCACAAGGTCGCTATGAGTCGTACTCAATTTGACAGCACCTAAAAACAACAACTACACACTTAATAAATTGTAGTATAAACATTAGAGAGATTTTTCAACAAAATTAGGAGTACAAAAACAAAACTAAAAGCCAGTGTCATATGCAACAGAGAAAGATGGAAAGTTTTCCTTTTAAGAACAAGGAATGGCATACAATGAAATACAATGCAAAATTGGAAAGCAATGGGGATTTTGCAAAACTCTGCATAATACAGACAAATCTAGAGCATATTATGTTGTGTGAAATAAATCAGTCACCAAAGGACAAATGTTGTATAAGATAGTCTATCTAAAGCTTAAAGGAGGGTCATCCTGACACAACCATTTTAGTGCGATTACTAAGGAGGGGAAGGGGGGTGGGGCAAAGGCTAATTAATACACAATAAGAATTTGTGCAGGGGTGGGGAAGGGTGCAACAATGAATGAATGGAATTCCAAAATCTCTGTAGATGTTCATGGAAACGAAAAATAAACAAACTAAATTAAAAAATAAAAAAGGGGGAAAAAACCATGTTAACTTTTTAAATAAATTCCAAATATTTTTTACAAAAACAACAACAAAAAAAGAATTTAAGATAGGTGAAGGGAAAGAAAATGTGGAATGAAAGGGTGACCAGACATTATAGATATTATAATTAATATTATGGAACAAAATGTACATGAAAGACTTTAACATAACCAGTAAACTTTCACTTAAAGCACAATAAAAGAATTACAAAAGAATGAGAATATGATAGGGATGCCTATTATCACCACCCTTAGTCAACACGATACTGAAAGTTCTAGTTAAAAAAATCCAAATCAGAAAAGAAGTAAAATTATTTCTAGTTCCAGCTGGCATGATCCTGAGTACACAAGAACATAAGAACTCCGCAAGATACAAGATCAAAACACAAAAATTTATAGTTGCTCTAAACAGGAAAGAGTAAGCTAGAAAAAGAAATCAAGAAAATGACACCACTAACCCCCAGACTGATAAAATACCTAGGAATTAGTTTAATAACACACTACAAGAGACAAAAAAAAAAGGCCTGAAAAATGTGACGACATTGTATGCTGATGAATCACGTGGTCACTGACTCATAGGTGACCTTCCAGTGGGTGTGCAGAGGTTATAAACAGCACGGGAGGATGCTGTGCATCTTTCTCCAGTGGAGTAGCCGAAGGCTTCAAACTGCCTGCCTTTGAGTGAGCTGGCAGCCTAATTCCTGGCTACCAGCCACCAGAACTTCCTGCTCATAGATGGGAACACTTAATATAGTGAAAGTATCAATTCTACTGTGCACCAGCTAGAGTACAATCTCAATACAAATTCCCACAATATTCTTTAACAACAACAACAACAACAATATTTTTTACTGAAAAGAAAAAAACTAATGACCAGTGTTACACTGAAAGGAAAGAAACTGAAACTATTGCAGGAAAAGAACAAAGATTTCACACTTTCCAATATCAAAACCCATTATACAGCTTGTGTAATCAAAGTGGCCTAATATTAGTTCTACAACAGACACATATGACAGGCATATATATGTTGTTGTTGTTGTTAGGTGCCGTCAAGTCGATTGTGACTCATAGCGACCCTGTGTACAACAGCCCTAAACCTTGCTCTATCCTGTGCCAATCTCATTGCCTCTGACACACCCATCCCGATTACCCCAGTCACTGAATCAATCCACCTCATAGAGGGTCTTCCCCTCCTGCGCTGTCCCTCTACTCTACCCAGCATGATGTCCCTCTCCAAGGACCTGACTCTCCTTTTAACATGTCCAAATTATGTCAGACGAAGCCCCAGAATCCGTGGCTCCAAGAAGTAGCCTGGTTTAACCCTCTCTAGGATCAATCTGTTTGTTTTCTTGGCAGTCCATGGTACCCTCAATACTCTTCTCCAGCACCACAGCTCAAAGATGTCAATTCTCCTCTATCCTCCCTAGTCATTGTCCAACTCTCTGATGCATAACAGGTGATTGCAAAAACCATGGCCTGTATTAGATGCACCTTAGTCTCCAGAGAGGCACATATATAGCATTCAAAAAATTGCCTCTACTTTTCTGAGGGAGTAGTATTCTAATTAAAATCATAAAACTCATGGTATGTTCAAATAGTAATAATTTTTAATAACTTTAGTTACTGTTGAACACTCAAGTAGGAATCAAATAAAAATAAAACAAAGATTTTAATTTTACTTGTAAAATAGCATTATTTTTCATTTATATTTGATAATGCTCTTTTGTTAAATCTTGCTTATAATACTTGGTCATCACTGGTCATTAAAAACTGCAGGAAGGCATGAAAGATCTTATTAAAACAACATGAATGAAGCCAAGTAAAACAATAGTCCCGAGTCAATCTTTGAACACTGGCAGAAAAAAAAAGTCATCTGTTACACCAAAAATAATTTCAGAGATACACAGTAATAATTTTAGGTTTTCCATATGCAATCCTTTTCACATATTCATTTTTTCAAATATTTTTCCACCACCAGGCATAGTGTGTTACATTTAGGCTGCAAAATAAAAGGTCAGTGGTTCAAATCCACCAGGTGCTCCACAGGGGATAGACAAGCAGTATTCACCTAAAAAGATTTATAGCCTTAGAAGATCAGGGGAAGATCTCTGTGAGTCTGAGCTGACCTGACAGCACTCAGTTAGATTCTGACTAAGTCTTGTCAGCTTGTCATACTTCAGTGGCATGTATGTTGCTTTCTGCTGAAAGTTCTGCCATTTGTATTTCAGTTACCAGCAAGATTACTCAATACAGACCAATTTCAGCAGAGCTTCCAGACTCAGACAGAGAAGATAGGGCCGGTAATTTAATTCCAAAAGTTAGTCACGGATCACTCATAGCTGACCTTCCAGAGGCTATAAATTGCAAAGGAGATTACTCAAATTTCTCTCACTGAGTAGCTAGTGAATTCCAACTACCTGCCTTTGGGTGGGCAATGTGTCTCCTTACCCAAGGGGCCTCCCTACATACCTCAAGCATATTACTTCAGGGTACAGTGAATTACTTACTAATGCCCTCTGCCCAAAGTCTTTGTGACCCCCACACAATTACTGGGTTTGACAAGGCAAATCCAGTGTTTGTGGCCAACCAGGTAGATTCAATAACCGACTAAAAATGCAAGTAAGTTGCCTAAAACACTTTTGGGGGGATGAGACCATGCTCATAAGCTATTGGGAACCCCCAATAAGGACTGATCAGCTTTGCTATCCCACTACACTTCAAAAACAGCCAATTCCAGAAAGAGCAGGACCTCACTACCACCAAGAAAGAAACAGGAGTGCAGTACAACCTCTCTGTGGATTGAGGCTCCCTGTACTTAGAACCACCTAGATCAAAGAGACAGAGATGGAGAGAAATGGTATGAAGTAATGTGACAGCAGGGAAAGCAGAACCAGAGACTGTAGGGAGACTGATATCTCTCCCCACAGAAAAAGAAAGCTGAGTGCCTCTGGGCTGATTATTGGCTGGCAGAAGTGGGCTGCCTGCATGCATTTGGCAGTTAGGTTGCCAGGACAAAAAGCTACAAGAGCTAAACACCTCACGCTGAGGCTTACTGATAGAATGTGTCTCTATGAGTATTTATCAGTGGAGAAAAAGAGCTTTGTAACACTTACCCATGGAGAGGCAAGGCTGGCTCAAGAAACCAGAGAGACTAAAGGACCAAGGGCTAAGAAGTCATGTACCAGGAAAAGGTTAGAAGTCAAGAAGCTGCATGGATATTTGTATAAAACACTAAGTACACACACAAAATACAATGTATATGAAATATTATATGCAAACCAATTTAAAAAAAAGCAGCTATCCTTACTGAAGGCCTGTATTCTGAGTTATTCCTGACTCAGAATGGTAAATGTTTATCCAATTAATTGTGAGTATTCTCTGTTGAGTTCTGTGTGTGCACTGCAATGAATTTTTTTAACCAAGTAGAGGAGCAGAGGGTACCAGGTGAGGAAGATGGTTTCAGAATTGTACTGCAAATGGACAGACCAGTGCTATACCACTTAGAAGAATGTTTAACCAAAAAAATTAAAACCAGGCCTGAGGGCCATAGATTAAAATCATCCACCTTTGGCTTGGTAGTATCACTTTCTGTCCACTAGGCCAACAGAGCTCTATGTTGTTGTTAAGTGCCATCAAGCCGTAGACGATTCATAGTGACCCTATGAATGAAAGACTTGAACACTTGTATAAATTTCATCGTTTCTCCAAGTTCATAGAGTTTCTGGAGGCAAGCTATTTCAGAAGTGGATGCCACTACTGCTTCCAAGATTTTAATCAGGGAGCTCCACCAAACACTGTCCACCATGGGTAACAATTATCACATGTGACACATCAGTATCACAGCGTATACTAGAGTTCATTATTCTGTTCTCTATGCCAATCTATCTTGTTGAGGGTCTTCCTCTCTTTCTCTGTTCCTCCATTTTTCCTCCGATTTTCCAAGGACTGGTGCCTCTTGACAACATGTTCAAAGTATGTGAGACAAAATTTCACCATCCAGAGCTCTACAAAGCATTCTGATGGAATGATCTCCAAGATAAATTTATTTGTTCTTCTGGTAATCCATACTCTTCTCTGACACAATTCAAAAACTGATTTTTCTTTGGTCTTCCTTATTCATTATCAAATGTTCAGATCTGTAGAAAGCAACTGAAAAATGTCTTAGATCAGGCACACTTTAGTCTTTAAACTGATACCCTTGTTCTTCAGGACTGTAAAGAGTTCCCCTTGACAGATTTTCCTGATGTAAGGTATATTTTGCTTTCCTCACTCAAAACCATGAGTGTTACCATGATGTTAACTATGGATCCAAGTAAAAAGAAATCATTGACAATTTCAACCCTTGCGCCACATATCATGTTGCCTACTGGTAGAGTGGCAAGAATTTTTATTTTCTTGATGTTGAGGTGTAGTCCATGTTGAAGGTTGTAGTCTCTGATCTTCTTCAATAAGTGCTTCCAGTATTCACTTTTTGCAAACATGATTGTATCATCTGCATAACGCATGTTGATGATTCCTCCTCCGATACTAATGCTGAACAGAGAATACTCACAATTAATTGGATAAACATTTACCATTATGAGTCAGGAATAACTCAGGATACAGGCCTTCAGTAAGGACAGCTGCTTTTTTAAAAAATTGGTTTGCATATAATAATTTGTATACATTGTATTTTGTGCATGTATTTAGTGTTTTATACAAATATCCATTAGTCTTCATACAGTCCCGTTTTTGACGTTACTTGCTCAGCTTACAGATTGAATAGGTATGAAAAAAGGACATAACCTTGATGTACATCTTTCCTGATTTGAAACCATACACTTTTCCCTTATTCTGTTTGGAAAATTGCTTCATGGTCTAAGTAAAGGTTTCGCATAAACACAATTAAGTGGCTGGGATGCCAGCTCTTCTCAATGTTATCCAAGATTTTGATCCACATAGTCAAATACTTTTATATCATCAGTAATACATAAGTAAACATCTTTTTGATACTCTGTGCTTTCAGCCAAGATCCCTCTGACATCAGTAAGCATATCCTTAGTTCTACAACCTGAATTCAGCTTGATTTTTCCTGCAGTGTCCTATTGATATACTGTTCCAGTCATTTTTTTAATGAGTAAGATTTTACATGCATGTGATATTAACGATCAAAACTCCATTCATTCCCACCAAGTACGAACCAATTCATAGCTTATTCTTTAGTGTATTCCCAGAAGTTGTAAACCACAAAGAGGAAGACTGGCAGTCTCTGTCCCATGAAGCAGCTGTTGGACCTGAATAACTTGCCTTTGTGTTGGTCGTAGAATTCCTTACTCATCAGGCCACTAAAGCTCCAGATATTAATGATATCTTTTCAAGTAGCTAGTTGTCTTCCAAATCTATTGGCCCATGCCAGAGAATTTGGATGACAGTTTTCTATAGGGTATAAGATAAAAAGAGGGTGGTGGTGGAGGTGGTTTGCTTACCTAGAATTTTTTAAATTAGGGTATAAATCACATGTCTGTAATGTTAAAATGCATATCTGTAAAACTTTTTCCAGTAAGATTCAGCCTTTTTTAATAAAACCTTGGAATTACAGCCATTATATATCTCTGCCTCATGCCAGTCCATCTCATCTCACCAATGCCTAGTATGTCAATATTTATGTGTTCCATTTCTTCCTTAACAATATCTAATTTTCCTACATTCATGGTTCTCACATTCTATGTCCTAATCACCAGTGTCTGCTTATAACTGTTCCTCTTCCTTTTTTTTTCCATACTTGAAAACTCAACTTCCTTTGCCTTTTGTTGTTCTTTTCAGAGGCCTGCTATTTCAGAAGTGGATGGCCAATCATTCTTCCTAGTCTGTCTTAATGTGAATGTTCAGATTTAGAGAAGTATCAGACAGACCAGCAAGTTAAAGGTATATCCCTTATTGTGGAGTTAACCTTTAGTGTCAGTGTTGTCCCTGCCTTTCTCACATGCATCTTTACCCACATTGCCATGGGAAAATCTGCTGTTAGGGACCTCTCCAAAGTACTGAAGAGCAATGATGTCTCTCTGGAGACTAAGGTGCGTCTGATTCAGGCCATGGTCTTTGCAATCACTTGTTATGCATCAGAGAGTTGGACAATGACCAAGGAGGATAGAAGGAGAATTAATGCCTTTGAGCTGTGGTGCTGGACAGTATTGAGAATACCATGGACTGCTAGGAAAACAAACAGATTTGTCCTGGAAAGGGTTAAACCAGGTGGCTCCTTGGAGGCAAGGATTCTGAGGCTCTGTCTAACATACTTTGGACATGTTGTGAGGAGAGACCAGTCCTTGGAGAAGGACATCATGCTTGGGAGGGTGGAGGGACAGCGCTGGAGGGGAAGGCCCTCTATGAGGTGGATTGATTCAGTGTCTGGGATAATTGGAATGGGAGTGTCAGAGAAAGTGCGATTGGCACAGGACAGAGCAGAGTTTAGGGCTGTTGTACACAGGGTCGCTATGAGTCGCAAGCGACTTGATGGCACATAACAACAGCAACATATATCTCTGTGTAACATGCTATAAAGCCTCATATGCACATAAGAATTAAATATGAATCTTTAGTCATACATTGTTTCAAGGTTGATAATATTTACACTCCATAGATTAGTGAAAATTACATAAACGGTTAATTTAATCCAACTTTCAATATCTTCCCATGCCAAATATCAAAAACAATACAAAAAGGTTTCATAACTAGGTATTTCTGTCATCACAGGAGACTAGAGCGAGGGCTACATGGTAGAGGGGACCTGGGGGAGGGTTTGTAAAACAATGAAAGAATCTTTTCTTTTACTTTTCCATAATTTTTGGACTCATGTACTTATAACTTGTTAGTCAAATTTGTGTCTTCTAGGTTGCAACACCCCCATGATACATCTTCAAGGATATGAACATGTACGGCCAAGCACAATCAATAAGAGTGCATCTAAATTCCAAAATCAATCTCCATAATAGTCTATGTGTTTCCTACTGCCAAAGGGGCCCTTTAGAGTAGTGAGAGAAGATCTTCACCCTGAAACCCACAGTGTCCCTTTTCAGCAGGAAGTAGCTAAGAGAACACGCCATCCCCTTTTCCTTATGACTCAGGGTGAAGTCTCTCTCAGGGAGGAGTGATAGGGAATGGCAAAGGACACACTGACAAAGAAGATTAATCAGAACTGGCTTTGACAAGCACTGTGGCATTTGGACAAGAACAAACTGGGAGGAGGGTAGAGAGAATAGTGCAACAATGAATGAATGGAAACCCAAAATCTCTGTAAATGTTTATGAAAATTAATAAAATATAGGAAAAAAAGTTTCAATTTACTATGTAAAGGACACTGTATTCTCAAATGTTAAGTGCTTTACCTTTGCAGCAAACTGTAGTCCAATTTTGTCAGCCTCAACCTCCAATGTTCTATTGTACGGTCTATTAAACATAAACTAAGACAAAACAGGAAAGAAAAGTTTCATTAAGGCAATTTATTTTGTAAGAAAGGGATAGCTAAATGAGATTTTTTTTTCTATTTCATGGAGATCTAGATAAAGTTTTTCTATTTTCTATGATTAACATTTGAAAACATTATAGCATCAAGTACAGCTTTTATTTTGTCCAGAAAAAATTAATACTTTCAGAAGACAAAAAGAACAGAAAGATACATGCTTATACATTCAGCAATATCATAAATACAATGTTATACTAGTTGACTGAGTTATGACACAAACTATACTTGTTTCTTTCTCTTCAATCACATGTTTTTAAGTCAGTATATTTTCATTAAGGGAGCTCTGGTGGCCTAGTGGTAAGGAGTTGTGCTGCCAACCCAAGGGCAGGTGGTTCAAATCCACTAACTGCTACATGAGAGAAAGGACAATCTCTTCCCTTGCAAATTACAGCCTCTGAAAACCTGCTGGAGGGCCAGCTAGGAGTCAATTCTGACTCAAAAGTACAAAACAAAAACATCATCCACTGACTTGTAAGCTGTTTGTGGAGAGTTCTTCTAATTACAATCTTTGTCTATTATATAGAGGTTTCTCTAAGAAATTTTTCTGATGAAAGCTTGTAATACAGGCAAGGAGCACTCTGAGCTTGTAGGGGTTTTTTTTTTGGTGGGGGGGCTTGTAGTTTTTAAAAAAACCTGAAACACAGAGATACGTAACAGTCACTGACACTACTGGAGGATTTATTTTAGCTAAAAAATGAACTACAGAGCTGAATACTATTTCTTTGATAAATTATCTTCATTTCCTTTTTTCCCCTACTAAATATTGATTAGTTAGGAAAATTAAATTTTCTTCTGACTTTGATGAAAAAAATACAAATAGATATAATAACTTTAATTTTCCTAATTACTTCTTTTATGTTACTGCTTTCCGGTTAAATTCTAATTTTCAGTAAGTACTAAAAATTTTGTAGGAGATAGGATCTATAAGCAGAACTGTTGAGGAAGAGCTTTTAATTAGGAAAGCAATTTTTCAGAGGTAGCCATGTAAGTAATGGCCAGAAATAATGTAATCACTCTGACGACCATTAGATATTACCTTTATCCTTCTTAATCATATCTGGCTTAGGTTGGTGGAATTTATTATATAGTATCTGAACTTCTATGAGCAGTTTTTAGGTGGCACATCAAGTCTACTGATTATATACTGACTTCCAGTCAGTTGGCCTGGTAGACATTTTCCCTATTTGTTGGCAGAGACTGGTCAGCACATCCATAGTTAGATCTCTTTCCTGAAGCATTTCAGAAAGCATTCTATCAATTCTTGGGGCCTTTTTTTTTTCAATCCCTTTCAGTACAGGTTAGACTTTTTCCTTCAGAATTATTGGATCTTGACCATACACTGCTTCCTTAAATAATTCGGTATTGACCAATTCTCTGTATATTCCTTCCATCTTCTCTTGATGCTTCTGGGATCATTAAAGATTGTGTGAAACACAAAGTATATGAACTTTGTCTAAAAGCAATATAAAATAAAGATGTTTAAGAAGATTTTTCCCATAGACTGATGCAGTGTCACAACTTAAGGGTTGAGTTCTTCAGTTCTTTCAGCTTCAGAAACGCTGAGTGTGTTCTTCCTTTTTGGTTTTCTAACTCCAACTCCCTGCACATTTCATTATAATAACTGGCTTTGTCTTCTTGAGCGGCCCCTTGAAATCTTTTGTTCAGTTCTCTGACCTCTTCATTCCTCCCGTTTCAGTTCTTTTTGTTCCTGTGCACGTTTCACAGTATGTTCTGCGGTCTATTTTGCTTTTGTTCTTAATGTCATTCCACTAATGTCAGTCATTAGTGATCAATATATCAAATCTATTCTTAAGATGGTTTGCAAATTCAGTTGGGATACACTCAAGGTCATATTTTAGCTCTTGTGGAGCTGTTTTCATTTTCTTCGACTTCATTTTGCATATGAGTAGTTGATGGTCTGCTCCACAATCAGCACTTGGCCTGGATTTGACTGATAATGTTGAGCTTTTCCACTGTCTCTTTCCACAGATAGAGCCAATCTGATTCCTGTGTAATCTATCAGATGAAGTCCATGTGTATAGCTGCAGCTTATGTGTTCTTTTTAAAAAAGTATTTGCAATGACTAAATCATTCATTGTATCATATTCTAGTATTTGATTTCCAGCCTCATTTCCATCACTTAGACCATATTTTTCAACTTCCAGACCTTTTGCTTTTTCCCAACTTTTGCCTTCCAGTCACCAATTGCTATTAATGCATCTTGATTTCATGTTCAAGCAATTTCCAACTGCAAATATTGATAAAATCTTCAACTTTATCTTTGGCTTTTGGGGTTGGTGAGCAAATCTGAATAATAGCTGTATTAACAGAATGTCCTTGTAAGTCTATGGATAATATCCTACCACTCAGAGGAATGAACTTCAGGATGCTCTTTTGAAACTGGTAGCATGAATTTTTAAAAGGAGTCAACTACTAGACTGCCTTATAAAGTGAATCAGTTGTTATGCTACTGTGAGTAATGTGCCTCCTTTTAACAGCTACCCCAAACGAAAATGAGATAGAATGGAGGGACAAGGAAATTAGATCAGTGGAAAAAGAATCAAAATAGTGAAAAGGCTGACATGCTATGAAAACTGTCACTGATGTCATAGAAAAATCTGTATCAAACTGTTAAACAAGAAGCAACCTAATTCACTATATTTTTTACTTGAAACACACATACGCGAGCGCGCACGCACATACACACACACACACAATTAATAAAAACTCATGTTCCAGTCCAAATACTAACACCTATCTGTTAATCTTATTAATTGAGCTAATTTCTTAAACTAAGAAGGTCAGGTAGCCTCACAAGTCATCTCCTAGGTTTGCAAAGACGATTAAATGAGGAAACAACAAGAACTCATTACCTATTTTGTGCAAGACAGCGTGCTAAGTACTTTAAATTAGCAATTCTTAATCAGGTAGGATTTTAGCCCTCATAAGACAGAAACATCAGGAGAAATTTTTAATTGTCACAACTGGGAAAGAGGATGTTATCACATGTCATGGGTAATTACTGTTATTTTTAGGTGTCATTACAGTGATCTTATGTATAACCCATACATGTTGGTGGTGGTGGTGTTGTCATGTGCCATTAAGTCACCTGTGACTCATATCGACTCTATGTACAACAGCCCTAAACCCTGCTCTATCCCTTGCCAATCTTATTGTCTCCAACACACCTAAACCGACTACTCCCGTCACTCAACCAATCCATTGCATTGAGGGTCTTCTTCTCTTGCGCTGTCCATCTACTCTCCCAAGCATGACATCACTCTCCAAGGACTGATCTCACCCTGCAACATGTCCAAAATACGTCAGACAAAGCTTCAGAATCCTTGCCTCAAAGGAGCCGCCTGGCTTCACACTCTCCAGGGTGAACTAGTGTGTTCTCCTAGCAGTCCACGGTATGTTTAATACTCTTCTGCAGCTCCACAGCTCAAAGGCATCAATTCTCCTCCTATCATCCCTAGTCATTCTCTAGCTCTCTGATGCATAGCAAGTAATTACAAAGACCATGGCCTGGATCAGGCACATCTTAGTCTCTAGACTCACAATGTTGATCCTCAGTACTCTGGAGAGGTCTCTGACAGCAGACTTTCCCAACACACTTCGTTTTTTAATTTCCTGGCTGCTGATACCAAAGAGTATTGATTGTAGAGACAACCAAATTGAAACTGTTAACAATCTCAATCTTTTCACCCTCTATCATGATGCTGCCAATTAGCCCACTGGTGGAAATCTTTGTTTTCTTGATGTTGAGCTTCAACACATACTGAACATTGCAGTCCTTGACCTTCTGCAGCAAGCGTTTCAGGTCCTCCTCAGTTTCAGCAAGCAGGGTTGTGTTATCTGCATAATGCAGATTGTTGATGAGTCTACCTCCAATCTTGATGCAACACTTCTCCTCATAGAGCCCAACCTCCCTGATAATCTGTTCTGCATACAGATTGAAAAGATATAGAGATAGGACACATCCTTGATGCACACCTTCCCCAATTTTGAACCATGTAGTGTTTCCTTGTTCTGTTCTGACTGCTTCCTGATCCAAGGATAGGTTTCACATAAGCACAGTCAAGTGTTCTGGGATTCCCATTCTTCTCAGAGTCAGCCACAGTTTGTTGTAATCTATACAGTCAAATGCCTTTGCATAGTCAATGAAACACAGATGGACATTCCTCTGGTACTCTCTGCTTTCAGCCATGATCCATCTGACATTAGCTATAATATCCCTAGTGCCATGGCCTCTTCTAAATCCAGATTGCACTTCAGGCAGTTCTCTGTTTATGTGCTATTTCAGTTGTTTTTGGATAATTTTCAGCAGAATTTTGCTTGCATGTGATATCATTGATACTGTTCGATAACTGTACGCAGTTCAAATTCACCAGCTGTTCAGCAGGAGAAAAATGGACAATCTCTTCCCATATAATTTACTGTCTCTGAAAGCCCGCAGGAGGGTCAACTATAGGTCAGTTCCAACTTGATGGTACTTAGCAACTACCCGTGTAACAGAGCGAGAGCTGGTGGCCGCCTGATTAAGGAATTATGCTACCAACACAAAGACATACAGTTTGAATCCACCGGCCATTCTTTGGGAGAAAGATGGGTAATCTCTTCCCATGCAATTTACAACCTCTGAAAACCCATCAAAGGTTCACCTATGAGATGGGTTCCAACTTGAAGGTACATTAGTAACAACAGTGTATAAAAAAGAATGAAACAGTGCCTGGTCCTGTATCATCATCACAATCATCACTCTGTCTGAGGGCCCTGTTGTAAGCACTATGTTAATGCATCTCACTGATGATCTTATACTTTTTTACTGACTTTCTTCTTCAGAAAGTGTTATGTCCTTCTCCATGCACAGGTCCCTCCTGGTAACTGTTCAAAGTATGTGAGATGAGATCTCTTTATCCTCACTTCTAAAAAACATTCTGATGGAACCAAAACAGGTTTGTTCATACTTTTAGGAGAACATGGTACATTCAATATTTTTCACTAGCACCTAATCCAAAGGCATCAATTCCTTATTTGGCCATCTTTATTTACTGGCCAGTTTTCTCATGCATATGTGGTTAATGAAAACACTATAGGCTGGCTCGGGTCACCTTAGTCCTCAGAGACATCTTTGCTTTTGAACACTTAAAGAAGAGAACTTTTTCAGCAGATATGCCCAATGCAATACATTGTCTGATCGCTCATCTGCTGCTTTCAGAAAGATGTAAATTGTGGATTTAAGTACACTGAAATCCTTGCCATCTTAATCTTTCCTCTCTTGCGATGTTGCTTACTGGTCCACTTGGAAGCATTTATGCTTTCCTTATGTTGCTAGCTATAGTCTGTAATCTTCCACAGTAAGTGCTTCAATTTCTCTTCCTTTTCCAAAAGTAAGATGTCTCATCGGTAAATCATTGGTTGTCGGTGATCTTCTTCCAACCTTAACTGCTGAGTTCTCCTTCACACAGGCCAGCTTTTTAAATTATTCACTCAGTATTCAGATTGAATCAATGAAATGAAAGTATACAACTCTAACACACACTTTACTTGATTGTAAACCACTAACTGCTTTTTTGTCTGAATCCTACTCCTTGGTCCACACACAGATTCAGCATGAGAGAACTTAAGTGTTCTGGAATTCCTGATCTTCACAATTTTATCCATAATTTCTTATAATTCACAGAGCTGAATGTCTGTGCAGTCACTTGAAACACAGGAAATATCTTCCTGGTATGCTCTGCTTTCAGTCAAGATTCAAGTGACCTCAACAAAGGTAACCTTCATTCCGCATCCTCTTCTGAACAATGCTTAAATTTCTACCAGTTCTTTGCCCATGTAAAGTTGCAATCATTGCTTTGTTTTGTTTTTAAATTAGATTGGCTCATTTTTTTAAGTTTTGCCATTTTTTAACAGAGGCCAAGGATATTACTAAACAACCTAGGATGCAAAAAAAGTCCTGAAAACTAAAGAATTATTCAGTCCAAAATATCAAAAGGAATAAGGTTGAGAAAGCCTTCTTTAAAATTATCACTAATCCTTACAAGACTGAGAGTTAGTCAATACCATTAGCTCATTTTTACAGATGAATAAATAGAGCCTACAGAAGAAACTTGCCAAAGTTCTGTAAAATTTAGGTCTAATACAACCAAAAGTTTAAAATTAAATGCATGTCCATCTGAGTGGTCTGTATTTCTAATCTCTGCACATAACAAACCTATAGTGTTCAGAAGCCAGTAAACATTCAACAAATAATGTGTTGTTGTTGTCAGATGCCATAAAGTTGACTACAACTCATAGTGACCCTATGAACAACAGATCGAAACCAGCCCTATCCTGTGTTAACCTTATCATCTCTACCACGGCTGAGCCAACTGTCACAGTCACTGTGTCAATCTACCTCATCAAGGGTCTTCTCTTGCTTCACTAGTCCTGTACTCTTCTAAGCATGTTGTCATTTTTCAAGGACTGGCCTCTCCTAACACTTCCAAAATATCTGAAATGAAGTAACACTATCCTTAAAAAAAACAACAACAAGCCAACATCCTGCCTACACTGTCACCAAGACATATTTGTTTGTTGCTATGGCAGTTCAGGGGATATTCTACAGGACCACAACTCAAAACTATCAATTCTCCTTCTAGCATCTTTATTCACTATCCAACTCTCAGATACATGGCAAGTAACTGAGAAGACTACAGCCTGTACCAGGGACACCTTAGTCTTCAAATTGACATTTTAGCAAATCAGCACTTTGGATAGGTCCTTGAATGCAGACTTTCTCAATTCAAGACATCTCTTGATCTCCTGACTTCCAGTACCAATGGGTTTGATTATGGATGAAAGTAAAATGAAGTTGTTGATAATTTCAATCTTTTCTCCATTTATCATGATGTTGAGTACTGATCCATTGAGAACACAACTGTCTTCTTGATGTTGAGATGTAATCCATATCAAAGGCTGTAGTCTTGGATATTCTGCAGCAAGCATTTCAAGTCTCTTCACTTTCAGCAGGCAAGGTTGTGTCATCTGCATAATGCAGGTTGCTGATGAATATCCTGTCATCCTGATGTCCTATTTTTCCTCATGAAGTCCAGCTTCTTGAATGGTTCCCTCAGCATAGAGACTGAACCTGAATGAAGAAAGGATACGGCCCTAATGCATACCTTTGATTTTAAACCATGCAGTATTCTCTTGCTTTGTGCACGCAACAGCTTCTTAGTCTAGTTATAGGTTTTGCATGGCACAATTAGGTATTCTGGGGCAGCTGATGCATTCAAACCACTTGCCTTCAGAACTGCAGTGCAACTTCTTGCCACTAGGTCACCAGAGCTCCATAATGTTAGCTACAATTTGTTATTATCCAGAGAGTCAAATGTCTTTGCATAGTGAATAAAACACAAACAGATGCCCTTCTGGCACTCTACTTTCAACCAAGATCCATCTGACATCAAGTAATGATATACTTGGTATCACAGTATCTTTTAAATCCAGCAGGAATCTCTGGCAGTTTTCTACTGCTGTACTGTTCTAGCTGACTGAAACTTAACATCAAGAAGACAAAGATTCTCACCACTGGGCCAACTGGCACCACCATGATAGATGGAGAAGAGATTGAGGTTGTTAACAGTTATAACTTGGTCAGCTCCACAATCAATATTCTTGGCACCAGCAGTAAGGAAACCAATAGACAAATTGCATTAGGTATATTTGCTGTCAGGGATCTTTCCAGAGTACTGAGAAGTAACGAAGTCAGTCTAGAGACTAAGTAAGGTGTACCTGATCCAGGCCATGGCCTTCACAATTACTTGCTGTGCACCAGAGAGCTGGATAATGACTAAAGACAACAGAAAAAAAATCGATAATTTTGAGTTGTGGTGCTGGAGATAAGTCTTGAACATACCATGGACCAGAAAGAAAACAAATAGGCCTGTCTTGGAGAGGGTGAAACCAAGTTTCTCCTTGGAGGCTAGGATCATTAAAAAAAAAAGAGTTTTATTATTTTGTGTGTGTGTACCATCAAATTGGATCTGACTGGTACAGGAGGAGATTGCCCCTCTTTCTCCAGTAGAGTATCTGGTGGATTCAAACCACGTACCTCAGGGACTGCAGTGCAGCTTCCTGCCACTTAGGCCACCTTGGAGGCTAGCATCTTGAAGCTCCATCTCACATACTTTGGGTATGTGGCCAAGGAGAGACTGATCCTTGGAGAAGGACATCATGCTCAGAAGCGTAGAGGGCCAGAGCAGAAGAGGAAAACCCCAGATGAGATGGACTGATACAGTAACTAGGTCAATGGGGGTTGGTGTGCCGGAGTCAGTGAGACTGGCTCAGAACAGGGCAGGCTTTAGGGTCGCTAAAAGTTGCAGGTGACTCGACATCACATAATAATAACCACCTTACTCAGGTGACTCAACAGCACACAATAAGAGCAAGATTTACTTTCATGTGGGATTAGTGATGTTATTTGATAATTTCCAGTGTGTTAGATCATAGTTTTTTAGGAATGGGAACAAATATAGATCTCCTCCAGTCTGCTGGCTAGGTAACTATCTTCCAAATTTCTTGGCACAACCTGGTGAGCATATCTAGGGTTGCATCTGTTTATTTAAACATGCTAATTGGTATTCCATTAAGTTCTGGGGCCTTATTATTTTTTTCCCAATACTTCCAGTTTGGACTTCTTCCTTCACCACCATTAGTTTGTGATCATAAGCTACTTCCTGAAATGGCTCCATGGTGGCTAATTCTTTTTGCTCCAGTGACCCAGCATATTCTATCTTCTTTTGCTACTCTCTGGATCATTCAGAATTCTGCCCATGGCATTCTTCAGCATTACAGCTCAAAGCCTAAAACTGTTTGTTAGTTCTTTCACCTTGAGAAATGTCAAGCGAGTTTTTCCCTTTTTTTTTTTCTAACTCCAGCTCTCTGCACATATTGTTCTAACACTTTGCTGTAGCTGTCCTTTGAAATGTTCTGTTCATCTCACTTCAGCAATCCTTCACTTTATTTTGGCCAAACAACATTCTAGTGCAATTCTTAAGAGTCTCTTGGGAAATCCATTTTGATCTTTTCTTTTTTCCCCATCTTAGTAATAACCTTTTGCATTCTTCATAGATTATCCCACAACTCATTGATCAGTCTTTATTCATTAGTATTCAATGGCTCAAGCTTATCCTTGAAATGGATTTCAAATTCAGGGTAACAGACTGAAGACTGTATTTTGGTTCTTGTGGATTTGTCTTCATTTTCTTCAACTTCAGTTTGAACTTACATATGAGCAACTGACATTCTGCTTCACAGGCAGCACTTGGCCTGGTTTGACTGCTGGTATTGAGCTTCTCCAAAGATCTTTTCCACCAATGTAGTCAATTTGACTACTGTCCTGTCTTTCAAGTAAAGTCTATGAGTATAGTCATAATATGTGTTTGTTGTTGTTGTTAAGTGCCATCAAGTCGTAGACAACTCATAGCGGACCTTATGAAATGAAAGACCTGGACACTAAGAAAAGGTATCTGCAATGAATAAATCATTGATAATGCAAAATTCAATCAGTCTCCAGTTTCATTTCTATCACCACACCCATAATTTTTTACTTCCAGTCGTTCCTCTTTTCTTCCAACTTTTGCATTCCATTCACCAATTATTATTAATGATCTTGACTACATGTTGATCAATTTCAGAGAGCAAAAGTTAGTATAAATCGTCAAGTATCTTTATCTTACGATTTAGTTATTACTTATAGTTTCAAAATCCTTTCCTTAAAGCTCTATGAGGAGTGTTACATGTACTCAAATCTTTAAGATCACAAACAATCATCCTTAATGGTGAAATGAGGGCCGCTGGCATGTGGAATATATTTTCTCCTCTAGCTAATGGCTGTCAGCAATTTCTTCCCCAATGACTTTACAATTAACATCCCCTTCTGTCATACAATCAGTAAAGCACTCTAGAGAGAAAAACAGCTTCTTGTCACCAAAATCATAAGGAGGGGCAAAAAAGTGCTTTCACGCAAACTGACTTTTGGAATTTGTCTTATTCTAATGGATTTTGACAAACCAGAATACTTTCTATTCCATTTATAAGAAAGTGACCAGGTACACTAAATATTTCAAGAATGAGTAAGAGCTACAAGTTATCTTTCTTATAAGCAAATTTGACTCCACTACAGAAAAAACAATCTATTGGTAGATGGGAAAATGACATTCACTCACTCTTTTGACTTCTCAGGAGGTCAGCAGTAGAAACAAAACAGAAAATACAACATCCTAAAATCAATCATGAGCACTAATGGCATGGGGCTTATGCACTCAAATGCTAAAACAAAAGTCTGTAGTCAGAACCTACTAGCTGATCCACAGCCATCAACACTCAAAAGAAGCAAGTTTTGGTTATAACCTACTCAATAACCACTATTTCTTTTTCCCTTTTAAGAGTCTTCACTTCAAAATAAATGAAGCCACGTGAAATGGTAATACTGAAGAAAAGACTTACATTATCCAATTTCAAAAGCAATTTGTCTGAAAGAATTTTGCACATTACACTGAAACAGCACCCAGATGGCACTCTGATGGGTGCTCCACAAATCATTAAATAAACAAATAACAGATTGTTCCTAAATAACCAAACCTCCTAGGACAAGGGAAAAATATTTCACAAAAGATACAAAATAATTAATCATGATTTAACAAAGCAATTACCAAGATTACAAGATCTACTTTCAATGGTGCAATGTTTTGAAAATCACAACCTCAACAGACATACAAGATAATTCTCCTTACATGTAAACACTATTTAAAAACAAAAAAAAAGCTAACAAAATCTGGCAAGACTGTTCTTTCATTATTTCCCCTTTAATGTTAATTTAACTGAGAGAGAGACTGGGAGGGCAACTTCATTCAATCTATTGCCCCTAAAATGTTACAGGTTGTGAGAGTTTTCTGTCAAAATAAAAAAATATTTTAAGGAGGGAAGACGGATTCTTTTAGCACAACACAATCACTATGAGAAACGAAAAAAGAAAAGCAGGAAGGTAAAATGGAAGAGTGAAAAGAAGGATCAGAGACTGTGTCCCCTTCCTATTAAGACAGGGATATGAAAAAAATTTAAATAGTATTACTCAAAAGTTGTTAGTGCCTCCTAACCTATTGAGATACAGGGTTTAATGAAAATGTTTATATACATATATGAAAATTCAAAAATTAATTATCATTTAGTAGGAATTAACTCACAGCCAACCAGAGGATAAGATTGGCCATTTTTCTCTCACAGAACCTCTAGGGGATCTGAACCACCACAGAGGAAGGGCCTTTGAGTTAATAGCACAAACTTGAGGCACTTGCTGCAAAGATGAAAGACTACGGCCTCTGACATGGATTATAGCTCAATATCATGTAAACAAAGGTCCTCACTACAGGACCTACAGACAACATTACGATAGATGGAGAAAGGTTTGAAGCTGCCAATGATTTGATCTTCTCTGGATCAACAATCAACACTCTTGTACCAGTAGTCAAGAAATCAGGAGATGTATTGATTGCACTGGGCAAGTTCACTGTCAATGACCTCTCCAGAATGCTGGAAAGCAAAGATGTCAGTTTGCAGACAAAGCTGCACCTAATTCAGGCCATGGTCTTCTCAATTACCTGCTACACACTGGAGAGTTGGATAATGTCATCCTTAATGACAGAAGAATTGATTCCTTTGAGTTGGGGTGCTGAAAATGAATACTGAATATCCCATGGACTGCAAAGGCAATAAACATATATGTTTTGAAGAGGATGCAGCGAGAGTCCTTCTTGAAGGTAAAGATGGTGAAGTTCCATCATTCATACTTTGGACATGTAGCGAGGCAAGGCTGTTCATTGGAGAGGCTTATCAAGCTTGGAAAGATGGGGATGGGGTGGTCACAGGAGAGGAAGACCCTCAATGAGATGGACTGAGACAGTAACTTCAGCGATGAGTGTTGAGTTGTTTGGGAGGTGGCACAGGATAAAGCAGGGTTTAGGCTGGTCATTCATAGGATCACTACGACTAATACATGACTTGATGGCCCCTAACAACAACTTCACTAGAACTCCTTCATATCTATATTTTTGTTATTTACTGCTGACAAATTGGAACTGTCTCATAGTTGACCCTCCAGCGAATTTCCAGAAGCTAGAAATCACACAGGAGAATGCCCACCTTTCTCTTAGAGAGAAGCTGTTGGATTGGAACTGAATGCCCACCTTTCTCTTAGAGAGAAGCTGTTGGATTGGAACTGCCTGCCTTTTTGGATTGGCAGCACAACTTAAAACAGTAGGCCACCAGAGTGAGAAACAAAATACACTAAAAGTGCCAATATTTCATGGTAAAATGTGAAAACATCTCTAGCTATTTGTTGCTTTACAGTAATGTTAAAACACTCTCATGATTAAAACCATTTTCTCTAACTTACCTCTTGTAATTTAGACTGTATCCACTGACACAACAGTGCCAGGCTATCTCGAGGACACATGGCCCAAATCACTGTGAGAAAAATCACACCTAGGAAATCCAATAAATGCAACATGCTGGTCTTTTCTGCCTGAGAATAATAAAAACAATGAAAACAAAGTTTAATAACAACACCACCCCTATTTTATAGACAACAAATCTGAGCTGGAGAAAATGTAATAGAAGTTGCTGAAATATAAACATTTATTAATCAAACACCCAAGAATCAAATCTAAGTAGTCTTTAGATACTAATAAATTTATTATTTACGTTCCATTGAATTGGAACTGACTCAAAACAGACCATCTAGCAAGTTTTCAGAGGCTGTAAGTTGCACAGGAGAAGTCTGTCTCTCTTCCTCCCACAGAGTAGTTGGTGAATTTGAACTGTGTGACTTTGGGTTGGAAGTGTCACTCCTTACCACTAAGCCTTATCTTTAATAAAATGAGGTAACTGTTTATTATATACATGCTTGGAGAAGAAACCTTATTTTATAAAGCAGTTGAAATATGGAACAAGTTCCAGATTTCACACACTTTCTACTCAGAAAAAAGACATGAATTTTATAATCAAAGTCTTTTGATCTTTGTGATCCAATAAATGGAGTATGATTTATTAACACAAATTTGTATTTTAGAAGTGGGATTACTATACACTAGAAAATCCAGACCGTTTTGAGTTCTAAAATGTAAGTTTAATCAGATGAATTGGTTATCACTTATTATTAAAGTTGTTTGATAAATGTTGATACAATATTAGTACTACAGCAACTAGTACTTAAATGTATGAAAGTTGGCTGAAGGCTCCAGTCTTTCTACAACATAATCTGCTCAGAAAATATATTCTGTATCTATTATAAAAAACTGCATCTCATAAATATCAATTATGAAATTATTTAAGTATGAGTAATAAAACATTGCTGTCATTTTACAGAACAGCAAATCCTTGTTAATAACAGTTAACATAACTGCTATTGTAATTTTAGAAATTAGAAATACACAAGCAATGTATGTGTGTTTGTGGAAAGTATAAACAAATAACACAAAAGACAAACTAAATAAAAATTGAGACTCTTAAATGAGAAAATACAGTGTTGATACTGTTTAAGGCCTCTACTAGAGAAATAATAACTATTTTCTATTTTTTTAGACTATTTCCTTTTTATGTCCTCTAATTATTGATCTTATTCTGATGAGATGACAATATGCTGAATATGAGGTGCTGAATAAGATATCAGAAAAACAAATGCATAGAATAGAAGCACCTTTGAAATGCTAAAAATGACTGCAATGAATTAATTTTGTAATTATGAAACTATTCTATTACTTGAAAGATTTAGTATGCATATGATGGTATTATTTGAACTGCTTAGAAGATTTGTTCTACTATGTATTTAAGAAAATATATTCTAAATTTCCTTGGAAATCATGAAACAAAGGAGATAATTACTATTTGCACTTCAACAAAGCACAACTTTGGCCACCTCATCTTATTAATACTCCAAGGAATATGTAGAATTTGAGATGACTTTTAAGAATTATTATTAGCACCACCATATCCATTTAAAATTAGTATTATTTCCACTTCTTTGTCAATATTTCACAATCTCTTTAAAATTTACTTCACATTTTTGATTTTAAAAATAAATTTCTAGGACTTGGGGGTTGGGAGTTCCAGGAGCCAGAGGCAGCCAGAGGCAGCCTGCATTTACAGGCTGGGTCCCCTCCTCTCCTTTCCTTCTATTTGTTTTATTTAATAAAAATAAAGAAATTGAGCTACTCACTTAAAAATAAATTTCTGCTATATGCCATTCATGTTTTTAAACTAATAACAACCTAGTAAGAATATTAAGAAAGAGCTATTATGATTTAAGTGAGAAAAGCCATTTTTGGTAAACAAATACATGTTGCTTTCTTAGATCCCTACCAAGTCAAAAAGATGAGTGTCCACAGGACCATAAATCAACCTGTTTTGGAAGATAAGAAAGTGCTGCCAACAATCAATTAAACATAGTAAAAGAAACTCTGGATTTATAAACAGAACAGCGGGGCTAAACTCCCAATTCTGCCAATATGTCACATCAGTCATATTATGTGAAGTCATTTTAAATATTATTATCCTAATATATAAAATAGGGATAAAAGATACTAACCTCACATGTTGAGATTAAATTTATAAATGAGAAAGTACATATTGAAAATCTCAGTAAATTGTAAAATGGCAACATATCATTATTACTGCTCTGCACTAATTATATACAGTGCACCATTCTAGACAGTTTCAAAGAAGTGCCATGAGAATGAATAAAAATGTAGGAAAACAGATTTACTCAAATAATTTGATCACCTTCTTACAATTAATTTTCTGATGTGATTACAAGTATGTTAATAATTACTGAAACCTAAAAATCTAATTAGAAATAATTAAAGGCTGAGAATAATTACTTTTTAACATAAGACGTGATAAAAACAGTACTTAAAAGAAATACTAATTACACAGAATTCAATACTAAAGACCATAAAGATTCTCAAAACTGGCCAATCGTATTATTTTAAATATAAGAACAAGACAATTTCTAAAAACTAAATTTCCATTACTTAAAAGATTCAACTTGCTAACTAACTTCAAAACGTCATTTTATCACATGAACATGTATTTTAGGTACTTACAGCATGCCCAAGCACAACATGAGCTATTTCATGGCCCAGAAGGAAGGCAAGTTGATGAGTATCACTTACGCTATATAGAAGTCCAGTAAAAACAAACATTTGTCCGTTCTACACCAAAAAAAGAAAATAATGTAAGCTATCAGAATCCCATTAAAGAATATGGGCATTAAATTTAACAATAAATGGAGTTTGAGCACATTTACTTACTGGGCACACAAAAGCATTTTTGTCTGGAGAATCAACCACATGAAGAACCCAATTGATCTCAGAAATCCCTGGGACATCTTTATTGCATTCAATGAGATGATAAACCACTTTTTTAATGGTTAGATACCTAGGATCATTCTCCGTCAGCATACGATCTTTAAATTCTTCCACGCACTGAAAGAGTAAAACAAATTATTTTACCAACATCTTAGCTTTACAAAATTGTTTCTAATGCTTCATGGAGAGCTATATGACTACTTAAATTTGAACATTTTAATTTTTAATGATATAAAAGTCTATACACATATTAAGTACTCAAATCTCTCAAATTTGAATTATTCACACAAAGGCATTAGGGTTTGCCATAAATAAAAGAAATTCATATAAGAAAGACTATTCAAATAAACTGGTTGAAATGAAAATTTAATCTACCTTTTCCATTAGCTTAAAATGCTTCCTTTAGAAAACAAAACAGTCTGGATAACATATATTTCATGTGTGAAAAATACAACAGAAAATCATTTTCTTAGCTCTCTAAACAGAAATATACCCAATACTTAGTAATTTTTTAAAGCTTAATACTTATATTTTTAAAAGACATTTAATTAATTAGAAAATATTTTATTTGCACGTACAGAAATCACTGAAATTTCAGAACTAAGGAGAGTACTAAGGAGCTCTGCTGGACAAGCCTGTAGGGAGAGACACTGCTGACACCCTTCTGGTGGTGCACCAGTGGGTCCGAGGGTAACAGCTAGGCACGCTCAGGTGTGATTTACAGCCTTGGAAATTCACTGCAACTATGAGTCAGAATAGACTCAACAGCAAGGAACAGAGGAGAAAGAGGCTAGGGTTTTTTTTTTTCTACTTGATTATTTGCACAGGAGGATACTGTATCTCAAGACGAGATCTCCTTTTATTACAACAAAAAAAATTAAAGATTTTTAAAAAATTAATTTGCATAAAATATATCATTCCCTTCACATATGAATCAGAAAGTTTGTAACTCTCTTTCCTGAGATGCATTATGATTTTGGACCCTAAGAATCTGATATGCAAGCAGTCTCTAAGTTACAATGTCTGATTTATGCACAACTGGTAGAAATCAACTCTGGTAAAGCCTACACTAAAAATTTGAGGTATGAAGAAAAACAATTTGAGATATGTACAAAGGTTCATAATAGTAAAAGTGTACTACTTTGTAATATACACTAAAATATTAATATTACTATAAGTGTGTTAAAGATTTTTTTATATCTGAAAGGATTTAGTATTTTTTTTCCCCCCTGAAAGATCACATATTTTAGCATTTGTTGCTTAGAGAGAGATAACAGATAAACCAAATGTGGATGCAATAAACAACTCAGCAATAAATATAGATGGGAACTTCTGGAAGGCCAAAGAACTATGAAGAGGCCCTTGCCGGCTCTACACTTGTGCTCTAGAGGCAACAGCAACCTTAGGAAGGTGTGAACCCCAGCAGCTGCTCGATGGGTTTAAACCACCATTCATCCGCCTCTAGCTCTTCTACCAAACCAGCTAGTTTTTCCATCCGAGCAACTTGCTGATCATGTTTCACCTGCTTAAGTGTGGATGCCACTTGATAGGTGAAAACAGATTCACAGAGGAATCCCTCAAAGCCATCTTCCAACATTTCTCCAGCTCCTTTGGGGTAGGTGAAAAGGGCTTTCCATGGTGGGGCAAGATCTGAGACACTGAAACCAGACCCAGTGACAGAACTTCCACTGACCCCACCAGCTGAGGAGGATGACGAAGATGCAGCCATTTCCTCTCTAGTAGGATCTGCACTTCACTTACTTGGATCTATAATCAACAACCTTGGTTCCAGTAGTCAGGAGATCAGGAAACAGTATGCA
>NW_006399755.1:17973485-18001787 GCF_000299155.1 Elephantulus edwardii
GGCAACCCAAAGGGACAGGGTTCAAATTCTACAGCAACCCTGCTGGAGAAAGATGGGCATCTCCTCCTGTGTAATTTATTGCATCTGAAAACCCTCTGGAGGGCCAGCTATAGGTTGGACTCAATGGCACATAATAACAACAATAATTAACTCTCCTGAAGCATGTAAGACAGAGTTATACAACAACAGTATTTTCTAATATCCCCATAAGATCATATTAGGAGGTTTTATACAGTTCTACGGCAAAAAAGACATATTATCCATTTATTCGTGTACACATAAACATATATTAGCAACCTTCTACCAGGTTTCCAGAGCTATAAATCACTCTTGGAGAAAACTGTCCATCTTTCTCACCTGGAACCCCTGGTGGATTCAATACAACAGCTTCTGAGTGAGCAGCAAAACTCTCAACTCAATACAAATAATGTCACCAAAGTAATATATACACCCTACACATACATATATATTTATACACAATGTTAAGTTCTTTAGCAATGAGTGGTAGGAGATAGAAAAATTTAACATCAGGGTTAACTTAATCGTTCCAAATTATTTTCTTTCACTCCCAACTTTTTTATTATTATTATTATCAATAATTAAAATGAAAATTTACAGAGACTTTAGATTTCCATTCATTCATTGTTGCACTTTTCTCCCTGCCCATCTATCACCACCAAATCCCCCCTTCACTCGTCTCTTCGAAAAGTAAAATAAAAATTCTTTCATTGTTATACAATCCCTCCCCCCAGGTTCACTACACTATGCAGCTTTCGTTCTGGACTCCTGTCATAAATTATTTTCCTCAAACTTTCTTCTAACTAGACTACATTCCAAATCTCTTTAGATTCCACTGGAGTAGAATGTTCTTCATAAAAATCATCTCTTTAGTGGAAACTAACTTTTTAATGATAACTTTTCATGTGAAATGAAAAGATGTATATAATCATGCCAAAGCTTCCAAGTGACACTGAGATGTAAGATCAACAAATATTAATTCAACACATATCATATCTGTGCTGTACATTAGAGACAAAACTACAGGTTCCGTTCTCAAGAACTATTGGTACATAACATTTGTTGTTGTTGTTGTTGGTCTTGTTGTTGCGTGTCGAGTCGCTTGCGACTCATAGCGAACCTATGTACAACAGCTCTAAACTCTGCTCTGTCCTGTGCCAATCTCACTGTCTCCAACACACTCATCCCGACTGTCCCAGTCACCGAATCAATCCATCTCCCAGAGGGCCTTCCCCTGCTGCGCCTGCCCTCCACCCTCCCAAGCATGATGTCCCTCTCCAAGGACCGGTCCCTCCTTACAACATGACCAAAGTATGTCAGACGAAGCCTCAGAATCCTTGCCTCTAAGGAGCAGCCCGGTTTAACCCTCTCCAGGATGAATCTGTTTGTTTTCTTAGCAGTCCACGGCACTCTCAGCACTCTTCTCCAACACCACAGCTCAAAAGCAGCAATTCTTCTATGCCCCCTGGTCATTGTCCAGCTCTCTGACACATAACAAGTGATTGCAAAGACCATGGCCTGTACCAAATGCACCTTAGTCTCCAGAGACACATCATTGCTCTTGAGTACTTTAGAGAGGCCCCTAACAGCAGACTTCCATGGCAATACGTCTTTTAATTTCCTGGCTGCTGGTGTCAAGAGTGTTGATTGTGGAGCCAAGAAAACTAAAGCTGTAAACAATCTCAATCTCTTCACCATCCATCCTGATGCTGCCAATCAGTCCAGTGGTGAGAATCTTTGTCTTCTTGACATTGAGCCTCAATCCATAGCAAGCACATCAGGTCTTCCTCAGTTTCAGCAAGCAGGATTGTGTCATCTGCATAACGCAGATTGTTGATAGATCTTCCACCAATACTGATGCCACATTTCTCCTCACAGAGCCCAGCCTCCCAGATAATCTGTTCTGCATACAGGTTGAAAAGGTATGGAGACAGGACACATCCCTGGCGTATGACCTTCCCAATTTTGAACCGTGCAGTGTTTCCTTGCTCTGTTCTGACGACTGCCTCTTGGTCCAAGTATAGGTTTCGCATTAGCACGATCAAGTGTTCTGGGATTCCCATTCTTCTCAGGGTCAGCCACAGTTTGTTATGATCCACACAGTCAAACGCCTTTGCATAATCAATGAAGCACAGATAGACATTCCTCTAGTACTCCCTGCTTTCAGCCAAGATCCATTTAACATTAGCTTCAATATCCCTAGTACCACGACCCCTTCTAAACCCAGCCTGGACTTCTGGCAGTTCTCTGCCAATGTGCTGTTCCAGTTGTTTTTGGATAATCTTCAGCAGAATCTTGCTCGCATGTGAGATCAATGATATTGTTCTATAGTTTCCACACTCTATTGGGTCACCTTTCTTTGGAATGGGAACAAATATAGATCTCTTCCAGTCAGTTGGCCAAGTGGTTGTTCTCCAGATTTCTTGACACAATTTGGTGAGCAAGTCCAGGGCAGCATTTGTTAGCTGAAATACATCACTTGGTTTCCATCTATTCCTGGGGCCTTATTTTTTGCTATTTTCTTCAAAGCAGCTTGAATTTCTTCCTTCATCACCATAGGCTCTTATCTATATGTTGTTTCATGAAATTCTTCTGTGTCTGCCAATTTCTTTTGATACAGTGACTCAGTATATTCTTTCCATCTTCTTTTAATACTTCCTGGATCATTTAATATTCTGCCTAAAGCATCCTTGATTACAGCAACTCAAGGTTTTAATTTGTTCTTCAGTTCCTTGTGCTTAAGAAATGCTGAGCGAGTTCAACCCTTTTGATTTTCTGACTCCAACTCCTTGCACATTTCATTGTAATATTTTACTTTGTTATCCTGTGCTGCCTTTTGAAATCTTCTATTCAGCTCTTTAGTATCTTGAATTCTTCCTTGTGCTTTAGCTTTTCTGCGCTCCAGGGCAATATTCAGAGTTTCTTCTGACATCCATTTTGGTCTTTTCTTCCTCTTCTGTCTTTATAATGAACGTTTGCACTCTTCTTGGATGACATAACATTTAGCCATCATTTTCTTCTTTTTATTATTATTATTATTATTAGGTGTCATCGAGTCAAGTATGATTCATAGCAACCCTACAAACAATAAATCTGAACCCTGTCATATTCTGTGCGAACCTCACAATCTCTGAGACACTCAAGCCCGTTACTGCTATCACTGTGTCAATCTACCAGGTTGAGAGTCATTCTCTCTTCCATCCCTACACCTTATCAAGCATGGTATCCATCTCCAAGGAACAGCTTCTCCTAGCAACATGCCCAAAGTTAGCCAACAGTTTGTTTTAACTCTAAGGAATTTGGGCTTTTGAACTCAATTTTATTTTATATTAAAAAAGTATAATCAATTATGAAAATTGATTCTGGAAGAAGGGGGAAAAGTATTTATTTCACATTATTTTCAATGTATAAAAGTCAAAGGACAGCTCTAATTGTTCAACAAATATGTAGTATTCAGAGGCATCTCTAAGGAAAGGCCTGGTATTATGGGACACAAAGGGTCACCATCAAGTGGGATTGATTGAATGGCAAGTGTTTTTTCACATGTGCATTGTGCTAGTACTTAAATAGGTAAAATGCACAAGGTCTCCTCCCACAGAGCTTAGTTTAACAATGAAGGCAGACTAGCAAATAATAATTACACAAATAATTATGGTACTTTAGAGGGGAAAATAGAGAATGCAAATAGGATATATAAGAAAGAGACCTAACCCCTGTATACCCAAGCACTGGGCACAACTAATGATTAACTGACTCAACAATAAGACTGTCTGAAGAATGCCCATAAGAGCCTAATGTCACAGTCCTGGTTAACCCAGTCTAGGAAATCAAGGAAGGGACACTGAGAAAGTGACACTCAAAGTGATGTGACATTCAGGAGTTAGAGGGATGAATGGAAAGAAAAGAATTATAGGCAGGGGGAACACTAAGTATGAAAGAAAGCGCTAGGGAAAAAATTGCTAAAGATATAAATGAAAACACAGTACATCTTTTAGGTGGAAAAAAGTCCCTGTGTTGAGTCTTATAATAGGCAATCTAAATAAAAAAATAGTTCTTACTACTTACTGTTTCATATTCAAGATCTGATAAAATCTTGAAATATTCCTTGTCCAGTAACAGCAGTTTGCTTCTTCCCGTGATTGGGCTCACCTCCAGGTGAGAAAAATAAAAGAGTATGAATAGCAATCCAAAACTACTCAAACCAAGGAATAACTTCCATTTATTCTTCCTCACACTTTCTTTAAAGAGTTGCTTCTTGTTAGGAGGAAGCGCCTGCCACCATTTCCTTATGCCCCTAGAGCAAAGAGAAAATACATAGTTCTTATAACTGTATTGTCACCAAAACCCACATGCTTAGGTTAGAATTTTGTCATCAAACATATTGAATTTCTCTATTTCCCTGTATAAATGGCATTTTCTGTATAAACATCTTAGCTAAATTATGAAAAACTCACCAACAACATAGTGGTATAGTTTAACATTTTAATATTCATCTGAATTTTCATCCTCAACTACTTTACAACTACTGCAACTACCATCAGTTCACATTTAGTGACTATAAGTAATTTTCTAATTGTTATACACATGTCAATTCATTTAATCCTCATAATAACCCTACTACAAATGAGGTAAACGGGATATAAAGAAGTTAAGCAAATCTATCCAAGATTGCACAGTCAAGAAAAGGCAAAGAAGGTAATCTCATTACAGAGTTTGAGCACTTAACCACTACTTACTTAAAACCAAAACCACACACTCATGGTGACCCTCCACTGGACTTCTGAGGTGGTAAATCTTTAAGGAGAATGCCTACCTATCCTTTCTGTTAGCAGACCAGCATGCAATGCATTGTACCACCAGAGTTGTCATTCAATAAATATAAATGCTCTTAATGTACTGTTGAGTCAGAACCAACCCATAGCTGACCCTCCAGCAGATTTTCAGAGGCAGTAAATCACACTGGAGGAGAATGTCCATCTTTCTCCCTCTCAGCAGGTGGTAGATTCAAACTGTGTGCCTTCATGTTGGCAATGAAGATTCTGGATGAATGGACTACCCGAATAAACTCTTGAGATGGTTATAATCCATCTATTCCTTGAACAACTACTTTTTCCACAGCTCCTCAGACTGCCAGCATAATTTACCAGGACATCAACAGGGCCAATGGAAACTATTACCCAGCATTGCCATTAGAAATAGATACTCCCTAGCAGAAACTCCATCATCTTCTCTAGCATATGAAAAAGGCGAGGTGAAAAGAGCATGAATACTTTAAATAAGGAAATGGAGGATTTTCGCCTCTTAATTCTGTTAGATGACCCATCTCAAAAAAAAAAAAAAAAAAAAGCCTTTTAGGCAAAGTTTTAACCTGGAGTGACACAAACCAAAGTATGTATTTCCTATTTTAAAACTTCACATGAATTATGATTTATTAGTGTTGTTGTTGTTATTTTAAATGAATGAAAAGTATATTCTAAAAAGAAATTTTAAGTGGCTTACAATATTAACAACAACAAAAGGGGTAAAAAGAACTAACTAAGTGAGATAAAGGGGCCCTACCGGCACACCGATTCAGTACTCAGCTGCCAACTGCAAGATCTGTGGAATACGATGGCTGTTCTGTGCCAAGAAGAACCCATCAGAAGCCAGGAGAGTGCTCCTACACCAAGAAGCTTGGAGGAATTCACTGCAGACTTAAATTGCAAACTAATGTATCTATATTTTCTTGATGCCAAAGCCAAATCACAAAGAGTATAATGAAAAGTAAACTGGGTAAGTTAGTATGGGAATAAGGGGAGTTTTGATAGTTATCAAACAGAAGAAAGCTTTGTGAGAAAACAATTACCTTTAGCTTTCTTCAATCTCCCAGCATCAAGTAAGAGAACACAGATTAAAAATATTAATTATTATAAAGGACTACTAAAAGTATAGCTTTTTCAGAAGTAGCCAGGGGGGAAGTAGTATTAATAACTTAAGAGGTAACTAGGAGCTTTCTGCATTGCTGAAATGTTAGTGATCCTGGCCAGACCATAACCATTGAACCTCTTTCACATGCGCCCACCCCCCCCAACAGGCTCTGAATAAAATGGTTAGACCTAAAAAGAAAAAAAGAGGTAACCAGCAGTAAGTCTATTCCTAACTAAATACCAAAGAGCCTCAGTTTCATGATTTGTTGCTTGAGATTCCAAAATAAGAATGTTTGTAAATAATATGCTCATACATGAGTTACAACCAATCTTCCTGATGTTCCCCGTAATTATAAGATTTTCTTTGAATCTTTCTTTAAATACCACATTTCTATACTACAAAGCACTATGTAAAACTTTTTTCAAGATTGTTAAACCAAAGAAACAAAATTTTGTTACAGTATAACAAAATTGGGTAGAATACACAACCTATTTTTAAGCTAAATGTTGGTAATGGGAGATGAGTGTGGGTGACCAACAGGTTTTCTTTTAAAACAACAGGTTTAAAAACAACCTTTTAATAGGAAGCTCTAGTGGCCTAGTGGCAAGAAGCTTCACTGCCGTCCCAGAGGGGAGTGGTTCAAGTCCACCAGATTCTCTGCTGGAGAAGGAGGGGCAAGCTCCTCCTGTACCAATCAGATCCGATTTGATGGTACACATAAAAAATAAAAATTAAAAAAATAACCTTTCAACACAAAAGTTTAATTTTTAAAATGTTTTACCTGCCTACAATGATTGCAAATAGTTTCTGCACAGGCTTAAGAGCAAGCAACAAGAATGGAACTGGAGCTGCTTGAAATCGCGGGGAAGTGTGGAAACTTCTGATTTCTCTTCTGAGAAAACCGTTTGGAGGGTGCAACACTGCAACTTCTTTGATCAGTGGCTGTCTTGAGAATGAGTCATTCCGTGCAGAACATTTGCAGGTAATCCTCCAAATTTCCTTACTTTTGGTGCTCTCGAGGAAGCCTGTTCTTTTGTTATTATAAGTCTTACAGAAACGGAAGTTTCCAGGCAGAAAAGTAAACTTGTCACACAGCTTTACTCTTGCTCCCTGATACTTATTCATGACAAAGTTCACATGTACTTGACGACAGTCCAATGAGCTTATGGTTAGCGTGTCATATTTCCTCCAACTGGCCAGTGAACTAAATCTAAAGGAAAGACAGTTTCTCACAACAGACTGCAGGCCACAGATGACGCTCATCTTCCTTTTGCTTGACTATCTGGAACAAAGAAAAGAAACTAAAATAAATATGGAAAATATTTATTTACACACTGGAACATAACACTTAAAAACTGGCTACGTCTCTTGCTCCTTTAGCATATCCCAGACCAAATGATCTTGTATTTCTATACATCTCCCTTAGAACAATGGAATTCAAACCTAATCCAGTACCACAGAGAAGATTCTCACAGTAGAACTGCACACAGGGTCTCCTTGGCCCTAAGTCTTCAGAAACAAACTGTATCATCTTTATTTTGGGGGTGAATATGTAAGGTCAAACTGCCAACCTTTTGATCAAACTCTTCAATCACTGCACCACCTTCTCATCCCAAATGGCAGTATACATATAAACATTACTTTTAATGTATAGTGAATAATTCAGAAAGGGATTGGGTTTTTGGTTTTGGTGATTTGTTTGGTTTTTTTTCCATTTCTTTTGGTTTCTGTTAGGTCACTTTTTACTTTAACAGATAGCTTAGTACGGGAATAAGAAATGGATTAGATACACAACAATGAAATCATTTCTTTTCTCAAAGAGAAAAGTGAACTGGGGGAGGCATGGAGGAAAATGTGCAACAGTGAATGACTGGAAATCCAAGTTCTCTATAAAACGTTCATAAAAATCTCAATAAAATTTTTTTAGGAAAAGAAATGGATTAGATAAAAACAAAGATTAAATTTTATCAGTTGGCAGTAACTGAAGGAGGAAGAATATTAAAAAACACAATAAAATCTAACTTATGAAATATATTTTTAAGAAGTTATTGCTTTTAAATATAAACCTGGAATTCCTAATTGGAATCAAGATGGAGTAACAGCAACCAGATTTACCCTCCAACCTAAAAGAACTGAAAAATTGAACAAAGTAAAAGGAAAAAGTGGTTTTAACATATTAAAACAGTGAAGGACAGTAAACCATGAAAAATGGAAACAAGTAAAGGTAATCCCTAAAACTACTCAAGTTTATCACCTAGAGAAAACGTCCAAGTCATAATGCAGAAAGTGGAAGATGACCAGAGCCCAGTGATTCCCCTAAACTGAAGTGAAGAAGCAGGGCATTCTATCAGACCAGAGCAACCTGAGCTCACAGGGGGAAATCCCAGAGATCTGCACTTAATTTCCCTCTTACATTCAGAGTCCTGATCAGGGAGGTTATTTATGTCAGAAACTCCTTGAAGCTGGAGAAGAAACATCTGACAGGATCAGAGGAGGATGAAACCCTTATCTTCATAAGATGTGAGTAGAGTGCACCTGGACAGAACTTTGGTAGACTTTTAATTTAGGGCCCCGGGTTCAAGTTGAGGGGAGCAATGGTGGCCTATTCTGATGGGGGTTTAGTTGCTAAAACCAAAGGGGGTGCTTTTCTAGTGGTTTGAAAAACAAATGAAACATCACAAATTCCTTAAAGCAAATAAAAGTGAAAATATTGTATCAGCTATCTTTAATTAAATTATCCCCTCAAAGCCACTGAGTCAGAACCGACTCACAGCTGACCTGCCAGTGGACTTTTGAGAGGTTGCAGAGTATGCATAAGGAGACTGCTTTTTTCCTTCAGAGCCACCTGTGCCTGTGAACCAAAAAAGTCTGTAACTGCCTACATATACACCAATCATGTCACTTTAATTTAAATCTGATAGAGAATCCTTGGAAGATATAAACTATCAAAATCACTCAAGGGATAATCTAAGCAGCTCTATAATTTTTTAAAGGAAATAGTAATAATTTTTGTTGTTGTTGTTTAAAGCTGCAGTGTTAAGGGTGGATTGTTCAAAATTACTCCACTAGCCATTGACTGACTCTGCCATGTGGATGGACAAGAATATGCGAACAGGGTATGTTAGTCTATCCACAAGGGGACTGGCTAATCTTGCCATCAAATTGAGTGGATCTAGCAGTAGAATTTGAGAATCTCACCACCAGCAGAGAAGACACAAAAGAATGCAACATGTCCTTTCGGGCCAGAGATTCTTGTGCCAGTAAAACCAGGGTCTAGGGGAGCAGCAGCCATGGCAGTAGCAGCAGAGAACCAGAGACCTGATGTGAGGCTGAGAGGATGCTGGGGCAGCTCCCCAGGAACCAGAACTAAGAGCCATTGCCCAAATCTGCTGGACAATTAGAGGATGCAGGAGAGAGCCATGACTGTTAGGACTAAGAGCGTTTTAATAGTGGTCTAAGCTGAGGCACCTGCGAGCATATTTCAGCAGCTTCCCTACTGATTCTATCTTGCTACCAACCTGAATTATAGCCTTTTGACTTCCCTAGCTTGGTTCTGCATGGTCTATGAGCTATCACATCAGACTCTGGGCCCAGTATAGTAGTATATCAGTGTCGGGATAGGTAGAAAGAGGTGTGGGAGCGTGAGGAACATGTATGACCTCATGGGAATTGGGTTTTGTGTTAATGCTGTTGTTGATAGGGACAGTTCCTTATTGTGGAGTTGGTAAAAATCAGGTATGTTCATCTCCACGTGGTCCTTGCTCTTTTTACAAAAACTTTCCAACAAAAAACTACCAGATCCAGGTAGCTATACTGGGCCATCCTACGAAAATACTTAAACAAAAATTAAAACAAATTCTAAATAAATTCTTCCTAAAAATTGAAGAATAAGGAAAACCCCCCAAATTCCTCCCTCAAGATCAGCACTAGTTTGATGCTAAACTAAGACAAATATCTTGTAAGAAGGGTACCAAAAATAGCACAAATACACAAAACTTAGTAAATCAAACTCAATACGTAGAAAGGTTAAGAGATCATAACTAAGATTTATGCCAAAAATGAAAGATTGATAAAGCATTTGCAAATAAGTAATTGTAATCCCCCCATGAATAGTTTTAAAATGAGAAGACACATCATCTCAATAGAAAGACACAAGAAAATCTGACAAAATCTAACATCCATCCCTGATAAGAACTCCCAGTAAATGAAGAAGGTAACTCTCTTAATCCCATAAAAGACATCTATAAAAAAACAAAACAAAACACAGAGCCAACACATCAATACTTTTTATATGTTGTACTTTACCCCTAGGACCAGGAATAAAACAAAGATGTTTATTCTAACCATTTTTATTCAACATTTATTGTGCTGGAGAGCCTAGTCATAGCAATAAACATACATATGAATCTACACAGGCATTAAGGTTAGAAAGAAATGAAACTGTCTTTATTCCTAACCAGCATGATAATATAACCAATACTATCTACTTACTAGAATTAAGTGATTTTGACAAGGTAGCAGGATATATGACCAATACACAAATACAACAGAATTTTTATAAAAATATTAAATTATATAAACCAACAATCCAGATCTGTAATATAAACTGGAATAACAATAACTGTATAACAATAACTTGAAACATATAGAGCACACATCAAGGAAAACTGCATATTGTCAAGAATGAAATGTAACATGTAAGAATCAAATTTCTAGCTAACAGCAAGCTCTCCACAGGAAGCTACATTGCTAACTCAAACCACACTGCTCTGGTAGTTCAAATTTCCCAGTCATTCTACTTGAGAAATCTCTGGAGCAATTTATACACGCAGAAACACAATGGAGGCTCAGCTATGAGTCTGTTCTAACTCAACAGCAATGAGCTACTTTGTGGTTCTGGGGTCTTTTGATTTGTGGTCCTTGTTTTCTCAGTGAGCTGAAATAGATTGATTCTGGCCATTTTTAATCTGTTAAGTAAGGGTTTATTATGCCAGGAATGAAAGGAGGAGTGGCATAGCATTCACTGTAAAAAGAACACTTCCAAGATTTTTCCTGAAATTCAAAGCAAAGAAGACATACAAATGACGAGCGAAAAAATGAAGAAATGCTTGAGATCATATGCTGTTATTAAGTGTTGTCTAGTCAGCACTAACTCATTGAAACCCTATGAAAAGAGATCTGACCCTTGCTAGATTCTGCTCCACTCTCAATCTCTTCCAGGCTCATGTTTCAGACTGCAGTCACTGTGTCAATCCAACTCATTTGGGGTCTTCCTCTCTTTTGCTGACGCTCCACTTTTGCTAGCGTGATGTCTTTTTCTAAGGAGCACCCCAGTGGCACTTTTTCCAGGACAGATTTGTTTGTCCTTTTTGAACTCCATGCAATACTCAATACTCTTCACAAACACAATTCAAGGACATTAATTCTTCTTCAGTCTTTATTATTCATTGTCCAATTCTGACATGCATACAAGACCACAGCTAAGTCAGGTGCACCTTAATCTTTAAAATAACATCCTTGCTCTTTCAGCATTTTTAAAGAGGTACTTTAGGGACAGTAGATGTGCCTAATGCAATGTGCCTTTTGATTTCTTGGCTGCTGTGTTACCATGGATGCCAAAATCAAACCAAACTCATTGCTGTTGAACTGATTTTGACTCACAGGGATCCTCCATTTAGTTTCTGAGATTATAGAATCTTTATAGAAGTAGATTGTCCATCATTCTCCCATAAAGTGACTGGCAGATTCAAACTGCCAACCTCTGTTATTGTTGTTGTTGTTGTTGTTAGCCTTCGAGTATGACTCATAGCGACCCTATGAACAACAGACATCAACCCTGTCCTATGCTGTGGCATCCTTATCATTTCTGACATACTTGAGTCCACGGCTGCAGTAACTGTGTAAATCCATCAGAGTGAGAGTCTTCCTCTCTTTCTCTGACCCTCCACTTTTCCAAGTGTGATGTCCCTTTCTATGGAACAGCCCCTCCTAACAACATGCCCAAAGTTTGGGAGACAAAGCTTCGTCCTCGCCTCTAAGCAGCAATCTGGCTACACTTACAGTCCATAGGATATTCAGCATTCTTCTCCAATGCAACTCAAAGCCAGCCTTTAGAGATGTAAATTGAAATGTGATATACTCTCAATCTAGAAACAACAGTGAGTAGAGAACATGGAACTCCACATTTCCTGGTAGAATTGTGAAATGGTGCAAGCACTTTGAAAAGTAGTCTGGTGCTTCCTTAAGAAAGTTGGAAATATTGAAAGAAAAAAAAGTTCGAAATATAAATACTTTCTGATTCAGCATTCCTATATGCAATAAGGGGATATAAATAAAGGGAAAACAGAGAAATGAACAAGGAACAGAGTCAACAGGGAGTTCTGGTGGCCTAGTGATAAGAAGCTATGCTGCAATCCCAAAGACATGGGGTTTGCGGCCACCAGCTGCTGGAGGGGAGAAGGAGATTATGAGATTAACTGCATCTGAAAACTCACTAAAAGGTCAGCTATGGGATGGTTCTTACTCTATGGTACACAATATTAGACATATAGGGAAGCCTAGTGCTAAGAATACTGCAATCCCAACAACAGAGGGTTCTAATCCACCAGCTACATCATGGGAGGATGAGTAATCTCCGCAATGAACAGCCTCTGGAGCTAGAGGGTCAGCTATGAGTCAGTTCCAACTCAAAAGCACACAACAACAACAAATAGACACATACTCCTGCAATATCAGCAATAATTAATGTTATCTACTACTGGCTGACAAGTTATCTACTATTTAGAAGAGGCCCTGCCAGGAGGGATATCACTGCTGATGTCAGATGGACTACCACAAAAATGTCTATTTGTTCTTTGTTGACTATGCAAAGATACAATGTAGATTAACAAGTGGTGGCTAACATTGAAAAGAATGGAAATCCCATGTCCCTTGAGTCCTTGGCCTTACATCCAGTGTAAAGACCTAACATCCTGGTGCCCGAAATCCAGGAGAGGAGTCGAGGCATGTTGCACCCCTGCCCTCTTTTGGGGGTGTGGCACCCCTCATGCTCTCCTTTAAACCTACCAGCTTGCACGGTGTCAAGACATTGAACAACAATTACTCTGGGAACACGCAGACTGCTGCATACCTAGACCCTCGCCTGAAAGTTTAGACCAGACAGCTGAAGTTGCTTCCAGGAGACGCAGTCTTCATCAAATAGTGTTCACCCAAATGCTAAAACAGACCTTACACGGTCATCCTAACTACCTCCACAGCATTTAAGGTTGTAAGTAACCCCCATTAGCACCACCTTTCCGAGGCCAAACATGTTCCTCTCACTGAGCAGACCTCCTACACTTTTAGTACTAAACTTCTACTACTCTTGACCTCATTCAGATCCCAAGCCCTAAATAGCTCTACATACAACTGTTCCCTGCCTTTCTGAATTCTTACTTCACAGGATAAAAGAAATTACCAACTTGAACCAGCTGTTGTGACATTCATATTTTCCCTTGACTACTACTGGCTGACTGATCCAGGCTATAGTCTTTGCAATTAAGTGCTATGCATCGGAGAGTTGGACAGTGAATAGGGATGACAGAAAGAGAATTGATGCCTTTGAGTTGTGTTGGAGGAGAGTGTTGACTATACCATGGACTGCTAGGAGAACAACCAGGATTGTCCTAGAGAGGGTGAAGCCAGATTGTTCCCTGGAGTCAAGGATTCTGAAGCTTCGTCTGACATACTTTGGGCATGATGCAAGGAGGGACTGGTCCTTGGAGAGGGACATCATGTTTGGCAGAGTGGAGGGATGGCGCAGGAGAGAAAGACCCTCGATGAGATGGATCGATTCTATGAGTGAAGTGGTGGGAATGAATGTGTTTGAGACAGTGAGGTTGGCACAGGATAGAACAGTGTTTAGGGCTCTTGTACATAGGGTCACTATGAGTTGCAAACGACTCGATGGCATATAACAACAACAACATCAACTACTGGCCAACCCAATCCAGCCTCTGAGCCCCAGATCTTCAATCCTGTTCAGCAGAGAGTAGCTAGAATAAAGACACTTTGCCCTTTTTCTCACTAAAGAGGCTGTGATGTCAGACCCAGAACAAGGTCAAAGAGAATGAAGGATCCAAAGAACATCAACATGTCAACAAAGGGAGTGAACAACCTTGCCCCCCTGATTAAACTACAATGGAGGGTTCCTCCCTTCCCTCCCTAAAGATCCTTAAACCTGCCCAACCCACCTTAGGGTGTGGTACCTCACTTCCCCCCTCCCCCTCTCTATCTCCAGACCAAGGAATTCCACCTGGGAATCCACTTCATAAAGCTTAAGCTTTAAAAAAAGGGGGGGGGAATCCCAGAACACTTAATTGTGCTCATGGGAAACTAACACCTAGAACAGAAGGATTAATACAAATAAAATGGGAAGAGTGTGCTTATCTTATAATCAATGTTACCAAAGTACGTATGAATGCCTGAATAAAAGACCCAATCTGCTTTGTAAAATTTAAATCACAACTTTAAAAAAAAAAAAGCATCATCTGAATAAAAGTGATATGAGATTTTCCTAAAAACTGCTGATATCCCAAGAAAAATAGCCTACCAAAAGAAAGTCTGTCATTATGTTCTTTGATCATTTGCTGTCATGGTGATACTAATAATAATCTCTCCTGAAATGCTATGCTATCAATAGGATATAATCCACATACATACAAGAGAGACCAACTAATATGACCATAATTGATATTTATACAAAAGCTCAGCTCACTTCAGGAAGTCAGTTCCAACCCATGTTGATCCTTCAAGCACATTTCCAAGGTTGTAAATCCCAATGGAAGATTTCCTGTCTTTTTTTTTGGGTGTCTGGTGGCTTTGAAGTGCCTTCGGGTTAACAGCTCAACTTGTAATAGGCTGTGCCACCATAAACCAATCATGAATGCCAAGGAAAGAAAACGCAAGTTTTTTACCATGTTCTGCGGTTTGAAATTGATTAAACATGCAATCAAGATACATTGATAATTACTTATGATTGGAATAGGAAAGTTGGAGCAAAGAACAACAGTAATTGGAAAAATAGAGTAGTACTGATAGAACTTATGTCAGAGATTTCATTTACAAGATCAATGACTCATGTGTTAGAAATACCTTTTGTCTGCAAAGTAAATAGTGGCTGTATACATGGACCAGCTGGAATACACGGAAATCAAATCAGCTGCATTTGTGGAAAGAGACAATGGAGACATTTAACATCATTCATCAGAACAAGGTGATAGAGTGCAGAACAAATCAACTGTTACTGTCGTTGCTGTTGTTGCTGTTAGGTGCTGCTAAGGCAAGTACATCTCGCAGCAACCCTATAAACAACAGATTGGGACCCTGTTCTATCATGTGCCATCCTCATCGTCGCTAACACACTTGAGCCCATGGTGGCAGTCACAGTGTCAAGCCACCTTGTTGAGTGTCTTCCTTCCTTTTGCTGTCCCTCCACCCTAATACGATGTCCGTTTCTAAGGAATAGCCTCTCCTAATAACATGCCCAAGGTATAGGAGATGAAGTTTGTCATTCTTGCCTCCAAGGGGCACTCTGGCTGTTCTCTTCCCCAAGAGATATGTTGTTCTTTTGGCACTCCATGTTATATTCATGTTCTTCTCTAACACTACAACTCAAAGGTGTCAATTCCTCTTTCACCCTTATTATCCAGCTCTCAGATACATAGCAAATGAATGAAAAGACCACAGGCTGGAAGAGGTGCACCTTAGTCTTCAAACTAATATCATTGCTCCTCATTACTTTAGAGAGGTCCTGACAGTGGGCTTTTCCTAATGAAGCAAGTCTGCAGATCTCCTGACGGCTGGTACTGAGGATGCTGATTGTGAATCAAAGTAATATGAAATCACCGACAATTTCAGTCATTCTACATCTATCATGATATTGCTCATTGGTCTAGTGGTGAGGATTTTGTCTTCTTCATGTTGAAATGCAATCTTTATTGGAGCCTGTAGTCTTTGATCCTATGCAGCAAGCATTCTAAGTCCTCTTTAGTTCCAGTAGGCAAGGCTGTGTTATCTGCATACTACAGATTGTGGATGAGTCATCCTCCTATCCTGATGTCACTTTCTTCTTCATAGAGTCCATCTTCTCAAATGATGTGTTCAGGAAGCAGATTGAATAATTATGGAGAAAGGATACAGTCCTGATGCACACCTTCCCAATTTTAACCCATGCAGTGTTCCCTAGCTCTTTTCAGACAATAGCTTCTTCTGAGTCTAGGCACAGGTTTCCTATGAGCATAATAACATGTTCCAGGATTCCCAGTCTTCTCAATGTGAGCCACAGTTTGTTAAGATCCACACAGACAAATGGTTTTATACAAGTAATAAAACACAAATAGCCATTCCTCTGGCATAATCATTAATTGTTGTTGTTTATTGGTAGGTGCTGCCAAGTCTAGTACAACTCAGAGCGACCCTATGAACAACAGATCTGAATCCTGTCCTATCCTGTGCCAACCTCATAATCTCTGACACGCTTGAGCCCATTGCTGCAGTCACTGTGTCAGTCCATCTGGTTAAGGGCCTTTCTCTCTCACTATCTACCTTCCCAAGCATGATGCTGCTCTCTACTTAATAGCCATACTCAAATTCAAGTTAAAGTATAAGACAAAACAAGCTCATGACAGCCAGAGTATACTCTACCTGAATTTTGATAGTACTTCAGTAATAAATTGGGTATAATGACACATGATCAAAGAGCATCACTGACGACAAAAAGGGGGAGAAATGACAAGTAAAGCATACTTGAAGAAAACAAACATCACTAAAAAGATAAGGAAAAAACAGACCAAAATAGATGTCAGAAAACACTCTGAAACTTGCTCTTAAATGTAGAAAAGCTAAAGCAAATGGGAGAAATGATGAAGAGATCAACAGAAGATTTCAAGGAGCAGTTACAGAAGATAAAATAGTAAATAAAAATTTGCAAAGGTCTGAAATTAGAAAAATCAAGTGGGAAAGACACAGCATTTTTTAAGCTGAAAGAAGTGATGAAAGATTCAACCCTCAAGTTGCAATACTGAAGGGTTCTATGGGCACAATATTGAATGATGTAGAAAGCATCAAAGTAAGATGGAAGGACAAATCCCTATATCAAAACCAACCTTTTTTGTTCAACCTTTTCAGGGAGTAGCACACGGTCAAGAACTGATGGTTCTGAAAAGCAAGGCTGAATTGAAAGAAAGCATTGGGAAGAACAAGTCTCCAGGAACTAAGAGAATATCTAACTTCAGAGATTTCAATAAATTAATGCAAGCCAAGTAATCTGGAAGATAACAGCTCCCTGGCCAATCAACCAGAGATCTATTATTTTTGTCCAATCTAAAAAAATATAATCCAAAAGAATGCAGAAATTGTTAAATAATATCACTAATAGCACATGTACACAAACTTCCACCAAAGATAAATTAAGAACAATTACAGTGGCCCATTAACAAGAAACTTCCAGAAATTCACACCAAGTTCAGAAGACATATCACTGTTGATGTCAGACATCTTGGCTGAAAGCAAAGAATACCCCTCCCAAAAAAATGTACTTATGTTTAACTGACTATGCTTCTGTTTAACTAGACATCAAGATTGGAGGGAAAAAAAAAAAAAAGATTGGAGGAAGACTCAGTAACAATCTGCAATATGCAGACGGCATGACCTTGCCAGCTGAGAATAAAGATTTTAACCACTTACTAATTATGATCAAAGACTATAGGCTTCAGTATGTATCATAAGTTAACACATATAAAAGTCTTCATTGCTTGGCCAATTAATAACACCATGATAAACAAAGAAAAAATTGAAGCTGTCAAGGATTTATATTTTACCAGGATCCACAATCAATACCAACAGAAATAGGGACTTATTGCATGGGCAAGTCTCCTGCAAAAGACCTCTTTACAGTGTTATAAAGCACAGATGTCACATTAAGGACCTAATATAAACTGTAAGACATTAATCACTAATTGCCTGAGATGGGGCAGGGAAACTCAAGGAGGGTTAACTGGAGAATCTACAAGATTTTGAAGGCAATGACTATGCTCATGATCTTTATTTTTATATCATTTATGTAAATGACTATTAAAATGATCAAACATTTTCAGTTTATTGTACACTGATGGTACATAACAAAGTTATTTGGAAAGTGGTATTAAAAAGACACATAACCAAATGCAATCTACAAACTTTGATGGTTATCAGTCTGGGGACAAAAACGAGCTTCAAAAGATAAAACTGGGACAATATGGTTGGTATTGCCCACATGGGGCTACTGAGCATCTGAAACATGACTAGAAAAAATGAAGTACAGGATTCTTAACTAGCTTAATTCCAATTTATTTAAAAGTTAAATGGACATGATGGTTAAGTGTTGAGTCTAATGTGACTCATAGTGATCCTATGAACAATGATCTAACCCTGCCCTTGTTGAAGCCTCACCATCTCTCATACACTTGAGCCCACCCTGGACAGTAAAGATGTGTAGAATCCCGGAAGGTCACTAAGACGGTAAAGTCATTCATATGTGAATGCAAATTCATGGTCACTAAAGATACTGCTTCTCAGCAACAAATCTAATGAAACTGGACTGAGTATTGCAAATGCCTAAAAATTTTCAAGAAAAATAAATTCAGATTTTATGTGACATTTACTTAAATGCTGATAATCAATTCAGATTTTTTTAATTACCTTGACCAAATAGCCACAGACTTAATTCTAGCTTTTTCTAAACATTTTTTACATGATACTCATTCATTCTTTCATTACTACCTGCTGTGTGCCAACCACCATTCCAGAAAGCCACAGAAAAAGCAATCACTGCTCAAGTCATAGCTTTTTTAGCATGTTAGACAGACCAAACTATAGTTATTTTGGGTGACAGAAGAGTTATAAGAAACTTACTATTTCCACGTTTTTTAAATTTTTTTTATCATTCTTATTCATTGCTGTTAGGTCAAAGGCAACTCAATAGTGGACCCTCCAGTGGGTTTTCAGAGGCTATAAATCGCACAGCAGGAGACTGTCCATCTTTCTCCTGTGGAGCTACCGGTGATTTCTAACCACCTGATTTTGGGGTGGCAGCACAATTCTCTATCCATTTTTATTTTTAAAATTACAAACATAATAAAGACAACTATGTTTGTATGTAATTTCTGTTGGTTTTTCATAAATCCCTTCATGTGTTAGACCAGTCTCTTCAAAAAAGCTGCCTATCACCACTTCTCCAGGCATTCCTCCCCTGCTTCCTCAGCCACTCTGAAACTCCAGACCACTGATTTCCTTAAAACCCTCTAAAAAGCTCTCACTCTTTGTGCCCACGCATATCTACTCCACATATCTGTCAAACACCAGCCCATCTTTCATAACTTGTAGGGAAAAGGGGGGGGGGAGATACCCTAACACAGGCAAAAGCTCCAAACACTATATTGAAGTAAAAACATTATCATTTATATCACTGACAATCAAGTGTCATTTTAGAACAGCACTAGTACCTGATAGCTTGTAATCCCTAGTTTATCCTTAAGAAACGGTAAAGAAAAGGAGGCGGAAATCTATTTATACATTCTCAAAGGGCCAATCACAAGACTCTACACAAAGCATAAGAAAAAGAATCGGAGGCTGGCACATTCTCTTCAAAGAACTTAGACAGGTCAACAAACATAGCTGGTGGATGTCCAGGATTACTAAATTAATGATGTGAGGTAATTAAACAACTCAGATGGCTAGCCTCTAAGAACCTCTCGGCGCCTTAATTCTTTAAGTATCATCTCAGAATGAGCAAGAGCAGCACTCAGAGCTGAAGCCTAGAAGACAGTTTTAACAACGCTACTGAAAATGACTATTTCTTTTCTAGTTTCTATGGAAACAGCTGTCAGATTGGCAAAAATAGGACATGTACTTTAAAATAATCATTCAAGCAAAGTACACATGATGGAAAGGCATTAAGGGGGGGAAAAGGAACCCAGGAAACAGAGTTCTTAAACTTCCAAATGTCATATTGTAACCCTTCACCATTAGAGAGAATAGAGGCTGTGAGCCTAAATCCTTTCAATGAGGGCTACAAGGCATTGACTGGAGTCACTGCAAGTGATCAACCCTTGAATTCAGAAGAGGTATTTTCATCTCCGGGACTAAAATTTGTTGAGGATTGCATGGCTCAGTAAAACTGTTGCCCCGTTTTACACAAGCAGACGGTATTATTTTAAAAAATTCTCTTTGTAGCCAAGCTTACAAAAAGCTTATTAGAATTCCACAGCATTGTTTGAATTGGAAAATGCACACCTTTTCATTGCCTCGTTTAGGCAGGAAAAGTTTTTAAATTTACTTTCGCTGACATGGGGTGAGGGGGAGAAATCACCTGATTCAGACACCTAAACAAACAAAAACACTACTTTTTGAAAAGCTACCAATGGGAAAAAAAGTCTCAAATGGGATGATGAGGTTAAGAGGTAGGGTTTATCCGCACCAAAAATAAAGAAACTGAAACTTTGCCAACCTGCAATGCTCATCGGGCAAACTTATCTACAATTCGCTCCAAGATGATTAAGAGGAGGGGAGACCAAAGCTTTATGATTATTAAATATTGCCACTAATCCCTCGATTCAACACGCCAGGTTGTCCCCTACATCTACCAGGACAGCCCCCTTCACCCTTCCCCAGGCTCGTGCCTGTGAGCCCCATGCTGCCCGCTTCTCCCAGGGCCCTTCTCGTGACCCCAGCTCCCCGACTAGTTCCTCCCACTCCAGCTCCTGCGTCCTTTCCCTCCTCTTGGTCCGACCCAACTGAGCAAATTAGGGCAGAAGCAACAACCAGCAGACAGAACCTACAGGATGCGAAAGCAAGAACTCCTCCGGCCCGGCCAACGCGCAAGCGCACACACACCCGTCCCCGAAACCCCGCCCCCTCACTTCCTGCCCTACAGCTAAGGCCTGAGCGCCCTTGCCCCGCCCACACACGGCAAGTAAATGTGTTCACCCAGCCGAGTGTTGTGGGCAGCGGCCCTGCACCTACTGTGGCACTCCGGCGCCTCCTCGTGGCAGGAAAAAGGACGCAGGCCTTGGCTGCGTAGCTTGCTAGGAGGAACAACTTAGTCCTCAAAACCTATGTTGTCCAAAGTAAATAAATGAAATTATCAGAGAGTGATAAGTAATATGATCATATTTAAGTCTATTTCCATGTGTAGTCGGCTGTCATGGACCTCTCCAGAGTGCTGAAGAGCAACGTTGTCAGTCTAGATACAAAGGTGTGCCTAATCTAGGCCATGGTCTTCTCCATTACTTGCTATGCTTCGGAGAGCTGGACAATGACTAGGGATAATAGAAGAAGAATAGATGCCATCGAGTTGTGTTGGAGAAGAGTCTTGAACATACCATGGACCGCAGGAAAACAAATAGGTCTGTCTTGGAGAGGGTGAAATCAAGTCTCTCCTTGCAGGCTAGGATTTTGAAGCTTTACCTCACTTAATTTGGGCATGTGGATCAGTCCTTGAAGGACATCATTCTCGGAAGGGTGGATGGACAGCGCAGGAGAGAGAGACTCCGGATGAGACAAATTGATACAGTAAACGGGGCGAAGGGAGTTGGTGTGTCAGAGTTAGTGAGACTGACTCAGGACAGGAAAGGTTCAGAGCTGTTGTACATAGGGTCGCTATACATCGTGGCACATAACAACAATAACATACTATGACAAGTTTCAAAGCAGGAGTGGCATCCTAAATAACGTGCCTCTGGAAACTCTATGAACTTTGATAAATGGCGATAGTTGTACAGGGGCTTCAGGGATTTTGTTCATAGGATCACTCACTGTATGAGTCGTGCTCCACTTGAAGGCAATCAACAACAACATAGTAAAAATAAAATCCATCTCAGAAAGCATACACACTATTAACAATTTTAGCAATCTCTTGAAAAGGATTTACAAGTTATTTTTCTCTTTTATTTCACTTATTGATTCTTTAATCCTTTTACCTCAAAAAAGAATATTCTGACAAATCCCTAACCATTGAACTAAAAATTTCCCTCGAATGGCATGTTTGCAGATCTTCACCTCTCATCCTCTGAAACACCTGTTTTATCAAGAACTTCATGAAACAACATATGATCAGGAGGCAATGGTGATGAAGGAGGAAGTTCAGGCTGCTCTCAAAGTACTGGCAAAAAACAAGGCCCCAGGAATTGATGATGGCTTACCAATTGACATATTTCAACAAACAGATGCTGCCCTGGACACGTTCACCAAGACGTGCCAAGAAATCTGGAGGAAAACTACCTGGCCAAACTGACTAGAATAGATCCATATTTTTCCCATTACAAAAAAAAAAGATGATCTGACAGTGTGGAAATTATCGAACAATATCATTAATATTGCACACAAGCAAGATCCTTCTGAAAATTATCCAAAAACGCCTGGAACAGCACATCAGCAGAGAACAGCCAGATGTGCAAACTAGGTTAAGAAGAGGCTGTGTCAGTAGGTTAATTGTAGCCAATGTTAGATGGATCTTAGCTGAAAGCAGAGAATACCAGAGGAATGACTATCTGTGTTTCTTTGACTCTGAAAGGCATCTGACTTTGTGAATTAAAAAAAAAAAAAATTGTGGCTAACCTTAAAATTAATTAAAAAAAAAAAAACCCTACCAAATTGTGGCTAACCTTGACAAGAATGAGAATCCTAGAAAACTTCATTGTGCTCATCTGAAACCTATACTTGGACCAGGACAGAGTTGTCAGTGTTCATCAACAGGGAAATATTGCATGGTTCAAAATCAGGAAAGAGGTATGTCAGAGACGCATCTTATCTCTGTATCTTTTCAATTTATATGTGGAACAAATCATTCAGGAGGCTGGACTCTATGAGGAGGAATGTGGCATCAGGATTGAAGGAAGACTCATCAGCAAACTGTGTTATGGTTAGACTGAAAACTGAGTTATGGAGGTGAGTTTAGTTCTATGTTTGAGAAATGTGTAAAGGGCATATGTCATCTCAGTGATTTCACTAGAATTGCTCAGACTAGTAAGCCTGGTGTTCATTGTGCTTTTGTGTTTTGTTTTCAGAACCTCCTATTGTGATCTCTTTCAGAGCAGTCAGAAGTGGGAGCTAGACACCATCTAGTTCTTCAGATCATGAGGATGTGGTCTGTGGACTGTCTATGCATTGTTAATTTTCTATGCTCTTTCATGCACTGGATAGGGAAAGACTCATAATGTAGTTGGCTATTCACAAGGTTTTGAGATGCCAGTCTAAGCCCCTATTCTTTTTTTTGTTAAGCCCCTATACTTGGACCAGGAGGCAGTAGTAAGAACAAAGCAAGGGAACACTGCATGGTTCAAAATTGGGAAGGATGTATGCCAGGGATGTGTCCTATTTTCATACTTTTTCACTCTATATGCAGAACAGATTATCCAGGATGTTGGGCTCTATGAGGACAAATGTGGCATCAGGATTGGAGGAAGATTCATCAACAATCTGCGTTACATAGATGACACAACCCTGCTTGCTGAAACTGAGGAGGGCCTGAAGCACATGCTGCAGAAGTTCAAGGACTACAGTCTTCAACATGGATTGAAGCTCAATATCAAGGAAACAAAGATTCTCACCACTGGGCCGATTGATTGGCAACATCATGATAGATGGTGGAGAGATTGAGATTATTGACAGCTTCAGTTTGCTTGGCTCCACAGTCAACATTCTTGGTATCAGCAGCCAGGAACTTAAAAGATTAATTAAATTGGGAAAGTCTGCTGTCAGAGACCTCTCCAAAGTACTGAAGAGCAATGATGTCAATCTGGAAACTAAGGTGCACCTTTTCAATCACTTGGTATGCATCAGAAAGCTGGATAATGACAAGGATGATAGAAGGAGAATTGATGCCTTTGAGCTGTGGTGTTGGAGTAGAGTATTGAATATACCATAGACTGCTAAGAGAATAAACAGGTTTACTGGAGAGGGTGAAACCAGGCTGCTCCTTGGAGGCAAGGATTCTGAAGCTTTGTCTGATATACTTTTGACATGTTGCAAGGAAGGACCAGACCTTGGAGAGTGACATCATGCTTGGGAGGGTTGAAGGATAGTGCAGGAAAGTAAGACCCTTTATGAGAAGGATTGATTCAGTGACCGGGATAATGGGGATAGGTGTGTCAGAGACAATGATATTGGCATAGGATAGAGCAGGGTTTAGGGTTTAGGACTCAGAGTCACAGGCGACTCAACGGCACATAACAACAAAGTTCTTACGGAGGCATCATGCTAGAACTTCAATCAAAATAATAAGATCCCCTCTGATTCTGAAATGTCGGAATATTACCAAAAGACATAATCAGCTAAGAAAATGGAGGCTATCCATCATAGTAAGTATTTGTTTCAATATTGTATAGTCCTTCTTCCTAGGACCTGGCTACCTCCTGATTCAATGAGTTCCAGATCTGAAAATTGACTCAAGTCTAGGAATCAAACAAGAAACAGGACTGTTAATTGTTGCAAGCAACCTTGGCTTCTTGCTCTTCTATTCCTACTTTCTATTGGCCTAAGGGTAAGGAGCTATGCTCTCAACCTAAAGACACTCAGTTTGAATACGCCAGTTGCTCTGTGGGAGAAAGATGGGCAATTGAGTCCTGTGTGATTTCCTCCCTCTGAAAACCTGCTGCAGGTTCAGCTCTGGGTCAGTTCTGATTCAATGGTACTCACTTCCAGCACCACATGTTAAGAAACTGCACAAATGGTGAATCAGTGACAGAGCAGCCTGGTCTGACCTCTACTAATAACACAGGGAAGACAGTCCCCATTAAGAATATATGCTTCCAGTGCAACAATGAATGAATGAAAACCCAAAATCTCTTTAAATTTTCATTAAAACTAATAAAATTTAATAATAAAAAATATATGATTCACAAAAGCTATTTCTGTGAGCTCAGACATGTACCCATGCTCCCAAACTTACTTCAGCCAATTCTAACACCAACTATCCTTTCCATGGAGCGATAGCTCTGCTAATTAATGGCAATGGCTGCACAGAACTCACAGAACCATAGTATATTCATGGTTATGGGGTTTACTTCTAGAGAAGTTAGCAGTTTACAATTTAAGTTGGCAACAGGACATAATTCTTCAGTAAGGACAGTTTCTCAAGAATGCTCAAAGGTCCTCTCCTCTTCAGCCTCTCAGCTTTACAACATGGTTACAATGCTCCTCCTGTTGCTGATATTGTCAGGAGTCATCCAATCTACGACACATAGTGACTCAGTTAACAGCAGATCTGGATCTTCCTCTATCCGGCACCCTCCTCACAATCTCTGATATGCTCAAGCCCATTGTCTAAGTCACTCTCTTAGTCCTGACAGTGATGGAATTCCTATTGCTGTTCTTCCTATAGTCTTCCTACTGTAGCAGGAAGATGGGGCCCACAGGAGAAGCCCTGGGAGTAAATCACCACGAACACCTTCATAGTAAGAGGAAGAACTTGATTACACCAGGGGTAGCTCCAGCAAGATGCAAATCTAAAATGGCTGGGCTCTCTCAACAGATTTGTTTGAAGGGTTTTTATAGAAAACAGGAAAAAAAGAGTAATTTTGCAACTCTCTCATTGGTGATTGAAGTGTCAGCATTAGCTTCACAATTAAAGCAGAGGAGGGGGGTTTGGGGTTTGATTTAACCTTCTTTAGATTTATTTCAGGTTGAATATGAGTAGTTAATGGCCTGATCCACAATCATCACCTGGCCTAGTTTTCACAGTTAATATTGAGCTTTTCTAATGATTGTTTCCATAGATGTAATCAAACTGATTCCAGTGCATACCATCTGCTGAAAGTAAGTCTGCACTTGTTTCTTATAAAATGTATTTGAAATGAATAAATTATTATAGAATTTTATCATTCTATCTCTAACATCATTTCTGTCACCAAGTGCATGTTTTTCAACTACTGCTCATTCTCCTCTCTTCCCCACATTTGCATTCCAGTCACCTTCTATTATTAATACATCTTGATTTCATGTTCAATCAATTTCTGACTGCAAAAGTTGGTAGAAACCTTGACTGTCTCATACAAAACCTGTATTTGGACCAGGAGGCATTAGTCAGAACAGACCAAGGAAACACTGCATGGTTCAAAATTAAGAAAGGAGTACACCAGGAATGCATCCTGTCTCCACACCTTTTTATTCTATATGTGGAACATATAATTTAAGAGGCTAGACTTTGTGAGGAGGAGGAGTATAGCACCAGGATTGGAGGAAGACTCACCAACAACCTGCATTATGCAGATGATAGATACAACTTTGTTTGCTGCAGAAGGTCAAAGACTGTAGTCTTCAATATGGTTTAAAGCATAACATCAAGAAGACAAAGATTCTCCCCAATGGGCCAATTGGAAGCACCATGATAGATGGAGAAGAGATTAGGTTGTTGGCAATTACAGCTTGTTCAGCAGCAGTCAGGAAATCAAGAGACAGACTATTGGGAAAATCTGCTGTTAGGGATATCTCCAGAGTGCTGAGAAGCAAGTCTGGAGACTAAATTGCACTTGACCCAGGCCATCGTCTTTGCAATTGCTTGATATGCATCAGAGAGCTGGACATTGACTATGGATGACAGAAGAAGAATTGATGCCTTTGAGTTGTGGTGCTGGAGTAGAGTCTTGAACATACCATGGACCACCAAGAGAACAAATAGATCTGTCCCCGAGAGGGTGAAACCAAGTTTCTTCTTGGAGGCAAGGATTTTGAAGCTCCATCTCACATACTTTGGGCATGTGGCCAGGAGGGACTGGTCCTTGGAGAAGGACATCATGCTTGGAAGGGTGGAGGGACAACACAGGAGAGGAAGACCCCAGAGGAGTTAGATTGACAAGATAACTCAGGGGCAATGGAATTAGGTGTGTAGGAGTCAGCAAGACTGGCTCAGAATAGAGCAGATGTGCATAGGGTCGCTATGAGTTACTGGTGACTCAATGGCACATAACAACAAACAAGAAGAGAGGTTTGTGAGTTTGGACATGTCTTGGCTTCCCTGATAAGAGAATACTCCTACAAAGTCACAGCTTCTCTAGCCCAGCAGTAAAAGAAACATTTTCACAAAATTTCATCCTTCCTGGCTTTTCAGATAAGGAAGTAACTGCAGAGCCTCTATGCTCCCTTCTTAGGAGGAGTTCAAACATTCTTATGGAGTGTCTTCTTTCCCAGGGCTCCTCTCTAACTGCCCTTACTGCGCCTGTGATCTTGGGGAAAAGCTCTTAGCTCTGGCTCCAAGTCAACACCTAACTACAATAAATAACAACATGTGTCAAGCATCTTTTTTAAATGTTTGAAAGATCTAATTTTTAATTTTAAAGTTTTCAATATAGAAATTGATGCTCTGGTAGCATAGTCCATACCAAATTGCACTGCTAACCAAAAGGTTATGTGTCTCCAGTGGTATAAAAGCAGTTACTCCATGGGAGAAAGATGGACAGTCTCCTCTTACTATGACTTACATCTTTGGAAACCTCATGTAGAATTATTGTAAATCAAGCCCAACTGTAAGGCAATTAATCAATTTAGAAAATGTCAGCATCTTCATGTACATCTCACCATGGAGTCAGGGTTTACTCTTTAAACATTAAGAATAATACAACAAGATGTGACTAGTTTGAGCTGTGAATATAGCATGGCAACAGTGTAATCCAATATTCTTATCTAACTACACAACGGAGGAGGGAAATCATTATCAACACCAATAGTCTGAGGCTGACTGTTATGTAGTGGAGGTTAAGCTTTAAGCATACCTTCTGTCTACAATTTTTTTTAGTGATTCCAACACCAGCTGTTCCTCCTAAGGCACATTCTACTTCTTTGCTAGGTTTGATAATTTATTGTAATGGCCACACAGAACTCATAGGCCTTACTCACAATAATGAAGTTTATTAGGTAAGTTGTCATTAGATGCCATTAAGTCAAGTATGACTGATAGCGACTCTGTGGACAATAGATCTGAACTTTGTCTTAAACCTGCGCCATCATCATTATTTCAGACGTACATTGCAGCAGCCACTGTGTCAATACACCTGGTAAGGATTTTCTTCTCTTTTACCTACCCTCCACCGTTCCAGCAGGATGTCCCTTTCCAAGGACATCTCCTCTCCTAAAAACATGCACCTCATCATAACATGCCCAAAGTATGTGATATGAAGCTTTATAATTTTTGCCTCCAAGAAGCACTCTGGCTGCCCTTGCTACAAGACATTCCTGTTTGTTCTTTTGGCAGTCCATGGGATATTCAGTACTCTTTTCCAACACGCAGCTCAAAGGCATCAATTATTCTTCTATCCGGAGGGACCCAGAAGAGACCCGGGAAGAGCAGCCAGGGGAACGCACGCCGCC
>NW_006399755.1:18008467-18042800 GCF_000299155.1 Elephantulus edwardii
GGTAGAGAGAATAGTGCAACAAGGAATGAGTGGAAGCCCAAAATCTCTGTAAATGTTTATGAAAATTAATAAAATATAATTATAGAAAAAAAATTATTCTTCTATGCTCCTTATTCATTGAACAGATCTCATGTGCATAACAAATGACTAAAAAGACTATACCCTGAATCAGGCACATCTTGGATCTCAAATTGACATGTTTTTCCTCAGTAATTTGAAAAGGTCTCTGACTGCACACTTTTCCAGTGCAATAAAACAGCTTATGTCCTGACTACTGGTATCAACTATGTTGATTGTTGATCCAAGTAAGATAAAGTCATTGACAGTTTGAATTTTTTTTCTCCATGTATCATGATGTTGCCTATATTTTTTAAGTCTGAAATTGACTAAACATGCAAGATTCGTTAATGATGACTAGTGACTGGAATGCAAAGTTGGAAACAATGAAGAAAGAATGGTAATTCGAAAATACAGTTTGGGTGACAAAAACGAGGCCAGAGATAAAATTATTCCATTTTGTGCACTCAGTGCTTAATTCATTGCAAGTATCATTTTTTAAAAAAACCACAAAGGCCACTTTTCACATGGACCTCACCTTATGGACTTCAAAGGGACCAAATTACTAAATCTGTGGAAGGAATTGTTGGTAAAGCTCCATATTAGCAATCAGAACCAGGCCAGGTGCTGACTGTGGAACAGAACATCAATTACTCATGTGGAAGTTCAAATTGAGGCTGAAGAAAATAAAAACAAGTACACAAGAACCAAACTATCACCTTGATTTTATCACACCTGAATTTAAAACCGTATTATGTATAGGCTGGAAGCAATGAACACCAATGATCAAAGGCTATTTAGCCTTTGTGGGATGACGTCAAGAGTATTATCCAAAATAGAAAAGGTGATTATGAAGATTGAGGAGAAAGAAAAAACTAAAATGAACGTCAGGAGAGACTCTGAAAATTGCACTAGAGCATTGAGAAGCTAAAACAAAGGGAAGAGATGCTGAAGTAAGAGCGGAACAAGATTTCAAACGGCAGCGTGAGAAGAAAAAGCAAAATATTTTATCAGAATGTGCAGAGAGCTGGGACTGGAGAATAAAAAGGGAAGAACTCAGCATTTCTCAAGCTAGAAAAATTGAAACATAAATTCAAATCTTAAAATGTAATACTGAGAGATGCTTGTTAGGTAGTGAAAGATGACAATTCAGGATCAGGGACAACTAATAATTACTCTTCCATCAGGACAGGTACTTCTCAACTATACCTGTAGGCAGACCTCTCTCTTGCCCTTACCTGCTCATTCCCTTGGCTTTTTCCCTGTTCAGGCAAGTATTAAAAAACTCTTTTAGCTCTGCCAACACGTCAAGGGCACCTGACTTCATCAGGAAACCTCCTGCCTAAAGTCTCACAGCTCTCTTTCTCTGTATGTAGCTCAGCTCACTCACCACAACAGGCTTGTTCAATGGGCCAGAAAGTCCACTGCACCATCTCATGTCAGCCTCTTGTTTATGTTGCTATCATTTCTCTTCCACTGTTCCTTATCATTGTATGCCATCAAGGTGTTACAGCTCTCTCTTTCTGTTGCTTGGATCTAGGAGGTTCTCAGTGCAGGGGCCCTGGATCCAACAGACACTATCTCACCTCTCCTTCTTGGTGTTGGAGAAGCTCTTACTTTCTGTTTCTAGAGTGGTGAATTTGAAGTATAGTGGTATGCCAAAATGATCAAGCATCTCGTTAGAGTTCCCTACTTTATTTGCATGTTTCTACCCACAAAAGATTCTCATCTAGGCCATGGTATTGCAATTATTTGCTTCATTTCAGAGAGCTGGACAATGATTAAGGGTGATCAAAAGAGTTGATGTTTTTGAGTTGTGGTTCTGGAGAAGAATGTTAAACATGTCATGGATTGCCAGAAGAACTAACAGATCTGTCTTGGAAGGTGTGAAACCAAGTTTCTCTCTGGAGGCAAGGATTTTGAAGCTCCATTTCACATACTTGGGGCATATTGCCAGGAGGAAGCAGTGCTTGGAAAAGGACATCATGCTTGGAAGAGTGGAGAAAGACCCTATATAAGTTAAATTGATATGGTAACTGGAATCATGGGGGTAGGTGTGCTGGAGTCAGTGAAACTGGCTTAGAATAGGGCAGGGTTCAGAGCTATTGTAGATAGGGTTGCTATGAGTCACAGGTGACTTGATGACATATAACAACAACAACAAAGGGCAGAAAATTTGATACCTTTGAACTGTGGTGTTGAGGACGACCTGAATATCCCATTGACTCCCAGAGAACAAACAGATATATCTTTTTTTTTGTAGTGCAGATTTCATTATAAACAAAGAAAGTTCAAAGATAACAGGATACTTTTTAAAATAAAAAAAGAACAAAATTATAGTACATTCACACAATAGACTACTACACAGTACTCAGGAGCAATGATTTTGTAAATTACAATCTACCATAGGAGGGACTGAAGAACATTATGCTGAGTGAACACAGTCTCAAAGACAAATATTGTATAGGACCATTATTGTAGAATGACTGAGTAGGTCCAGCCAGGGTATTTGTTGGAGGCAAAAATGATAAAGCTTTACCTAACATACTTTGGACATATTACTAAGTGAGGTTATTCCTTGGAGAGGGACATCATACCTGAAAAAGTAGAGGAGACTTCCTCCTTTCCTGTCTTATGTGGTATTAGGGCTAAATCTGCCTCCTCGCTTCCCCTGTTTGCAGGTGGGACCACCGCCAAGATGCAGATTTTCATAAAAACCCTCACGGGGAAGACCATCACGCTTGAGGTTGAACCCTCGGACACAATCTAGAATGTCAAAGCCACTATCCAAGACAAGGAAGGAATTCCTCCTGATCAGCAAAGACTCAGGGGTGTACCCCGTCTGACTATAACATCCAGAAGGAGTCCACTCTTGACCTTGTATTGAGACTTCGTGGTGGTGCTAAGAAAAGGAAGAAGAAGTCTTACACCACTCCCAAGAAGAATAAGCATAAGAGAAAGGTTAAGCTGGCTGTTCTGAACTACTATAAGGTGGATGAGAATGGCAAAATTAGTCACCTTCGTAGGGAGTGTCCTTCAGATGAATGCGGTGCTGGAGTCTTTATGGCCAGCCACTTTGACAGACACTACTGTGGCAAGTGCTGTCTGACTTACTGCTTCAACAAACCAGAGGACAAGTAGTTATGAGTTAATAAAAGACAGTGAACTAACATTAAAAAAAAAAGTAGAGGAATGAGAAGCAGAGGAAGACCCTGAACTAGATGGATTGACACAGAGACTGCAACAATGGGCTTGAGTGTGTTTGAAATTGTAAGGATGGCAAAAGATAGGGTAAGGTTTAGATCTGTTGTTTATAGGGTCACAATGAGTTATACTTGACTTGATGGTACCTAACAACAACAACAACAACCCCCACATTAAGAAACTCTTGTGTCCTAGTGTGTAAAGAAGGAGCTCTAGTAGCCTAGTAAATAAAGAAGTTCTGGTGGCCTAGTAAGTAAGGAGTTGCATTGTTACTCCAAAGGCAGGTGGTTCTAACCCACTAGTTGCTCCATGGGAGAAAGATGGGCAATCTTCAGAGGCTTATAGCCTCTGAAAACCCACTAGAGGTTTGGTTGCATTGGTTCCAACTCAATGGCACACCACAACAGTGGGTCAGGTGTTGCACTTCCAATATAGAGGTAAATAGTGCTAATCCACCAGCTGCCCTCTCTTTCTTGTATAATTTACAGCCTCTAAAAACCTGGTGGATCAGCTATGCATCAGTTACAACTCAATGGAAATGTACAACAATCCCACCATATATGACATGCAACTTATTTGCATTGTTAACAAATTGTATAGTCATTTTATTTGCATAGTTCAGCCCAACCGTTTGGTGAGAGGTACAAGACTATGGTGACAAAGGCCGTACAAAAGTCATCTATTGCAATACATGTACCATCTTCATGATCATCTGTCTGAGTCCCTTATTGTGGCTATTAGGTCAATCCGTTTCATTAAGACATTCCCACATTTTCTCTGGCACCATAACAGAATATTATAGCTTCTAAAATGCCTAGTCATACTGAACCAGTTGAGATTGAAGGACCCCTATCTACCACAAGACTATCACCTTGAAATATTCTTTAAACTTTGAACCAAAACTGTTCCGTGAGGTCATCTTTCAGATAAGTAGCAGATTGTTGTTGTTGTTAAGTGTCGTTGAGTTGTAGACGACACTTATTGCCCTATGATCTAAAGACCTGAACACTTGTCTAACTTTCATTGTTTCTCCAAGTTCATAGGGTTTCCGGAGGCAAGCTATTTCAGAAGTGGATACCACTCCTACTTCCAAGCTTGTTTTAATCAGGGAGCTCCACCAAACATTGTCTACCAGGGGTAACCATTTTCATCACATTTGACATTTCAGTGTCATAATGTTCAGCATCGCAGCAACCACGAATTACCTCTGTACAGCAGATGGACAGACCAGTACTATACCACTTATAACCCCAAGTTCCAACCAGATTTCAAAAGCAAGGTATGGTTTGAACCCCATAAGCTAAAGCTTTCCCATTGATTAGTTCATAAAATAAACAACATCATCTGTGAGTATCAAGACCATTTAAAAAATAATCTACATACGAACAGTTAACATTCCCTCAAATGCAAACACTATAAAGCAAGAGAAACTAGGGAAGAGCAGGGAAACCAGAATACTGGAAACAGAGCAATAATGATGAAAGTTAACACACTGAAAAAATGGAACTATTGCCACTGAACAAACTGTGCAGAAATTGTTACATGAAAATGTAATGTGTAGTGTAAATTTCCACTGAAAGCACAATAAAATATTTTAGTCATTTAAAAAAAATTTATCTTCTACAACAGCAAAAGTAAGCTTTCGATTTTCTTCACCCATTTGCTTGAGTTCTTGGACTTTCTTCTTCTGTCATCCAAGCTTTTCTGTTCTACATAAAATATGAACAGAATTGTCATTGTTGTTATGTGCCATTGAGTTGCCTGCACTCATAGCAACCTTATGTACAACAACCCTAGACCTTGCTCTATCCTGTGCCGATCTTACTGTCTCTGACACACCTACCTATATTACCTCAGTCACTGAATCAATCCATCTCATCGAGAGTCTTCTCTCTTGTGCTGTTCTTCCATCCTCCCAAGCATGAAGTTCCTTACCAAGGGCTAGTCTTGCCTTGCAACAATGTCCAAAATATGTCAGATGAAGCTTCAGAATCTTTGCCTCCACGGAGTAGCCTGGTCTCATCCTCTCTAGGACGAACCTGTTTGTTTTCTTAACAGTCCAGGGTACATTTGATACTCTTCTCCAGCACAACAGCTCAAAGACATCAATTCTCCTCCTATCATCCCTAGTCATTGCCCAGCTTCTGAGGCATAGCAAGTAATTGCAAAGTCTATGGCCTGAAAATTATGTTTTCCAAGACACAAATTGACCTATACACAGTAATAAGAACTGGGGGAGGAAAAAAATAAAAACACACCATTGTTTATTGCTACATTTTTATAATAGCAAATAGTTGGAAACAACCCAACTGTCCATCAGACAAATGGCTAAAAAAAAAAAAATTGTACATTCACACAATGGAATATTATGCAATAGTAAAAAATTTTTATCGTAGGAGTATGCAATGAGGGTTGTAGAGTGGATTATATTTGGGGCTAGGGGGTGGGATTTGGGGAGGTGCGGGGCCAATGAGGGAGTTTTTCTTTTGCTTTTCAAGGAGAGGAGCAAAGGGGGGGGGGGGGGGGGAGGGGTTTGTGCGGGGAGAAGGGTGCAACAATGAATGAATGGAATCCCAAAATCTCTGTAGATGTTCATTGAAATGAAAAATAAACAACCTAAATTTAAAAAAAAATTATTACAAATGTGTGAAATACTATTCAACATGGTTTAAACTAAAACAAATTATGGTGAATACTGTAGGTAGGTAGAACAGTCACAAAAGGACAATTCTGGTGTAACACCACTAATATAAAAAACCTAGGGAAAGATTTACATGCAGATAGAATCCATCTTGAACGGTTAAGAAGGATGAGAAAGAAGAGAGAAGGGAGTAAAAATTAACAGATAAGCTGGGTGAAGGCAATGGTAAGATACAATAAGAATTTGATTAGACATAAGTAATTTTATTAATCAATGTCACAAAATATCTATCAATGGTTGAATGAAATTCTAATATGATTTATAAATGTTTCTCAAATATAAATAAATAAAAGGAGAAGGACTATTATGTTTTCACTTGAAGATAGCAGTCATAACATATTCCAGTACGCTGCTTTTATAAATTGTCACCTGGACAATAGCACTTTTGAGCACTTTTCTTAGTGGCAATGCAAACAACTACTCCTTTATTGTACAAGTAAATATTAATATCCTAGGAAATCAAAATCGAAAATTACCATTAACACTACTACCTAAAGATAACTACTGGTAACATTTTGATGTGGAACTCTCTTGAAAGTTGTTTTGAAAGATTAAAATCACTTGACATATTTAAAACTGATAGGGCAAAATGTTCCTAACTTTACATGTGTTTCATCCACAATCTTCTGTGAGACAGCTGAGATGAAAGTGTACATCAAATCTCTATCATTCTCTTAAACCTATTTCTTTCTTCTTGATACACAGAAGTGATCTTATTTACTTAAGGATTATCAGTTGTTTGTTTGGCAAACATCCTGCTTGGTATTAATCTAACTATGTCAAGTTACACATACATATAAACATGATTTAAGTTTTTTAAATCTAAAACCTATTTATCCATCTTTTCTTTATTGTTTCTGCCTCTGACGTGATGTCTAAAGTCTGTCACAACCATAAAAATATATATTTACCAATATTTTCATGTAGTATTTAATGATTTTGTTCTTAGAATTTTTTTTAAAAAATTACCAAAAATTAATTTTGGTGTAAGATGTAAGAAAAAAATGTAACCTACAATGTTTTCTGAATGAGTAGGTCAATAGAGGTTTTTACAAGACACATGCATATATATTTCCCACAAGGAGGGCCACTAAAGTCCCAACCATGTCTCAATAATATATTGAATAATTCAATTTTTTTTTCTACAGACTTGAGCATTGCTTCTGCCATATAATAAATTCTTCTGAGTACCTGCAATATATTTCTGAACTTTCTCTTTTGTTCCTTTGCCCTGTCTGACTAGCTGGCAATAGCGGAATTATGATTCTGATTATTTTAACTCTATGATGTAGCTTTTACTTTTGACTATTTTATGGCTCTTCTTACACATTTGACCTTCAAGAGGAAGTTTAAAACTATTTTTCAAGTCCCTTTCCCTGAAAAAAAAAAAAGTACTTGGATTTTGAAGGGTTTTTTGTTATTTCTAAACTTGAATTAATTTGAAAGACATTTATATCTTTGCAATATTGACTTTATCAATCTAGTAAACTGGCATATCTCCTTTTTATTTAGCTCTTCTTTTACATCTACCATAAAGTTTCACAGTTTTCTTATTAGAGTCACATTTTTTTCAAGGGACAATAAACACTGATTTAAGATTATAGAGTCTCAGAGAAAGAAAAATGAAAACAAAACAAGATCTCATCATGTGCTCAATTTCAACTTTTTATGACCCCGTATATTACAGATAGAACTGCACCAGAGGCTTTCTTAGTGTTTTTAGTGATCTTTATATAAGCACATTATCTGGCCTCTCTTTAATGATACCATTGGGTGGACTCAAACTGCCCATCTTTGGTAAACTGAGAGCAAACCATTGCAGAAGACAAAGGATCTTAAAAAATCACCTCAATACCCTACATCTATTTTATGGAATCCAGTTCTCAATCAACTAAAGTTATGGAGTGTATTTTTGGTGTTTTTAAGTACTTTTTTAAAAATAAATAATATTATTTTTTATTATTGCAGTTTATCATTTAAATCTTATTTCTTGGGGAAAACTCTATATTAATGCATATATTGTTGTTAGGTGCCATCAAGTCGAATTCAACTCATAGTGACCCTATGAACAACAGATCTGAACCCTGCCCTACCTTGTGCCATCCTCATCATCTCTGACATACTTGAACCCATTACTACAATCCATCTTGAATGCATTACTTATAATCCTCTGACAATCCCCTAATGACATGCTCAACTTCTACTTTTCCCAAAATTCATTCTTAGTGCATTCCAAGTTCCAACTATCAAAAGATATTTGCAGCTATTTCTCTGGGTTAATTTCCAATCTGGGCTCTACCTCTAATATTATAACTATGCATGTTCTTCTTTTGTTCATAGATTTTCAGAGGCCAGCTATTTCAGAAGGTGATGGCCAATCCTGCTTCATAGGATCTGTGAATTTATTTGCGAGTCCTGCTAAAAACCTATATATCGTGTGTGGCAATTCTGACATTTGACAAACCAGTGACATAGCTTTCAGCCTCACAGCAATCCACAAGTTACTTCAGTACAGCACACTGACAGACAAATACTGTATTAATAAGAACAATGATAAGCAAAAACAGAGATATTAGCAATATGCAGATAATTTCTCCAATAAAACATACTGACAGGTGAGTGTTGTACCTCTAATAGCAAACCAGGCATATGAATATCATATTACTGGATCCAGTTGAAGCTTGTGGCAGTGTGCAAACACTACTTGTTATTGTCAGGTGTTGTAAAGTTGAGTACCACTCATAGCAACCCTATGAACAAAAGATCATCATCCTATCCTATTCTGTGCCAACTGCACAATCTCTGACACACTGGAGCTCAAGGCTGCAATCTGATGTCCATCTGTCTGGTTGTTAAGGGTATTCATCTTTAGCACTGTCCCTCCACAGTTCCAAGCGTGATGTCTTCCAAGGAATACCGCCTCCTACCAACACACTAAAAGTATGCAAGATGAAGCTTTGTCATCTTTGCCTCCAAGGAGCACTCGGCCTTCATCTTCTCTAAGACCTATCTGTTTGTTCTTTTGGCAATGCATAGGATATTCAGTATTCTCCTTCAACAACACAACTCAAAGGCATCAATTTTTCTTCTATCATTCTTATTCATTGACCAGCTCTCAAATGCATAGCATGTTAAATAGATCTTAGCTGAAAGTACAGAGCATCAGAGAATGTCTATCTGTGTTTCATTGACTATGCAAAGGCATTTGATTTTGCTGGTCACAACAAACTGTGGTTTACCAGATTGTGCAACCCTGACATTTTGCCCCTACCCATCCTCACTTCTCTGCTCCCACCTCATGCAATGGAAAACTTTGCAGCACTCAGGAGAAAAGATTTTAAAAAATATTACATAACTTGGGAAAGACTTGAGAGCATACGCTGAGTGGACTAACTTGGTCTCATAAGGACAAATACTGCATAAGATTGTTATTGTAAAAATAGAAAGATAACTAGCAAAACATGTATGGGAACAAATACCCTTTTAAGAAAACATGAACAGCAATTTTATACATAATCTCACGTGATGGGCTGAATAGGCATCAGATTGACAATATCTGGGGAAGGAATTGTTGGAGAAGCTCAATATCAGCAATCAAAACCAAGTCAGGTGCTGACTGTGGAATGGACCACCAATTGCTCATGTATAAGCTCAAACTGAGGTTGAAGATAATTTTAACAATAAGGAGAGGATGAAATAAATGAATTGTTGAGATGTGATGTCGAGTTTACTAAGACTCGTAGTGACCCTATGAACAACAGCTCTATCTTGAGCCAATCTGTCTTGATATACCTGATCCTATTGCCACAGTCATGGAGTGAATTCATCTCCTCCAGGGTCTTTCTATCCTGTGCTGACCCTCCACCCTTCCAAGTATGATATCCTTCTCCAAAGATTGCCTCCTCTTGAGAACATGCCCAAAGTATGTGAGATATAATTTCAAAATAACTGCTTCTAAGGAGCACCCTGGTTTCACCTTTTCTAGGACAGACCTGTTTGGGTTTTTGGCTCTCCATGTTATGTTCAATACTCTTCTCCAGCCACCATAACTCAAAGGTAACAATTAATCTTCCGTCATCTTTCCTTATTGTCCAGCTTTCATATGTGTAGCAAGCAACTGAGAAGATCATGTCCTAGATCAGGTACACCTTAGTTTTTTCACTAATATAGTTGCTCTTTAGCCCTCTGGAGAGGTCTTTAACAGCAGATTTTCTCAATGTAACTCATCCTTTGATTTCCTGACTGTTGGTACCAAGGTTGTTGATTATGGATTGAAGCAAGATGAAATTGTTAACAACTTCAGTCTTTTCTCTATCTATCATGATGCTGCCTATTTACCCTAGAGTTAGGATCTCTGTTTTCTTGACTTTGAGATGCAATTCAATATTAAATGCTGTAGTCCTTGATCTTCTGCAGCAAACACTTCAAGTCCTCCCCAGTTTCAGCGAGCCAGGTTATGTCCTCTGCATTATGCAAGTTATTGATAAGTCTTCCTCCAATCCTGACATTGTATTTTTCTTCTTAAAGTCTAGCCTCTCAAATATTTGTCAAGCATATAGATTGAAAAGTATGGAGAAAGGATACATCCCTGATGCCACATTTCTTAACTTTTTAACATGCAGTGTTCCCGTTCCCTGTTCAGACAACAGCTTCTAGACCAGGTATAGATTTTGCATGAGAACAATCAAGTGTTAGGAGATTCCCATTCTTCTCAATGTTAGCCATAATTTTCTGTGATCCACACAAATGCCTTTGCATAGTCGATAAAACACAAATAGACATCCTTCTGGTACTGTTTTCAGCCAGATCCATCTGACATTGACAATGATATCACTAGTGCAACAGCAGCACCCAGACTCTTGCCAGGAGTCAGTTCAGGAGACTAGAGCACCATCTTTGCTGAGAAACCCAGGTAATGATCTGATGTGACTGGAGCTTGAGCCAGCATATTAGGGGTTAGTTAGAGACCTCACCTCTCACAAGGGAAGATCAATGCACCCACTGCTGGCCAATGCTGGACAAACTTCAGGTCTTCTGGATCTTGTTTCTTGACATGGTAATCCCTGACACTCATGTCATATATCTGTATGTTTCCTTGTTCTTATAGCTTGCTTGTAAAGGTATCATTTATCTGTCAGTTTTTGTATTGAGGATGTGTCTTTGTATGCTACTGCTCCTAATATCTTAGATATGTATATGTTTGCTTTTCTATCATCTGCTTTCTTGGGTACAGTGCTTGTCTGTCTGGTGCTGTGCTAAAGCAGAACTCTCAGATTACGATAGACTAGGAAGAAGGACTGGCCATTCAATTCAGAAATAATGAGCCTTGGAAATCCATATGAACTATAGGAAATAGATTAATAGGACCATCTAAAAATCAAATTCTTTTATCAAGAAACATCTCCAACAGAATAAAAAGAAAACCAAAGACTAGGGAAAAAACATTTAATAATGACATATCTGAAAGGGGGCTTAAAACTAAAAGGGATAGAATACTCCAGCACTTGAACAAGAAAAAGACAAACAACATAAGCACAGAATGAACAGGAAAGATGAATAGAAGCTTTACCTAAGAATGTCAGATGGACAGCAAGCACATGAAAACAAAATGCTCAAAAGAGCTAGCTATTAGAATTTTTGTCTTCTTGATATTGGGCAATAATCCATATTTAAGCCTGTAGTCTTTGTTCTTCTGCAGCAAGCACTTAAAAGTCCTGCTCACTTTCAGCAAGTAAGGTTGTGTTATCTGCATAATACCGGTTGTTAGTGTCTTCCTCAAGTCCTGATACCACATTCTTCTTCATAGAGTCAAACTTATCAAAATATGTATATACTAATATACATAAGAATATATTAATGTATACAAATATATGTATATTCATTCATATGTATATGCATGTATATATGTGGTATATGTATGGAGATATATATATTTATTTAATCCATTTTAATATATATATACTTAATCCATTTTAACCACTTCATGATGTTCTATGTAAAGGATATTTCACCATTTAATCTACCATTTCTCTATGTATATAATTTATATTGCTTTACTACTACAAATAAACTCAGCTTAAAACTTAAAATCAGGCTCCAAAATTTTTTCATTCTAATCTTTTATTATTATTACTACTATTATTATTATTCAATTTAATTAAAGGGCCCCAAAATTTTATAGAACTCCTGCTTCCTGCAATGTGCTTCTCCACAAAGTCACCACCAGGTGGCACAGTACCTGCCCAAAGAACATTTCCCATATTTCTCTAAAACCCATTCACTTCTTTCCATCCTAATGATCTCACCTCGGGCCCACATCACCATCTTCTTTTACAGAAATATCTTAAACTTTCTCCCAAATCATTCTCACATTACAGCCAGGGTGATCATTTAAAAGTAAATGTAATCCTCTCCTCTCTCTCTATAACTCCTTAAAGCTCTCCCATTGCCTTTTTGGTAAAATCCGTATTTCTTATTATGACTTAAAGGGTCCTCCATAACCTAGCTTTGATGGTCTTCCCCAGACTTCTCTTTAACCTCACATTTGTTCCAGCTCTCCACACCGACCCTAGTGGACTCCTACATACTCCTCAATGTTCAATGCTCTTTCCTGTATCTGGGTATAGAAGATTAAAGTGACTCTACTTTTTGTATGCACTGTAAAAATTCAAATATGTCTTATTCTTATTATTCTGTAGAATTCCACCCCCCCATCTCTCTGCATGGTCTTGGTAGAGCTGTTGAGCCTGGTATCCCATCTCCCCAATACAGAGGTAACCTTGGATGCCAATCAAAGTACCTCGTCCCTCTGGACTTCGCAATTACATTTAAGCCTGGGCTTGCAGACCTGTCAGACCAATATCCCAGTTGGACACTGACAAAGATAAAATAGATCTGAGTGACTCTGTAATTAGGAGAATGTGAGTCAGGGTGGAAGGGGGAAAGTGAACTGTGGTCATCTTGCACATGAGGAAGAGAAAAATGGCCTACGAAATGAAGCTAAGCAAAGAGCAGAGCAGAAAGAAGATAGTAATAAAGAAGCAGATACTTAACATTAATTGAGTCCCTGCATCCAGCCATAATGACCTTCTAGTTACACGAACTGACTGAATTGAAATTCTAAAGCACTTGGTTTGTGGAAGACTACTATCTACAATGAAAGACCTACATCGATTTTGAGTCTTTCTCTAAGTTCAAACCCCATTTGAATTCTTTATGTTACATACCTGATGCTTAACCCACTTCTGTGAAGTTGTGTCAGATGTATAAGAATTATTCCTCAGGTTTTGAGGCTATAAAGCTTTCTGGATAAAACTACCCTCATTGAGCTGAGCAGCTGGTGGATTCAAACTGCTGACCTCTCTTTAACAGCCTGACACATTACATACTCATAAGCTAGAAATGTAACTTTGTTTAGACAAGCCTGGACCACATTTACAATGGCAGTTTGCCTTCAGGATGAATGCGCTGCAGAGTAGAACATAAAGAATTCATCTCATTGTGGTTGAGGCAGAATTGACTCATTGACCTTCCACTGAGAGTGGATTCAAACTTCCTAAGAGAGTCAGCCTTGTGGATTAGCAGGGAAACTCCCTATGGACTATGCCACCAGAGCTTCCTTCATTATGAATAAAGACATTGGCTTAAAGAACTAGGGAACATGTATTGATGTATCCTGGATTTAAAAAAAAAAAAAAAAGAGCCCTGGTAATGCAGTGTATTAAATTCAAATTCATCAGCCATTCATCTGGTGGAAGATGCGCAATTTCCTCCCACAAAAATATACCACTTTGGAAACACAATGGACAATCAACAACTTCATTTTACTTGGATCCACAATTAACACTCTTGATACCAACAGTCAGGAAATCAGGAGACATATTGCACTCAGAACCTCTCATTGATGAGTAATGATGTCAGTTTGAGGACTAAGGTGTATCTGATTCAAACCATCATCTTTCTGATCACTTGCTATGCATCTGAGAGCTAGAAAATGAGAAAGGATGGTGAAAGAATTGATGCCTTTGAGCTGTGATGCTGGAGATATAAAAAAAAGATTTAAATATGAAAATATAGAAGCTGAAAGCTATTTTAAAAGATCAGGGGAGGGGGGTTGGTGCACGCTCATTTGACAGCAATGCTGAATAACTGACCTAAAGGCTGGGAGTAGGAGCACATCAGTAGCACCACTGAGGATAGGACTGCAGATCCCATAAAGATCACAGGCAGAAAACACCTGTAAAGTAGTTCTACTCTGTAGCACATGAGTTTCCACAACTTGGAATTTACTTGATGGCAAAACCTTTGGCTTGTTATTGGATTCTGAATGAGACTGTCCATAAATTTTACGGTTAAAATTAGAATGTGTTGGTTAAGGCATTGTCACAGATTGTGCTAAGGAGGTTAAATGAGATAGGCACCAAATTACCATTCTAAACTCATGGACATTTCTGAATTTACAAGTTAAGTGTGAGTCATAGGGAGTTGCAAACCTAAACCACCAACCTCCTCTTGTTGGGTCTTTGTTGCAACTTCCTACAGACTACACCACCAGAGCTTTCCAGAGTTTAAAAACCTTAGAGCTTAACATCTGAAGTGCTTGGCTTGTGGGAGGTCGAGAGCAGAGGCTGAACTCCATTTCAAATTTGACACTTATACAGATGCCTTTTGGTTATTTCTGACCCATAAACAAGCCATATAGCTTTATCCTCTGGAAGAGCCCAGTTGAAAACTAATTATAACCACCAAGCAAACCTCAAGTGTGACAATTGATCCTTGGGTCTTGCAAAGAGAATCCAAAAACTTTCCTGTGCATATCCTTAATGATTTCTATGAGTCTTAGTTGAAATTACCACCTAGCTAAGAGCCCCAAAATCACTCATATGCATTTTAAAATGTGAAACTGTACATTTTTTTTTTACACAAGCATAAAAAAAGAGGAGAGTCCAGTGTATCTCCCTTCTGGACCACAGATCCTGTGTCAGTCAGACTGGGGCCTAGATGGGAGCAGCAGCGAAGAACCTCAGACTGACACGGGATAAAGCTGACCCGGGTCTGCTACCTCACACAGCAAGAGCTGGAGGCCTTCATTCAAGCTTGTCTGAGGGCCGAGTGACAGGGGGAGACCCCATAATTAGCAGGACTAAGAGAGCTTTAAGGGGAGGTCTGGTGGCTTAGTGACAAGGGGTGGCATTGCCAACTCAAAGTAACATGATTCGAGGCCACCAGCTGCTTTGTGGAAGAAAGATGAGCAATCTCCTCCGATGTGATTTACAGTCTCTGAAAACCTGCTGGAGGGTTACCTAAGAAGCCAAAACTTAACAATACAAAACAATAAGAGAACTTGGCCACACGGACCTAAATTTGCAAGCCCAGCAGTCAAAGGGCCTACAAGCACACCTGAGAAACTACCACGACTAAAGAATTGCACCGTGCTTCCAGACTTAACCATAATCCATTAACTTCCCTAATAAGCCCTGTAATCGATTTATGTCACTCATTCAAGAAGTTATCTTTCCTACAGTTTAGTTGGTCTCTATAAAGAGCAGCTACACATGGGTAAAGAGAGAAAATAGAAATCTAGCAGAAGACAGACTAGGTATTTGTTCAAGATCAGAAGACATACAACCCCTCCAAACCACCACTACCCAGTGGACTGGAGTCACATCCATGGGAATGAGCCCACTAAGTAGGTATTTAAAAAGGAAGCCAACTAGTTACTTATTTAAATAACCGTTAAAAACAAAAATGGGTTTTAGAGTAAAATAAATGATTAAAGAAAGCCAGTCAGTCATCATCATAGTTCGAATCCTTCCGATGGGTTTTGAGGCTGTAAATTGTGCTGGAGGAGATTGGCTAGTTTTCTTTCTTGGTGTCACTGGAACAGTCAGAAAGGCACTGCCTTTCCGTTAACAGCATGACTCCCTAAAGACTATACCACCAGAGGTTCCTGATTAATGATAAGTAAATAAATATGAAATACTTTGGTGAACTCATCTTCTTTTTCCTAATTCCATCTGTATAGCTCTGTTTTCTTCTGCTCTCCTTGCATCTTTGATTTCAACGTATGGTACCACATCAAAACAATAGATCCCCACAAAGATGCAAAAGAGTCAGAGAAAGGAAAAGAAGGCAAAAAGAGTAAAGATAAAGAGTAAACCTGTCTCCTGTGTAGAATTGCTCAATACCCTCCTTTCTGTCCTCAGAGTTTGATAACAAAAATTGACACTTGTGCTTGCGTCAGGGAGACACATTAAAATTATAAATACATATCTCAATCATGGTATTCTCTTTGCTTCGACAGTCCTGCCACCAACTGTGCTCCAAATGTTATAAATTAAAGTTACAGCCAGGATTCACCATGATACTTTTGGCATCATGCCGAATGTTTCCTGCCTTCCAGAATGTTTGCCTGCCCACCTGTGTCTTGTTAGTGTCTTCATAAGAGAGTCTACATAGACTCTGTTAAGGCACTGTGATGGTTTGGCTTGTAAAGGGTCAGCAGTTGAAACGGAGCTGTTCCACAGAAGAAAGACCGACAGTCTCCTCCCACAAATATTTGCAACCTTACCCAGTAGAGGATCGCTGACAGTCAGAAGAGATGCTATGGCTGCAGATTTGGTTCTGGTTTTGGTTTATAGGATATGTTTCAATCTGTGGTGTTTCCCCTTCTCCCTGCCCCCAAACAATATTTAGACTGTTTCTTACCTTCCTAATTATAAAAACTGCAGCAAGGAAAATGTCTTATATGTGAATATTTACTTGCTTTTACTATTCATTTCCTTCAGGCAGGTTCTTTGACACAGAATTAAAAAGTCAAAGAAAATAACTTCTAAGCTTCTAGTTGAATATTGCCAACGTGTTTTCCAGAAAGGTTTATACCAATTAACAGCTCCCTCGGCAGCACTGAATAATACCAGTTTTATTAACTCTAGAGAGGAAAAAGTTGGTCCTATTTTGCATTGAACTCATTCGGTGTCATGTCTTCCTTTCTTAGGTGCCATCAAGTTGACTACAACTCACAGCAGCCCTATGAACAGCAGATCTGAACTGTGTCCCATCCTGTCCCATCCTCTCCATATCTGACATGCTCCAGCGCACTGCCACACTTACTGTGTCAATCCATCGCACTGGAGGTCTTCCTCTCATTCCCTGACTCTCCATATTTTCTAGCATGTCTTTTCCACAAGATTGGCCCCTCCAGGCAACACACCCAAAGTAAATGAGACTAAGTTTCCCCATCCTTGACTCTAAGGAGCATCCTTGCTGCACTCCCTCACCAAGTCTTCTTCAGTCATTCTTGTTCCTCATCCAACTTTCAGATGCACATGAAGTAACTGAAAATACCATGACTGGATCAGTGCATATTAGTCTGTGAGCTGTGACCACTGTTGCACTGGATGCTGATTGCGGATCCAAAGAAAAAGAAATTGTTGGCAATTGTAATCTCTTCTCTAACTCTCACCATGCTGCCATTTGGCAGTGAGGATTTTCATTTTCTTGATGATATATAATCCATATTGAAGGCTATAATCTTTGATTTCTGAAGCAAGTGTTTTAAGGTTGTGTCATCTGCCTAAAGAAGGTTTCTTTTTTTTTAAATTATTATTAAATTTTATTCATTTTAATGAACATTTACAGAGATTTGGGGTTCTCATTCATTCATTGTTGCAATGTTTTCTCTATCCTCCTCCCCAGTTCGTTCTTCTTCCCCCCCAAATGTCTGTTTTAATTGTCCAATTGCCATAGTGCTTGTCAAAGCCAGTTCTGATTAATCTCCTTTGTCAGCGTGTCCTTTGCCATTCCCTATCACCCCTCCCTGAGAGAGACTTCACCCTGATTCATAAGGAAAAGGGGATGGCGTATTCTCTTAGCTACTTCCTACTGAAAAGGGACGTTGTGGGTCTAATGAAGGTTTCTGATGAGTCTTCCTTCAAACCCAATTCCCATTCTTCTTCATAAATGCAGCTTCTCAAATTATTTGCTCAGCATAGAGATTGGCTAGGTGTGGAGAAAAGATACAACTCTGATGATGCACCCCTTTCCTGATTTTAAATCATGCAGTGTTCCTGCTTTTTCTCAGGACACAACTTCTTGGTCCATGTGTATAGATTTCACATAAGCACAATTTCCTCCTTTACAACTCCTAAAGATATATAGTCATCATTCTGACTTCCTCTTTTAGAATTGTTTTCTCAGCGTTCTTTGCCCGTTTTCTACTGAGGTCAGTGTATTTGTGAAGCTATTCTGTGCATGCTCTGGGCAAAGGCTGAAGGAGGGAGGTTGGGTCAAAATCAGCCTGGCTCTTATCCCTAACCTGTGTATCCTCCACTGAGAAGGGAGCACATTTCTCTTCTTAAAAAATGCCTACCTGCACACTCACCCAGTCCTGTACTATTGCTGTGAGCCATGGAGTTGATTTCAACTTACAATGACCCTACAGAACAGACTAGAACTCATACAGTTTTCCGGTTGGATTCTTTACAGGAGCAAACCACCAATCTTATCTCCTGCAAAGCAGTTGATGGGTTCACATTACCAGCTTTTTGGTTAGCACCAAGCTGTAAATCCTTGTGAAAGCTAGACAGCATGCATCTGTAAAATATTTGTCTTCCCAGATGGGGGCACCCTTTTCTAATTTACACACGGGTACCTACGAGCATAAAAGGGCTGAGTGATAAGATGTGCTGCCAACACAAAGGCAGGTGGTTTTAATGTACCAGCCTCTGCCTGGGAGAAAGATGGACAATCTTCTACCTCATGGCTTCCAAAAACCCACTGGAGGGTCAGCTATAAATCTGCTCCAACTCGAGTGCACACAACAAAACCTACCAGCATAATTATTCCCAGGATGGTGCATGGCAAACCAGAAGGTCTCAGCAGTTTGAACTCAACAGTAGCGTCTCATGAGTAAGAGGGGAAATCTCCTCCTGTGCCTCAGAAACAGCCTTAGAAACTCTCTGGAGGGTGACAATGAGTTGGAACTAACTTGATGGTTTTAAGTTCTAGTTTTGAAGGTCTTCAATGGTCTTTTAAAATCAATTCTAGCAGTGGTGTCACTAAGATTATTATCCCCACATACTAAGTGTCCCCATGCACCCAGCCAGAACACTAACTCATCATCCCATATTCTCATCTACTCCATAACCCACCAGTTGAGTTCAAGGAGGCAGCCTGGAGGGCACAGGCCATGCAGTGGAGGGCTCCTGGATTGTCGAAGACAGTGATGTTGACTCTGGATGGGACAAAATTCAGAACTATTGTACATAGAGTGGCTATGAGTCACAGCCAATTCAATGACACATAACACCACCAACAATATTTTAGCAGCACTAGATAAGTTGGTCCTCTGGTGGCCTGGTTCATAGGGAATTGTACAGCTAACTTGACAGCAGTAAGATAACTAAGATGCTCCTTTCACTAAGACTCTTTGTTAAACTCAGTTGCTTGATGTTAAACTTCTACCTAGTGAGTACAGACTATGAGAGTCCACAGAGACCACTCTAAATTACTGAGGAGCAATGATGTTAGTCTAGGGACTAAGGTGCACTTGATTCAGACCATGGTCTTTACAATAACTTGCTATGGATCTGAAAGCTGGACATTGAATAAGGACAACAGAAGAAAAATTAATACCTTTGAACCATAATGTTAGAGATTACTGAATATTCCATGGACTGTCAAATGAATAAGCAGACATGTCTTAGTTAAGGTTCAGCCAGAGTGTTCCTTGGAAGCTAGGATGGCAAAACTGTCTCACAGACTTTGGGCATGTTGCTAGGAGTGGCTATTCCTTGGAGAAGGGCAACATGTTTAGAAAGGTGGAAGGACAGCAAAGGAGTAAAAGACCCGCAACCAAGTGAACTGACAGTGGCTGCAGCAATGGGCTAGAGTGTGTCAGAAACTATGAGGTTGGCACAGGATAGATCAGTTGTTCCTAGGGCTCTACGTGTCGTACTCAATCTGACGGCACCTAACAGCAGCAGCAACAATAACTACAGATTATAGCCCTGTATTATATCTCTTTTCCTTGTTAAACACCTCAGCTTCATCTCCCTGAACAGCATGAATCTGAGCTGTTTTGAATAAATTGATGGAATGTGAATTGTTGTAGCAACAGAAAAAAGACACAGTCTTCTGTTTTCACTCTAGTTCTCTGATGGTAGAAAGGCTCAATCCCTGTATCCATTGCCACCTTCCCACCAACTCCATTTCACAGCTCTTTTGGTGATAAAACACAGAACAAAACCACTGATGGTATTTAGCTCTGGCAGATTGGTTCCAGGAGGGAAATTACAACTGGAAGATGCCCACCAGGATCTGCTATTGATTGTAAAAGAAATCTGTTAAGCTTCCAAATTATCCTCTCAGGAATTCCACTGAGGTCCCTGAATATAAACCACTCTATTGTATCATTCCCAGTACTTGGCAAACAACCATAATCATAATGGTAAAGCAAGCAGGCTTTGGTGGTGGGCAGCCTTGGACTGGAATCCCCATCTGACCCCTTACCAGCTGTGCGATTCAGTCAACTCAGTTATTCTTTTCTTTACTGATGGTGGGCTTCCTAATCTGTGGAGCTAGGGCTGAGCACCTTTGGACAAGAGGCTTACTGATAGTGGGGAGTGCATCTGGGCATTTATCTGCAGAGTGAAAGGAGCTAACACTAGTCAGGGTAGAGGCTGAGCCGACTCAAGAGGCCCAAAGGACTGAGGACCAGTGAGAACTACCTACAAGCTGAGCTGAGAAAAGATCACTCTGGCTTGAGTCTTTCCTGAGCTTGAGTAGTATTTCTCCTTTTTTTAAAATTTTTTATTATTATTATTTTTTTATGTGTGTGCGTGTACCGTCAAATCAGATTTGACTGGTACAGGAGGAGATTGCCGTTCCTTCCCTGGTAGAGCATCTGGTGGGTTCAAACCGTGCGCCTCTGGGATTGTAGTTGCAGTTCCTTGCCACTAGGCCACCAGAGCTCCCCTAGTATTTCTCTTTTAAATTGCATAAATACATCCACCAGATCCTCTGCTGGAGGAGGGACAATCTCCTCCTGTAGCAGTCAGATCTGATTTGATGGTACACTCACAAAAAATAATAAAATAAAATAAAATTTTAAAAAGAAACTTAAAATTGCATAAATACGATTGTGGTCAGTGAGTTTTGTGTGGCTACTGCAAAGAACCACCACCTGCTCATTAACTCACTGCTGTCAAGTTGGAACTCAGTCACAGTTCAGCCACCACTGGGTTTCAAAAGTGTAAAAAATCACATGGAAAGATGTTTCCAATCTTTCCTGACGCATTACTGATGGATTCTAACCACTAGGCAGATGAGGCCTTTGGGTTAGCCGTGAAACTCTCTACAAGCCTACATCACCAGTGCTCCCAGACCCAATAAGGGGCTCTGGTGGCATAGTAGAGCACTATGAAACAGTGGTAGCTCTAATCCAACAATCACTTCAGGAGAGAAAGCAGACCTGTCTCCTTCCATAAAGATTTATAGTCTATTAAACTGAGGGAAGATCATTATTACAATGCAGCAAGACTTAAGAATTGGGAAAAAAAATTGGAGGGCATGTCTAACCTTAATCTCATGGAACAAGAGCATTGGGCTGTTGATGTAGATAATGATTCTCTCTTTTCATCTTGTGAAGATAGAGAAGAGAAGGTGGTTTAAAATGTCCCAAACACCACATTATTGCAAAGATTCTTTGCAGTAATTCCAAATTCACCAAAGCTTGGACTTGGTAACACTGAAGGTCCCTGGGAAGTTCAACGTGATTCTTAGATGAGCACTTAGTCACTTTTAATGATGGAAAGAAAAGTAAAAGATGTTAGTTCTGCAGCTGAGCAAAGAAAAGCCATATATGAGTGGGCTGAGCAAAAACGACGCCAATTAAATGACTGCCAGGAGTCAGAGAAGGATGACAGAAGAAGAACTGATGCCTTTGAGTCATGATGATAGTCAAAAGAGGAAACATATGTCTTCGAGAAAGTGCAGCAAGAGTGCTGCTTAGAGTCAAAGATGGTAAGGCTTTATCTCACAAACTCTGAGCATGTTGTTGTTGTTAAGTGCCTTCAAGTGGTGCACAACTCATAGTGACCTTACGGACAACAGATCTGAGCCCTGTCCAACCTTGTACCATCCTCACAATCTCCAACACACTCAAGCGCACTGCTGAAGTCACTGTGTCAATCCACCTGATTGAGGCTCTTCCTCTCTTTCACTATCCCTCCATCTTACCAAACATGTTGTCCCTCTCCTAGCAATATGCTCAAAATATATGAGGAAAAGCTTTATCATCTTTGCCTCCAAGGAACTTTCTGGCTGCATCTTCTCCAAGACATATCTATTTGTTCTGTTTGTGGGATATTGAGCACGCTTCTCCAACTCTACAGATCAAAGGCACCAATTAATCTTCTGTCATTCATTCTCCAGCGCTCAGATGCATAACAAGTTAGTGAAAGGATCATGACCTAAATCAGGTGCAGTCCTCAAACTGACATCACTGTTGCTCAATAATTTGGAGAGGCCTCTGGCCACAGGTCTTCTCAGTGCGATTTCTCAGTCTCCTGATCTCTTGACGGCTGCCATCAAGTGTATTGATTGAGGATCCATGGGAGATGAAGTGGTTGATAATCTCAATCTTTTCTCCATCTACCAAGACATTGCCTATTGGTCCAATGGTGAGAATTTTTGTTTTCTTGACCTTGGAATGCAATCCATATTGAAGGCTGCAGTATTTAATCTTCTGCAGCAAGAACTTCAAGCCCTCCTTACTTTCAGCAAGCAAGGTTGTGTCATCCGCATTAACAAAGATTATTGATGAGCCTTCCTCCAATTCTGATGCCACATTCTTCTTCCCTGAGACCTATTTCTTGAAAAATTTGCTCAGCATATAGAGTAACTAGGTACAGAGAAAGGATACCACCCTGATGACCACCTTTCCTAATTTTAAACCATGCAGTATTCCCTTGCTCTGTTTGCACAACAACCTCTTTGTCTAGGTATAGGTTCCTCACAAAAACAGCTAAATGTCTGAGACTCCCATTCTTCATAATGTTAACCATAATTTGTTATAACCCACACAGTCAAATGCCTTTGCATAATCAATGAAGCACAAATAGTTATTTTTTTGTTAATTTTAGTGAAAGTTTACAGAGACTTAGGGTTTCCATTCATTCACTGTTTTCATTCACTGTTGCACTTTTCTCCCTGACCACACCTTCCCCCCACTTCTCCTTGAAAAGTAAAACTCTTTCATTGTTATGCCATCTCTCCCCTCCAAGTCCACTCCACTGTGCAGCCTTCATTGTGGACTTCTGTCATGACAATAATACCCAATCATATATCTCTTTTAAACAGTTGTCTCCCTCATTTGTTTCAATGCAGTATACATCGTTCATACCCTCCTTCTCTGTCTTCCCTCAACCCCAACGTCAGTCCTGTTTTACAACAGTGACCCTATGCAATATTCGTCTTTTTGTGACTGAGATATTTCACTCAGAATAATGTCTTCCAGGGTCACCCATTTTGAATAATATTTCATGAGTTCCTTGTTTTTCAATGCTGCATAGTATTCCATTGTGTGAATATACCACAGTTTCTCTATCCATTCATTTGTTGATGGGCACTTGGGTTCTTTCCAGTTCTTTGCTATTGTGAACAATAGCGCGAGAAACATGGGTGTGCATATATCTGCTTGGGTGGTGGTTATGGTTTCTTTAGGGTAAATTCCCAGTAGAGGAATTATTGGGTCCATTGGTATTCTATTTTCAACTTTTTGAGAAAGTGCCATATAGCCTTCTGTGGTGGTTGCACCATTTTACACTCCCACTCACAGTGAAGAAGGGTTCCAGTTTCCCTATAACCTCACTAGCATTTAATGTTTGCTATTCTGTTATATTTTGCTATTCTTACTGAGATAAGATGATTTATTGCATAGTTGTTTTATAAATAGTTATTCTTCAAGCATTCTTTGCTTTTACTCAATATCCATCTGACATCAGCAATGATATCCCTGATGCTACAGCCTCTACTATATCCAGCTTAAATATCTGGCAGTTCCCTTTCTATATTATTCCAGCTTTTTTGAATGATCTTCAGCAGTATTTGCTTGCATGTGATTTTAATATTTTTTTATAACGTCCACATTCTGTTGGATCACCTTTCTTGGAAATTGGAACAAACATGAATCTCTTCCCATCAGTCAGCAAGATAGTTATCCTCTAAATTTGCTGGCATATATTCTTTAGCATGTCCAGGGCTACCTAGGTCATTTGAAACATGTAAGTCATATCTCATCGATTTCTAGGACATTATTTATTTGCTAATACCTTCAATGCAGCTGGCACGACCTTAAATAATTCAGGGTAGGCCAATTCTTTTTGATACAGTGACTTCCCTCCATCTTATTTAGATGTTTCCCTGGGTCATTCAAGATTTTGCCTATAATTCCTAAATATTGCAATTTGAGGCTTGAATTTATTTTTCAGTCATTTCACCTTCAGAAATACTGAGAAAATTCTTCCTTTTTAATTCTGCAATTCTAAATCTTTGCACATTCCATTATAGTTTGTTTCATCTTCCTGAGCTGCCTTTTGAAATCTTCTGTTCAGCTCTTCTATTTCAACTTCTCTTCCCTTTCCTTTGGCTTCTCAACACTCTAGTCCAATTTTCAGGGTTTCTTCTGACATCTATTTTTAGTTTCTTCCTTTCTTCTCTCTCTTTGTAGTGACCTTTTTCTCTCTTCATGGATGATATCCTTAATTTCATCCTACAACTCAGTTGGTCTTCGATCATTGGTGTTTAACGTTTCAAACTTATTCTTAAGATGATGTTTAAATTCAGGTGGGATAGAAATTCAATATCATGTTTTGGTACTCGTGGGCCTGTTTTCATTTTCTTTAGCTTCAATTTGAACTTACACATGAGTAATTGATGGTCTGTTGTTCTCCAGTCAGCACCTGGCCTGGTTTTGACTGCTGATATTGAGCTTCTCCAACAATTTCTTTCACAAATGTGTTAGTGAACACAAAGGGTTTTTTCTGTACTCACTTGCCAATAAAATAGATGGATTGCAGTATCTAAATCACCTCCCTAGTATGATTATACCGGAAGCCTTGAACAAAAACACATAGGCAAATTCGCCAAGCTTCTTAGCTCCCTACCTCTCCCTGTTTCCAACACCCACCTGTGTGTCAGCTCAAGTGGCCCCTCCCTGGTCCTACCTAGGGAAGTTCCCAGGGCAGAGAGGATTATCAAAGTTTAGTGTGCATTCTCAGTGCCACCCAGCAACATGCAGACCAAGTGCATTTAACAGCTAGTACCATGTCAACCGGCCCATCAAACACCCCATTCAAGACCTCAAAAACATAGCCTTTAAAGTTCCAATGCCCGAGAGGAATGGATGGAAGTCAATTCAAACTCTCGTGTCCGACAGAAAGCAAATCTGCAAATCCAAGCAATGATAACTGCCTTGCAACAGCAGTGAAGTGTTGGAAAACACTTGCTCATTCTAAGAGCCAGTTACCTCCAGGTGCATGTTTCAAGTGTGGCAAAAAGGACCACTGGGCTAGCTGCTGCTCTAACCCCTGTCCTCCAAACCAGAGCCTGATAACTCAGCCTTGTCCTATCTGTGGGACACCCTGCCATTAGAAGACTGACTGTCCTTCAACGCTAAGCCACAGTAGGGTAGCCCCTTCACTGAACCCAGTCCCCATCCTGGTTGATCTCTTAGGCCCGGCCACTGAAGATTGAAGATGCCTAGGTTCGACAACCTCTATCACCCCTGCCGAACCAAGGGCAACCCTTCAAGTAGCTGGTAAGCTCGTTTCCTTTCTGGTTGACAGGAGAGCTACCTGTTCAGTACTTCCTTCTCGGATCCTGTTTTCCCTTCCCAGGTCTCAGTAATTGGAGTTAGTGGCCTTCCCCAAAGCCTTTTACCTACCACTCAACCTCTCCTCATTACCCTCAACAAACAAACACTCACCCATTCTTTTCTAATTATCCCTACATGTCCAAATCTGTTGCTGAGCAGGGACCTCCTGTCTAAACTTAAAGCTTTGTTTCACTGAAAGTCAAGCAAACCCATTTTATCTGACTAGCCTTTAGTTCTATCTCTCTTGTTACTCCTTCCCTCCAAGTTCCCTCCTACACTACCTCTAGCACCAGACGTTGTCAACTGCATTGTATGGGATCTTTCCACCCCATCTGTAGCCTCTCATTACCAACCTGTTCTAGTTACTCTGAAAGCTCCCTCCTCTTTTCCTGCTAGACCCCAATTCCTGTCTCTGAATAACACTGCAGGAGTTTTAAACCCCATTATTACTTGCTTATTCTCCAATTAAGCATCTTATCCCCTAAACAAGTTAATGATCTTTTGTTATGCAGTCCCTCCTACCAACTTTCACAAACTCACACTGCTCAACTTAACTTCTTCATCTCGAAGGGATACAACGCCCCTTCCAAGATCCAACTGTCTCTCCTCACAGTCACATATCTCACCTCTCAATTGACTCCCACCACTAGAAGTTTAACCGTCAATTGGAACAGTCATTGAAAGTCTCAAGCCACCTCAAACTGCTGATCAAAACCTCTTTTTTCTTGACTTTATTATCACTGATTTCCCAACGTTTCCTTGCTAGCAAAACCCCTTTATGATGCGGCAAAAGCCACCCCACAAAGTCCCCTAGATTTACCCCATATAGTTAGACGGGGCTTTCTCAAGCTTCAACACTTGCTTCTACAGACCCCATCCCTTATTTACTGTATTACTTTAATGTCTTCCACTCATACACTGATGAAAACAAAGTATTGCTGTCATATTTTAGCCCAGCCCCTTAGACCCACATTTACCCCTTACATACCTCTCTCAACAGCTTAATATCAAGGTCCAGAGGTGACAACTCTGCTTCCGAGTTCTAGCAGCCACAGCCCTCCTCACTGAAACTTGCCTTGGGAAGCCCCTGCAGGCCTTTTCAAGCTTCCAGATAGGATTTTCTATCCTTACTTCCTCCTGAGCAAGAACTCCACCTACTTTTCCTCAAGGTCCCAGATATCTCTCTATCTCAATCACTGTCGCTTAATCCAGCCGTCTTACTAGCTCTTTACTTCCCCCCCTATCTGACCAACTCATCCCAAATCCTGACCGCACTCTGCACTCCTTACGACAGCTCTTGTATGACCTCTGAAGGTTACTGTCAGGCAGGCAGTCTACGCTGTAGTCTCCATAAACCAAGGTGCAGGAAGCAGCAAGGCTTCCAGAGGGCATGACCTCACAAAAACCCAAGCTTTAATGAGAGCCTTGTTGTTGTTGTTGTTGTTGTTGTTATGTGCCGCCGAGTCGCTTCGGACTCATAGAGACCCTATGTATGTATGTATGTATGTATGTATGTATGTATGAGAGCCCTACATCTAGCTAAAGGCCTGTCAACATTTACACAAATTCTAAATATGCCTTTTAATTGCTGCTATTATAACAACAAAAGGTTCACCTATAGTTAATGGTAAGCTGATTATTCTTTTGTTAAAAGCTCTTCAACTGCCCAAACAGGTCTCTATAATTCACAGCAAAGTCAAATTCTTCCCTTATCACCAAGGTATACAACAAAGCAAACCTTATAGCAAAAACTTTGTCATTGCAACCACAACAACAGGCCACCCCCATCCTGTTTTCACCATTCCAGATCTCCATAAAAAAATAAAAGCAATCTCTCCTCCAAAATAGAGGTGTCTAACTCCCAATGGATGGATCATGGTAAATGGCAAAGCAGCTTTGTCTCAAGAACATATAAGAGCCGAAGCTCTTTTAAAATTTCTCCAACCTTTGTTCCATTCCCCTTTCTTGACCCGGGCTGTTGAAGACAGATGCCATAAACTAGTGAATACTCAGGGAAACATCCGGCCCACACTCCTGACACATCAACACATCAACATGCCTGGACAAGATTGGCAAATTTATTTCACATATATGCCGACACACAAGAAATATAAGCATCTCCTAACTATAGTAGATACTGTCTCCGGATGGGGTGAAGCCCTCCCCACTGGATGAGGAACAGCAGATGAAGTTGCCGAGGCCCTACTCCAGCATATCATCCCCAGGAATGGCCTCCCTACTTCTATCCAATCGGACAATGGTCCTTAGCTTCGTCTCCAGAGTCACCAAGCAGGTATCCTCTAGTTTAAGTATTTACTGGAAGCTGCACATATCATATCTCCCCCAGTCTTCAGGCAAAATAGAGTGCATGAATGGACTTATTAAGTCCCATCTTACTAAACTGACTCTCGAGTTATCTAAGTCTCAGGTTGACTTACTTCCTATTGTCCTAGCCTGTATCTGAACCACACCCAGCTCACCATCCTTTCTAAGCCCCTTCAAACTATTGTACAGCCAATCATTTCTGCTGAACCATAACTTACTTACCCATCAAATTCCTTCTTTAGCATCATACCTTATCTCTCTCTCTTTAGACAATTACTCTGGAAACATGTAGACCACTGCATACCCAGACCCTCGTCTGAGAGCCTAGACCAAACCACTGAAGTCGCTCCAGGAAATGCCATTCTCATCAGGCAGCATGCATCCAAGCCTCTCCAACCATGCTAAGACAGACCTTCTATAGTCATCCTGACCACCCCCACAGTTGTTAAGGTCATAGGTAATTCCTATTAAGACTACCTTTCTCAGGTCAAACATGCTCTGCTCACTGAGCAAGTTTCCTATACCTCTTAGATGCTAAGTCCCACTACTCTTCGCTTCACTCAGCACTCAAGCCCTAGAGAAACTTCCACATAGCAGTCTACTCCAACCACACATCTCATTGCTCAGCAGACTGTTCTTGACAAAGATGCCAAGCAGAAATCACCATTTCAATATCACCAAAGACAGTTTCATCCTATAGATGACCCTCTGTTTCCTTCCTGTATGACCAAATCCACTGATACTGTTAGAAGTAGTCAGAAAAATGTGGAAGTTGTCCATGTTAGTAAAAAATATGGAAGTTGTCCATATTAGTCATGCAAAATCATGACATTTATAATACCAAAGTTTTTTATTGAACAGGAAAACTTCTACTTTCACATCTCAGACCCCTGGAATGCCAGGTGGTAAGCTACAGTTAAAAGAAAAAGCTATATCCTACTGGATATAGTTCCTTGCCCTCTAGAACAATATACATAAACAGAGAATATGCTCTTGATGCCAACACCCAAGCACAGGAGTCCAGTGACATTCTCCAAGCTAAGCAGACGATGATAAAACAAGTCTCTAAAGAGCCACAAACTATGCAGCCTCTGATCTGAGTCCAAATTATTCAGTGCACCTTACTATTCATTAACCAAAATCAGACAGTGACCAACCTTTTTGATGGTTTCTTGTGTGCCTTTTTACAACGATCTTTACTAGCAGCAGTACCAATCAATTTCTCTAGAGAACACTCCACCATTAAACACACCTCAAGCAATTTCATCAGCCCAAACTGAGTGTTCCACCATTCCAGAACATATTCCCTTCTAAGAACCAGAGCCTGATAAGCAGACTAAGGCCTCTTTCATCTGGCACCCTCTACAATTGAACAGAGGAACTGTATACACGAAGTTAGCATAAATAAGCACACTGTAGCTGAACCAGGACAACACTTTTAGTAGACTCTCTATATAGTATTTTATATGTATATTTCCATATATTCAGTTGCAATACTTAAAGATGCCTTTGGCAGAATATTAAATGCTTGAGGAAGCATTAAAAGAAGATGGAAAGAGTATACAGAGTCATTAAACCAAAAGGAATTGTTGGATACAGAAGAATTTCAGTGCCAGGAATTGATGGCCTACCGAATGACATATTTCAACAAACAGATGCTTCCCTGGATGTGCTCACCAAGTTATGCCAAGAAATTTGGAGAATAAGCACCTGGCCTATTGACTGGAAGATATCTATATTTGTTCCCATTCCAAAGAAAGGTGATTTGACAGAATACGGAAATTATAGAACAGTATCACTGATATCATATGCAAGCAAGATTCTGCTGAAAATTATCCAAAAATGACTGAAACAGCACATCAACAGAGAACTGCCTAAAGTGCAGGCTGGATTTAGAAGAGGTCATGTCACTAAGGATATCATAGCTAATGTCAGATGGATCTTGACTGAAAGCAGAGAGTACCAGAGGAATGTCTATCTGTGTTTCTTTGACTATGCAAAGGCATTTGACTGTGTGGATCACAACAAACTATGCCTGACTCTTAGAAGAATGGGAATCCCAGAACACTTGAATGTGCTTATGCGACACTTATACTTGGACCAGGAAGCAGGTGTCAGAACAAAACAAGGAAACACTGCATGGTTCAAAATTGGGGAAGGTGTGCATCAAGGATGTGTCCTATCTCCACATCTTTTCAATTTATACGCAGAACAGGAGGTTGGGCTCTATGAGGAGAAGTGTTGCATCAAGATTGGAGGTAGACTCATCAACAATCTGCATTATGCAGATAACACAGCCCTGCTTGCTGAAACTGAGGAGGACCTGAAGTGCTTGTTGCAGAAGGTCAAGGACTGCAGCCTTCAATATGGATTGAAGCTCAACATCAAGAAAACAAAGATTCTCACCCCTGGGCCAATTGACAGCATCATGATAGATGATGAATGAAAGACCCCAAACTAGGGCTTTACTCAGACTGGGTGAGACCCCAAGCAACTCACACCAGCTCCACTTGCTGTAAACACAAGAGGCTTTATTGATGAAGCTTCGGGTTGACTTGTATCTCACACAGGAGACAGGGAAGTCGACCCCGAGCCCCAAAAAGCAAGGGAATTTACACTAGGTCTAGGGGTTCTTTGGCGTAGAGATAGCTCATTGGCTCTTTGGAAAAGGAGAAGTTCAATTGTAGGTCAGGTGCCTGCTGCTGACGTTAGTTAAAATATGGTTTTTGCCAGTAATTTTTTCTTCAGTTTGTGGTCAGCTAGTTCCTGGAACACAAACATTCACACAAGATCAAAGGTATAGGTTCTTACAATACAGATCAAAGGTATAGGTTTTTACAATGCAGATCAAAGGTATGGGTTCTTACAATACAGATCAAAGGTATGGGTTCTTACAATACTTGGGTTTGGGGACATTATTATTATTTTTTAAAAATTTTCCTTTCAATGAAAAGATTGATATTGTTAATAGCTTCAGTTTTCTTGGTTCTACAGTCAACGTTCTTGGTACCAGCAGCCAGGAAATTTAAAGATTAATTGCACTGGGAAAGTCTGCTGTCAGAGACATCTCCAAAGTACTGAAGAGCAATGATGTCAGTCTGGAGACTAATGACTAGGCTGAGAGTTGATGCCTTTGAGCTTTGGTGCTGGAGAAGAGTATTGAATATACTGTGGACTGCTAGGAGAACAAATAGGTTCATCCTAGAGAGGGTGAAGACAGGCTTGGAGGCAAGGAGTCTGAAGCTCTGTCTGACATACTTTGGACATTTGGATCTCTCCAAGGATCAGTCCTTGGAGAGGGATGCTATGCTTGGGAGGGTGGGAGGATAGCTCAAGAGAGGAAGACTCCTAATGAGATGGACTGATTCAGTCACTGGGGTAATGGGGATAGGCATGTAGGGGACAATAAGATTGGCAAGGGATAGAGCAGAGTTTAGGGCTGTTGTACAGAGGGTCGCTATGAGTTGAAGGTGACTCGATGGCACATAACAACAACAACAACATCATAATATTCCACCACAAAAAAAGTCCTGATTCTCTGTAACAGTTGTACCCCAGCTCATGTTTTATAGTGGATCTGAATTAACCTGGCTCCTCCCCACTCTCTGAGTTAAGAGAGCAGCATTTCTCCCCGTCATGGTTGAATTCAGTCTAGCTTTTCTCCAGTGTCAGCTGACATTGCTGGCACAGGTAGCTCTCCAAAGTTAAAAAAAAACAACCTCTAGATCTCCTGACCCTGACTGCCAAGAAAGAAAGCACCTGCTTATTCCTAAAAGAAAATATTATTACTATAAATGGATATATAATGAATATATGTTGTTATATAAATGAATCAGGACTAGTAAAACCACAAAGCTTCTCCCAATTGGCTAAAAACAAACAAAAAAAGCCCAATGCATATCTAGCCTAAATTTTTCCTTTTCTAAGACCAATAGTAGTCATATGCATATTGTTATTAATCATTCCATATCTCTTTAAGTTCTTACTTCGCAAGATCAAGGAGATGATCAACTTAATTCTCCCCTGTACATTGACCACAAAACAAACTCACTCCAGCTTCTGAGCTCCCAGATCTTCATTCCTGTTCAGCAGGAAGTAGCCAGAATAATGATATGTTGCCCTGTTTTATCACTAAAGAGACTGGGATGTTAAGTCTGGACAGGGAAGCCACGGGGGAGAATGAAGAATTCAAATTGACAAGAAGAGCGAATTGTCCCACCCACCAGGCAGAACTAATGGATGAACCATAAATCATAACGCAATGTCCCGCTCTAAAGACTTCATTATAAAAACCCTCTCCCATACCCTCGAAGGTGTGACTTCCCATTCCGCATCTTCAGAATGAGGAACCTCACCCTGGAGCTCCCCATCCCACCCCTTTTTAATAAAGTTGCACTAAGCTTTCTCTCCTCTTCTCTGATTTCTTCCTTAAGTCTGCTAAATTGTGCTGCAATTCCAAAAGCACACAGCTCAAATCCACTAGCTGCTCTGTGGGAGAAAAATAAGCAATGTCCTCCTGTAGTATTTTATTGCCTCTGAAAACTCCCTGGAGGATCAGCTATGAGTCAATTCTGACTTAACGGCACACAATAACAAAAAACCCTTGGAAAATGACATCATACTTGGAAAGGTGGAGGATCAGCAAAAGAGAGAACAGCCCCCCATGAGATATATTGACACCGTGACTGCAGTAATGGGCTCAAGTATGTCAAGGATGATAACGTTAGCACAGGATAGGACAGGGTTTGCATCTGCTGTTCATTCAGTTGCTATGAGTCATACTCTACTGGATGGCAACCCAACAGCAACAACAGTAGAGAACTCTACTGCCCTAGTTTGTAGGGAGATGTGCTGCTAAGCCAACTTCTCATGGTTCAAATCAGAGAAAAAAGGGGGGAGACAATCTCTTTGCATGCAATGTACTGACTCAGAAATCCAGTTAGAGGGTCAGCCACAAGTTGGTTCTAACCTGATGGCAGTGAGAGTGAGTGAGATAAGAACCAGAGTCTACAGGTTCCAGTCAGCCAGTGACATAAGGAAAAGGACATCATGCTTAGAAAACTAAAGAGTGAAAGAGAAGAAGACTTTCACTAAAATAGATTAACACAGTGACTGGAACATGGAAAAGTGCACCAGAGATTGTGAGAATGGTATAAAATCAGACAGAGTTTTGTTCTATTAAACACAGGATTGCTATGAGTAAGGATAGTCCTGGCAGCACACAACAAAGAATCATAAAAATAGACCTAAAAGTATGACTACTGGATAATATAACCAATACAGTGTACAGCTCTGCCTTCAAAGTCCAAACTTACTGAATGCTGAAAGAAGAATTAGGATTTGCCCCAAAGAAACAGAGATGACTGTGTGGTTTGAATGCAGTAGTTCTGTGCATAGAATTTAGAAGGCTTTGGTTGAAAACCTGATTCCCACCAAGGAAATTTACATTTGAAAAGATATAGTCCTACCCAGAACCTCTAAAAGAGTCCAAGATTTGCATTTAAAGGAAGGATCTTGGGGGGGGGGGTTGGTGATTACTGTTTTAGTTTTAAACAAACTGCTTGCCTTTGAGCACTTGGAGACAGGGAAAGACTTTATCTGTCAGAATCCAGTTCTAGGACTGGAAGTTAAAGGGAACCAGGGAGCAGATAGTCTGTATGCTCCATTGAGATGCCACCTGGGGCTATGAGGTGAATGGAAATTGGGGAGGGGCAGCAATGAAAAGCCTGCTACATTTCCACATGTATTCCTGGCATTTATTGACCTAACCCACAGGGAGTATGGATGTTATTGTTGTTGTTGTTACTGAACACAAGGGATTCTTTCCGTAGCCAATTGCCAAGAAGACAAATGATTGCAATATCCTTAAGCACTTTATTACAGATCTGTTGAGGAAAGTGGGTGGGCCTCAAAGACTCCTCCCTGACTGGGAGGGGTCACCAGACTTTTATATTAAAATCAAATAATTTTTCTATCTGAAAGAAAACCATTCACACCCAGATACTCCCTTTCCAGACAAACAGGTAGATTAAGTTACAATTTACATTGTTGTTGTTGTTGCTTTGTGCCATCGAGTCATTTGCGACTCATAGGGACCCTATGTACAACAGCCCTAAACCGTGCTCTATCCTATGCCAATCTCATTGCCTCTGACACACCCATTCCGATCA
>NW_006399755.1:18043700-18051227 GCF_000299155.1 Elephantulus edwardii
GGGGAAAACAGCTCCAGAGAGAAAACAGCTAATCTAGGAGATGCTTGCCTCTTCTGATAAACAGATTAAAGAAAGGACACTAAGAATTCTGAGGTCAAGCAACTAGCCCTGTAGGCTGGAGAAAACTGATGCCAGTTTTATAACGATAGTTCCATAACTGGTAGAGAATTCTGACCTTACCAATACCACCCCATCATTGTTAGGTACCATCAAATCATTGTGACCCTGTGAACAACAGATCTGAATCCTGTCCTGTCCTATGCCATCCTCACCATCTCTGACACACGTGTTTACTGCTGCAGTTACTGTGTCAATTCATCTCATTGCAGGTCTTTTTCTCTTTCACTGACCTTTTCAAACATGATATTTCTTTCCATGGATAGTCTCTCTTAGCAACACATCCAAAGTATGAGAAACATAGCTTTGCCATCCTTGCTTCCAAGAAGGTTGAACCTTCTCCAAGACATACTTGTTCTTTTGACAGTTCTTCAGATATTCAACACTCTACTCTCACACCTCAACTGAAAGGTATCAATTCTCTTTCTGTCATCATTATTACTTGTCCAACTTTCAGATGCCTAGTTGTTGTTGTTGTTATGTGCCATTGAGTCACTTGCAACTCATTACGACCCTATGTGCAACAGCTCTGAACCCTTCTCTATCCTGAGCCAATCTTATTGTCTCCAACAAGCATAATGTCCCTCTCCAAAGACTGATTCCCCCTTATATGTTAGGTCTTAGCACCAGACGTAAGGTTAAGGAAGAACTCAAGGAAGGAACCAGAAAGAAAGCAAGAAAGCTTAAAGTGGCTTTATTAGGGGGGTTTGGGAGGGGGGATTTCTTGGTCTGGAGAGAGAGACAGACAAGGGGAAATTCTCACCCTAAGGTGGGTTGGGGCAGGTTTTCAGAGTAGGGTCTTTAGAGAGGGAAGAGAGGGACATTCCATTGCGGTTTAGCCAGGTGGGCGAGGTCATTCACTCTCTTTCTTGATATGTATATTCTTTGAATCCTTTATTCTCCCCCCTGACCTTGGTATAGAACTGATAGTTCCTCCTTGCAACATGCCTGAGCTTCAGAATCCTTGCCTCCAAGGTGAAGTACAGTAAGTAATTGAAAAGACCATGACCTCAATCAGACACCTTAGTCTTCAAATTGACATCATTGCTCTTCAGTATTTTGAAGTCCCTGACAGTAAGCTTTGCCCAAAGCAATACATTTCCTTATCTCATGACTGCTAATACCAAGGGTGTTGATTGTGGATTGAAGTAAGATGAAATCATTAACAGTTTTCACTCCTTTCTCCATCTATTATGATGTTGCCTATTGGCCAAGTGATAAAATCTTTTGTTTTCTTGATGTTGAGATATAGTCCATATTGAAGACTGTAGTCTGTGATCTGCAGCAAGTGTTTCAAGTCCCCCCTCATCACTTTCAGTAAGCAAAGTTGTGTCATCAGCACAATGCAAGTTGTTGATAAGTATACTTCTGATCTTAATGCTCCATTAGTTTTCTTCGAGTCTGCTTCACTAATTATTTGCTCAGCATACAGATTGGTATAGAGAAAGGATAAAACCCTGACACACACACCTTTCCTGATTTTAAACCATGCATGTTCCCTTGCTCTGTTCAGACAACAGATTCTTGGTCTAGGTATAGATTTCATATGAGCACAATTAAGCATTCTAGGATTCCTATTCTTCTCAATGTTAGTCATAGTTTGTTGTGATCCATACAGACAAATGCCTTTGCATAGTCAATAAAACACAGATACACATTTTTCTGATATTCTTTCGAGATCCATCTGACATCGGCATATCATGCCTGATGCCACAGCCTCTTCTAAGCTCAGCTTGAACTTCTGGCAGTTCCCTACCAATGTACTGTTCAAGTTGTTTTGGGATGATATGAAATAGAAAAAAGGCTGGTTGGTCTGCAGTGTAGGAAATCATGTGGATTCCTGAGCTTGCAGGTGCTACCTGTTGAACTAGCCCAAAGAGGCTAACAATAAGAAAAGAGTCCTCTTGCCATACAGCGGTTGCTGTGAGGCTGAACACTGTGACAATGATGTGTCAAATGTGTTAATGGTTGGTTAACCAATGTAGACAGAAAGTGGGGTGGAGCTCCCGGATTAAAACAAGGTTGGAAGCTGGAGTGGCATCCTCTTCCATAATAGCTTGCCTCCAGAAACCCTACGAACCTGGAGAGAGGACGAAAGACACACAAGTATTGAGGACTTTCCTTCAGAGGGTCACTATGAGTCGCCCGCAACTCGGTGGCACTTAACAACAATGTGTAAGACATTTAACAGAGCATTTGGTGAATAGCTCTGTTAACAATACAGGTTAATTATGTACTATAAAACATTTGTATTGTAAAATATTTGTTTCGGCTCATGTTGATTTTTTAGTTCTTTTAAGAAGTTTTATCCTTACATTATGATTAACACATTTTTAATTCTTTATGAAATAATGCTTAAAATTTTTGGAATCAAGATTCATACAGGGTTATACTCTTCATAGGCACTAAGCTTTGGTGGCCTCATGGCAAGAAGCTGTGTTGCAGTCCCAAAGGCACACAGTTCGAGGCCACCGGCAGCTCTGCAAAAGGATGGGTCCTCTCTTCCCGTGCAATTAACTGCCTCTGAAAACCTGCTGGAGGTTCAGTTATGAGTCGTTTCCGACTCAACAGTACACAATGACAATATAAACTTATGCCAATCTATAGAAATTTCATATGGATGATACTTTATCAATATTAATATGGAATGAAAGGCTGTTAATGAGACTGGATACATGGTTCTTTTTCACCAGTTTAATATTCAACCTTTTCCTTTATTTTCCAGGTTCTATTTCACACCATGTTCTGACTGTATCTACAGAAGATATTTAAAACAAAAATTTAAAAAGACAAATTTTTTCAAAGATTTTGATTCCAGTGGAATCTTTGCTTTGGATTTTTTTTGCCTGTGTTAGTAAATTGTAACTCCAGAAGCAATGCCTGTACAAGCTCCACATCGGACAGATTTTCTCTCCTGCCCAATTTACACTCAGACTTCTGACAAAACAATTCAAAAGCCCATCAGTTTGGGCTGTGGCCATACTGTCTGCAAGATGTGCCTAAATAAACTTCATCACAAGACTTGCCCATTTGACCAGATCACTATCAATACAGACATCGAGCTCCTCCCTGTGAACTCAGCTTTGTCTGAAGTGCAGAGAGGTGTTGCGGCTACCATGTCAATGGCTAGTACTCATTGACCCAGATCTTAGGAGCTAGGGATGAGCTGACCTGAACTGCACTGATTGATGGAAACGTGTTTGACATGAGCTGGTGTAGATTGCTGCCTTTTGATGGCTGGCTCTGCACTGTACTTTGATTTGGATGCAGATGCTCAAAGTTCCAGCCAGAATAAAACATTCTTCAGGTGGAAGAATATGCCTCCTCAGAGATGTTGATGTCGCTATTGAGTTGGCTCCCACTTGTACTATGTACAAGAACGTGAAACCCTGCCGGACCCTGAGCCATCCTCACAGTCACATTGTTTCAGTCACTGTGTCAATCCATCTCTTTGAAAGATAGTCCTTTTCCAAGTATAACGTCCTTCGTGCGCTGGCCCCTCATTATAACGTACCCAAAGTATGTGTCAGTGTAGCGTGTACTTTGTTGGGCTGCTAACCAGAAAGTCAGCAGTTTGAATCCGTGAGCTGCTAGGAGGGAGAAAGACAAGCAGTTTAGTCCTCTAAAATTTGTTGTGATTATGTGGAACCAACTTGTAGCTGACCCTCCAGCAGGTTTTTCAGAGGCTGTAAATCACATGGGAGGGAGTTGTCCATCCACTCACAAAGCAGCTTGTGGACTCAAGCCACATGTCTTTGGTTTGGCGACACAACTCCTTACTCACTAGGCCACCATAGTTAAAGACTTACAACTTCTGAAACCTGAGGAACGGTTGCTATGAGCCCAAAACAATTTGACACTAGCGTTTTGTGTCTTCTTGTTTGTTTACTGATTTGACAGGAACAAACAATTTAAATAAATATCTAAAATGTTTAAACTTTAGATGTTTAAGATATCTACCTAATATGGGGCGATAAAAAGCATCAAGTTAGCTGACTTACCTGCTTTCAGAGTATTGCTGAGTCTCAAAATGAGGGAGACAAGGGGGAACTCCCATTGAACAGCTTTCTCTTTTCCTAATGTGTCAGGGGAATAGAAAGCAGAAGAAACACTGATAGGATTATGAATCGGGTGTGAATGCTGATTATTGAAAAGATTTCTTGTGATTGAAAACTGTCATAGAAACAGTAACTCTGAAAAAGAAAACTAAAGGGGAGATGCTGCTTGCCTGGGGTACCGTGGCTCGACTTAATGTTTCTTTAGGGTGTTGCTATGTTGATACTGCAAGAGAGTCTTAGAACCAAGGAATAATATTCTCTGAGTTAAAGTTTATCAGAGGTCAGAAAGAACAGAGTCAAACCTTGGAAAACTTGACCTGCTCAGATGGACACCTGCAGCTGACCTGGATGCTTAACATCTGAGTAACTTCGCTGCCAGGAGTCTTTGCTCTATTGAAGGGCTAATTATTAATGATTATTTGAGATTTGTGAAATGATTAGGTGAAGAAACTTAATCCTTCAGGTATGAAAAGGCCAGTGGATTAAAGGGGATGGTCTACATTGTAGTGAATGATGTAATATGCTATGGCCTTTCTAGCCAGTCTTGTAACTTGCACCAAATGGCTAGGTAAGATTATGCAAATAAGGTGCTTGTGGCCTGGCAAGATGATGAAAATGAGATGCGCGGCATCAGCTATGGTGTGTGGAACCCTAATGAAAGGATTAGTCATTTGCCATCTTGCTAGGTAAGGAGTTGCATGGTCAACCTAAGATATACAGTTCAAATCTATTAGCTGCTCCAGAGAGTCAGCAATGAGTCAGTCCCTATTTGATGGTACGTAACACCAACAAAAGGCAGAAAGGGTGCATTAAGAACAGAGCTATTGGCAAGCTCTGGTGGTCTGGTGGCAAGAAGCTGCACTGTAATTCCAGAGGTGAGCAGTTCAAATCCACCAGATGGTCAGCTTGAGGAGAGACAATCACCTCCTGTACCAGGCAGATCCGATTTGACACACACCACACACACACATCCCCACACACAGAGACCACAGCTATTGTAAGGTGCTATGACTAATACAGTTGTCAGTCAACTATGACTCACAGAAACCATCTGAACAACAGATAGAAACTGTGACCTGCGCTGTACCAGCCTCACAATCTGTGCCAAGCTTGAGCACAGAGTTGCAAGTCACTGTGTCAGTCCAACTAGTTGAAAGCCTTCCTCTCTTTGCTGACCCTCTCTCTTCCTTTCCCAGTATAAAGTCTTTTTCTTGTCTTTTTCTTGTCTTTTTTGTTGTCATTTTTTGTTATTAATTTTAATGAAAGTTTACAAACTTTGGATTTCAACTCATTCATTGTTGCACTTTTCTCCCTGCCCACACCCGCACCTCCAGTTTGTTCTTCTCTTTGAAAAGTAGAAGAAAAATTCTTACATTGCTATACAATCCCTTCCCCCAAGTCCACTCCACTGTGCAGCCTTCGTTCTGGACTCCTGTCATGAAAAAAATACCTAATCACATATCTCTTTTAAACAGTTTTCTCCGTCATCTGTTTCAATGCAGTATACATAATTTTCCCATCTTTCACAGTCTCCCCCCAACCCCAATGTCAGTCTTGTTTTACAACAGTGGCAATATGCAGTATTTGTCCTTTTGTGACTGAGATATTTCACTCAGCATAATGTCCTCCAGGGTTATCCATTTTGTATACTATTTCATTAGTTTCTTGTTTTTCAATGCAGCATAGTATTCCATTGTGTGAATATACCAGAGCTTCTCTAACTATTCGTTTGTTGATGGGCACTTGGGTTGTTTCCAACTCTTTGCTACTGTGAACAAAGCAGCGATAAATATGGGTTTGCATATATCTGCTTGGATAGCCATTATGGTTTTTTGGGGGCAATGTGATGTCTTTTTCTGATGATGGCTGCTTCTGACAGCATGCTCAAAATATGTAAAAGAAATTATTACTATTCTCACCTCTAAGACACACTCTGGTCACACTTCTTCCAAAACAGATTTGTTTGCTCTTTTGGCAGTTCATGAGACATGTAATACTCATTAGAAATGCCACAATCCAAAGGCATTCTTCTTTCGTCGCCCTTCTTCATTGCCCAACTTTCAGATTTCTACTGACTTTCATACATGCACTCAAGATGCACTGATAATAACTGGTGGCTGGAATGCAAAAGCTGGAAATAAGAAGGACTGGTAGTTAGAAAATAGGATCTTTGTGACAGAAATAAGGCTGGAGATTTCGAGGTAGAATTCTGTATGATTAATGATTTATTCACTGCAAATATTTTTTTAAAATATACAAATGGAGACTACACATACTGACCTCACCTGATGGACTCTATAGTAACTAGACTGACATTCTGACTACTAGGAAGAAGAAATAGCAGAGGAGCAAGTCCTTTAAACCTGGGATCCCTGAGCTGAGAAACTCTTTGGTCCAGGAGATAGACAGAGATCTACCACCAAAGATGGAGGCAGATGAAAGAACAGTGGGTTCAAGTGGAACGGGGTACTTCTAATTAATTACTGGCAGAACGAAAAGAGCTTTGAATCACATATCCAACCAGGACAGGCTGGGCCAAGTGATCAAGGACCAAAGAGAGATCTGCTGGTGCACATAGCTAAGAAGAAGCCACCTTGAATGAAGACTTATATCCTGAATGTTTCTGAACCTCAGTTGTAACCTATTAATAAATCCCATGAGTGTGGAAAGAAAATAATAAAAATTGGGGAAAGGAATGGAGAAGATAACTGTGGGGCAAAAAACTCTTCCGTAACTAAATTTTAAAAATGCACCCTGGGATGCAATTTTTAAAATTACAAGAGGCAGTGCTCGTGGTGTAGTCCATAGGGAGCTGCACTGCTAACCAAAAGGTCAAGCCTCTCCGGGGACCCAATCTACCAGCGGTTCCTCAGGAGAAAGATGGGTAAATTCCTTCCATATAATCTATAGGCTTGAGACCTCAGTGAGTGGTCAGCTGTGGGTTCCAACTGAATGGCAAGGATTGAGAGAGTACAGGATATTGATTAAGAAAACGGATGTAGGGGTTAGCTTCTGAGTGGGAAGTAGCATAATGACTTCCCTTCTGGATGGAGATCATGAGGATGGCACAGGATAGGGCACAATTTTCCTCTGTTGTTCCCAGGGCTGCTCTGAGCTTTAGTTAATACATACATACATACACATACATAAATAGTGTATACTGCATTGGGCACCTAAAAACAATTATTCTGTAGATGATCTAGTCCTAATTCCCAGAACCTATGAATATGTTTCATTACAAGGAAACACTGCATGGTTCAAAATTGGGAAGGGCATACGCCAGGGATGTGTCCTGTCTCCATACTTTTTCCTACCTGTATGCAGAGCAGATTATCTGGGATGCTGGGCTCTA
>NW_006399755.1:18052466-18054664 GCF_000299155.1 Elephantulus edwardii
GCAAACAGGATGAACTTGCCATCGGTACATCTAGGGAGAACAAAACTGGTTCTGAGTTAAGGCAGCCTCTAAAATCAGGGGAAAGCTCTCCGTTTACTGCCGTCTTGAAAGAAAATACGGTTCTTGCTTCTACAACAAAATGGGATGGGATTTGCCAACAACCTGAATGAGCAAGAAATTGTTATTATTAGGTACTGTTGAGTATGACTCATAGCGACCCTATGAACAAAAGATCTGAACCCTGCTCTGTCCTGCGCCATCCCCACACCTTCCAACGCACAAGAGCCCATTGCAATACTCACCGTGTCAATCCACCTGGTTGCAGGTCTTCCTTTCCTTCACCTACCCTCCACCCCTCCCAGCATCATGTCCTTCTCCAAGGAATAGCCCCTCCTAGCAATGTATCCAAAGTATGTGAGGTGAAAGCTCATTGTTCTTGCCTCCAAAGAGCACTCCAGCTGCACCTTCTCCAAAACATATCTGTTTATTCTCTTGGCCATCCAAGGGACGTTCAGTGCTCTTCTCCAACACCACAGCTCAAAAATGACAATTTTCTTTCTGTCATCCTTATTCATTGTCTAGCTCTCAGATGCATAGGAAGTCATGAAATAGATTCCCCCATCACCCCCACTTTCTAGGAAGTCCCCAGAAAGACTGTTCTATACATATCTTAATTTTAATTCAATAGGTCCTGTTCTAGATTTCTGAGCTACTAAACTTTATTTTAAATACATATTACCTTAGTCCAAATTTGTGGTAATTTGCTACGGCAGCAACAGAAAATGCATAAACTTTGGCTTTAATCATCAAAATTACAAGATTAAGTTAGGAGTATGGACTTGGGTGCCATTTTGTTCAAGTTTTGATCCTAGATTTATTAACCCTGGGCAAGAAATGTCAACTTCTCAGCCTCTCATTTTCTCACTTATACATACTAGGGTAGAAAAAAACTAGCTAAAACTAACTACTTGAAAATCTCATATCGCAATGATGTCAGTATGGAACTATGCCAGTTTCCAGTGAGGAGGGTATCATTGGGGTCTCCTTGGAGGTGGTTGTTATGCCCTGTTGAGTCGACACTGACTCAAAGCTGACCCTCCAGTGGGTTTGGGTGCACCATGAGTTACACAGGAGGACAGTTCATCTTTCTCCAAGCTCATCTTTCTTGCAAGCAGAGTAGCTGATGGATTTGGACCACAGCTTTGGGGTTAGTAGTCCAACTCTATCCACTAGACCACCAGAGCTCTCACCAGAAGACTGTGCTAAACAAAAGGATCAGAGACCAAATAATAGTGTAGCTTGAAAACGAAAACATTTGCTTTAGTCTCACAGCAAAGCCGAAGTGCATTTCCCACTTTGATAGACACCCGGCAGATCCTTTTCATACAAATCAGGTGGCCGTGTTTATAAATAGGTGAATTCCAATGTTCCCCCAATCAGCTCTTGAGGAGAAACTAGCAGAAGCTCAGGGACACTTGTGCAGGATGTTGTTGTCTTAAGAAAGTAGAGAAGCTCCGTTCATATTCCAGAACAACTTTCCCTGGGTTCTTGGTGACCTTGGTAGTTCTGCAGGAATGATTATCTACTAAACAAGCTGGATTATATGCACTTATCTTATGTTGTATTTTTACAGCCCAGAATGTCAGGGATGATAAATGCTAAGATATTGTACAAATAAGAAAACAAGGCCTCTGAGAAGCTTCAGTTGTTGTTGTTGTTAGGTGCCTTCAGGTAAATGATAACTCATAGCGACTCTGTGAAAAACAGAGCCAAACCTTCTCTCATCCTGCCCCATCCTCGCAATTTTGGTCCTTTTCAAATCCACTGAGGTGGTCACTGGACAGTCTTCCTCTATTTCTCTGACCCTTCACCTTTCCCAGCATGATGTCTCTCTCCAAGAACCTGTTTCTCCTGAAAATATGACCAAAGTAAATGAGACAAAGTTTCACTATCCTTACCTCTAAGGAGCAGTCTGGTTGTGCTTCTCCATGACAGATGTGTTTGTTCTTCTGGCTGTCTAGTTTCAAGACTCTTTTCAAGAAATTGATCCTAAAGGGAGTGGACAGCCTCAACTACCATGGAGTGTCCCTCCCTTACCTCCCTAAAAGACCACCAACTTGGCTAAGGCACAATGGAATGTCCCTCCCTAAAGAGCCTTACTATAAAAAACCTGCCCTAAGTGCATCAACAGAGAACTA
>NW_006399755.1:18055944-18066038 GCF_000299155.1 Elephantulus edwardii
TCTGCCTGTTTCTTTTTCTGCAGACCAAGGAATCCCACCAGAGAGCCCCCTTAATAAAGCTTCTTTAGCTTTTAAAAAGAAAAAAGAAAAGAAAAAAAGAAATTTATTTACAATCAGAAAAGCTAAGTAATTCCAAACCCTTGCATTTTATATTTAACTAAAGCATCTCTTTTAGTTAAATGATGTTGAAAAGCTAAAAAGCAATCACAACAACTGAAAAGAAAAAAAAGAAAAAGAAATGATTGGGGTAAAAATAAGTAAACAAAAGATTCACATTTAACCCGGAATGTAAACATCAAGCAGGACAGAAGTCAGGATATTGGAGTATGAGGTAGGTGGCTGCATCTCTAGCTGCAGGACTTGGGTAAAATCCTTTTTCTTTTTAACCTCAGTTTCTCATGTTCTCAGTAGAACGGTAGTCTTGGACTAAATGAACACTCAAGGCTCTTCCTACATTGTATATTCTGTGATTCTGTTGGGGAAACAGTAAAGAAAAAAGAATATAAGCAGGGGGAAATGGGTAATTTTGTAAAAATAGTTCCAGTGAAGGAAATAGAAATAATGGAGAAAGCCTGGTGTCCTAAACAAGGAAACTGAGCCTCTTTAAAAGGCTCGACAAGCTGCCACCAGACAAGCAGGGACCTGACTTGCTGGCCATGCCCACTGCCTGTTCCTCACATTCCTATCAAGGGCAGGCCTGCACTGAATGCAGTCAACCCTACATTCGGGGAGGGAGTCCTTAAAGGTGGAGGTTAAAAGCCTAACCATCAATTCTGGAGTTCCCCTGACCTCAGCAGAAGTAAATTGACCTTTAAAATAGCAACTAGAAGGACTGGGTTAGACAGTTGTGTCTAGTCTGAGAAAACAAACATTGCACTTAGCTGCTTTGGTACATAAGACAATAACCTGGGCTAGACAGCCAAGGAGGGTTAGGCCTTAAGAAAAGTTATTGTGAGCACTGAAAAACAAGGTGGTGGTGGTTGTTATGTGCGTTGAGTTGCTTGCGACTCATAGCGACCGTATATACAACAGCTCTAAACTCTGCTCTGTCCTGTGCCAATCGCACGGTCTCTGACACTCCCATCCCGATTATCCCAGTCACTGAATCAATCCACCTCATAGAGGCCCTTCCCTTCCTGAGCTGTCCCTCCACCCTCCCAAGCATGATGTCCTTCTCCAAGGACTGATCTCTCCTCACAACATGTCCAAAGTATGTTAGACAGAGCCTCAGAATCCTTGCCTCCAAGGAGCCACCTCGTTTAACCCTTTCCAGGATGAATCTGTTTGTTTTCCTAGCAGTTCATGGTACCCTCAATACTCTTCTCCAGCACCACAGCTCAGAGGCATCATTCTCCTTCTATCCTCCTTGGTCATTGTCCAACTCTCTGATCCATAACAAGTGATAACAAAGACCACGGCCTGTATCAAACACACCTTAGTCTCCACAGAGACACCATTGCTCTTCAGTACTTTAGAGAGGTCCCTAACAGCAGACTTTCCCATAGCAATGCGCCTTTTAATTTCCTGGCTACTGGTGCCAAGAGTGTTGACTGTGGAGCCAAGCAAACTAAAGCTGTGAACAATCTCAATCTCTCATGAAATATTATACAAAATGGGTTATGCTGAGTGAAATATCTCAGTCACAAAAGGACGAATATTGCATAGGGCCACTGTTGCAAAATGGAACTGCCATTGGGGTTGAGGGAAGACAGAGAAGGAGGGAATGAATGATGTATACTGCATTGAAAGAGATGAGGAAGAGAACTGTTTAAAAGGGATATATGATTGGGTATTAGAGTCCAGAACGAAGGTGCACAGTGCAGTGGGCTTGGGGGGAGGGATTGCATAACAATGAAAGAATTTTCTTTTCTTTTCAAGGAGAAGAATGAATTGGGGGAGTGGGGTGGGCAGGGAGAAAACTGCAACAATGAATGAATGGAAATCCAAAGTCTCTATAAACCTATATTAAAATTAACTAAAAAAAAGAAAAAGAAAAGAAAAGGCATCACAGTGGGAAAAGCAAAGAAAGGGTGAATGAAGGAGAGGAACAGCCTAAAGGAAATGGACTAACACAGCCACTGCCACAATGGGCTCAAGCATGGAGGGAATTGAGAGAATGGCAGAGGATCCAGCCAGGTTTCAACCTGTTGGACCCAGGGCTGCTGGGAGTAGAAGTTGGCACATGAAGGATGTGATCATGAGTTAACGTATCTGGATGCGCTTTCTGATGTGTGGACAGGGATGCAATAATCCGTGCCCTCTATACAACGAGAGAAAAGAAAAGACGTACTGAACTTTCGCCATTTGGATCCTCTGCCATGGAAGGCTCAAAGATGACAGCACACATACTGCTTTGGTTTGGGGCTTTTCTTGCACGTGAAAATAAATTTCATTTCCTGTAAAGAAGTTCTTGACCAGGACTGATTCTGTCTGCCAGGGATTTTTCTATCCACCTCACCCTTTCCTGCCATCAAGGTGCTAAGTTTTTCTTTCTTGTGTCTTATCAGGTTTGTTAAATTTGAATTTCAAAAGCTATAAAGGCTTCTGTTCATAGTGTTGCTATGAGTCGTGCTGGACAGGACAGCAATTGACAACAATATGGTTGAGTGGAGGGCTTTGTGATCTGGTAACTGTTGATCTCAGAAAAAGGTTAGGTTAGCCAAGATTTATTTCTCCCTGCTTCTCACTTTATAAACCTTATTATTCCAAGTTTTTTCAAACCATTTACTTTCTTTCTGGAACCAAAATTATCTCCTCATGCACATGTAAAATAATAGCTCCATGTTCACCTTTTGCTGAGTTGTGATTATTTTTTAACCAAACATGCTACCACTGAATTTATGCCTGACTGTTGTAGACCCTTAGGATAAATTACCTAATTTAATCTTGGTATTAGTAAGAGATTGTTGTTTTAGTTATATACCATCAAGTTGGAAGGAACCAGCTCATCCCTGACCCTCCTTTTCAGAGGCTGTAAATTGAAGGTAAGGAGATGCCCATCTTTCTCCTTTGGAGCAGCTAGTGGAGTCAAACTGCAACTCCTTACCACTAAGTCACCAGAGCTCCTAGAGAGAGATTAGTGGGTTAGTTAACATTTTCACTTTATAACTGACAAGAGTTAGGTGATTTGCTTGCCGAGTAGAGAGAGCAGAACTGGAACTCGGATTTGCCAATACCTGATCTATGTCTATCATGTCAATACCTCAAAAAAATGTGTGAATGCATTTGGTAAATGAAAAAGCGTTATAAGGCCTCCTGGTCTGAATCAACACAAAAGTTAGACCCAGTGACATGCCGAGTGCTTCTTTTGCTTAGTTATCCTAGCCGGGCAAGTGACAGCTTTTGGAGTGATTCTTAAAACAATAGCCATGTGTGATCATGAAAAAAACCAAACCACCACACTGGACCAGCAATCAAGAGACTTTCTAGCTCCAGTGGGGCCCCTAAGACATTAGTCCTCATCTTGAGCAGTCACTAGCCCTTTCATCTGTAGAATGGTGAGTTATGCCCAAGTTGATTGCCAAGGTCACTCTAGGTAAGGCACTTCAGTGACTTGGGGAGTGGAAATCACAAAGGGAGCCCATTCTTCTGAGGTACCTCGCAAGGAGTGAGAGCAAGCCCTCATCTGAGTGATAGAGATTTGGGACCAGATGTCCTTCCCTAAGTGAGTTACAGTCTGTGACATCTCAGATGATGGAACCCATAATACCTACTTCACCAGTGCCACCAGATCACTTTTTGTTGTTAGCATTATGAATGCTATAGCTTCCCAGGGTAGGCACAGCCATAGAAGAGTAAGGAGTCTCAAAAAACTCACCAACAAAAACAAAAACACCACAAAAAACAAAACTCATCACTGTCGAGATGGAACTGCCCCATAACCTCCTTTGGGTTTCCCAGGCTGTGAATCACACTGAAGGGGAGTGCTTGTCTTGTTTGGAGTCCCTGGTAGATTCAAACTGACAGAGAGGCTCAGCTTCAGGGTTAGCAGACCAGCTTCCTGCAGACCACGCCACCGTAGCATGGGAGGAGGGGACTGAGATAGATTCCAGCAAAGAAACTGAAGTTTTGAATCAAACTCTTTGCTCTTTCTGCTATTCTTGTTGCTAATTGCTATGCAACATTTCCCAATTCATGGTGCTCCTGTGTGTTACAGAGAGGTTGTTGTGCACCTACAGAGTAGAACTACTTAATTGTGCTTTAATCTTCATAGAAACAGATCTCTTCTGCACAGAGCTCTGGGTGGGTTTGAATTGCTAACTTTCAGCTTAGCAGCTGATCACAAACTGCTTGTGACATCCAGTGGCTTCAATTTGCTGGAGTCCCTGGGTGATGCAAACAATTAATTCATGCTGCTCAAACCAGGTCTGCATTCATCCAGAGGCACCACGGAGGAAAAGAATGGTGATTTGCTTTTGCAAAAATCTGCCACTGGATGCCCCATAGAATCACAGCTGTACTATTTCATGGGAAGCCACCATGGCAAGGGCCATGGATTTCTTTACCTGGTATGTGATATGCCAACCACACCTTCCTTTGTAGGTGCCTCTTGCAGTAACTGTTGCAGCACTAGTTTTCTAGCAATCTCAGTAACTTGTTTACTTGTAGGCTTCCTTGCTCCGTGAGCTGCTAACAAACACACCTGGATTTACATAAATGAATGTGTGAACAGGAGGAGATAAACAAAACAGAGACAAGTGGATTGTTTTCACAGCTGTCTGGTAACAACATAAAAGTTTGTTAAAAATATATCATTGGTAAACACCTCAGGAAAACCTGCACATACTCAGGCCACAGGCTCACTCCAGGATGGCTTTAATTATAAAGAAAAGTTGTTAAACTCTCTCAGAGCTACTATATTTGGGATTAAGCAATATTCCCAAGAGCTAAATGGGAGTAAATACCACCTACTTCAGGAGAGTGCTGGGGTTTAAAGGAGATAGAGTTTGTGAAATAAAGAGTTTTGTTTCTCCAAGGGGGAGAATCCTTACAGAAAGAACCAAAACCAGCTAGTTCTAGCCTCCTCCCTCAGAACCACCCTTCTGTAACCGGAACTAAGGACAGCTTAGAAAATAACCACAATGGCAATGTGAAATAGCCACTTCTACAAAAGGGTTAGAATTTTAAGTAAAAGATCAGAGCTGTAGTAAATTAAAGGAGACTTAAAGAGGTAAAAATGTGGAGTAAGTTTTCACAAACTTCATCTTTTTGGCTGGCGCCTTTTTCATATTTTATTAAACTCATCTTTTTTAAAAAACCACAGCAACATTATCAAAGACAAGCTATGTACAAACATTTTACAAAAGAGAGTATCACTGACATCAGCTGCACTAAGAACTGATGCCCAGTTTCTGGGATATAGTCTGACCTCTAAATAAAGACGTTTAAATTGAACTCTGGCACAGCTGAAACAAGCTGTGTGGTGACTAACACCAAGGATGGTAAATGAGTCTGCTCAATTAACAATCTCCCCTTCGCATCAGGAAAGCCCTTTCCCTTCCAGAGCTTCAAACCCAATTCCATCATTTGCAAATAAGCCTTCAGCTGTGATCAGTTAGCTGCTTATTCATAATCAGCACTATCCTTTCTTAACATCCAGAGTCAGGTTTCTAGTTGTTGGGCGGAAAATAAAGGAGTTTTTAGAAATATTTCTTTCAAGACGTCAGAAAGAGAGGTAACTCTAGGATGAGGATTAAACTTGGTAGTGGAGAGAACTTGATAGATTTGACACCACTCTCCATCTTTGGGCCCAGAACCAAGAACAGTGACTGACTTGGGTCTGGGGAGATCCTGAAATCAGATCTTCCATCTCACCCCCCCTGCTCCACTCAGTACCTACAAGCTGGGCTCCTTGTTCAACTCCCCCAGCTCCTTGATCTCCACCTTCTTGTACTTCCCTGACTTCCTCCGGTTGGTGATTACCAGGACAACCACCCCAGCGACTATGGCCAGCACGACCACCACAATGACAGCAATGAGACCAGCTGTGAGGCGCTTCATGGAGAACTGGGGTGGCTTCTCGTCCAGGTAGTAGATGAGTGTCCGCTCCACGTTCAGGGGCTCCCCACGCACGCGCACGTCGAAGGCACCGGGGCCAGAGAAAAGCGACTCGCCTTTGACGTCCCTCTCGAAGTAGTAGGCGGCATCAGCGATGTCCACGTCGTTGGCGTCCTTCTGGGACGCGTTCTGTTGCAGCTCGATCTGTATGGTGGGCTTCTCGTAGTGCACCGCCGACAGGAACTTGGGGTGCAGCAGGTAGCGCTCACGGAAGAGCCGCCGCAGCTCGGCGTCCAGATCCGAGTGGTTGAAGGCCTGGGCGTCCGGGTCGTGGCGCAGCTCGATGAGGATGTTGTGCGTGCGCACCAGCTCCTCACAGTGCAAGTTCTGGTCGCCCTTGTCGGTGCGGCGCACGCCCACCGAGTTCACGCACCAGCACACCGACGTCTGGTTGCACTGGCGGGCCTTGAAGCGGCCGTCTCGGTCGCAGTCAGGGTTATATAGGCCGTCGTTGTCCACGATCGCGTGCTTGCTCGGTTGCACCAACTTGCGGCCGCCCCTGGAAGGCTGCATGCGCGCCTTGAGCAGCAGGCACTTGGAGGTCAGGGTGGAGCAGTTGACTTCGTGGTTGGTGCCGATCACCGTGCACCGGCAGCGGCCGGTCTGGCTGTCCCGGTTACACACGGTCATCTTGTTTGTCGGGCATGTGCAGTTGTACTGCCCCGCTGCACGGCCGATCACAGCTGCCAGCAGTAGCAGCAGCAGCGGCAGTGCGAGAACCGGACCCCGGGACATGCTGGGACCGAGGAGCGCTGGCGGGACGCAGTGGGACGTGGCGCGGGAGACCTGGGCTCTCTGTCTGGGACCTTCCGGCGTCTGCCGCCAGGCCGCTCCCTCCCTCTTCTTATACTTCGCCCGACCTGCCCGGCTGGTTTGGCTGCAGACTCACTCGCTGGTATTTGGGTGACACATCCTGCCGCCCCCTCCCGCTAGTCCCCTCGGAAGGCTGAACCCTCGATAGGATCAGGGAAGCTGGGGCTGTTCCCCGCCCTCTGCCTCCTCTGGACCGAAAGTTAGGAAGAAAACCGATACTAACCCGAGCTCGGCGGTACCCGCCCCCGGCCCGCCCTCTCATCCTCACTCAACGCAGCCACTTGCTGAGAACCTTTGGCCGATCTCTGAACAAGAATTCTCTCGAGACTGTAATTCAGCACACTCACTCTCCCCCATCCCCACCCCTTCAAGACGTTATCTTTCTTTTTCTCTGCTCCCTTTCCATTCTTTCTTTCATGGAATCCCTGGGTGTCGTATGTAAATTGTTCTGACTACTAACCAAAAGAGGTAACAATTCAGATCAACCTCTTGCCTTGCGGGGGGAGGGTAAAAAGAGCCTAAAAAAAAAAAAGCCTGGCAATGTAAAGATTATCGCCAAGAAAATCACAGAGCCATTTTATCACTCAGGGTTAACCTTGCGTGGACTCCATAGTGTGATTTTAGTTATATCCTTTCCCTCAAGTTCTCCCTTTAACCCCCAATTCCCATAATACAAGCCACAGTGATTGTGACAATGAGCTCACGTGTGTCAGAAATGATGAAGCTGGCACAAAGATAGAGCAAGGCTCAGAGCTATTGTTCTTGGTTGCTGTGAGTCCTAGTTGACTTCACACTATATAACAACAACAACTGTCACTTGGAGCCTTGGTGACAGAGATAAGGAGTTGTGATGCTAACTCAAATGACATGGTTTGAATCTACCCACCGCTCTCTGCGAGAAAGATGAGAGCACTCGCCTCCTCTGAAAATCCACGTAGAGGGTCAGCTATGAGTTACTTTTTTAACTCCATGGTATATAATAACTGTCAGTGAATCAATTCTGACTCATAAAGATCCTAAAGGAAAGAGTAAAATTTCACTACACGGTTTCTAAAGCCATTCACCTTTTGAGGGAGCAGGCTGTTTTCCTTTGGCTTCCTCAGGTAAGTCTGAACTGTCAACTTCAGGGTGAGCAACCAACTCTTAATCCACTACCCCACCAGGATTCCTATAGTAGTAAATATTTCTCCCATTTACATTTCATAAACATCATCTCATCCTCATGGCAGTCCAGATAGGGATGAACTACCTATCAGACTCGTTTTTATAGGAGATTCAGCTGACACTGAGAGATCGATTCAATACCACGTTGAAGGGAAAAGCTATTTTAGTGAATGTATTTGCTCAAATTCCTGGAAAGGGTCTTTAGTGTCTGGCCTGACTGATTTGAGACCTTAAATAAATGCTGTGGGAACAAAGCGGTATAGAATCTTAGTTTAGGGAAGCAGTACTGTCACTATGCATCAAACCCACTGCAATGTGGTTGATTCTAATTCCTGGTGACCCTATGGAAGTAGTGTTTCCAAGGATTCCAAAAATCTTTATGGAAACAGGGATATCTTTCTCCCATGGAGTGACTGGAGGGAGGAAGAGGGACAATGTCCCCCAACTACTCACCAGTCCACTAGAGCCCAGCCCTTTAACTATCAGGACACTAGGGGTAAAACCCCAATATCCTTGTGTTCAATATATTAAGTTTTCTACTAGTCACTTTTTTCCTCTTCTTTTTTCTTCCTCTCTCTCACAAGCTGTTGTTCACAGGGTCACTATGAGTCGTGAGCAACAACGACAACAACTTTTCTCTCTTACACACACACATGCACACACTTGTACAATTTATGTGTCTATTCAGGGTAAGAAGAGGTAAAGGTACAAATTCTTTGAAAGAACCAACAAGTTTATAAGGGCTTCTCCCGTCTTAACAATCTGACTCTGAAAGAACAAATCGTTGCTTGTCTTTTTCTGTTCCCATACAGTAGCTGAACCACTTTAAATAATGAGAGAATGGAGCCTGTGAGAAATTGCTTGTCTGTCCCTGCGTGGCTACTTTAATGGGATGGTGGGACTGCAATCTCCTTTTGAATCATTGAGAAAGCCTGGGTTTTCAAAGCTGTGGTGAAATTAACAATAATTAGTAAGGTATAATTATTCCTAACTCCTCCAAGTGCATCTTATATATTCAGCATTTAATGAACACCAACAGTGTAGTAGGAGGGTGTTGTTTAACACATGAAGCCAGCCAGGCCCCTGCCCATTAATTTTCAAGCAATTCCCAAGGCAGGTTGATGGAAATGCAGGCATACCCCATTTTATTGTGCTTTACCTTTTTGAGCTTCTAAGAGGATTGTGTTGCTTTTTTTTTAGATTGGAGATTTGTGTCCACCTTGTGTTGATCAAGTCTATCGGCACAATTTTTCCTACAGCACACACTCATTTTCTGTTTCTTTATCACATATTGGCAATTCTCACAATATTTCAGACATTTTTGTAGTCTTCTGGTACACTTAATAGGCCTCAGTGTAGTATAAACATAACTTTTCTATGCACTGGGGAACCAAAAATTTGCAACATTTGCTTTATCGCATTGATCTGGAACCTAACTTGCAATATCTTCAAATTATGACTATAGTATATCCTTTATGGATTGTTTTGTGATAAAAACTAAATTGATGACATAGTAGATACCAAGGCTTTGTAAACTGTAAGTCACTGTAAGTGACACTTTTAAAATATCTACTCTGTTTTTCCACTTTCATAGCTACTGACTAATTAGTCATTATCTTCTACAAATATACTTAAAATAAAATAAAATCAAAGCCAGATGTCAGCTAGTTGATTGGGACTTAGAGTGACCCCATACATGTTAGAGTAGATTTATGCTTTCAGTGGCTATGGGCTATGGGTTTGTAAAAAGAGACTGCCAGGCTTATCTTCTGAGGTGCTTTAGGGAAGATCTGAACCTCCAACCCTTTTGTTAGTAGTCAAGTGTTTAATTACTTGCATCACACAGGGAGAGTCACTCACTGGATCCCAGACCAGCAAGAAGAAGCTGTTGAAATAAAGTTCTCAGGTTTGAGGAAGGTATAAGATAACATTGCTGGCAAATATTCCAAGACTAAATAAAGACAAGGACTGCAGCCTACAATATGGATTGAGGCTCAATGTCAAGAAGACAAAGATTCTCACCACTGGACCAATTGGCAGCATCAGGATGGATGGTGAAG
>NW_006399755.1:18067638-18084677 GCF_000299155.1 Elephantulus edwardii
TGACGGCACATAACAACAAGAACAACATAACAAATAAAGACAGCTATGTTTTGTTTAATTGAGCCAGAGTCACTGGAATCTCTAAATGTCTACCTCTTCGATTAGATGTGAAGTGCTAGGAGGGGGGTAGAACTAGAGAGTATTTTACCTGCCCCGTCTCTGTACCCATCTACAGTGGGAAGATGGATGAAACCAAAGCTCTCTAAGTCTCTTCCCACTGGCAACTTCCAGCTCGTGCTTCCTTTAATTTTATTACTCAGAAAGACTTTCACCAACAGTCACAACAACTCATTAAAAAAGGGCATACCCAGCTCTGATTCTCTCTTCTCTCTTGATCTGTTTCCTGATGAAATCTGCACAATATCACATGCTGACTTTAGCTCTGTGTTAGTTTTTAAAAATCATTGATTTATACATATTTAACAAAAGCATTTAAGGAACTGGTGTGCCAAGTGTGCTTAGGAGGAAGGCACCGCATGTCAGCAGTACAGCCCAGCATTGGGTGTGTTACCAGTCCTTGTTGCTGTGGTTCTGACACATGGGGACCCCATGTGTGTCAGGGCAGATCTCTTCTCCCCAGGGCTTCCTGCCGCTGCCTTTTTGGAAGTGGATCACCAGGCTTTCCTTCTGAGGTGCTTCTAGTGGATTTTCTGTTAATAGCCAAGCATAATAAGCATTTCCACCACTCAGACTCTCCCCAGGGTATAAGGTGCTCAATAATGTTTATTGGGTTAATTAATAAGGAATAATGCTCCGAATAATGCCGTGTCAATATTCCCTCTAAGGATATTCACCATTTCTATATAATTCTCGCGGACTGTCAAAAGGACAAATATGTCTGTGTTGGAGAAAAATGCTCCTTAGGAGCAAACATGCTTGGAAATGTAGAAGTTCAACAAAGAAGAGAAAGACCTTCAATGAGATGGATTGAGTTGGTGACTGCTACACTGGGCTTAAGCCCAGCAGAGATTGTGGGATGGCCCATGATTAGACAGGGTTGCAATCTACTGTACATAGTTGTTGCGTATCATTGAGTAGGAACCGACCCGTAGCTGATCCTCTGGTGGGTTTTCAGAGGCACTTATTCACACAGGAGGAGATTGCTCATCTTTCTTCCACAGAAGAGCTGACAGATTCGAACTATGTGCCTTTGAGGTTGCAAGTCAACTCAATGGTATCTGAAAACAATGACAACCCAGCAATGACCTTCTATCACCACATTAACCCATTAACACTCAAGTAAAATAAGACTGACTAGATCATGCCCTGAGTGTTATTTTTACTTTTTTTTTGCTTGATCTCAAACTTTTGTCAGTCGTGAGACCAGGTGGGGTCTGATGACCCAGGAGCAGCCAGGCCTTCTGTCGGCAAACAGTGTGAAGAGCTTGCAAGGAAATGAACTTTGGATCAAGCAAGACTTAGTCTCAAATCCCTACTTCATACTTCTCACTAGAGTGTGGCTTTTTTTTTTTAATTGTGATTTTTAATGAAAGTTTACAAAAAGATTGAGTTTTTAGTCATTCTTTTATACACATTTTCTTTCCTTCTCTTTTTCAATTCAGTCTGTAATGCGTTTCTTGTTTGGAGTATGGCTTTTGAACAAGTTATTTCACCTCTCTGAGCCTCAGTTTTCTTAGTTGTAAAATGGGAACAATAGTACCTACATCCCCCATTCTCAGAAAAAAAGAATTTCTTTCCTTGTTATTGAAAATATGCTTTCCTCTTATTGAACATCACACTGCATCAGCCTCTCTTGGACTCATTTACAACCCTTTGATTATATGAATCTCCTTGGCAATAGACCAATGCTAACATGTCAGTTTGATATTGAAGGGTGTGATTTATAAAAATAGAACACAGAAATAAAATAGTGCTTATGAAAAAAGGAGAATAGTTACCATCCAGAATTATTTTAATGATTCAAGGTAGTACTTTGCATTTAGAGTACAGTTATCAAGCATCTCAGGAATGTTTTGAGATTGTTAAAGGATTCTGCACAGACCCTAAGATAGTGGGAATACTTAAGGTCAGGTCTCCAGTGCTGGGTGGGTCCCTGAGAGATGGATGCTGGAGCAGAGATCCATCCAAGGGCTCTCACTACTGCCTCCTTTCCTGCCACCATCCCCTGACCTCTAGGAAGCAAGAAGGACCTAGAATATTTAGTACAGATAAATGCTTTAGTAATTTTCTTCTCTCATTGCCTCCAGAAGGCACTCTAACACCCTTGAGGAGTAAGCAGGGAAGATGTTATTATCATCCCTATTTTACAGATTGAGAACTAGAGGCAGGGGTGGGACGGGAAGGGAAGTATTTGCCCACAGTCATGTGCTTCTAAATGGTGAAGGTGAACCTACAGTCTGGGTCTCCTGACAGGAGCTGTATGTATAATTTAAAGATAAAAACTGTTTGAAGGTGCTCAAGAGGGTAGAGGCTTATATTCCTTGGGGTTTTCTTTTTGTTTTTCTTTCTCCTGTTGTTGTAGTTAGGTGCCATGGAGTCGACCATGACCTTTAGTGACTGACCTTGTGAAGAAAGAATCTGAGCCCTGCCCTGTTCAGTGCCATCCTCATCAACTCTGACATACTTGAGCCCAGTGTGGCAGTCACCGTGTTAATCCATTTTGTTGAGGTTCTTCCTCTTTTTTACTGACTCTCTGCCTTTCCCAGAATTTTGTCCCTTCCAAGGACTGACTGGCCCCCTCCTAACAACATACCCAAAGTATGTGAGATGATGTTTCACCATCCGTGACTCCTACTTGTCCCTTTTCCTGGGTGCAGCTCCAAGTTGCCCCTTCTCCAAAGACATATTTGTTTGTGCCTTTGGCAGGTCATGGGATATTCAGTATTCTTTCCCAAGACCATAACTCAAAGACATAGATTCTTCTTCTTCTGTCATCCTTATTCATTGCCCAACTTTCAGATGCATAATAAATCATTGAAAAGACCATGCTTTGAATAAGGGGCACCTTAGTCTTTAAGCTGCTACCATTGCTCTTTAGCACTTTGGAATTTTGGCATAGTGATAAGGAGTTGTGCTATCAACCCAATGGCATGTGTTTCGAATCCACCTTTTGCTCTGCAGGAGTAAAAAAAGGGCAGTCTCCTCCTGTGAAATTAGCAGTCTGTGAAAACTCGCCAGAGGGTCAGCTGTGAGTTACTTCTGATTCAATCACACACACACACACACACACACACACACACACACACTTCCCCCTTACTTGTATGAATATTTTTTTTTAGAATTTTCATTCTTAAGTTTCTTTTTTGGGTGTACTATCAAATCAGATCCGATTGGTACAGAAGTAGATTGCCCTTCCTTTTCTGGCAGAGCATCTGGTGGATTCGAACCACGTACCTCTGGGATTGCAGTGTAGCTCTTTGCCATTAGGCCACCAAAGCTCCCCTTTTTTAAGAAGTTCCAATATCATGGAGAGTGAGCAGACAGTTAACTGTGTGAAGCACTACAGTGAACAGTGAATCCACAAACTGAAAAACGAGTCACCAGTTTCTCCAGTACCCTCAGTGGGTACCCCAGGTAGTTTGGGGGTGGAAATGGTCTCTATTGCCTCTGTTCTGCTCTAAGGAAATAGCCTATGTTTGATTCCTTCACTGCCCCTTATTCAGCAGGGACAATGGGCACATCCTTCCATGTGGCCTCCTTTTCTGTGTAACAAGGACAGGGGCTCCCTCTTAGAGCCCTACAAAGTCTGTGTCATATGCCTGTGAAGCTGCATAAGGTGCTGGAAAACATCCGTGCTCTTCTTTCTAGCCTGGCCAGGGCCAGCTTCGGCTTCTTTAAGGCACGTCTGTAGAGACAGTGGGCAGTGCTGGGAGGAAGTCAATGTCCCGGAGGAACCAGAATGCAGAAATTGCAGAGAGAAGTTGTCTAAGGTGATGGTCAGCCCAGGAAGGAAGAGGGATTCAAGAAAGGGATGTTGGAAATAAAGAAAGCCAGCCCAGGACTGGGGAGTAGGAGTGTGGAAAATGAGGTAAACATGGGATACCCAACTACATTTTCAAGGTTTCATTTCTTTTGAAATGTGACTCAAGAATCGTAGAAATACTAGAATGAAAAGAAATTCTAGTCTTAGAGTTACTAGATCTTTTCTTCTAAGCTTCGTAGTTTTTAAACAAATTTTAGGGGAAGTACTTGAGATTTTTAGACTTAGATGGAGTTTACAGTGGAGATGCAGTGGGGGCTGCATGCCCATGCAAACCAACTCCGGGAAGATCTGCACTGGGCATGCCAGAGCCATTACCAGTCTTACACTGCCCTGGGCCTGATTGTGGTATCTGTCAGGGTAGTCTCCTTCCTCCATAATTAATCAAACTGTATGCTAAGCACATGGTTTGAGAAGCTGAACTATATGAAAAAGAAGGGAGCATCAGGATTAGATGAGACTCGTCAATAACCTGTCTTTTGCAGATGGCACAATCTTCTTAGGGGAAGGTGAAAGAGACTTGAAGCACTTATTGCAGAAGATAAAAAAACTCTAGAGACTTCAACATGGATTACATCTCAACATCAAAGAAACAAAAACCCTTACCACTGGACCACCAGGTAATATCATGATAGATGGAAAAAGATTGGAGTTGTTCAGGGTTTAGTTTTTCTGGGATCCACAATCAACACCCATGGTAACCGCAGTCAAGAAATCAGAAGATACGTAGCATTGGGGGGAAAAACTGCTGTCCAGGGCCTTTTTATGTGCTAAAGAGCTAGGATATCAGTTTAAAGACTAAGGTGTGCCTGATTAAAGCCATAATATTTTTAATTGCTTCTTAGGCACCTGAAAGTTGGGCAGTAGATAAAAAAGATAGAAGAATTGATGCCTGTGAATTGTGGTATCGGTGAAGATTATTGAATAAGCCAAGGCCTGCCAAAAAAACAAGTAAAGTTGTCTTGGAGGAAGTATAACCAGAGTGCTCCTTATAGGCAAGTATGGTGAAAATCTGTCTCACATACTTTGGCTATAATTGCCAGGTGGAGTTAGACCTTGGGAAAAGACATGCTGGGAAAGATAGGTCACTGAAAGAGAGGAAGACTTTTAGTGAAATAGAATGACACCGACATTAACACAGTGATTTGTAACAATGAGTTTGGGCATCACAGAAATCATGAGCATAGCACAGGATAGGGCAAGGTTGAGATTTATTGTTCACAAGGCCTTTATGAGTCATAGTTGACTCAACAATATGTAACAATAGTATGCGTAATATAGTCTGTTTTCAATTCTACTTGTCTTTTCATTTGTATGGTGTCCATTATTAATATGAGCTGCTATTTGTCAAGTACCAACATTGTTCCAGAATATAAAAAAAGTTTCCTGGAAGTCCTTCAAGAACCCTACAAAATAATAATTATTAATATAATTATAAATCTTAATTATTCACTTGATTGGCAAACTTAGGCTTAAGGTGGTATGATTGAGAATCAGTAGAGGAAGGATTTGAACCCAGGACTGGTGATATAAACACCGTCCTGTATCAATGATAGTCTTTTGCTGAAGGTCTTGGGTGAGCAAGTCTTAGCCACAGATGTTGAAAGAGTAACCTGGGTGGTATTTGAATACAGGCTGTGCACTGATGGCTTAATCTTTTAGCTTTTCTGAAAAGATAACACATTTCTCTGTGTGTACTTGTTCATTTGGGTGGGACCCTACTCTTTTAGGAGACACACCTGTGACACTGTGTCATTCTGTTGGTTCTTATAGTTCATCATTGTTTGAAAGCTGACTGTAATTTCATCTTCCAATGAGCATCGTGATTCCACTTCAGTATCTCCTCTTCATGATCAGCTTGTCATTGACGGCAGGCCATAAATAGCACCCCTTTCAATTAACTCTTTTCATTTAGACGTTCTTGGCTTCTTTTCCAAGTGATTTTCTTTCTGGGGAAAGCCAGTAACACACCCAGTTTGTTCTTATTTTGTGGTTAATGTTACTCGCTCTCAGGCCTGAACAGTTTCAGGAGAGATTTGGTAACAAATGAGGAGGGGTTGGAAAGCCTTGCCACAACATTCCTGAGGCGGTGAACCCCACATTTTATGAGTCATGCTGTTTCCTTTCCCAGAGCTGGCCAGGTGATGTGTGATGCCCATGGAGAGGGTGTGGAGGGGGTTTCTGATTCTAAACATTTCCAGCTGTTCCGCAAGGAAAGCGTGTAGGGAAGGTCACAAATGTGTGGCTGCTGTCCTCAAATTACCTGGCTTTCTCAGTAGTCCTGATTCAAACCATGTTCCTAAGGGTTATCAAAAAGGATCTTAAAGCTTACTTACTCCAGTCCCACCTAAAGGAAGGAGGAATCTCTTCTAATTCTAAACAGGCAATTACACACTATGTTAGGAAGTTAGAGAGCTCTGGTGGGATAGTCCCTAGGGAGTTGTGTTGCTAACCCAAACGTGTCATCTCTTGGGCAGTTCAAACTCACTGGTGGCTACATTGCCGGATGAGAAACAATTTCCTCCTGTGCAATTCACAGCCTTCTAAAACTCTCTGGAGCCTCAGCTATGAGTCAGTTTCAACTTCACAGCCATAAATTGGTTTTGTTTTGGTTTTGTGTGTATGTTAGTTTGTTTTTGTTTAGGTATGAGGGAACCTTCTTGTTCTTCCTTCCCAACAAGACAACTCACTCCAGTTCTTAGCCCCTGAACTAGAGAGCTAATCATAAGATGTAGGGAAATTCAATGCCACTGTCATTTCACAAACCAAACTAGATTTCAACTCCTGATGATATGTTTTTTGTTTTCTACACGATGGCTCCTTGAATATGTGAAGCCAGCTCTTCTGTTTCTCAATTCCCTCTGCTCTCCTCCTCCATCTTTCCTGCCTTTCTCTAGGTGAACACCTCTGTTCCCTCATCCTACTCCCTGTGCCAACCCCACACCCTGGGGCGTGGTATTGTTTCCACTACTGGCCCTAGTCCAGGAAAGGACGTCATATGACTGGGCGGTCTCAGGAGCAGGCGGCAGAGGATCCAGGGACGCGAAAGGAGGTCATGCTCCTGACATCTTGCCGCTCCACTCCTCCTCCTAGATAGACAGGAGAATCCAACACTGTCCCACAACTGTCCTGTGTCCTAATAACAGTCATTACCTGTTTCCTACTAACAGGTGGTTTGGGGGGCAATGCTAATAATACCTATAATTTATTGAGAATCTCTTAAGGGCTGACTACTAATGTATATTTATTCTTAAAACAGCTGTATGAGGTAGGTTTATTATACCCACTTTATAGATAAGAAAACTGAGACAAAAAGGACTCTTGGCCAAAAACAGTACACAGTTTGTAAATACCAAGACTAGAATCCACATGGATTATTATCTGGTTAGGAAGTTGTTTTCTTTCTATATCTGTATATACACACACACACACATCTATACACACACATATATACATACGCATATATATATATATGTGCACGCACACACATATATATATATACGCACACATATATATTATATATCTTTTCTATATACGTTTCTGTTGGGAAGTTTGGTGGTGGAGTCCACAGGCAACAGTGCTGCTAACCCTAAGGCTATGTCTCTATGGTAGTTTGAACCCAGCTGCTCTGCTGGAGAAAGACAGTCAATCTCCTCCTGTGAAATTTCCAGTCTCACAAAATCCACTGGAGGGTCAGCTGTGAGTTGGTCCCGCCATGATCACAATGAAAGAATGAGAGATAGGCCTAAGAAATTTGCTAACACCCAATTTCTTTTGCTGCAATAAGTATCTATCCATCATGTTGTTCAGGGAACACAGTGCCCTCACGGCAAGGAATTGCATTGTCAACACAAAACACACAGTTTGAATTGTTGCCTCTGAAAACTGAGTGGAGGGTCAGCTGTGCTTTGGTTCTGACTTGCTGGTGCACAACAACAGCGGTAATCAGATTGTTTACCTTTTCAAGAATGTTTCTCATATGTAATTCAGTGATATTAGGTTTAGTAACCACTGTCATCCATTTCCAAAATTTCCCCTTCACCATTATTCAAAGTTCAGTATGCCCTTAGCAGTAATTCCTCTTTTTCCTCCCCCTTCACCCAGCACTTCCTTCTGGTACCCACTAATAAACTAATAAACTGGTCTCTAAAGGTTTGCCTATCCTAGATATGTCACATGAATGGAATCTTTTTTAATCCCTTTCTTATTGACTTATTTAATGCAACATGATGTTTCTAAGTGCACCCAAATGTTTAAACTCCAAATGTATAATGTTTATTCAGTAGTGGATAAATCCATACTACACCACTATCTCTCTTTCTTCTATATCTGCAAAATCAGAAGTGTAAACAGTCTCTCAGCTATACTAGTGATAAGCCTTTGTTCTTGTTAAGTGCCATCCAGTCAAGTATGACCCACAGTGGCTCAATGAACAACAGATCTGAAACCTGTCCTATCATATGCCATCCTCACCCTCCCTGACACACTAAAACTCATTATAGCAGTCACCGTGTCAATCCACCTGGTTGAAGGTCTTTCTCTCCTTTGCTGACCTTCTGTCTTTTGAAGCATCATGTTCCTCTCCAAGGAATAGCCTCTCCTGGCAACATGACTGAAGTATGTGAAGTGAAGTTTATCTCTGCCTCCAAGAAGCACTCTGAATGCCTTTATACAAACATATTTGTTCTTTTGGCCATCCATGGGATGTTCAGTACTCGTCTCCAACACCTCCGTTCAAAGGCATCAAGTCTTCTGTCATCCCTATTCTTTGTCCAGCTCTCAGATGCATAGCAAGTGTCTGGAAGGAGCATGGTCTGAATCAGATGCACCTTAGTCTTCAAACTGAAATCATTGCTCCTTAATAATTTGGAGAGGTCCTTGACTGCAGACTTTCCCAGTGTAATGTGTCTCCTTATTTATTGACTGCTGGTACCAAGGATGTTGATTGTGGATCCAAGAAAGATGAAGTCATTGACAGTTCCAATCTTTTCTCCATCTATCATGATGTTACCTACAGGCCCAGTTGTAAGAATTTTTGTTTCCTTGATGTTGAAATGCAATCCATACTGAAGGCTGTTTTCTTTGATCTTCTGCAACAAGTGCTTCAAATCCTCCTCATTTTCAGCAAGCAAAGTTGTGTCAACTGCATAACACAGATTATTGATGACTTTTCCTATGATCTTGATGCCACAGTCTTCTTCACAGAGTCCAGCTTCTCAAATGATTTGCACAGTATATAGATTGAATAGGTATGGAGAGAGAATACAACCCTACCACACTCCCTTCCTAATTTTAAGCCATGTAGCATCCCCTTGCTCTGTTCACAGAATAGAATCCTGGTCTAGGTGTAGGTTTTGCATGAGCACTATTAAGTGCTCTGGGATTCCCATTCTTCTCAATATTAACCACAACATGTTATGATCCACACAGTCAAATGACTTTGCATAGTCAATAAAGCACACATAGACAGTCTTCTGGTGTTCTCTACTTTCAGCCAGGATCCATCTGACATCAGCAATGATATCCCTGGTGCTTCTAAATCCTGCTTGAACTTCTGCAGGTTCCATGTCTGTGTTCTGTCCTGTTTTGGGATGATCTTCAGCAGTATTTTGCTTGCATGTGATACTTATGATATTGTTTGATAGTTTCCACATTATGTTTCCTTGGGAATGGAAACATATATAGACCTTGTCTAGTCTGTTGGCCAGATAGCTGTTCTCCAAATTTGCTGGCACAGACTGGTGAGTACATCCAAGGCCGCATCTGTTAATTGAAACAAGTCAGTTGGGAGCCCATTGATTCCTGGGTCCTTATTTTTGCCAATGCTTTCAGTGCAGCTTTGACTTCTTCATTATCATTGGCTCCTGCTCTTATGGTACTTCTTGAAATATCTTAGTGTCATACAGTTCTTTTTTGGTACAGTGACTTTGTGTCTTCCCTCCATCTTCTCTTGATGCTTCTTGCATCATTCACCATCTTGCATATCTCTCAATATTGTGACTCGAGACTTAAATTTGTTTTCCGTTCTCTCAGCGTGAGAAATGCAGAGCAAGTCCTTCCTTTTTTATTCACCAATTCCAGCTCTCTGCACATTTCACTATAAGACTTTGAGGTGCCTTCTTGAGCTCCTGTTTGAAATCTTCTGTTCAACTCATCTCTAATGCCATCTGTCTCCAGTGGAGTGGCTGTGGATTCTAACCTCCAACATTTCTGCTAGCAGTCTAACATATAGCACACTACATATTGAGGCTCCTTAGGTTATCATATGGCTTATATTTTATTTAACAATTTAAATTTTATTAACAATTTAAATTTGGCATCTTGGTTGACTCTTTCCTTTTTGGGAAAGCAGAGATGGTATTATTTGCACTATACAGATGAAGAAATTCAACTTGTTTGTACAAAGATAAAAAAAAGCTAACTGGAATCTCCATTCTTCCTTACTCCTCTTAGCACATGCACTTCCAAGTGGAAACACAAGCCAAGCCTTCTACTCTGTGGCAATTTACCCTTTTATCCTTCCTTTCTCTGTTGCTACTCATCTCAAGACGTTAGCAGTCCATGAGCCGAGCATGCGGAATGTCCTCCATCCCTGCTCTCAGCAGCTGTGAGTCACAGGACCTAGACTGCGCATGGAAGTGGAGGCGAGCGGAGTGGGAGAGAGAGAAGTACCGAGGTCCAGGAAGACTGAAGCCTGCCAGGGGAAGGAGGCGTCATTGTTCTCCAATTCTCGGACATATGAGTTCAAAATAAAGGGCAAGAAAGACACAGCTGTTCCCCTGACCCAAGTGGGATGGGAGAAATTGAATTCATCTCTTTGGAGCTTTTGTGGGAAGTTCTGGCTCTGTCAGCTAAACTTCAACAATAATGTTTCAAATTATGACTGCTGGAGGAATAAGTACTTCCTCCAGCAGCTTCAAAGAGCACAGAGGCTGCTGAAAAGAAGGCAACCAAGAACCTATAGAAATGTAATTTCTCAGTATCCTGACCTTCTGTCCCCATCCTTCCAAAATTAATGTGGTCCTAGAACTTCAGAAGAACACTTATTTGGAAATAGGGTCTTTGGACAGGTAATTAGTTAAATATTTTGAAGTTAAATAATGCCAGAATGAAGTGGATCCTAAATCCAATCACTAGTGTCTTTACAAGAAGAGGGACCAGAGAGACACAGAAATGAAGGTCATGTAAACATGGAGGCAAAGTTAGAGTATGCTCCCACAAATCAGGGAATGTCAAGGACTGTCAGAAGCCACCAGAATCTATGCAACAGCCTGGGGAGAGTTGCTTCCTCAAAACCTCCAGAAGAAAAGGAAACCTGTTAAAACCTCGATTTCACAGATCTAGTCTCCTGGCTTGTGAGAAAATAATTTTTGTTATCTTAAGCTACCCAGTTTGTGGTAATTTGTTATGGTTACCACAAGAAATGAATACACTCACCCACACTCTTGATTTCTCACACATCCATTGCACCATCTCACCATTCAACCACCTAGCCATCAGTCAGTCACCATCTATTTATTTTAAACCTTTGTTAAATTATTACCATATGTATTTTAAAAGAGTATTTTTTTCAAAAGACACACACACACACACACACACACACACACACACGACAACTATATACATGGACCTCATCTGTAACACAGGAACCAGACTAACTACATCTTCAGAAAGAGATGTTGGAGAAGCTCAATATCAGCACTCAAAACAAGATCAGGGGTTGACTATGAAATGAACTTTCACTACGCATATGTAAGTTCAAAGTGAAATTGAAGAAAACTAAAAACAAGTCTATCAGAACCAAATTATTACCTTGAGCATATCTCAACTGAGTTTTTTTTTTAAAAAATCTTACAATTAAGTTTGACACACTGAACACTAATGATAAAAGATGAAATTGTAGAATTAAATCAAGGACATCATCTATAAAGAAAGCAAAAAGTCATTACAAAGACAGGGGGGCAAAGAAAAGACAAAAGTAGATGTTTAAAAACAAGATGAAGGAATGCTGAGGTATGAGAGGAACCAGATTTAGAGAATAAAAAGGGAAGACATTACTCAAGCTGAAAGAACTGAAGAACAAATTCTGCCTTAAGTTGCAATCCTGAAAGATTCTATAGGCAATATCCTGAATGATCAGGAAACAACTAAGAATGATAGAAAAAGATTCAATGCCTTTGAGTTGTGATGCTGGAGAAGAGTATTGAACATACCATGGACCACCAAGAGAACAAACTGGTCTGTCTTAGAGAGGGTGAAACCAAACTGCTCTTTAGAGGCAAGGATTTTTAAGGTCCATATCACATATTTTGGATACATGACCAGAAGGGATCAGTCCTTAGAGAAGGACATTATGCTAGGAAGTGTGGAGGGACAGAACAGGAGAAGAATACCCAGGAAGAGATGGATTGAGACAGTTAACTGGGGTACTGGGCATAGGTGTGTCAGAGTCAGTGATACTGGCTCAGGATAGAGCAGGGTTCAGAACTATTGTACATAGGGTTGTTATGAATTGCATGTGACTCAATAGCACATAATAGCAACACAACAACATCACAATGTTGCCTATTGGTCCAGTGGTAAGAATTTTTGTTTTCTTAATTTTGAGATTCAATCTGTATTGAATGCTATGTTCTTTGATCTTCTGGAGCAAGTGTTTCAAGTCTTTCACACTTTCAGCAATGAAGGTTGTGTCATCTGAATGACACAGGTTATTGATGAATCTTCTTTTGATCCTAATGCCACATTCACGGAGCCCAGCTTCTCCGGTAATTTTCTCAGCATACAAATTGAACAGATATGGAGAAAGAATATAAGCCTGACACACTCCCTTCTTAATTTTAAGCCATGTTGTGTTCCCTTGCTCTGTTTGCATAACAGCCTCCTGATCTAGGTATAGGTTTTACATGAGCACAATACATAGATGGATTAGACCATTTCAGGACGTAGCATATAATCAAGAACCAATACTACTGAAGGAATAAATCTAAATAGCACTGAAGGCATTGGCCAAAAATAGGGCCCTAGGAATTGATGGAATAACAATTGAGATATTTTAGGAAACATAAAACCCTGGACATGCTCACAAGACTTTGTGAATATGGAACAAATATGGAACACAGCTACCTGGCCAACTGACTAGAAGAGATCATGTTTTTGCCTATTCCCCAAACAAGTTGTTCCAACAGAATGTGGAAATTATCACATGAAACTGGGGTGATGAGATTAGGTATATCCGAGTCCGTAAGATTGGCCCAGGATAGGGCAAGATTCAGAGCTATTATACATAGGGTCTCTATGAGTCACAAGTGACTTGACAACACATAACAACAGTAACAACAATAACACATTAATATTACATGAAAGTGAAATATTGCTGATGAGTATTTAAAAAGGATTGAAATAGTACACTGACAGAGCATTAACTGCCTGAAATTCAAGCTGAATTCAGAAGATGCAATGAAACATAGGCTATCATTGCTAATGCCAGATGGATTTAGGCTGAAAGAATACTAGAAAGACATTTATTTGTCCTTTATTGATTGTGCAAAAGTGTTTTACTGTATAGATCATAACAAATTATGGCAAACATTGAGAAGAATGGAAACCTTAGAACACTTACTTGTGCTCATGCAAAACACATACATATAGACCGAGAAGCAGTTGTCCAAATTGGACAAAAGAGCACTGCCTGGATTAAAATTAGGAAAGGTGCACATCAGGGCTGTATCCTTTCTCCATTCTATCTGCTGGACATGTGAATAAGAATATGGAACAAAGAGTAAAGGAAGACTCATTAGCCACCTGTGTTATGAAGATGACACAGCCTTGCTTGCAGAAAATGAAGACTTGAAGCACTTACTGCAGAAGATCCAAAACTACAGCCTTCAATATGGATTACATCTCAACATCAAGAAAACAAAATCTTTACCATTGATAATACCATGATAAATGAAGAAAAGATTAACGTTGTCAACGATTTCATTTTACTTGGATCCACAGTTAATATCCTTTGTATCAGCAATCAAGAAACCAAAAGGTGTGCTGCATTGGGAAAATTTGCTGTCAAGGACTGCTTCAAAGTTCTAAAGAGCAAGGATGTCAGTTTAAAGACTAAGGTGTGAATGATCCAAGCCTTGATATTTTTCAATTGCTTTCTATGCATTTAAAAGCTGTGTGGTGAATATGGATGACAGAGGAAGAATGGATGCCTTTAAACTGTGGTGCGGGTGATGAGTATTGAATATACCATGGGTGGCCTAACGGACAAACTTGTCTTAAAGAAAGTGAAACTGGAGTGCTCCTTTGAGGCAAATATGGTGAAACTTCATCTCACTTGCTTTGAGCATATTTTCAGGGGGAACCAGTTCTTAGAGAGACATCATACTGGGAACGGTAAAGGGTTAGTGAAAGAGAGGAAGACATTCAGTGAGATAGACTGATGTAAAGACTGTCACAGCAGGCATGAACACCACAGAGATCAAGGGCAAGGGGCAGGGTAAGGCAAGATTCAGATCTATTTGGGTTGCTACAAGTCATAATCAGATCAACGACACCTAATAAATGACAATATCATATGTTTAAGGAACCCTGTGGTTTGTTATGTGTTAGAATATTAACTAAAAGGTCTGTGGTTTGAAGTCACTAGCTAGTCTACAAGAGAAAGAGAGCTTAGCATGCAAGGTGGATTACTGGTGCAAGAACCAAAGGGGAAAGGAGACAAACATAGGATCCTGATCAAGCAAAAACCAATTGAGCTTTGCCAGACTTCTCAGTATTATTTAATGTAGGCGACACCCCCTTGAAATACTCCTTCAGTCAATTGTCTGCTCATAGCAAATCCCATCTTACTTACCTTATAGCAAACCTCATCAAGGAGTAACTAAGCATAACTTCCAAATCTGAGAATCATAGGTAGCTGACACAATACCTGAACCATCACAGTCATCCTGAGTCAGAGATCACCCAATTACAGTGGGTTTGGTTTTTTTATTTTACTGTGTGCTAGGCCCATACACGTGATAGGCCTTTGAGTGTTCTCAAAGACATTTAAACAATGTCTCACCCTCGATCCTGAGAAAACTCATGGTCTATGTATAGCCACTATTTGGTTAAAGCTCAGCACATATCTGGTGAATAAATAGCACAGAAGCACAAATACATACAACAAAAGATTATAAATAATACTAAACAACATTATAAATCATAGTTCTTATCCTCTGTATTAAAAAATTATTTACCTAGAGTTGTCAAATATACCAGGAGAGACTCCCAACATGATTTTAAACTTGTATTCTCCCTCTCTTTCTAGTTCCCTTTAGTGTAAACATGTAGATATTTGTAAGGGAAACACAACTAAACTGAATAGGTAGCATTTTGGGGGGGGGGGAAGGAGGGGTAAGAGGGAGGCCAACAGATAAATAACATTTGGGCAGAAAAGACAATCTAAAGAAACATCATTCATTGCGGAACAAGGACAACCCACAAAGATAATGTAAAAACCAATTTCCATCAAGTTGACACATTTATATGTCAAAATGAAACTATGCTCCATAGAATTTTCAGAAGCTAGAAGAATGTTAAAGCTGGAGATGATCTTCCAAGAAATCTAGTCCAGTAATTCCAATTTCTTCTGAACCAGGAGGTCCATTTCTCAGCACTGTGACACATTCTCTCCATAAATAAATGCATATATACAAAGCACATTAATTTTTATATATATTGTTCCCAGTGGGGGTGTCAGAGACTTTAAAATTTTTTTCATTTCAAAGACTTCCCCCCCCTTAATTTAGAACTTCTCATGGAGTTCAGCTTCTAGTATTGTGAATTTTACAAATGCATTCAATGGCTTAAGTTCACATAGGTAGTTAGTGAAAACCTTTGGCAGTTTGATGTTAAAAGGGAGAAAATTGCGGCAATGAATGAATGGAAATCCAAAACCTCTGTAAAAAAAATTAAAAAATAATAATAAAAAAAATTAAAAAAAGGAAACTCATAAGCTAGATGCCTGAGTTCAAATCCTAACTTAACCTTTTCACTGGTTGATGTAAGCTTTAATAAATTATTTATGCATTTATATACAAAATAGTGTATACCTTTTAAAAAAAGTTTTCTAGTAAATACATTTTCATTTTATACTACTTTGTTTACAAATTTTGTATACATTGTTTTTCTTACTATCTTCATTGACACTGTGTTTCATACAAATATTCTGATTCATTATAATTAATAAAATTAATAAACATTGAAATATGCCCACCAATGGTGATGAGGAAGACATTCAAGCTATGTTAAAGGCATTGGCAAAAAATAAGGCCCCAGGAATTGATGGGATATGAACAACATGTTTCACTAGCAGATTCAGCCCTGGATGTGCTCACCAGTCTGTGCCAGGAAATTTGGAAGACAACTACCTGGCCACCTGGCTAGAAAAGGTCCATATTTGTCCATATTTCCCATTCCCCAAAAAAGATGATTCAATAGAATGTGGAAATTAATTGAAGTAAATGCAAGTAAAATATTGCTGAAGATCATCTCAAAATAGCTAGAACAGTGTATTTACAAAGAACCGCCAGAAGTACAAGCTCCATTTAGAAGAGGCTGTGGCACCAGGGATATCAGACTGCTGATAGATCTTGGCAAAGAATACCAGAAGAATGTTGTTTTATCGACTATGCAAAGGCATTTGACTGTGTGGATCATAACAAATTATAGCTAACACTGAGAAAAACGGGAATTCCAGAACACTTAATTATGCTTACACAAAATCTATACATAGTCCAAGAAGCTGTTGTCTGAAGAATGCAAAGAAATACTGTAGTTTAAAATTGAAAGTATGCATAAGGGCTGTATCCTTTCTCCATACCAATTCAATCTATGAGCTGAGCAAGTCATTAGAGAAGTTGGACTTCATGAAGATGAGTGTTGTTGCTGTCTTTTCGCTGGCAACTTAATAGCAACACCCTGATGGGGGTAAGCATGAGGGAGATACACCAGGCAGGAGAGAATCAGAGAGTCAATCCAGCTCAATTTTATTGGGGACTGCAGTGCACTTATATGTTGTTGTTATGTGCCGTCGAGTCATTTGCAACTCATAGCG
>NW_006399755.1:18085022-18114029 GCF_000299155.1 Elephantulus edwardii
AGCTCAAAGGCGTCAATTCTCCTTCTATCCTCCCTAGTCATTGTCCAACTCTCTGATGCATAACAAGTGATTGCAAAAACCATGGCCTGTATCAGGCGGACCTTAGTCTCCAGAGAGACACTGTTGCTCTTGAGTATTTTGGAGAGGTCCCTAATGTGCCCTTATACAGGACATGTAAATAGGAGGACAGGATATGGTGGGACATGCACATTGGTCAGGAGAACCTCAGCCTCGTGCAGACCACTCCCAGCTCAACAGACGAGGCAGCCGTCTTCCCAAGTGGCGAACCAAACACAGGGGAGCTTTCTCTACCCCATATTAAAAGCCAGTGGGAGGCTTGCACTTATCTGGAGCTTAGGAGATCTGTCCTGGCCAGAGGACCTCCCTTCCTCCCCAGCATTCTGCAACAGAATGTGGCAACAAGATTGGAGAAAGGCTCATCAACAACTGATGTTGTACAGATGTCTCAACCTTGTTTGCTTAAAGTGAGTAGTACTTGAGACACTTGCTGCAGAAATTTAAGGATTACAGCTTTCAATAAAGATTACATCTCAACATCAAGGAAACAAAAATCTTCACCATTGGGTAAATAAGCAACATCATGGAGAAAAGATTAAAGTTGTCAAGGATTTTTTATCTTACTTGAATCCATAAGCAACATTCTTTGTACCAGCAGTCTGGAAATCAGGGAGCTCTGCTGGCCTCCTGGTAGGAAGCTGTGCTACAATCCTGAAGGCACAAGGTTTGAATATACTAGCTGTACCTTGGGAGAAGGATGGCAAATTTCCTCCAGAGTGATTAACTGTCTTTTAAAACCTGCTGGAGGGTCAGCTATGAATTTGTTCCAACTCAACGGAACACAACAACAAAAAAATATATTGCATTGAAAATCTGCAGTCAGGGACCTCACCAAAATCCTGAAGAATAACAATGCTAGTTTAAAGACTAAGATGTGCCTGATTCAAGGCATGGTCTTCCCAATCACCTGCTATGCATTTGAGAGCTGGACAATTAATAAGGATGACAGAAGAAATTGATGCCTTTGAGTTGTGGTGTTGGAGAAGAGTATTGAATATCCCATGGACTCCCCATAGAATAAAGAGATATGTGTTAGAAAAAGTGCACCCAAAGTGCTCCTGAGAGGCAAGGATGGTGGCTTCATCTCACATACTTTGGGCATGTTAGGAGAGGCTATTTCTTGGACATCATGTTTGGAAAGGTAGAGGGTAAAAAGGTAGAAGAGGAAGACCCTCAATGAGATGGATTGACAAAGTAACTGTAGCAATGAACTCAAGTATGACAGATATGATGAGGATGGCATAGGGTAAGACAGAGTTCAGAGTCACTATGAATTGTACTCAACTAGATGGTACATACAAATAACAACATACAAACATTTAAAAAATATACAAACCATTCTTACTGCATGGGCCATACCAAACAGGTGATAGCTAAACAAACCCCTTGATTTGGCCTCCACATTCATAGTTTGTCAATCTTTGGCTTGAGCAATACCCGGCATACAGTAAGTGCTCCCTAAGTGTTAGTTTCTGCTACCCAAGCCAGTTTTTCAACTGCCATGTAGCATAAATAACAACAGGAAACAAGGTGTGGGCTGACTAATTTAGCCAACCTATTTGTCAAAACACAAGCCAGAGTTATTAGGGTGTACAGAGCCTCCCAGCTCCACCTTACTAGGGAGACCTTCCTGTGTGTTCAGTTCAAGGAAGCAAAGAAGCTCAAGTCCCAATTATTTTCAGGGATGCTCAGGTCAGGTGCCAGCCCCATGGTGCAGAGGTGAGTGGAAGGAGCTGACATGGGAATCACAGAACTTAGTAGGGGTAGAGACATGGAGGTAGGAACAGGTCAGATAATACCCAGAGCTTGGGGATCTGGAGTGTCATGCCATCGTCTGTCCGTGGGAGCTGGGCACTTCCTGACTCTCACACCCAGCCAGGCCCACCACCTTCCACCCACATTTACCTTAGAGCAGCCACACCTGGAGTGGCTCCAGGCACATGTTCTTCCATAGAGACCTCTTCTATCCTTAATTGCCTCATTTTGCCAATAAGAAAGCAAGCCAAGGTGGGGGAAGTGACTTGGCCAAGAACACACAGCAAGCAGAGCTGCACTGGCCCTGGAAACCTGGGTGCCTGCATGTAAGCTCAACACTCCTACCTGCTTCAGTTCAGGCTTTTTCCTGCCTTGGGCATATATCAGAAACTATCTGGAAGAGTTGTCCAGTCTAAAGTGTTTGTAATGATTGTTTAAAAATTATATTGTTTATGCTAACCACTGAACAAAACACACCAATCCAACAGTTTCTTTTGATTGATGTCCTCAACTTTGTGAGTTGAAGTGCATTATTTAAATTGTGAAATCATCCTCACAATTTTCCGAGCTGTTGCTCCCTCTCTCACTGGCATAAATTCATTATCCCCTAAGGTTCCTAATTAATCTTTCAGACGGTTGTTATCATTTGATCCCATACATACCGATCTCATTGCCATGGTGTCAGAACCACCTCATGGCTGACCCTCCAACAGGTTTTGGGAGGCTATGCATTGCACAGGAGGACATTGTCCATCCTCCTCCTACTGTTGTTGCTATGTGCCGTCGAGTCGCTTGTGACTCATAGCGACCCTATGTACAACAGCCCTAAACTCTGCTCTGTCCTGTGCCAATCGCACTGTCTCTGACAATCCCATCCCAATTATCCCAGTCACTGAATCAATCCACCTCATAGAGGGCCAGCTAAATTCAAACCACCAGAGAAGTGTGGCCTATAGGTTGGCAGTTCTTGACAGAGCACTGATTTCTCTTTCTCTCTCTCTCTACCTTTCTTCCTCCCTCCCCTCCACCTCTCTCAATGCTGTTGAATTCAAACTACCTCATAGCTAACCCTCCAGCAGGTTTTTAAAGGCTATAAAACGTTAAGGGAAAAGATTGCTTATCTCTCTCCCTTGGAGTAACTGGTGAATTCAAACTGCCTGCCTTTGAGTTAGCAGCACTTCTTATCCAGTAGGCCACCAGAGCTCCCAGCATTTTTTGCTGGATGAGGTAAAGTTTTATTTCATTTTACCACAGCTTCAGGGTATATTTTTGGTTTAAGTTTTATTTCAGAGCCTTAGTTTAAGGGGTTCATACAATCTTCATGATTCCAGGTAGTCTGAATTCTATGGGAATTTTAAAGTCAGTTCTGCATTTGGTCAGGATCCTGCTACAGAATCTGATGAGAATGTTAAATATTAGTAACTGGGCACCGACTCTAGACTAATGCTAAAGGAGATAGTTTCTCATGGAAGCAGGAGCACAGTCCTGTACTCTTCCTAAAATTTCTTCTTTTCCTCCTGCTACAGGTACCAAGCTAGATTTTCCAAGATCATCAGGGTGCAGATGGATTCAGCCAGGACACTGTCTGTTGCAGGATTCATTTACTCATTAATCAGAGTTAACTGACCTTCTATTGCGTCTAAACCTCTGTGCTCGGCACAAAAGGAGAATAAAGAGACAATTTGTAGTCTTGAGTAGCTCAATTTACAGTGCAGTGTGACTATTCTTGATTTGTTTGCTTGCTTATTTGTTCATTCCTTCAGTAAGACAACTTAGGTAAACAGGAGGCACGTCTCGAAAGAGCAAATGACGCTTTTCAACTGTATGACAGATGGAGGCATATTTATGTTTTATGTAGTTGTTTGGTGCTGTTGACTACAGTTCATAGTAACTCTATGAATAACCTTGCCCTATCCTGCTCCATTCCCTCAATATGACCCATGCCTGAGCCCATTGTTACAGTTAGTGAGTCATCAATATGTCTTGTTAAGAATCTTCTTTTTCTCTGACTCTTGACCTTCTCCAGAATTATGTCTCTTTTTTTTTTTGACAGTTTTTGGAATTTTATTTGATAATCAACTATTAGTTTTCATCCATATTGACAGTCTGTAGATTTTTGAAAGTGGTGACAGGTACATAGGTAACCAGTGTATACAGCTTGTTTGGGGAAACCTTCATCCTCATTACGTTTTCTGGACAACCGTACACGGATGCGGTACGGGACATTCCTTATTTCTTTGGCCCAGACAGCTTTGTTAAGCCTGGTGTCAATGCGAACATCTGATGTTCCCATCTCTTTAATGCAAATTTCTGGATCTCCTTGATTGCCCGAGGAGCATGCTTTTTAAAGCCCACGCTTGTGAATGTTGATGGTGTCCTCTCTGGTCACCACTTTGTTGATGGCAGAATGGCCTTTCTTCTTCTCACCATCCTTCTTTGTGGGGACACAGCGCCAGGACCAGGCTGGAAAGCGTGCTATGTCTTTTTTCAAGAATTGGACCTTCCTAACAACATGTCCAAAGTATGTGAGACAACGTTTCCACTTCTTGTCCTCTATGGAGCACTCTGGTGGACATATTCCAAGACTTACTTGCTTGCTTTTTTGCTAGTTCATTCAATACTCTTTGTCAACACCATAATTTAAAGGCACTCATTTTTCTCTGTCATCCTTATTTATTGTGCAATTTACAGATGCCTCGGAAGCACCTGAAAATACTATGATTTGGATTAGGTGTCCCTTAGTATTGAAAGTTGTATTCTTGCTCTTTATCATGTTAAAAGAGGTGCTAAACAGTAGATTTTCCCAATGTAACATACCTTTTGATTTATTTTTTAATGAAATTTGTCATTTTAATAGTGATTTTAACAAAAGTTTACATAAAAGTTAGATTTTCCTTCAGTCACTGTTGCACATTTTACTCCCTTCCCTCATTTCACAACAACAACTCAGAATAAGAAGTACATTGCAAAGAGGACTAGGGGGGAGGTAATTGTGCAACAATGAATGAATATTTTAAAAAGTATTTTGATTTCTTGACAAGTATTTAAGAAGCATAAATGTGATAACTTGGAGTTGCTGTGATGTTGAACACTATTCATAGTTGTGTCAAATACCACAATGGTTACCCGTCAGGGAGAGTGTTTGGAGGAGCTTCCAGATTCGTTCAGTTTTGGAAGCAGAAGTGGCATCCACTTCTTAAACCAGATACCCCTGGAAACTCTATGAACATAGAGAAATGATGTTAATTATAGAACAGAGTTCAGATCTTTTGTTCACAGGGTTACTATAAATCGTATTAAACCTGATGGCACTGCTGAGTGAGACTATTGTTGTTATATTTTGGAGGAACATTCTTCTAAATTGTACATCACTCTTCTGTCAATTTTTTATACTGAGGTAATCTGGGTTTGCTGTGATACTGAACCTTGTGCCATTGGGGTGTCAAGTGCCATAATGCTTTCTCAATGTGGACTGTGTTTGGTGGCGCTCCCAGTTTTAAGACAGGTTTGGTAGCAGGAGTGGCATCCACTTCCTAAACCACATGCCTCTGGAAATTCCATGAACTTGGAGAAACCATGATAGTTATAGAAAGGCATTAGGTCTTTTGTTCATAGGGTCACTATGAGTTGTGCTAGACTTGACAGCAATCAACTACAACACCAACAACAAGTATGATAAGACACACAGCAGAGAAGCTGTTCCAAAAGCTTCTAGTGCAGACTAGAAAGGATGAGGATCTGATTTAAGGGAGAGAAATGGAGGCAGAGAGGAAAGTATGGCTTTGAAACAGTAATCCTGTCTCTTTGATGGTTTATACTTCAGGCCCTCTCATGTGCCATCTTTCCTTATCCTTTTGCATGTGAGTTGACCATGAGTCAGGGTCTGACTTGTCAGCTAACAGCAACAAGTGTGAAGATGAAGGAGAGATTCACATCCTTGACACTCCTGTCTTTACCCCTTGAATCTAGACTGGAAAGTATCTCATTTAAAATAATACCCAGTGGAATAGACAAAGGAGACTTTCAAGGCCAGACCAAAAGACCCTCAGTGATTTCTCCCTGAGTTTATTGGAACTCTTGCTTTGGAAGAACCAGTTGCTATGTAAAAGATATGACTACCCAAAGATCACCATGCTGTAAAGACATCCCAGCCAGCCATGTGGTGAGGCTACATGGCAAGAGAGACACCAGACAACCCAAAGTTGTCCAGTCATCCCCGCACAGGTCCCAGATATAGTAATGAAAAAGCTGCCTGGGGGGTTGAGCCAAGGCTTCAGATAACTCCAACCCTGGGTGCCAGGTGAATCCAACTGCCTGAGACCCCAGCAAGAACCATCTAGTCAACACATTGCAAGGTAATAATACATTGTCTGAAGCCACTGTGTTTTGTTTGAGATAGTTTGTTTTGCAACAGTAGATAACTGGAACTCATGGTATTATTCCCACCTTAGATAGGGAACTTGAGGCTCAGATAGATTAACTGGGTTTGTCCAAAGTCACATGACTGATAAGTGGTAGACTCAGAGCAAACATCCAGGTGTGCTGATCTTCAGAATTGCTGTTTGGACTCTTCCCTGCTGTATCATTACCATCCCCTCCTATGGCTTAAGCTCTGGAAGGTTGAGGAAGGCAACAAACTATCTGAGTCTGCTTGACAACCCAAATGGGAATTCCACTCATGGTGCTTATAACAAACTCATCATCCAGGGAGTAAGAAAAGTACATCCCATCCAGCATTCCTGGTCTCCATCCTGAAGCCCGCTATCCCCTCTTGGCACGTTGCCTTGGAAAGAGAGAAACTTACTGAGCATCATTTGACTAAATATTTTTACATGGTACCCACATATGCATCTGCTCGGCAGTCTATCAAGCCCAACTAGTAGGTATTCTGAGACTCAGAGAAGGAATGACCCTTGATCATACTTACATCTCAAGTGAGCATAAGACCTGGATTTTCAACTTTGGATGGTCTACTCTAATTTTTTCTTCCTTTTTCAAATTGTGTTTTAAGTGAAAGCTTGCAAATCAAATAGGTTTTCCAGTCAATCATTCATACATATTTTGTTTTAGAAGGTGAATTGCATGATGTAACTGGACCCTTCCCCTTCCTCCTTATAATACTTGTTGCTATCAATCCTTCTCGCCTAATGCTTCCTGCCTTCTGAGTTTTATATCCTTGGGCAAATACCACCCCTTTGACCTCACAAGGTTGGCTATATTCCTTTCATTGGAAAAATGAGGCTAGCAATATGCATTGACAGGATTGTGGTTGGGTTTTAAGCAGCTCTCCCTCACATATATGTTAGCCCAGTGCTTGGAATAGTATCACAGGTGCTCAATTCATGTTAGTCCCCCTCACCCACCTTTCCTCCCACCTCTGCTCTATGATCTACCAGAGGGCAAAGGCCATGTTTAAATAGAAAAATAATATATCACAGTTATTGAACACAGTGAGCCAGACTAAAAAGATTCTAGAAATTGTTGCTTTGCTGTTAGGTGGTATCAAGTTGACTACAACTCATAGCAACCCTATGAACAACAGATCTGAACCTTGCCATACCCTCTTCTATCATCATGCTCTCCGATACGGCCAGCCACTGTTACAGTTACTATGTCCACCCATCTTGCTGAGAGTCTTTCATTTTCTGACCCTCCAATCTTTCCAGGATGAGGTCTTTTTCCTAGGACTGGCTCTTGATGATGATATTGTAATGTACCATCAACTTACAACTAAAATCTCACAGGAGAAGATTGCCTATCTTTCTCCCCCAGAGCAGCCAGTGGATTAAAACAATCTGTTTTTTTGATTGACAATGCACCTTCTCACCTACTAGACCACCAGAGCTTCCTAGGTCCCTCTTGATAATATATCTAAAGTGTTTGAGGCAGAGTTTCACCATTCCTTTATTTTTCGTTTTTATTTTACAGTGGTTTGTTTACAAAGTACATATAGTGTTTCACACCATCCTTCCTTCACATTGTGCTTCATACAATCATTCCCATTCACTATGTTTTATAAAATTAATCACCATTGAAATACGCCCATCATAAACCTATCTTTCCAGATCCCCACTGGATCTTTCACATTTCCTTTATCCTTCTTCCCTCCATTCACCAAATCGTGTGACCCCATGGTTTCTCCCTGTTCATCCTTACTCCTCTGCTCCCACCTGCCCCTGTTGGATCCTCATATATGTTTTACTAGTTATCTTTCTATTTCTACAATAATAGTCATATGCAGTATTTGTCCTTATAGGACTGAGTTAGTTCACTCAGCATAACGTGTTCCAGTTTTTCCCAAGTTATGCAGCAATTTTTGAAATCATTGCTCCTGAGTACTGCATAGTATTCCATGTTGTGAATATATCACAATTTCTCAATCCATTTGTGGCTGGGCATTTGGGCTGTTTTCCTGTTCTTGTGATTGTGAATAATGTTGCTATGAACACTGGTATACACATGTCTGTCTGTGTCTCAGTTCTATTTTCCTCAGGGTATATTCCTAGTGGTGGAATAGTTTGGTCATATGGAATTTCTATTTTCAACTTTTTGAGGAAATGCCAAACTACCTTCAAGAGTGGTTGTGCCACTTTACAATGTATGAGAGTTCGTATCTTTGTGCATCCTCTCCAACATTTATTGCTTGCTGTCCTGTTAAACTTTGCCACTGCTACTGGGTTGAGATGATAGTTCATTGTGGTTTTGATTTGTATCTCTTATATTGCCAGTGATTTTGAGCATTTCTTCATGTGTCTGTTTAAGCATTCTTGTCTCTAAGGAGTGCTCTGATTGCACTTCCTCCAAAACAGATTTGTTTGTTCTTTTGACAGTCGTGGGATATGCAGTATTCTTCTCCAACACCACAATTCAAAGTCATTGAGTTTTCTTCTGTCATCTTTATTCGTTGTCCAACTTTCAGATGCATAGGAAGCAAATGATAATACCATGGCTATGAATTAGAGACTATTATTAACTTCAATTTACAGATAATGAAACCAAGACTCAGATCAGAGACACCTGAGATTACATAGCTAATAAGTTATAAAGTTAAGATCCCAAATCTCGCCTATTTAACTCTGAAGTCCATACCTATTTGTTTTGTGAAAATACATACAATAAGAGATAGATCATTTCAATAATTCCTACATATACAATCTGATGACACAGATTACATTCCAGTTGTGCAATTCTTTTCCGTATTGTTCCATCACCTTCAAAACTTACTGCCCCCCCACCCCTTGAGCTGTCTATCGAAACTTTAATGCTTTTAAATGGTAAAAGTGGCTGAGGTCCCTGAACATGACGCTCCCACTCAGGGTCCACATCTGGCAGACTGCCTATTAGAGCATCACTGGGTAGGCTGGTTAATGATGGGGAACTGCTCTGGGGAAAGAATGAGGTCACATTCCAGGAGACTGAAGCAAGGCAGTCCACGCATGACTTCAAAAGATGCACTCTCTTGGAAAAAACCCAACAGGACTGGGTGTTTGTGCCAAATAAGAAAACTAGATATACAGAAGGGACAGCATAACTAAATAAAATACCTAACCCTGTGGATCAGAGGCCTAGATGGACCCATAGTCAGCCTAGCAAGAGGCTGGCCTCTGAAACAGATGCAATGGGCACAGACTTTCAAAGATTTGTTCTTGAGCCATCGCCCCCAACCCCCACGCCTGTTCTCAGTCTCCAGAGAATCAAGTTTTTCTTTCAGGATTTTCCCTCTCTTTGTATGTGTTTTAAGTACTTTATTGTTGCTATGTGAATACAGTGGAACAGAACTAAATGCTGGCCTATCCTACTCCATCCGCATAACCCTTGTTTTCTTGGAGCCCATCTCTACAGCCCATTGTGTCAATGGAGTCTCACTGGGAGTTCCCCTCTTATTCAGTGGTCCTCCACTTTATCTAATGTGATGCTTTCTCTAGAAACTGATACCTGTTGGTAGAAAGTTCAAATTAAGTAAGATCTTGCTTCCTAAGAACATTTTGGCTGGACTTTCTCATCTGCCTCATCCTTATTTACTTTGTAGGGGGACCCCTTGCCCCGATCACCTATTTTGTGTTGGGTACTGTGCCAACGTTGTTGTTAGGTGTCATTGAGTCAACTACGATTCGTAGTGACCTTTTGAACAAAAGATCTGAACTTATTCAGCACCATCTTCATGATTTCTGCATCTCTAGTCCATTGGGGTAGAGGGTCAATGAAGAGAAGAACACTGCCCATGAGCTGGATTGACATTGTGAGAAGGTGGTACTAAGAAGAGTAATTATGATATGCAATCTCTTTTTTGGACCTGGTGAATTAAAACAAATAAGAAAGAAATGAAATCACTAATATACCAAACCCATTGCTCTCAAGTTGGAACCAACTCATAGTTGACTTTACACTGAGTTTCTGAGACTTGAAATGGCATGGTAGTAAAGTGTCCATCTTTCTCCCTCAGAGCTGCTGGTGGACTAGAAACTACCAGAGAAGCTCAGCCTTTGGGCCAGCAGGGCAGCTCCCAACAGACTCCCCATTACCTAGTGTGGAAGCTAGATATTCAACTAGAAAAGACACTTGACCCATGAAGTACAGGGTACTGTAAGAATCAATTTCTTTCTTTCATTCTCCTTCCACCTCTCCCTTTGTTTTTTTCTTCTTTTCCTTCTTTAAAGGAAGGAGGAGAGTTGGATTAAAATAATTCTTCCTTCACTCTCTGTTGTTAAGCTTTAAATATAGCAGCTTGTGGCTTCAAACCACCTGTCTTTGGTTTGGCAGCAGAGGTCCTTACTCACTAGGCCACTAGAGCTTCAAAAGAATGCAAATAACATTAATTATAAGGTGGAAAACTAATATCATCTAGGATTTACGATATGACTAGCATTGTTTTAAATGCTACATGGATTACCTCATTTAAATTCCACAATAATTCCAAGTGGTTAGAGATATTTTAATCTTCATTTTATTGTTGTTGTTGTTGAGATTGAGGAAAAATGAAATTAATTTACTTAGATCATACAACAGGAAGGGGTGAAATTGGAATTTCAACTGAGGAAGTCTGACTCCTGAGCACTGCCTCTGAATTACTGTTGTGAACTAAGAATTTAATAAAATTGAAAGGAAACACAAGTTTTTATGTATTTTTCAGTATTAAAGGAAGAGACTTGAAAGGGGGTGGGTTTGGGTATGAATAAGTGGATCACTTATTAGAAAAGAAGAGGTATAAGTTGACTATCAGCATCCTATATGCCCATGATCATCATTACTTTAAAACATTATATATTGATGTTTCAGAAATATCAGTATTATATGTTTATGTATATGTACATATGTCTGACACCCCTTGCCTGTTAGTTTGTCCTAATGTGATGGCTTGTATGTTATTGTGATGCTGTAAGCTATACCAGCAATATTTCAAGTACCAGTGGAGACACTCAGGGTGGTCAGGATTTAGTGGAGCTTCTAGACTAAAACAGACTAAGAAGCAGGAGTGGCCGTCCACTTAAGAAGTTAACAGGCCTTTAAGAATCCCATGAACAACAGAAGAACATTGCTCCATACATTGCGACACGATGAGCTCCTCAGGTTGGAAGGCGCTCAAAATAAGTCTGGAGAAGAGCTACCTTCTTATGTACAGTCTACTGTAATACTATGGATACAGTAAACCTTTCACCCAGTGTAGGACTATCATTTGCTGGTACGGCAAGACTCAGAATGAGGAGAAACAGCTGCAAATATCAATTAGTAATTGAAAACTGAATGTACAAAGTATGAATCTAGGAAAGATAAGTGGGTCTGTGACAAAGTGGAAGACCCTCAACGAGATTGATTGGCATAGGAACAATAACAGTGTACTTGAACATGACAGAGGTCATGATGATGGCACAGGATAAAACAAGGTTCAGATCTGTTTTTCATGATAACTAATTTGACAACACAAAACAATAACAACATGTATGGATGTGTATGTGGACACAGAGAAACCAATTCCTGGCAAGATACTTTCAACACGTGATACAGCTTTGTGCATCAGTTGCTGTGTTGTTGTGTGCTGTAGTCAGAACCAACCCACAGCTGACTCTCGAGCCAGTTTTCAGAAGCAGTAAATCACACAGAAAGAGGCTGGCCATCCTTCTTCTGTGGAGCAGCTGGTGCATTCAACCCGTGTGCCTTTGGGTTTGTGGCAAGCTTCTTACTACCAGGCCATCAGAGCTTTATCTGGAGCTCTGCATCAAAGTAGAATTGTATTCCATAGGATTTTCAAGGGCTAGCTTTTTTAAGAAGCATATTGTCATACCTTTGGAGACAAAACTGGGCAAACATGAATTTCCAATCTTGTTAGCACCAGAGGGTATTACCTATGCGCAACCTCTTCCCTCTTTGACATTGAGTTGATTCTGAGCCATATTTGTGTTTAATGGATTTATTATTAACCCTTCTTTTTTATGTGACCTTGATTTGGAAACTTTCATTTTAATAACAATGGATCTCTCCAAAGTGCTGAAGAGCAATGGTATCTCTTTGGAGACTAAGGTGCGTCTGATACAGGCCATGGTCTTCGCAATCACCTGTTATGCATCAGAGAGTTGGACAATGATCAAGGAGGATAGAAGGAGAATTGATGCCTTTGAGCTGTGGTGCTGGAGAAGAGTATTGAGAATACCATGGACTGCTAGGAAAACAAACAGATTTGTCCTGGAAAGGGTTAAACCGGGTGGCTCCTTGGAGGCAAGGATTCTGAGGCTCCGTCTAACATACTTTGGACATGTTGTGACGAGAGACCGGTCCTTAGAGAGGGACATCATGCTTGAGAGGGTGGAGGGACAGCGCAGGAGAGGAAAGCCCTCTATGAGGTGGATTGATTCAGTGACTGGGATAATTGGGATGGGAGTGTCAGAGACAGTGCGATTGACACAGGACAGAGCGGAGTTTAGGGCTGTTGTACATGGGGTCGCTATGAGTCGCAGGCGACTCAACGGCACATAACAACAACAACAACAAACAACAAGTGTGGCCTTAGACAACAAGTGTTAACACCTAGTCCCCTAGTAGGTGGCTATCTCTCTTAACCAGCCCTTGCCTCTTCCAAGCTTTACTTCCTCTTGGCTATTCCTGAATTGAATGGACTAACACTTCCATTTAGGTCAGCTCTTTGGGGTAAGGTATGGGAGGTTTGGAAATCTCGAAGTGCTTTCTGTATTCACTTGAGACAAGATCTTGGTACCTACAATGCCATGGTTCTCATCTTTTATAACATAAGTCCTTCTGACAGATTGTATGCCAGAGTAAGCTTTTCTATATTTAATGCATTACCGGCAATCCTGACTCTTTGTTCAGAGAAGTAAAACTTTTGAGTTTCTGGGGCCAATGTCCCACACAAATGAACCCTATAGATGAAATTGTTGTCAGGCTAAAACCTAGGAGAAGTGTCATTCGATAACTTTATGGAAAATGTACCTTCAGACTGTTCTGAGGACTGAGTACTAAAATAATCTTAGAACAAAGATCATTCTAAAATCCTAGAGGATCTTGACCACCTCGTTCATTCCCCAGCTTTTGACAAGTGTGCCTGGGGAATAATGTTACTAATTGGAAACCAACAAAACCAAACTTAGTGTTGTTGAGTGGATTCCAACTCATAGAGGACTTCCACTGGGTTTCTAAGACTGTGAATCTTAATGGGAGGAGACTATTCCTCTTTCTTTCGAGGAGTGGCTGGTAGGTTTGAACTGTGGACCTTTTGGTTAACAGCCTTACACTTAACCTATTTCACCAACAGAGCTTCTTTCACTAGAGCCAGGCAAAATGAATGAGAAGTGATGTTCCTTTATTGGTAATTTTGTTCCATTCAAGGCTGCTAAGAAATTTTTTTTCCAAATGTGATAGATATTTCCTATTGATATCCAAGTCTGTCAGCACCTTAGAATGCCTGCCTTACTTTGTTTATATTAATACATCCATTCCCTACAAACAAATTACAGTAAATATTATAATAGTAACCCTATTCTATTGCTGTGGTAACAACTTTATTATAACTCTATTAACTAATTCATGAATAGTGCTTAGAACAGTGTCTGATTCATAGTGGATGTTCATTAAATGGTGGTATTATCATCAATATGGAGAGCTGGTGGCCTAGTTGGTAAGGAGTTGCACCACTAGCCCAAAGGCATGTGGGTCAAATCCACTAACTGTTTTGAGGAAGAAAGATGGGTCTATGAGTCTGTTCATACTCAGAAAAACCCTTGCAGGCTCAGCTATAGGACGGCAGTGAATGAGTGAATGATTATTATCAATAGAATCTTTGGGTAGTGGGTACAAATGGTTCATGTGGTCACTTGGAAGTTTGAGTTCACTCACAGGTTCTTTGAAAGACTAGGCTGGTCATCTGCTTCATAAAAAACAATCCACTGAAAAGTACAAAACACAAAGTACATGAATTTTTTATGCAAACTAGTATAAAAATTTTCTAAAAAAAACCATCCAATGAAAATCCCACTCTGACAAACAGAAGCCCTTGTATGATTTAGAGTGGACTTGATAGCAATTCACATGATATTATTATCAAAGAAATAGAGGCTTCACCTTATGAAATAGACACACAAAATAAATGACAATGGATAGGATACAATAAAGTATAAGCAGAAGTTCTGTCATTTTTTTGTACTCTGATTGTCATCTGCATCCTATTTTTAGATTTTGCTTTGGGCAAGAAATGACAGCCACTGTGGTTAAGGTACCGTTAGGGGTCCTAATGAGACAGGAACACATTAAAAACACTTGAAAACATTAAGACTTAAAATGGAGAGTAAAGAAGGGTGAAGGTTGATTCATAGGTTTTTATAGGTTTTTGACTCAAACATCTGTCTGTGTGGGTTGTCCCTAAGATGTTAGAGACTGGATGGGAGAGCTTAGACTTCTTATGAGGAATAACTTACCTTCATATGAATGCCGAGATTTCTGTGAGGCAGTGGCGATGCCAAGGAGACAATTGAACATGAATGCTCAATACTAACTCTAAGCTAAGTTTGGGGTTATTGCCACAAGACTGTATTTCAATTCATGACACTGGATGAGATAACATGGACCAGCCTCTTCTGTCTCTCATGCTCCCAAGCACAATCATGTTGTGTGTCCGCCTCCCGGTCTTTAGACCCCAAACTCTTCTCCCACAGGCTTTGCTGCATCTGGTCTGTCATCTGCTCTCATCTAGATGATTAGACCAGTTTCTGCACTGGTTTTCTTTTCCCACATCTTGCCCATGTCTCTTATCTCACATTGCTGCTCATTTAATCTGACCTCCAAAATACTCACAGATAACTGTTCCAAAAATACAATTTCTAACTTAATTGGGTTCCCTCCAAAATAATCATCAACAACGTGCATTTTGCAGATGACACAAGTTGGCTTGTTGAAACTGAGGAGAACCTGAAGTGTTTGCTGCAGAAGGTCAAGGACTGTGGTGACCATGATGGATTGAAGCTCAACATCAAGAAAAAAAAGATTCTCACCACTGAGCCAATTGGCAGCACTGTGATAGATGGAGAAGAGATTCAGATTGTTCACAATTTTAGCTTGCTTGGCTCTACAATCATGACTCTTGGCACCAGCAGTCAGGAAATCAAAAGATTAATTATATTATGTAAATCTACTGTCAGGGACCTCTCCAGAGTGCTGGAGTGCAATAATCTAAGTCTAGAGACTAAGGTATGCCTGAGCCAGGTCACTACTTTCTATGCATCATAGAGCTGGACAATAACTAAGGGTGACAGAAGAATTGAAAACTGTGAGTTGTGGTCCTGGAGAAGAGTATTGAACCATGGACTGCCAAGAGAACAAAAAACTCTGTCCTAGAGATGGTGAAACCAAGATGCTCTTTGGAGGAAAAGATTTTGAGGCTCTGTCTCACATACTTTGAGCATATATCCACGAGGGACCAGACCTTGGAGAAGAACATCATTCTTAGAAGGGTGGAGGAACAGCACAGGAGATGGAGACCCTGGATGAGATGAATTGACACAGTAACTGGGGCAATGGGGGTAGGTGTGTCGGAGTCAGTGAGACTGGCAGGGTTCAGAGCTATTGTGCATTGGGTTGCTGTGAGCCTCAGGTGACTTGATATGTAACAACAACTATCCTCATGATCTGATGAACTAAATACTTACAGAAGTATTAAGGATGGATGGAATACAGTATGCCTTAATCCCATCATCGGCCCGATACAATACAAAGAGAATGTCCCTAGCGTGTAGCCTACATAACAACTTTTATCTCACAAAAGATAAAAGTAGAGGAAATCTAGCAAGAGTGAGGACCTCTGTTTCTCAAGTAAGACTTCTCCGGAGTGGAGTGTGTCCTTTAGGATTTGAGTTCCTAGCAAGCTCTTGGACACTGAGGAAGACCAGGACACAGAGAGATCTCCAAACATGCCAGACCTATTTAGAATTGCTGCTCTGAATTTGAACTTCTAGTGAGCTCTGGGGGCCTAATGATAAGAAACTGTGCTGCAATCCTGAGGACATGTGGTTCAAATCCTCCAGCTGCTTCATGGGAGAAGGATGGGCACTCTCTTCCCATCTGATTAACTGCCTCTGGAAACTCGCCAGAAGGTCAGCTGTGTGGTTTAGTGGCAAGAAGTTGGGCTGCCAACTCAAAGGTACACTTTTTGAATCCACCAATGCTCTCTTTGAGAGCAGAAAAGGGACAATCTCCTCCTGTGCAATTTAAAGTCTCTGAAAACCCACTTGAGGGTCAACTTAGTCAATTCTGACTCACAGTATACAACAACAGCACTCTCCTAATTTGTAAGAGATTAAAGTCTACTGGTATCTCTGTCAGAGCAGCACTGGCTAACTAAGAGAACTAGTTTAGTCATGTAAAAGGAATATCTTCCTTTAATTTTTTCAATGACTTTCCATTGCATTAATTGTAAACTTTTGCTGGGCTCCTTCTTTTTTTTTTATTTTATTTTTTATGTGTGTGTGTGTGTGTGTACCATTAAATTGGATCTTACTGGTACAGGAGGAGATAGGTCTTCCTTCTCCAGCAAAGCATCTGATGAATTTGAACCACACACCTCTGGGATTGCAGTGCGGCTTCTTGACACTAGGCCACCAGAGCTCCCTTGGGCTGCTCCTTCTTGGCTAGCCTTTCTTGTTCTGTCTCCAGCTTATGTTTTTAGTTATTACTGTGATCACTAGGGAGTACTTTTTGTTCTCTTTACAGTGAACTATTTGCTAGTTTCCTAGTACTCTATACTATCTCATAGTTTTAAGACCTCAAGAGCTTCTTCTCACACTCAGAACAAAATCTAAACTCACGATAAGGAACTAGAGTACAGATAGTCTATCTAGATACTGAATGGATGGGAGGATGAATGGATGGGTGGATGGGTGGATGGGTGAATGGATGATTGGATGGATGTTAGATAACTTATTCCACATCACCAGGTCCTTATCTAGAGAGTCCAGGACACCAAGCCAGATCTGACTCCTCTTTCATTGTGTCTCCTGAATTGGAAAAACCAGTTCTTCCACTTCCCAACTTTCCCAAATGCCATTCACCATGGAAAGCTCTCTTAGAGGGTAATTATGTAGCTTGAGAACTCCTGCTGTTCAGAAATGAGGATGTGCTTTCCACGGTGTGCAGAGCAGTAATTTGTCCAGTGAGTTTTAACATTCCTACTGTTCTACAGAACCAGCTAATTAAAGACCATCTTGCGATTATAGAAAATGACAAGGCAGCCCTTTGAGTGGATTCTCACCGTGAATTCTATTTTGTTCCCTGCATTTTCTGCTCAAAAGTTCTGGGAGAAGAACTCCAAATTGTGGCTTTTAATATGAGCTTTACTTTTACATGTAAACCATCTCCCTCTCCCCTGGACTCATGAGGAAATGCTCAATCAACTCTTGTATGTCTAATCAGCATTTCAGATTTAATCATTCCAACATAAATGGTTTCTATCTCCACGCACCTTGCCTCAGTTTCTTTAGCATGGTTTATGGCAACTCCATATCTCAAAGTTCTGAGTTATCTTTAACTCTTCCATTACTCATACCTTGTATTTGCTCCATCAGCACAATTTATCACTACCTCTCACAATACGTCTGGATCCTGAGCTCTTCTGATCATTTCCATAGCTATGACCTTTTTTCATCTCTACCTGGACTATTTTGAATGCTTCTCACTGGTTTTCTGGTTCTACTTTTGTACATTGTGTTAGGATGCACGCGCACACATACACACGTTCAGTTACTCTAACAGAGCCCTAAATGAAGAGTGATTTGAAACAAGATGGGTTTAGTTCTCACTCAAGTTGCAAAAAAAAAAATAAACAATAATCTAAGATTTGTGCAAGAAATCTTCAATGTCAAGATCCTTCTTTTAGTGGCCCCCAAAGAGCAATCATTTTACTCACATGATCCAAGGCTGTTCAACACCACGTCTGCATTTTGCTCAGTAGGGAGAAAGAAACATAGCTGGGTAAGGCATTTCCCTTGTTTTTGTAAGATCCACGAATTGTGCTCATCATTTCCACATGCATGTCATTGGTCAGAATTTATCTTAACAGCTATACCTAGTCACATGGAAGGCTGAGACACATAGCCCTTATTCTGTGGAGCCATGTCTCAGAGCCCAGGAGCTCTGTTGCTGTAGAAAAAAATTTGAATGCACATTTGGGGTTTTGATCACTCATATTCAGAGTCACTGGATTGTGCAAATGGTTCAGTGTTTTGCTACTGACAGAAAAATGGAAAGTTTAAGTCTACCCAGAGACTCTCAGAATTTAGATGCCTGTTGCTCTACTGCCCTAAAACCAGCCACTTAGAATCCTAGGGAGCACAGGTCTATTCTGCATGCATGGAATATCCATGAGTTGGAATTGACTCAATGGCAATGGGTTTGATTCTTTTGTTTTTTTCATTCACACATTCCTATGGTCCACTTTCCCTACAGTAGTCCAAGTGATCATTAGACAGTAGATGTCAGGGCATGGCCTTCCAAAATTGACACGAGAGAACTAAATAGATGTTTGAATTCTAAATCCCAAGTCATGAGAAGTAGGATACAATCATTGTCTGTATCAATCAGAAGAGACATAAGAGGATATTTAACCTGATGATCTTCAAAATTATTTTGTTGTTGTTACGTGCCATTGAGTCAGCTCAGACTCATAGTGACTCGATGCACAACAGAGAAAAGACTTGCCCTAAGGGAACTCTGGTGGCCTAGTGGCAAGAAGCTGCACTGCAATCCAGAAGACAGGTGGTTCGAATCCACCAGATGCTCCATTGGAGAAGGAGGAGCAATTTCCTCCTGTGCTGGTCAGATCCGGTTTGATGGTACACAACAAGAAACCAACACGCCTTGTCTTATCCTGCACTATCCTCATAATCTCTACCATACTCAAGGCTATTGTTACAAACACTGTGTTAACCCAAGTTTGCATCTTGTTGAGGGTCTTCCTCTCTTTTCTGGATCTCCATCTTTCCTAGCTAGCATGTCATTTTTTCCAATGACTGGCCCATTCTGACAATGGGCCCAAAGTGGATAACATGTGAGACCAATTGCACCATCCATACTTCTGAGGAAGACCCTCATTTACTTCCTCCAAGATGGATTTGTTTGTTCTTTTGGCAGTCCATGGTATATTCAATATTCTCCAACATCACAATTCAAGAGCACAGGTTAAAAATATTTTAAACAAATAAAACTTAGAGAAAGTGTTAACGATTATCCTTAGCATGTAAAAGGAATGAAAATCATCTGCTCTGATTGGTATCAGAGCCAGTTCAAGGTCTCATGGACTAGAGACATTATCGCCAATGTCAGATGGATCTTGGCAGAAAGCAAAGAGGATCAAAGGGATATCTATCTACCTGTGCTTCATTGACTATGCAAAGGAATTTGACTGTGTGGATCACAACAAATTTTGACTGTCCTTGAGGAGAAAGGGAATCCCAGAACACATGACTGTGCTCATGCAAAACCTATACTCAGATCAGGAAACAATTCTAAGAACAGAGCAAGAAAACACTGCATGGTTCAAAATCAAGAAAGGAGTATGTCAGGGATGTGTCCTGTTTCTATGTATTTTCAATCTATATGCAGAACAGACCATTCAGGTGGCTGGGCTTTATTTATGAGGAGTAATGTGGCATCAGGATTGGAGGAAGACTCATCAACAACCTACATTATGCAGATGAAGATGACACACTCTGCTTGCTAAAACTGAAGAGGACCTGACGTGCTTGCTGCAGAAGGGCAAGGACTGTAGTCTTCAATATGGAGTGAAGCTCAACATCAAGAAGACAAAGATTCTCACCACTGGGCCAATTGGCAGAGATAGAGAAGAGATGGAGGTTAACAATTACCGCTTGCTTGGCTCCGCAATCAGTATTCTTAGCACCAGCAGTCAGGAAATAAAAAGATGAATTGCACTGGGAAAATCTGTGTCAGAGACCTCTCCAGAGTACTGAGAAGCCCTGATGTCAGTCTCGACACTAAGGTGTGCCTAATCTAGGCCATAGTCTTCACAAATACTTGCTCTGCATTACAGCGCTAGATAATGACTAATGATGACAGAAGAATTGATGCCTTTGAGCTGTGGTGCTGGAGAAGAGTCCAAAACATACCTTGGACTGCCAAGAAAACTAATAGTCTGTCTTAGAGAGGGTGAAACCAAGTTTCTTTTAGGAGGCTAGGATTTTGAGACTCTGTCTCACATACTCTGGGCATGTAGCCAGGAGGGACCAGTCTGTGGAGGGACAGCATAGGAGAGGAAGACCCTGGATGAGTTGGATTGATACAGTAACTGGGGCAATGGGGGTAGGTGTGTCAGAGTCTGTGAGACTGGCTCAGGACAGGGTAGGCCTCAGAGATCTTTTACATATGGTCGCTATGAGTCGCAGGTGACTCAACAGCACATAACAGCAACAACCACCTCCCACCTCCAAACCCATTGCTGATTCTGAACACAACTCCAGAGCACTTTGGACAAGTTTGCTAACAACTGATTTTTGCAAAATCTTTTTATTCTCTTGATGGGGAAACTGAGGCCCAAAAAGCAACAGGAATAGCCACTTATTAAACATCTACTTTGTGCACATCACTGAGCTAAGTTCTTTGCATGTGTGAGATAACTTACCCAAAACCCCATGTCAAGTTCTCAACAGAGCCAAGTTATTGATAGAGCTTGGGCTGGATGCCAAGCTCTTAGTCTCTCTCTCACTGTTCCTCAGTTCAGAAGGTGAGTTTCCCTGCTGCTGAAGAAACCTTGGACACTGGCCACTCTCCCAGAAGCACCTCGGTATGTGCAGACTAGAAGGAATCCAAGTAGCTGGAATCTTGGGATAATGTCATGTCTCCTTAAAATATTCCATTGGTGTTTCCAAATTGACAGATATTCTTTTCTTTCTTTCTTTTTTTTTTTTTTTAGAGTGAAGGGGTCTGGGAAATTGGCAAGAGTGTACACCAGGGATGTGTCCTACTTCCATACCTTTTCAATTTATTTGCTGAACAGATTATCCAGGAGGCGGGGCTCTATGAGGAGAAGTGTGACATCAGGGGATTGGAGGAAGACTCATCAACAATGTGCATTATGCGAAGGACACAACCCTACTTGCTGAAACTGAGGAGAACATGAAGCACTTGTGGTAGAAGGTTAAGAACTGAAGCCTTGAATATAGATTAAGGCTCAATATCAAGAAGAAAAAGATTCTCACCATTGGGGCTATTGGCAGCATCAGGATGGATAGTGAAGAGATTGAAATTGAGATTGTTCACAGCTTTAGTTTGCTTGGCTCCACAGTCAACACTCTTGGCACCAGCATCCAGGAAATTAAAAGACGAATTTTAATGGGAAAGTCTGCTGCTAGAGACCTCTCCAAGGTGCTGAAGAGCAATGATGTCACTCTGGAGACTAAGGTGTGCCTGATATAGGCCATGGTCTTTGCAATTACTTGCTATGCATCAGAGAGCTGGACAATGAGTAGGGAGGATAGAAGGAGAATTGATACCTTTGAGCTGTGGTGTTGGAGAAGAGTGTTGAATATACCATAGACTGTTAAGAAAAAGAACAGGTTAACCCTGGAGAGGGTTAAACCTTGGAGGCAAAGATTCTGGAGCTTCATATGACACACTTTAGACATGTTGCAAGGAGGGACCATTCTTTGGAGAAGGACATCATGCTTGGGAGGGTAAAGGGACAGTGCAGGAAAGAAAGGTCCTCTATGAGGGGGATTGATTCAGTGACTGGGTAATGGGGGTAGATGTGTCAGAGACAGTGTGATAGGCACAGGACAGAGCAGGGTTTAGGGCTATTGTACATAGGGTCTCTATGAGTGGCAGATGACTCAACAGCACATAACAACAACTGATAATATCTACTTTGAAGGGTTCCTGTAGAGGTCTGAATGTGTCCAGGTCTTAAGACAATAGTAAGAGACACAAGGCCTGCTGTCATAGTGCATTTTGCTACATTCTTAAGCTTTTCAGAGTCATCTTAGCCAAAGTAGAGACAGAGGAAGAGAAGGAGGCAAGAAGACTAATTTCCTGGCCTAGGACCCCAGGAAGAGTGCATACTATGCGTGCTGCAGAAGGTTCCAGAGCTCAGGCTGAGAGAACAAGGAGGTTGTTTTATACCATCAAATCAGAAATTGACCCATGGCTGAACCTCCAGCAGGTTTTCAGAGGCAGTTTAATCACACGAGAAGAGAGTACCCATCTTTCTCCCACAGAGCAGCTGGTGGATTTGAACTGTGTGCTTTCAGGATTGCGGCCCAGCTCCTTACCACTAGGCCACCAGAGGTTACTACGTATTCTCACAGAATTGAATGCAGAAAACTCATGAGTTAAAAGGAAAGGAATGTTAGGGATAATCTAGACTAGACATTGTGGCATAAATGAGAATTCGTATCACCTAGGAAATCTTGTTGCAGGCTCCTGGTTAGCATAAACACTTTATATTCAACTGGGAAACAAAAGATTGGTGGTTCCAACACACTCAGTAACGTCACAGAACAAAAATAACTGGTGATCTATCTGGTAAAGATTCAACTCAACAACACATAGCTGTTGAGTTGGAATCAAGTCATAGCTAATCGTCCCGCAGGTTTTCAGAGGTAGTAGACTGCACAGGAGATAGAATCTACTCATAGCTAATTGTTCCACAGGTTTTCAGAGGCAGTAGATTGCACAGGAGATGGCCTATCTTTCTCCGGCTGATGGATTTGGATCCCCAGAGAGGTGCTGCATTTGGATTAGCAGTGCAACTTCCTGTGGACTAGAGCACACCAAAACTCACTTGGTAAAGATTACAGCCAAGAAAGCCTCACAGATAACAATTGCTTCTTTTGCTATGAGACCAAAGAATTGGGTGGTACCTGGCTACCATTATTGAACATTTTGAGCCAAACATTCTATAGAAGAATATTTTTCAAAAGGGAGGAACATAGAACAGAATTTCAAATTCTTTTAGAATCCACATTTTCTGGAGCCATGGGATTTTTCAGACTACATGAAAACCCCAGCACTGTTGCTTTAAGATTTTCTTTAAGGCTTAGACTAAAAAATATCCCCAGCATCCTTCTAAAACCAAACAATCTTTTTGCTTAGCTAATAAAAAATGCCTGCCTTGAATATTAAGAACCATCTATATGGGTGTAAAATTGACAACTAAAAATAAAAAACAAAGCCACTTTCATGAAGTCTGTTCCGATTGGCAACAATTTGGGGAGATAAATAGGAACCTTCGGCAGCAGTGAGTTTATGTTCCTGAGGAGCAACAACTCACAAAGGGAAAATGTTAACACTTGGACAGCCGGAGGGATGTAATCAACGTTATTAAATAGCACATGCACAAACTCGAATTTATGGTTTTGTTGTGTAGATTCTCAACAAAAATATAAAACAAAATACATTCTTGAAAGTTAAAAAAATTCAAAACAACCCTCTAGAGACGTTTACCATCAATGGAAATCAATTCGACAGCACAAGATGATCTTATGAAATGCAGATTGTGATTCAAGAGACCTGGGGAGGGGCCTGAGACACCTCGATTTAACAGACTTGTAAGTGATTTTTGAAGCTGCTGGTCCCATCAGCATTTCAAGAACTGTGATGTAGGAGAAAGAGGCCCTTTTGGAGCAGGTGTGAGACAGGTCTGAATTCCAACTTGACATCATTGGCTGTGGGCCTTGGACTGGAGAATCCTTTATGTTATAGAAGTGGATATTATTACCAACTTGACTCCTGAACTTCCGACATCCAGCATTTCCCATTCTTTCCACCTGCCCTGTGTGGGACACAGCATGGCATTCATCTGGTGTAGGTGGGAAGAGGTTTCTCCGTCCTTTCTACCCATTCTCCACCAGTGCCCACATCCCACTCACTTCCTCTCACTACTTGGGATGGGGCATTGAGGGGGGTCATTATCTTCACTTCACTTTTCTGAAAAATAGGAGTTACTAGCCTTTCAGGTTTGTTAAGTGAAATTGGTGAACTACCTGGAGTTCCTGAAAATAGTTACAGGAAATAATGAAAGGAGCTCTGGCAGCCTAGTGGCAAGAGGTTGTGCTGCCGACTCAAAAGCGCATGGTTCAAGTTCACTAGCTGCTCCTCGGGGAGAAAGATGGGTTGTCTCCCCCGTGTGATTCACAGCCTCAGAAAAGCTGCTGGAGAGTCAGCTATGAGTCGGTTCTGACTTGATGACACACAGCAACAACAAACAACAATGAAAACACTGGAGGGACTTCGGGCTTTTCGTGCCCTAAAACAAAAAGTACGCTGCCCTGAAGTTGATTTTGACTCACAGAAACCCTGCAGGACCAAGCAGAACTGCTCCGTGGAGGCTTAACTACAAATCTTCATGGCAGCAAACTGCCTCATCTTTCCTGCTTGAGGCAGCTGGTGGATTCAAACAGCTGATGTCTCAGCCGCCCCATGCTTAATCCACTTGACTTCTTTTTTGCATTTAAAACTCCAAACCTAACCCATTGCCTTGGACTTGATTCTAGTAGATAGCAACCCTCCATTGTGTCTCCAAGACTGTAAAACTTTATGAGAAGACATCCCATCGTTCTCCCTTAGAACAAGTGGTGGATTTGAACTGCTGGCCTTTCTGTTTGCAATACAATATGTAATATGCTGTGCTCTCCTAGCTCTTTGTACAAAAACTCATTGCCCTTGACTTGGAACCAACTCAGAGATGACCTTCCCTTGAGTTTAAGCAACACTGGAAGAATTTGCCCATCTTTCTCCTGTGGAGCTGCTGGTGGGTTTGAAGCCCCAGAGCGAGGTGCACATCTCCCTGTGAACTGTTACAAGGCTTTCTTCTTCTTACACTAAGGTAAAGTTAAATCTTAAACATATGCACCTGTACCAATTTAACTACAGTTCGGCTTAAAAGCACAGTTGAGAACCATCTCATGCATAAAAGCAACTGGTTTGTCCACCCCGCTCCATCACCCTCACTGCCCAGTCCATCACCAGCCTTTCCTTTTGCTTCCAATCAGAGGTCCCCAGGCTTGAACCCTCTGCTGTCACTGTCACCTGCCTGACAATGGGATCCTCTGGCACCCCTTGAGCTCTTACTCATGAGCAAGGGACTAGGAGAGCAGGCTCACTGGGCCAAAATAAACACCCCATGAGGAACTAGCCCACAGAAGGAGCAAGCTAAACCACCTGTCTACTTGCCACCTGAGATAAGAAAACTCTTATCCTGTGATTTCTTAAGTCTTATGAAGTGGTCTGCTAGTGGAGAAGCACGTGTTCCCTCTCAGTCAATTCTTGGTGATGAAGGTATTAGTTTCATCACCTCTATACAGTTGAGGAAACAGAGACACTCAGAGTTGCACAGCTGACTAGAGGCAAGAGTGTACTGCAGATCTTGGAGATTTTATCTGTGCTAGAAATAGGCGTTTGTCTTAAAGGATGTAACTAGGTGCTGTGGTTTGGAGTAATTTGTTTATTTGCTTATATCTTTTACCTGAGGCTGGAACGACATGAAAGTGTTACTGCAAAGGTGTTGAAAATGGGCTTTGAAGAGAGAAAGAGCCTGGTTTGAATCCCAGTCACGAGCTGTGCCACTTAGCCTAAATTACACCACCTATAACATGAAATAGAAACCATTACCCACCTCAGAGGGTTGTTGTAAGGATGATATGTGTTGATCTCTCAGTGCCTGGCATAAAAAGACCTAAATTAAATCTCAACCATAATTATGAATAAAACAGTAGAATTCAGGCTCTACCACATCCTGAACTCTAGATCTTGGACTGTTTACTTAGTCCTAAAAACCTTGGCTTCCTGTCCTATCAAAGGGGAAAGAGACCTACTTCTCCCTGCTTTTCTAAGAGCTAAACAGTCTGGCATATATAGACTGGTTTGTCACAGTGCTCGGCACTGCATGGTTTGACAATGGGGAACAATTCTCATTAAGTCTAATGTTTCCTTCCTACAAAGGAACCAAATTAGTATAACCCTTTAGGCCTCTCTCAATTCCTTCTCTCTTCCTCTGAGTTGAAGTGAAATCTGTATGGTAAATTTGAGAATAACTAGGTACATTCATTCAGCTCAGTCAGCTTTTAGGGAGCAAGTCTCCCTACAGGGACATGCACTCTGACGAGATCCCTTCTCTCCACCTCTTAAGCAACTCTCAGAGCCCCTCTCACCTGTGTGGACCTCTGCCTAATGATTTGGTTCCCTGGCAGACCCATTTGGTCCTCAAGTCAAGCTACATCCTACAAAGCAGCCTGTCAGCAGAAAAACTAGTATTTAGCCTGTATCTTTACTCTTGATGTGTTTCTCAAATTGTTCAGACTCTGACTGTGGAAGAGAATGGTTATTTATTATCTTCTTTCTTGAAGCATCAGTAAAGGAAATGTGTATTTAGTCAGGTTTTTAAGTTAGCATAAACTGGAACTTAATGTGTACTAGCAACTAAACTAGTTGTTGTTATGAGTCAAGTCGCCTACGACTCATAGAGACCCTATGTACAACAGCCCTAAATGCTGCTCTATCTTGTGCCAATTGTCTTATTGTCTCCAACACACCTGCCCCCATCACCCAGTTACTGAATCAATCCACCACATCGAGGGTCTTCCTCTCCTGCATTGTCCCTCCACCCTCCCAAACATGACGTCCCTCTCCAAGGACTGGTCCCTCCATGCAACATGTCGAAAGTATGTCAGACAAAGCTTCAGAATCTTTGCCTCCAAAGAGCAGCCTGGCTTCACCCTCTTTAGGACAAACCTGTTTGTTCTCCTAGCAGTCCATGGTATATTCAATACACTTCTCCAGCACCACAGCTCAAAGGCATCAATTCTCCTTCTATCATCCCTAGTTATTGCCCACCGTTCTTATGCATAGCAAGTAATTGTAAAGACCATGGCCTGTATCAGGCACACCTTAGTCCCTAGACAGACATCGTTGCTCTTCAGTATTCTGGAGAGGTCTCTCACAGCAGACTTTCCCATTGCAATTTGTCTGTTAATTTCCTGGCTGCTGGTACCAAGACTGTTGATTGTGGAGCCAATCAAACTGAAGCTATTAACAATCTCAATCTCTTCACCATCCATCATGAAGCTGCCAGTTGGCCCAGTGGTGAGAATCTTTGTTTTCTTGATATTGAACTTCAATCCATATTAAAGGTTGCAGTCCTTGACTATCTGCAGCAAGCGCTTCAGATTCCTCAGTTTCAGCATGACGCAGATTGTTGATGAGTCTACCTCCAATCCTGATGCCACATTTCTCCTCATAGAACTCCTGGATAATCTGTTCCATATATAGATTGAAACATATGGAGATAGGACACGTCGTTGGTGTATACGCTTCCCAATTTGGAACTATGGAGTGTTCCCTTGCTCTGTTTTGACGACTACCTCCTGGTCCAAGATTACAAAATAAATAAAAGCCTACCCGGCCATTGGTGACTGTAAAGAAGACAATGGCAATATAGTGTGGAAGTGACATCTCCGGGCACTAAAAGAACACTGAAGGCAAAGTGCAGTCAATGGCACAACTCCACTTGTATCCTTGAAACCCAAGCTTGATTTCTGGCCAGTGGGCCTTATATACAGACACCATCTGCCTATCAGTGAAGGCTTGTGTGTGGCTACGGTACTAAATGGCTGTCGAAAAGCAGTGTTTTTGGAATATAACACACACTAGGAAGAGACTGCTGGCTATAACACACCAGGAAGAAACTGCTGGAGATCTAGTTCTGAAAAACAGCCAGTAAAATCATACGGTCTGATCAGCAGCTGATCGTGGAGATGATGCAGGATTGGTTCTTATGCACGGGGCCATGATGAGTTGTCAGCTGCTTGTAGAATGCCTCTTTACATTTGTTTGCTCATTTAATGACCCAAGAGGACTCAACTCAAGGTAGCTGGTCCAGGCGACCACCCTTAGAAAAAGACAACATGCTTGGAAAGGTGGAGGGTCAGTTAAAGCGAGAAAGACCGTCAAGAAGAGATGGATTGACACAGGGACTGTAACAAAGAACTCAAGTGTGTCAGAGATGATGAGGATGGCACAGGATAGCAAAAGGTTCAGATCCCTTGATCATAGGGTTGCTATGAGACATAGTCACCTCAACGGCACCTAACAATGGCAACATGCCAAGGCAAAATTAAATATATAAAACAATATCCATTGCAGATGCCCTATAGGCAGTTGAGTTGTTTCACTCCTTCAATCATTAATTCCTTCAATCATTTATTTGTTTATTTTATTAGTTTGGTCTAGTCGTATACAAGGTTCCTGGCAATGAAAGAGATAAGAGAGTTTTCTCAGAATCGCCGGGTAAGATTTTTTAAGTTTGAGAGTTGTCTTATTTTTCTCATGGCTCCTGTACTGGAGAATCAAGTTTTCTGGATTTTTCTATTTTCCAAAATAGTTGAGTAAATTTTCAAAGAATTGTCATGTGACAGTCAGGGTTAGAAGATTGATAAGCAGTCCCCAGTTCCTGATTCTAGTGATTCCTATGGTGGTTTATTGGTAAAGAATTGGGCTACCAGGAGGACATTATGCTGAGTGAAATATCTCAGTCACAAAAGGACAAATATTGCATGGTGCCACTGCTGTAAAATGGGACTGATATCAGGGTGGGGGTAAGACAGAAAAACTGGATTAATTGTGTATACTGCACTGAAACAGATGAGGGAGAGAATAATTTAAAAGTGATGTATG
>NW_006399755.1:18122281-18127819 GCF_000299155.1 Elephantulus edwardii
AATTCAAAATTTCTTAAAAAGAAACTGAAGTTCAGAAATGTTACATCTCAACATCAAGAAAAACAAGGTCTTCACCAGTGGGTCAATAGGCAACGTTATGATAGATGGAGAAAGGATTGAAACTGTCAATGATTACATCTTGCTTGAATCAATAATCAACACCCTTGGTACCAACAGTCAGAAAATAGGGAGAAATATTGCCTTGGGAAAGTGTGCTGTCAGGAACCTCTCTAAACTACTGAAGAACAATGATACCCCTCTGAAGACTAAGGTGCACCTGATTCAGGCTGTGGGCTTTTCCATCACCTGCTATGAATCTGAAAGCTGGACAACAAACAAGGATAACAGAAGAAGAATTGATATCTTTCAGTTGTGTTGTTTAAGAAAGAGTACTGAGTATCTTATGAACTATCAAAAGAACAAACAGATACGTCTTGGAAAAAGTGCAGCCAGACTGCTCCTTGGAGGCCAGGATAGTAATACTTTGGATAGGTTGCTAGATGCTGCTGCTTGAAAATGGAGATCATACTTGGAAAGGTGGAGGACCAGAGGAAGAGGGAAGACCCCCCAATGAGATGGATTGACATAGTAACTGCAGTAATGGGCTCAAGTGGGTCAAAGATGATGAGGGTGGATTCCTTTTGGCCATAATCTCCATCTTGCAGTGATCTACCAAATTGAGTAGCACAAAAAGAAAGAGGTGGGAAACTGCTATGCGTTCTCTCTGCCTTTTAGGAAATATGGAGTTGTTCCTTTGGCCACTCACATAGAAATGTACAAGAAAGGAGATATTGTAGGCATTAAGGGAATGGACACTGTTTAAAAAAAAAATAAAGCCTGAGTGCTTCTTGGAGGCAAAGATGACAAAGCTTCATCTCACATAATTTGGGCATGGTGTTCGGAGAGGTTATTCTGTGGAAAGATACATCATGCTTGGGAAGGTGGAGAGTTGGTGAAAGAAAGGAAGACCCTCAACCTGGTGGATTGACACAGTAACTGATGCAATGGGCTCAAGTGTGTCAGAAATGATGAGGATGCACAGGACAGGAGAGAATTTAGACATGCTGTTTATAGAGTCACTATGAGTCATATTCAACCCAACAGCACCTAACAACAACAATTGATGTCATAGGGGTTACATGCTGGGCTACTAAATGGAACGAGATTGGCAGTTCAAACCCATGAGTTTCTCCTCCCCAAAAGATATGGCTGGTTGTTTCTGTAAAGATTTCCAGCCTTGGAAACTCTGTGGGAAAATTCCATTCAGTCCTATATGGTCACTATGAGTCGAAATCAAGGGATAAGTACCCAGAGATCTACTTCTGTAAGACTGTTGTTGTTGTTTGCCTTCAAGTAGAGCACGACTCACAGTGATCCTATGAACAAAAGGCCTGAAGTCCTTCTATAACTATCAACATTTATCAAAGTTCATAGAGTTTCTGGAGGCATGTTGTTTAGGAAGTGGATGCCACTCCTGCTTCCAAAATTTCTGCTTTCTGGAAGATTACAACCACTAAAAACCCTGAAGAATAGTTCTGTTCTGGTGTACATGGAGACATTAGGGGTTACAATCAACTTGGGAATAGACTTGTTTTGTTTTGTTTAGGTGGTTATAGTAGGAGTCCAGGTAAGAAATGATAGCTTAGGTCAGTGTGTTGAAAGACTTGGACCAGAAGAGGTGGAGGGAAGTAGATGGATTCAAGAAGTATTTTGATGAGAAAATGAACATGAACTGGGGAGTAAGTGAGCAAGCGTATCAAGAACGGACTAGGGTTTTTGTCATGAGTAACTGGAGTAACGGAGTGGATCAAGGGGTCATTTGTTGGGCTGATTCAGTGTGGGAAAGGGCATTTGTGAGCACATGCAGAATCAGAGCTTAGTTTCTTGTAGTCTAAGTCTGAGATATCTGTGAGACATTATACTGAATGTGTCAGGACTTGAAGGGAGATAAAAAAATGTTGTGTTATCAGCATAGGGATGACATTTATAGGCATAGGAGTGGATGAGGTCACTTGGGAAGGGAGAGCGTGATGAGAACAAGAGAGAGTCATGATAGAGCCCTGAGGAATGTGACTAAGGAGGAAGCCAGCAGGTGGCCCACTCAGTCTTGGGTCATTGTGTCTTGATATACAAAAGGTGGAGGTAAGAGGACTGTGAAAGCATCTGCTGGCCTACAGGTAAAGGTTTGTCTTAATTGTCCAATGGACTAAGAGTTTCTCAAGGGTGAAGAAAGGAATTATAGCTCATTCATCCTCAGAACTTCAACACCTAGCACATGTTGTTGCTATTGTTGAGTACCATCGAGTTGGAACAGACCCATAGCTGACCCTCCAGTGGGTTTTCAGAGGCATTTAATCTCATGGGAAGAGATTGCCTTTCTCCCACAGAGCAGCTGGTGAATTCTAACGGCCTATCTTTACAGTGGAAACATAATCCCTTACTACTGAGCCCCCAGCACTCCCTGTTAGCAAACTAGTACCATTTTAATTGTGTGCTAATGGAAATACCACAAGTGATGTTTTCTTTCGCAGTTTAAGAGGCTAGAAATCTGAATGCAGGATGCTAGAAAACTGTGTTTCTTTTAATTTTGGAGCAAAGTACTTCTCTCTTTTCAGCATCTCTAGGCCTGGTATTCCTTAAAGATCTCCACATAGGTGTCTTTTATCAGCCTTTTCCTGGATTTAGAAGGTGCACCACCACATAGGGACCATGGGTCTAAAGGACATGCTCCCTCCCCGCCTGCCCAGATCATCTTTCTTGGTGCTACTGAGTCCAGTAGAGAAGAGACCATGACGATATCCTACAAGAAGTTTATTTTGATGTCTTTTACTGACAGAAGTCTTGCATTTTGATAATGCCACTTTATAAAAATTCCTGTTGTGAGAAGGGTGCAACAATGAATGAATGGAATTCCAAAATCTCTGTAGATGTTCACTGAAATGAAAAATAAATAAATTAAAATATTTTAAAAAATTTCCTGTTGTAAGGCATGCACTGTGTGCCATGTTTATGTTTCTTGCTCTGATGTTCTGTCTGATAATAGTCTCTTGTTTTACCTCTGAAATGTATTATTGTTTTTTCCCCCTTGAGTCCATCTGGAGTGTACTCCATAAGGGGTGTGAAGCACAGAACTACTTTTGTTGGTGTGTGTGTGTGTGTAGATAGTAAGCTGTCTCAGCGTCTTCCCCACATTGATTTATAATGTCACACCTGACAATCATTTATTCAATGACTGTCTTTTAAGAGCCAATTTACTATATGAAGGCATTGTTCTAGTCACTGGGGAAAATGTTCAGCTCTAAAAGTCTAGGAAAATGTGAAACCTGGAAGGATTTTCATATACTAGGACAGTTAAAAATAATTTTGCACAGTATCAGTTTTGCAGCAATATAGTAAATAAATAGGTTATATAGATTCTGGCTTTTATGCTCCATTTACTGCTTCCAGGAAGATTTCTAAAGGCTTCCTGAGAAAAAGTCCTCTTGTCTTGGAGTCTTTGGTTTTGTGGGTTGTTTGGGTTTTTGGTGCTCTCTGATATTCTATGGACTTCAGTAATATCTGCTTATCTTGTGAAATTGTCTACGTCTTTAGTCCTCAAGCAAATAGAGTACCCTGAGAGATCCTGTTTTACTTTTTTTCAGAATTATATTAGATCCTAGGAGAGTTCTTAGATTGCAGCCCATATTTGTTAAATAAATAAAGTAGTATGCAACTCTTTGGTTATATGTTGCCTGAGTGGTGCAAATAGTTAATGTGTGTCTGCTAACCAAAACATACAAAGGAAGAGGAACAGTTGTAAGCAGACACTAGTGATTGGAACATGGAATGTGAGAACCATGAATGTAGAAAAATGAGATATAATTAAGGAAGAAATGGAACACATAAATATTGACATACAAGGTATTGGCAAGATGAGATGGACTGGCATGGGGCATTTTGAATTGGATAATCATATGATATTACTCCGAAGATGAAAAGGTGAGGAAGAATGTGGTTGCTTTCATAGTTTAAAAAGTCATTTCTAGATATGTCTTGAAATACAATATTGTGAGTGACAGAACAATATCCTTATGCCAACAAGGGAAGTCCAGTGAATACCACTATCACTCAGAAATACGCACCAACAACCAGCCCCAAAGAAGAGGAAATAGAAGATTTCTACCAACTTTTATAGTTGGAGAAAGATTGAACATGAAATAAAGATGCATTAATAATAATGGGTGACTAGAATGCAAAAGTTGGGACTAGAGAAGAAGAATCAGTAGTTGGAAAACATGGACTTGGTGACAAATGAAGCTGGAGATAGAATGATTGAATTTTGCACAATTACTTTTTTTTTACAATCAATTACTTATTCATTGCAAATATGTTTCATAAGAAACATAAATGCAGGTTATACACATGGATTTCACCTGATGGTATAATAGGAATGAGATCGATTACATCTGTGGAAAGAACCGCTGGAGAAGTTCAATATCATCTGTGAAAACTAGTCCAGGAGCTGATTGTGGAACAGACCACCAATTACTCATATGCAAGTTCAAGCTGAAGCTGAGGAAAACGAAACCAAATCCACGGGAACCAAAATATGTCCTTGAGTCTATCCCACTGCAATTTCAGAGCCATCTCAGCAACAGATTTGAGGTCTTGAACACCAATGAGCAAAGACCAGATGAGCTGTGGGAGGATATTAAGAGTATCATCCAGGAAGAGTGCAAAGGGTCATTACAAAAAACAAAGGAGGAAGAAAAGACAAAAATGGATGTCAGAAGAGACTCTGAATATTGCACTGGAGCACTGAGAAGCCAAACCAGATGGAAGAACTCAAGACACTAAAGAATTGAACAGAAGATTTCAAAAGGCAGTGCAGGAAGACAAAATAAAATATTACAATGAATCATAAGGAGCTGGAGTCAGAAAATCAAAAGGGCCGAACTCGCTCAGCATTCCTAAGCTCAAGGAACTGAAGAACAAATTCAAACCTTGAGTTGCTTCAATTAAGGATGCTTTAGGCAGAATATTAAATGATCCAGGTAGTATTAAAAGAAGATGGAAGGAATATATTGAGTCACTGTATTGCAAGAAATTGGCAGACACAGAAGAATTTAATGAAACAGCATATGAGCAAGAGCCAGTGATAAAGGAAAAAGTTCAAGCTGTTTTAAAGACACTAGCAAAAAATAAGACCCCAGGGATAGGTGGTATACCAATTGGCATATTTCAGCTAACAGATTCTGCCCTGGATGTGCTCACCAAGTTGTGTCAAGAAATCTGGAGGACAACCATTTGGCCAACTGACTGGAAGAGATTTATATTTGTACCCATCCCAAAGAAAGGTAAGCCAACAGAGTGTGGAAAGTATAGAAAAATATCATTGATATCACATTCAAGCAAGATTCTACTGAAGATTATCCAAAAATGACTGTAACAGCACATCAACAGAGAAGTGCCAGAAGTCCAGGCTGGGTTTAGAAGGGGTCGTGGTACTAGGGATATTGTAGCTGATGTTAGATGGATCTTAGCTGAAAGCAGGGAATA
>NW_006399755.1:18128334-18129439 GCF_000299155.1 Elephantulus edwardii
TCAACACTCTTGCACCAATGGCCAGGAAACTAAAAGACGTATTGTGATGAGAAAGTCTTCTGTTAGAGACCTCTCCAGGGTCCTGAAGAACAATGATGTCACTCTGTAGACTAAGATGTGCCTGACACAGGCCATGGTTTTTGCAAGTACTTGCTATGCATCAGAGAGTTGGACAATGACTAGGGAGGAAAAAAGGAGAATTGGTGCTTTGAAGCTGTGGTGTTGGAGAAGAGTATTGAATATACCATGGACTGCTAAGAAAAAGAGCAATTTTATCCTAGAGATAGTTAAACTGGGCTGTTCCTTGGAGGAAAGGCTTCTGAGGCTTTGGACATGTTGCAAAGAGGGACCTTGCATACTTTGGACATGTTGCAAGGAGGGACCAATCCTTGGAGAAGGATGTCATGCTTGGGAGGGTGGAGGGACAGCACAGGAGGGGAAGACCCTCTATGAGGTTGATTGATTCAATGACTGAGATAATCAGGGTGAGTGTGTTGGAGACAGTGAGATTGGCATAGGACAGTTTAGGGCTGTTGTACATAGGGTCACTATGTGTTGCAAGCAACTCGATGACACACAACAACAACAACCAAAACATCAAGCTAAGCCAGAAGCTTAAGGCAAAAGGTTCAGCAATCACTTCTGAAAAATCAGCTGTTGAATACCCATAAAGCACAATTCTCTTCTCTTGCACACAGGATGACCATGTGACATTAACTGGATAACAACTGTTGCTGTGCTACTTTGTCTCTATGTTGCCATTGTTGTTGTTGGGTGCCATTTAGTCAAGTATGACTCATAGCTACCCTACGAACAAAAGATCTGAACACTGTCCCATCCTGCACCACACTTCCTGACACACACAAGACCATTGCAGCACTCACCTTGTGAATCCATTTAGTTGAGGGTCTTCCTCCCCTTCACTGATCCTCCGCCATTCCAAGTATCATATCCTTCTCCAAGGACTAGACCTTCCTAGAAAAATGCCCAAATATGTGAGGCAAAGTCTCAACATTCTTGCCTCCAAAGAGCACTCCAGCTACACCCTCTCCAAGATATATCTGTTTATTCTCTTGGCCATCCATGAGATGTCCAGTGCTCTTCT
>NW_006399755.1:18130894-18147731 GCF_000299155.1 Elephantulus edwardii
GAATTGCTGGGTCAAATGGTATCTCTATTTGCAACTTTTTGAGAAAGCGCCATACTGCTTTCCACAGGGGTTGCACCATTTTACACTCCCACCTAGATGCAATCCATACTGAAGGCTGCATTCCTTGATCTTTTGCAACAAGTGCTTCAGGTCCTCTTCACTTTCAGCAAGCAAGTATTTATGAGTCTTCCTTCAATCCCAGTGCCACAGTCCTCCTAATAATATCATTAATATCACATGCAGTCAAAATACTGCTGGAGATCACTTAAAAAGGGCTAGAACAGTATATACATAAAGAACACAGTATATACATAAAGAACTGCCAGAAGTTCAAGCAGGATTTAGAAGAGGCTGTGGCACCAGGGATACAATTGCTAATGTCAGATGAGTCCTGGCTAACAGTAAAGAATACTCCAAGAATGTTTATTTGTGCTTTATTGACTGTGTAAAGGCATTTGACTGTGTGGATTATAACAAGTTGTGGCTGACATTGAGAAGAATAGGTAGCTCAGAACACTTCATTGTGCTTATGAGAAACCTATACTTGGGCCAGGAGGCAGATGTCAGAACAGAGGAAGGAAACACTGCTTGGTTCAAAATTGGGAAGGGTGTACACCAGGGATGTGTCCTATCTCCATACCTTTTCAACCTGTATGCAGAACAGATGATCCAGGAAGCTGGGCTCTATGAGGAGGAATGCGGCATCAAAATTGGGAGAAGACTCATCAACAACCTGCATTATGCAGATGACACAACCCTGCTTGCTGAAACTGAGGAGGACCTGAAGCATTTGCTATAGAAGATCAAGGACTGAAGCCTTAAATATGGATTGATACTAAACACCAAGAAAACAAAGATTCTCACCACTAGGTCAATTGGTAGCATCATGATAGATGGTGACAAGATTGAGATTGTTAACAGCTTGAGATTGCTTGGTTCCACAATCAACACTTTTTGTGCCAGCAGCAAGGAAATCAAAAGACAAATTGCATCGGGACAGTCTGCTGTCAGGGACATCTCCAGAGTATTGAAGAGCAATGATGTCAGTCTGGAAGGTGTTCCTGATCCAGGCCATGGTCTTCTCAATTACTTGCTATGCATCAGAAAGATGGACAATGACTAGGGATTATAGAAAGAGAATTGATGCCTTTGAGCTGTGGTGCTGGAGAAGGGTATTGCATGTACCATGGACTGCCTGGAGAACAAACAGGTTCATCCTAGAGAGGGTGAAACCAGGTTGCTCCTTGGACACAAAAATTCTGAAGCTTCATCTGACATACTTTGGACATGTTGCAAGGCAGGATCAGTCCTTGGAGAGGGACATCATTCTTGGGAGGGTGGAGGGACAGCACAAGAAAGGAAGACACTGCATGAGATGGATTGAGTCAGTGACTAGGGCAATGAGGATAGGTGTGTTAGAGTCAATAATGTTGGCACAGGCTAGAGCAGAGTTCAGGGCTGTTGTAAATAGGGTCACTATGAGTCTCTAGCAACCTAACGGCACATAACAACAGCAATAACTCTTACATTCCAGGAATTTATAATACCAGGAAGAAAAAGCAATTTTGTTATTGGCCAATCTCAAATGTATATGAAATTCTTAGGCTCGTGTAGAGAGAAAATATATATTCCTATGCCCAGTTCTAAGTACCTTTTTAAGACCGGGTTTCAGCGAAACTAGGAAAAGAAAGATCTGAAAATTCTACCCAGAAGAACCACATTTATTATTATTGTTATGTATTGTTGAGTCAGAACCAACTCATAGCCAATTCTCTAGTGAGTCTTCAGAGGCAGTAAATCACACAGGAGGAGACTGTCCATCTTTCTCCTGAAGAGCGGTGGGTGGATTTGAATCACTTGCCTATGGGTTAGTGGTGCAACTCCTTACCACTGAGCCACCAGCCCTCCCTCTGGAAGAGCAGCATCGAGTTCCCAAATGGCAACAGTAGAGTCAGAGATATATCACCCCATGCAGAGCAGGAGGATAAGAAGCTCGACTTTCAACCAAAAAAGGAGGGTGATCGGACAAATAAAATGCCTAAATGAAATTCTACAAAAATAGTACTCAAAGCTAAGTAGATGGCAGATCTGATGAATATGATGGAAACTTGGAATCCTGGTTAAACTAAAAATAATGGTAAGGAGCAGATGCAGACTCAGAAGGTGGGGAAAGATCATAATGTTTGGATTATAATAGCTTTTATAATATAAAAGACAATGCTGTTGCTAGCTTTTGTTGACGTCAGTTCAAATTCATTGTAATCTTCTGTACAGAAGAATGAAGCATTGTTTGATCCTGAATCACCCTCACAATCTCCAGCATGTTCACATCCATCACTGCAGACTATTGAAAGACAATAAACCAAACCCACTGATGCCTGGTCTCTTTCGAGGCTCAGGCCTTTTTGAGAAGAGAAAGCCCATCTTTCTCCCACAACCAATGATATTTAAAATTGAGAAAACGAGTGCTAGCAAAGTAAAGGTATAATGTTTAGAAATATGGAAGTCACTGTCAGATAACAGAAGGAGGTATAGTCCATAGAGAGTTACACTCTTACCACGAAGGCTACTCCTATCTGCTGATTCAAATCCACCAGTGGCTCCAGGGGAGAAAGATGGACAATCTCCTCCCATGTAATTTATAGCCTTGGAAAACTGCTGCAGGTTCCTCTATGAGTCGGTTCTAACTGAGCAGCGATGAGAGCAATCTGTTAGTAGGGAAGCTCTCGTGGAGTAGAACCTTATGAGGTGGGGTGGTACTTGAAAGGTTGTTAGTTCAAACCGACCAGCTGCCTAGAAGGGGAAAGATAAGACAGTCTCCTCTTGTTAAGATGTACAGGCTAGAAAATCCAGCAGAGGATCATCATGAGTTCTGGCCAGCTCAAGGGCAGTGGGCGTGGGTTTGTGCTCTGATAATATGTCTCCAAATGAGTTAAATGGGGTTGACGTGAAACAGAAGGAGGGGGAAAGTCTGCTATTTTCCATTACAAAGTTTATAGTTCCATCCCCTTTCCAAAGCTGTGTGCATGTACTAATTAGTTTAATGCGATGTTAAAGAATCTAGGGAATTTATAAAGATAGACATTTCAGGTGAACTAACTTTCATCTAGCTTTGTGTAAGCAAACCAACAGACAGAAATCTTACCAAGCCTGGAGGGTTTGTTTTGGCTCAGGAAAGCTGTTCCACTTACTCACTGCTCCTGTGTTTAGGGGTGGAAGGTATGTCAAGTGACCACTTAGGGCTAATGACAGTGGCCCTGTGACTGTGCATCTGAGGCAACTGCATTTAACTGTGACAACAGTTTTTCAAGTTGAGTGTGATTATTCCCATTTTACAAATTTAAAAAAATGAGATCAGAGACATAGGTCAAAAGAGTAGTTAGTACCGGCACAGGGCTTCAAATGCTGAGTCCAGAATAAAGCAAACGTGGATCACAGATTCTCTCTGAAGTCCCCTTTGTATTCATTCTCTACCCTGCTATCTGCTTTGTCACATCTACCTGGTCTTCCCCCAGCTGATTCCAGCAATCACAGTCAATACATTGGTGTCTGTCCTTCAGTCAGCTTTCTTAAAAACCAGCAAACAAAACAATAGCTGTCTCTGAGTTGATGCTGATGTGTGGGAACTCCCTGTGTGGCAGAGGAGAACCATGCTCCTGCCAGTGTCTGATTTTTCAGAAGTAGATTGCCAGACCTTTCCTCTGAGGAACTTTTGGAGGAATCAAGCCAATAACCTTGAGATTAACAGCAAAACACTTTAACTGTCTGCAGCACTCAGAGACTCCTTGATCTGTTTATATAAATAGATCAGTTTTCACAATAAATGACATAGCACAACAAATATGATGCTTTGGGGCCATTTTTCTCATATATCTTGTAAGTTTCTGCCCATCAGTTCAATTTCAAGATCCTTTTTCTCCCGCATTGATCTATACTACTCCGTAGTACAGAGTAGTCACTTAATTTCCCACTTCTCTATATAACCATGTTATCATTCTGATCCTTTGAAAGATAGTATCCCAACTCACAAAGAGGGATCTCTGGTGGTGTCATTTGCACAACTGTGTTACTAACACGAAGGCTGAGGCTTTCTGGAGGTTGGAATCCAGCTGCTCCTTGGGAGAGAGATGGACAAACTTCTCCCGTGCAATTGACAGCCTTGGAAACCAGTGGGAGATCAGCTATGAGTTGGAGCTGACTTGGTAACAATGAGAGAGAAAGAGTGAGTTGGCAAAGTAGAGAGAGGTGTGGACAGATTTTTTTTTTTTTTGGCATCCACCAATAACCCTTCACAAGAGGCTAGACAGAGACCATTCACTCACTGTTTAGAAACAGCACTGAGTGCTCTGAATCATGCCCCTTCTTAGGCGTTGCCTGTAGCCAAAGAGCTGCTTTGTTTCCCTCCCAGGCTGACAAACGTCAATGCCTGGCTAATGCGGGGAAACAGAGATGGAACTCTGCAGGGTTCTCACAACTCCAGAGGTCAGATTGGCTGTGGATTCAATTGTGATCACTTTGTAGTTCAGCTCCTCCCTCTGGCAATCCTGCTTCCTTCCTTTAGTTATGGTTGTATCTTCCAAAGAGCCCTTTGCAAGAAACTCGTGGGCTCCAAGTGTATTTCCAGACAACCCAAAGATGCTTATGCTCTGGAATCTGGTTCCATCTTCTCTTGAAATAATGCTGCTTATCAGATTTTCTCTTTACCTTTGCTCACCGATCAGCACTAACTTCTTATCATACTGTCTCTCTACCTATGTTCATAGCACTAACAAAACCTGACATACTGTTTGTGAACTCATCATTTGTCTTCCTCTCTCAGGATGTATATTCCGTGCAAACAGGGCCTTTGTTGGGACCCTGCAGTATCTCCAGCAAGTAAAATAATAACTGGCACAATGTAATAATAAATGATTACTAAGAAGACCTGGTGACACAGTGGATTAAGTCTTAGGTTGCTAACATAAAGGTCACTGGTTCAAGTCTACCAGCAAGTCCTCATGAAAAAGGTGTGGCAGTCTACCTCTGAAAGGATTTACAGATCTGGAAACCCTAACAGGCAATTGAACTATATCCAAATGTGTTGCTACGAGTTGAAATCAATTTATCATATCCTCTCTTTACTTTTGTTCACAGCACTAAGTGGCCTGATACTTATGTGTTCATTTTGTTACCTACATTTCTCAGTCCCCAGCATGTATGTTTCATGCACACAGGGATTCAGGGACTTTGGCTCCCTAATGAGTGTCCAGCTCCTTACTCAGTGTCTGGCACTATTTAATAATAGTTGCTGAGTTGAGTGGATAAATGTATCTTCTGAGAACTGCAGAAGCCTCAGGATAAAGGAGCGGACCAGAAACTCACAGTGCTTGGTTGCTGACAGACTTGTGATGAAGTTCTCATTCAACACTATTATTTAGAGACCACTCAGGGCAGATTTGTTAACCAACTAGTGCCTCAATGTCCTAGTTAATAAAATATAGCAAGTAAAAGGACCCACTGCAAAAGGTCTTAGTGATATTTAAACAATTATATAGACGCTCAAGAACAGTGTCTAATCTGGAGTAAACTTCCCAAACTGTGATGTGATCATTATAATTCTGAGCACAACTCTCAAAAAAGGTCATTATAAGATTCACAATTCTAAATTATTTTTCTAGACCATTGGCTTAAAATACTGGGGGAAAATATAATTAGACAATAGTTATCTCTCCAACCTGCTGCAGGAATAGTTTCTCTAATTACAATGGAGATTTCATTAGCTGGTTTTGCAGCATTTAGTCTAGGACACAGAAAGCTCACTGGACAAATTACTGCCTGAACTCACTGAGCATAGAGCCCTTCATCCAAGCAACTGGGGCTCTTGGGGCATTAATTATCATCTGTACAATCCTGACATGATAGGTATAATCTGGGAAATCTGAAATGTTGGGGAACTGGTTTTTAAATTAACTGATACAGAAGCAGGGAAAAATATTTGACTTTAAGCTCTTGTCACTCCATCTATTGATCATGATGTCTTGAGATCATCCATTCATCCATATAGGCATCAATCTACTCACCCATCCATCCCTCCATCCCTCATTTATCAAGTACTTATTTGTCACCAGTTGTTGCAGACAAAGGGTCCCAAAGAATGGAATAATTTTATAATTATTAATAAAGAGACAAACAGCCAGGAATGTGATAGAGCAGAGAGCATAAAACAGGGGGCCAGCAGTTCTCAACTGAAGACCCCAAGCCAAGCTTCTCTGTGTCTTTATTGAAAATTATCAGGAAGTAAATCACAAAGATAATTCAATGCAAATGAAGCCAAGCTCTTTCTATTGAAAACCTTCTGCTTGACTCAGGAAGGAGGGGTTCACAAATGAAAGAATTTGGTTTACCCTTAACTATTAACCTTGATGCCTCAGGGTGAACTCCAGCTCAGGAAGTAACACTCCCTCTGTAGGGGAGCCCTTGCTGTCTCCTGTCTTGCAGGGAACAAACAGCTCATTTTCTAGCATCTGCCACAAGAGAAATCCTAACTTAAATATCTGTAATTTCTTCAATTCCTGAACAAGGTTTTTCATATAATATTTGGTATAAAGTTTGGCTTCTCATAACAAGTAACTTTGGAGGCTCAGCCTCCAATATGGGTTGAGGCTCAATGTCAAGAAGATAAAGATTCTCACCACTGGACTAATTGGTAGCATCAGGATGGATAGTGAAGAGATTGAGATTGTTCACAGCTTTAGTTTGCTTGGCTTCACAGTCAACACTCTTGGCTCCAGTAGCCAGGAAATTAAAAGGTGCATTGCCATGGGAAAGTCTGCTGTTAGGGACCTCTCCAAAGTACTGAAGAGAAATGGTGTCTCTCTGGAGACTAAGGTGCATCTGATACAGGCCATGGTCTTCGCAATCACTTGTTATGCATCAGAGAGTTGGACAATGACCAAGAAGGATAAAAGGAGAATTGATGCCTTTGAGCTGTGGTGCTGGAGAAGAGTATTGAGAATACCAGGGACTGCTAGGAAAACAAACAGATTCATCCTAGAAAGGGTTAAACCAGGTGGCTCCTTGGAGGAAAGAATTCTGAGGCTCTGTCTAACATACTTTGGACATGTTGTGAGGAGAGACCGGTCCTTGGAGAAGGACCATGCTTGGGAGGGTGGAGGGACAGCACAGGAGGGGAAGGCCCTCTATGAGGTTGATTGATTCAGTGACTGAGATAATAAGGATGGGAGTGTCAAAAACAATGCAAATGGCACAAGTGGCACAAGACAGAGCAAAGTTTAGGGTTGACGTACATACAGTCGCTATGAGTCGCAAGCGACTCGATGGCACATAACAACAACAACAACACAACTTTGGAGACATAGTTTGTTACATGTTGAACTGCTCAACACATAAATGTAGTCTGTTCCAATCCACCAGCTGCTCCCATGAAACATATGTTGTTGTTGCTCTTGTTAGAGACCATGGAGTTGAAACTAACTAAAAATTGACCATCCAGAAGGTTTTCAGATGCATTTGCTCCCATACGAGGAGATTGCCCATTTTTCTTTCATGGAGAAACAGGTGGATTCGAACTGTGTACCTTTGGTTTGGCAGTAAGGTTTCTTACCACTAAATCACCAGAGTTCCCATAAAGATAAATGCTGTTGCTATGTACCATTGAGTTGGAACTGACTCATAGCTGATCCTCCAACAGGTTTTCAGACGCAGTAGATGGCACAGGAATAGATTGCCCAACTCTCTTCCACAAAGCAGCTGGTGGATTCGAACCATGTGCCTTTGGGTTGGCAGTGAAACTCCACATAGCTTTGGAAAAGCAATAGAGCATGTCTATAAATTGGAACTGACTTGAAGGCAATGGATTTGACCCTAGTAAGAGAAATGAGACATTTTCTCCTTCATTTTTTCATCACTAGTGCAAACAGATTCATCCTGAAAAGGATCAAACCGGGCTGCTCCTTGGAGACAAGGATTCTAAGGCTCTGTTTAACATACTTTGGACATGTTGCAAGGAGGGACAGGTCCTTGGAGAGGGACATCATGCTTAGTAGGGTGGACGGACAGTGCAGAAGGGGAAGGCCCCCTATGAGGTGGATTGATTCAGTGATTGGGGTAATCGGGTTGGGTGTATCGGAGACAGTGTGATTGGCACAGGACAGAGCAGAGTTTAGGGATGTTGTACATATAGGGTTGCTATGAGTTGTAAGCGACTTGATGGCACATAACAACAACAAGAACAACAAGTGGGTAAAAGAGAAAACAACACTTTCATATCCAAGTAGCAAGCACTGATATTTAATGTACTATGTGACTTAGTTCTATATTATCTGCCAATCAGTCACCATCTGGTTGATTCTGACACTTAGTAACATGTACGTCAGATTAAAATTATAGTCCTTACAGTTTTTGATGGCTCATATTTTTAGATCAAGACTTTCTTTTGATGATCCTTTAAGTGGATTTGAATCATCAAACTTTCTGTTAGGAGCTAAGCTCATTAGTTCTTTTTTTTTTTAATTGTGATTTTTAATGACCGTTTACAGAAGACTTGGGTTTTCATTCATTCATTCATTCATTAATGCACATTTTCCTCCCTCCCCAAATAACTTTGTAATGACCATTAATTGTCATACACACACAATGAAGAGTCTTTCATTCATTCCTTTCTGTATCGTCCTTCCCCTCACCTATTCCAGGGCAGTGTTTATTGTCTATCTACTCTTTCCCTGTTCTTTCTCTCACCCTGTGTCCATTTTCATTTTTATAACAGTAGTCTTATGCAGTATTTGTCCTTTTGGGACAGATATTTTGCTCAGCGTAATATCTTTCCAGGGTTATCCATATTATATAGTATGTTAGGATTTCATTGCTTTTCAGTGCTGCATAATAATCCATTGTGCGAAGGCACCACAATTGTTCTATCCATTTCACTGTTGATGGGCACTTGGGCCACTTCCGTTTCTTCACTATTGGGAAGAATGCTGGAATAAACCTGAGTGTGTAAGCTCATTAACCCTTTGTACCAACAACACACACTGCCATTGTGTTAATTCTGACTCGACCTCCTTCCATTATTTCCCAGGCTATAAATCTTTATGGGAGGAGACTGCTAACCTTTTTCCATAGAGCAGTGGGTGGATTTAAGCGGCCAGCTTTTCAGTTAGCAGCCCAACCAGGGCTTCTTTTATGCCATCCAAGGACATGAGATATTCAGGGGGAACTTTCTAGAAAAGTTGATGCCAAATCAGCTGGATTAAGAAATTGAAAGAACAGTAACAACACATGTGCCAAAGAGAACAACACACACATAGGATGGAGTCTTGAGCAATGAGGCTTAATGGTGAAAGCTAACTAGCCGAGTAAAGCTGGGACAGAGTGCTAGTTAGGGAGAAAGGACTGATGAGGCCTAGGAAAGCTGGGACAGAATACTAGTTAGGGAGGAAGCACAGATGAGTCCTGAAAGGAGAGCTGACTTCAAAACAGGAGGGGCTAGATTAAACCAAGCAATTAATAGTTATCCTAATGATAATAAGATCCTGAATATTTCAAAGGAGAATAAGGATGCCATTAGATTAGTGCTTTATAAAGAACCATTGTGTTGTTTCCAGGGAAGGGATGAGGATGAGATTTCCAGGGTGGGATGAGGGTGAGATTGGCAAAATCAGGTCAACGCAGCGAAGAGGCTGACACATCAGCCCAGGAAAGATGAAGGAGGTCTGGCTTAACACAGTGAGTGAGGTTTGAAAAGGAGCAGCTGAGAAGCACAGAGGAGATAGTGGTAGACTCACAGACAGATGGCCTGAGGGAAGTGAGACAGTAGGAAGAGTAATGGATAAGTAACTATGTAGATGGTGTGGCCATGAGCTAAGATGGGTGATTCCACAAGGCAAAGAGATTTAAGTTGGGTCAATGAGGATGGCGTGGTATTAGTTTTCTAGAACTGTCATAGCAAAATGTGACAAAATGGACAGCTTTAAAATATTGAAATGAATTCTATCAGAGTTTTGGAGACTAGGGCCTCAAATTCAGGATGTTGACAGGAATGAGTGGACACTCTCTGTCCATTTTTGGGGGAAATCCTTCCTTGTCTCTTCTAGTTTCTGGCAGCTAGGAGTGTTTGAGTGTTCATTAATATCTAAATGCATCTTCATGTGGTTTCTGTTTCTCCATTTCTAAAATGTTATTCAAAAGATTATTAGAACCCACCTTCATTCAGCTCTGCTGGTGTAGTCTGTAGGGAATTTTGTTACTAACCCAACATATACCAGATATTGTCTATAGATTCAATGCCATTCCAATCAAATTATCAAAAGATTTTGTAGTTGATTCGAATCAGTTGTCAAGCAAATTCTAAACTTTATATTGTTTATTAGAAGTTCAAGATAAAAAATAAAAAAGAAGTTCAAGATTAGCCAAGACTCTTTGGGGGCAGGGAATAGTGAAAATACCCACAATAATTCTCAGGATTTATAATACAGTCCTAGAAAATAAAGTGGTGAGGTCTTGACCCAGGGATGGACAATGGGACAGAATTATGAGCTCCAGATACAGCCAGGTATACATGGGAATTTACCTACGACAGAGAGGACAGTCTGAGTCAGTGGTAAAAGGATAGAGTATGCAATGAATGGCTTATTCACTCAGTGCTGTTGAGTTGATTCTGAATCATAGAGGCTTTAAAAGATACAGTAGAACTGTCCTGTCCAGCTTTAGAGGACATAAATCTTGGCAGGAGTAGACAGCCTCGTCTTTCTCCTGTGGAGTAGCTGTTGGGTTTACACGGCCAACTTTTAAATTAACAGTTATAAACCACTTAGCTCACCATGTCACCACGGGTCCTTCCTATTCATAAACTGAATGAGACTATTAGGTATTTGAGAAAAAAACAACTCTGATGGCATAGTTCTCAATACATCAGGCTGATAACCAAAAAATCCGAGTTGACCACCCATTCTGAGGGAGAAATACGACAGTCTCCTCTATTAGAAATTTACAGCTTCAGACACCTGATAGAAGGTCATTGTGAGTCAGAATTGACATGATGGCAGAGGGATTTCATTTACAGGAGAAAAGAGTACAAAAAAAATAACATTTTACAGGAAACATAAGAAAGCATTTTTTAATGGCGATAAGAGAAAAAAACTAGTTCTCCCTATTTAAAACCCCATAAATCATAAAGTAAATAATAAAACTAACTCAATAAACAAAATTAGCTCAAGGAAAAGAGAACTGAGAAATAGATTTGTAAACTGACATTCATCGCAGCATTGTTTGTTTTGTTTTTTTTTTCTCTTCACTGGCTGTCACTCCTCTGCCATCATCTTCAGAGGAAAGAGGGAGGTGGGGGGGGTGCCCCCGCCGGCCCTGCCCGTCTGCCTCTACCAGACGTCCCTGCGGTGATAGGAGTCGGGGTCGCAGTGCTTTGTGACAACCACTCTGTTGGCGAACTTGCGGCCAGTCAGGCCCTGCGTGGCTTTCTGACAGTCAAACACAGAGGTGAACTCCACAAAGATCTTTCCACAGCCGGACACCTCGACGCTGTCCACAGGCCGCGGGATCTCAATGGACTTGACGAGCCCCTACTTGCTGCACTCGTCACGCACGTCCTTCACGATCTCCTCATACTCCTCGTCGTCCAGCAGCTCCTCGGGCAGCACCATGTTCATGAGGCACAGCACCTCGGTTGGGTGGCCGCCCATCTGCACCTGGGAGCTCATGAGCCCAGGCACCTGCAGCATCACCGGCGTCTGGTTGATGGTGCTCAGCGTGGCATTCTTGGCACCCACACTCGCTCGCTGGACCAACAGCTTCTTGTCCCCTAAATGCATGCTGTTCAATCCTGCGATGGCCTGGTCTGTGTCGTTGATATCCACGTACTCACAGAAGAAGGCTTAGCCTTTGGACAGCCCTGTGGCACGGTCCTTGACCAGGTTGAAGGCCTTGAGAGGCCCAAACGATGTCAGCAATTCCTTTACCCGGTCATCACTCAGGTAGTTGGGTAAGCCCCCGATGAAGAGCTTGTGAGCAGAGTCGGGGACCACAGTGGACACAACTCCAGGCACATAGACAGAGGGGTTTTCTGACATGCCGGGCAGTGGCTGGTAGTCGTGGGGTCTGCGGATCTTCCGCGACTGGCCTTGGAAGATGATGCCATCAAAGGCCATGGCCTGGGTGGTCTCGTCCACCGATCGGAACTCCAAAAAGGCGAAGTTCTTGTCCTGGTTGATCTGCACAGCCAAGACTGGGTTTCCAGGGGCCTGCGTCAGCCCCCCGAGGCGCATCTGGGCGTTGAAGAAGTCCATCATGGCCTCCTCAGTGATGCCAAAGGGGATGTTGCCCACGTATAGACGCCGGGCCTGTCTGGTCATCTGGCTGCCAACCACGGGGACAGGCGTCGAGGTCACAGCCAGACCATCAGGGGTCATGGTGGGGAGGAGGGCGGTGGCTGGAATCTGACCTGCAGCTTGCATGGCCTTGTACTGCATAGAGGTGATGTGCTCGAAACCGGGGGGCGGCATGTCCCAGTACTTGCAGACCTTCTTCTTCTTTTCATGACGGGGGCAGCGAATCAGTCTTAGCGCCTCTGGTCAAAGGTTTGCTGCGTTGCTGCCGGTCCCGAGAGGTGCTGCGCTGGTCCCGGTTGCGCCGGTCGCGGCTCCTCGAACTCGTTCGTCGCAGCATTGTTCACAGTATCAAGAGCATGGAAATAGCTGAAATGCCCAACAACAAATGAGTGGATTGAGAAACTACAGTTATATTCACATGATGGAATACTACACAGCACTCAGTAGCAATGATTTTAAAAAATGTTATATAACATAGGAAAGGCTAGAGAGTATAATGCTGAGTGAACAAACTCAGGTGCATAACAAATACTGTATAAGACCATTATTGTAAAAACAGACAGATAACCAGTGAAAAGGGTATGGATATAAAAAAGGGAAGGAGAGGGGACAAGGATAGCTGAGCGTTGGAGGGGGCATATCAGAGGGTCAAAGAGGTTGAAGGGTGGAGAGAGAGATTGGGAAAAATATACATGAGTGAAACACAATTTAAAAAGTTTTAAAAACTACATAATGTAAAAATGTCTAGAAAAATTAGTAGGGTAACTACAAAATAGGAGATAATTTTAAACTCCTTATGTAAAGAGCTTCTATAAATCAATAAGAAAAGCCAAATAATCTACTATAACAATGGGCAGAATATAGTAGCAAACAATTCTTGGTCAAGAAACTAACTTGTCATCAACTTCTTACCCCTTGCCAAAATGAAAAGATACTCAAGCTCACTTGTTGTTGGGTGCTTTCAAGTCAACTCCTACTCGAAGTGTCCCTATGTACAATACATCAAAGTCTTGCCCCGTCCTTTACCATCTGCACTGTCTCTGCTGTGCTCAAGTCTATTGTTGCAGCCACACTGCCAGTCCACCCTGTTGACGGTCTTCCTTCTTTCTCTAACCCTTTGATAAACTCATAAGTTATCAGAAAATTATAATTAAAACAGCAATGAGGTAACATTTCCCTCCCAAATGACAGGAAACCTTAAACCTGGCAACATGAGGAGAAGTAACAGTGTTATTCAAATTTGGCAGGAGTCAAGAACATCAATGTATACTAGAATTCTGAAGAGAAAATGGGTAATATATACTTGAAATTGTTTTTGTTGTTGTTGTTGCTGACTGCCGTCGAGTTGAGCACAACTCATAGCAACCCTATGAACAAAAGGCCCGAAGCCTTTCTATAACTGTCATCATTTATCATAGTTCATGGAGTTTTGAGAGGTATGTTGTTTAGGAAGTAGATGCCACTCCTCCTTCCATATACTTGAAATTGCACATACATTTTTACCCACAAGTTCCCTTCTAGGTATATACCTCAGGGATGTTCTGATACATAGTCATGGAAATAGTAACACAAAAATGTTGTTATGTGCTGTCAAGTCACCTGCGACTCGTAGAGACCCTATGTACAACAGCTCTGAACCCTGCTATATCCTGAGCCAACCTCACCCTCTCCAACACACCTACCCACATTACCACAGTCAGTTAGTCAATCCATCTCATTGAGGGTCTCCCTCTCCTGTGTTGTCCTTCCATCCTCCCAAGCATAATATCCCTCTCCAAAGACTGGTCCCACCTTGCAACATACCCAAAATATGTCAGACAGAGCCTCAGAATCCTTGCCTCCAAGGAGAAGCCTGGTTTAACCCTCTCCAGGACAAACCAGTTTGTTCTCTTAACAGTCCACGGTATATTCAATATTCTTCTTTAGCACCACAGCTCAAAAGCATCAGTTCTCTATCATCCCTAGTCATTGTCCAGCTCTCTGATGCATATCATGTAATTGCAAAGACCATGGCCTAGATCAAGTGCACATTAGTCTCCAGAATGACATCGCTGCTCTTCAGTACTCTGGAGAGGTCTCTGACAGCAGACTTTCCCAGTGCAATTCATCTTTTGAATTCCTGAATGCCTGGTACCAAGAGTGTTGATTGTGGAGTCAAGCAAACTAAAGCTGTTAGCAATCTTAATTTCTTCACCATCCATCATGATGCTGCCAGTCGGCCCAGTGGTGAGAATCTTTGTTTTCTTAATTCTTGGCTTCAATCCATATTGAAGGCTGCAGTCCTTGATCCTCTTGCAGCTCAGTTTAAGCAAGCAAGGTTGTGTCATTTGTATACAACAGGTTGTTGATGAGTTTTCCTCCAGTCCTGATGCCATATTCTTCCTCATAGAGCCCAGCCTCCCAGATGATCTGTTCCACACTGCAATAGGGGGGGAAAAGGGGGAAATCATCTTGCATATTCATCAAAATAAAATACAAAGAATACTACAGTTGCAAGCAGATGCTAATTATTAGAATGTAGAATGTGAGAAGCATGAATGTAGGAAAACGGAACACTGTTAAAGAAATGGAATGCATAAATATTGATATACCAGCAGGAATGGCATCCACTTCCTAAACAACATGCCTCTGGAAACTCTATGAACTTTGATAAATGGTGGTAGTTATAGAAAGGCTTCAGGCCTATTATTCATAGGGTTGCTATGAGTCGTCCTTGACTCGACGGCAATCAACAACAACAGCAGCAAAAGACATTGATAAAATGAAATGGACTGACATAGAACATTTTGACTCAGACAATCATATGATCTACTATGCAGGAAATGAAAGATGAGAGAAAAAAAGGGATCACATTCACAGTTAAAAAGACCTATTTCTAAATTAATCTTGAAATACAATGTTGTGAGTGACAGCATAATATCCAGACACATATAAGAAATAATTGTTAATATCACTACCATTCAAATTTATGCACCAACAACCAGAGTCAAAGAGGAGGAAATAGATGACTTCTATCAACTGTTGCAATCAGAAATCAATAGAACACACTACTAAAATACATTAGAAATAATGGGTGACTGAAATACAAAAGTTGGGAACAAAAAAGAAGGATCAGTAGTCGGAAAGCATAGACTTGGTGATAGAAATGAGGCTGGAGATAGAATTCTGTATAATCAATGATTTTTTCTTTGCAAATATCTTTTATAAGAAACATAAATGACAACTAAACACATCACCTGATGGCCTATATAGCAATCAGATTGACGACATCTGTGGAAAGAATCACTGAAGAAGTTCAATATCAGCTCTGAGAAGTAGGCCAAGTGATGATTGTGGAACAGACCATCAACTACTCATATGCAAGTTCAAACTAAAGCTAAAGAAAATTAAATCAAATCCATAATAACCAAAATTTGACCTTGAGTCTATTCCACCTGAGCTTAAAACTCACCTCAGGAACAAGTTTGAGGCCTTGAACACTAATGAGCAAAGACCAGATGAGCTTTTGGAGGATATCAAGAATATCATTCATGAAGAATGCAAAAGGTCGTTGCAAAGACAGAGGAAGAAAGGACTGCGATGAATGTCAGTAGAGACTGAATATTGCAGTAGAGCACCGAGAAGCCAAAGCAAAGGGAAGGAATTAGGAAGATAAGGAGTCAAACAGAAGATTTCAAAGGGCATATCACTACAGGAGAAACTAAAAAAAAAAATCATCAGTCAATGTCAAGGTGTCCTACTTTAGATTCCCTGGAAAACTTATTATGAGATTCTGAAGGTTTCATGAAGGGTTTATTGGAAAGCACTCCTTGTAAGAGTGAGAGAAGCTGGACCGGTTGGATCCTAGAAAAGTTGAGCAGAGGTCTCAGTCATCTCATGAGCAGCTCTGAAGTGAGCACAGTTCCCTCCCTTGTCCTGTTTGAGATAAGAACTCTGTGTATTTGTATACTGCCTCCACCTGTCACTGAGTATAGACTGCTCTATATAATCTTGGGCGAGAGCTTCTTCCTGCAGAAGGTGATGGCCAGTGAGGGTTATAATTGCTTTGACATCTTATAGGTTTAATGTCTCTGCTCTAGAGGGAAATTTGGCTATACACTGTAGTATCTGCCATGGAGAGAAAGATATTCATAAGAGTCTTGGAATGTTATTAGAAGTTTTCCATTTGTGTGATGCTGAAAAGGCACCCCCCAGAAGAGGACAGAGCATGTACATCATGCCAAGCTGAAAGCTTTCCCACCTAGGTTATAGGAATATTCTCCACTTATGGTCTTAGAGGATTTTCTATTCACATTCATATCCAACTTCATAGTGAAAGACCACACAACTAAATGACTCTCTTTTCTCACACCAGAGCTTTTTTCTGTCTTCAGCTGACCTGAGAGACTAGTCCCTTTCTCTGAATACTCATTTTTTTTAAAATTTAGGTTGTTTATTTTTCATTTCAATGAACATCTACAGAGATTTTGGGATTCCATTCATTCATTGTTGCACCCTTC
>NW_006399755.1:18147831-18191906 GCF_000299155.1 Elephantulus edwardii
CTACAGAGATTTTGGGATTCCATTCATTCATTGTTGCACCCTTCTCCCCGCACAAACCCCTCCCCCCCCCCCCCCATTTGCTCCTCTCCTTGAAAATTTTGAACGGCAATACCATTCAGGAGTCTTCGGTTAGACCCCATATTCTCACTTCTTTGCAGTTATGTTCCAAGTGTCTAATTCCCTCCTGCATAAACTACCTACAATGACTTGTTTTCTGCACTAAAACATGCAACAACATTACCAATATCACTGATAGCGGTAATAACAGCGATGCCACTCAGAATAATGATGCTGTTGTTAGGTCCCAACAAGTCTCCTCTGACTCACAGCGACCTCACGTATACCAGAATGACACACTGCTCAGCCCTCCCTCATTCTCACAATAGTAGGTGTATCTGAGTCCATTGCAGCCGCCATCAGGTCATTGTAGTGACAACTAACATGTTTTGAGTTCCAACTCCATTCCAGGCTCTGTTGGAGGTGTTTTGCATGTGTTTTGGCCCCATGACAATATTATTGTTACATTGCAAACCCTATTGGTCAACTCTGGATGGCACACCACACTTTACATATGAAGAAACTGGGCCACAGATAGATTATCCAAGGTCACACACCTAGTAAGTAGAGGAGGTGGATTTCACCCTAAGGCAGTTATGGCGTCGATACTACAAAAATAATGATAGCCAGGAAAATGTCTTTCTTAACGGTTTCCTCCGCTTTCCCTACCAGATCCCAGGAGTGCAATTGTTAACATTCTAACAACACTTTATTAATTACTAGTAGGAAAACAAAAGGGCCTGACAATAGACTATACAATCCCATTGCGATGACTCATGTCCGGACTCTTTTCAGAAGCTGAATTGCCAAACTGGCTTAGCAAGCCTGAGAGAGGGCCTTCCCTACGCCAGGCCTACACTGGGCAACAGGAAAATTTGCTCACTGACAATGGGAAAAACACCAGTGCTCCAGAAAGCAGCAGGAAGTCAGGTCAGAGCCGAGCTTCTTTGTGAGTTGAAATTCTTAGGAGAAAACCCAGGAAGTTGTCTCAGAGTCAACGTGTGCCTCTCATTCCTGAATCACTAATTCAAGTCTCTAGGAATGGACATGATGTTGACTATTTTAACTTCCTTTATTGAATATGAATACACTGGGCTTACATAAGACTTTGGTTCCTGATGGGCTGGGCCTGTGTCTGAGCAAACTTCTAAGGTTACATTCAAGAGGTTTGGCAGTAGCCGGCAGAGACCCAGCAATAAGGTTTACGTTTAGGCTTAAATGGAAAGCACCAGGGGCAAGAAATAACATAGAAACTTAGAAATGCATCTGGGTAGGCAGTGCTGGAACTGGGGTTTAGGTGGAGACTTATCCACGGGATAGTTATTAGGATTAGGGTGTGAACCAAAGAGGAATCTGGAGCAGGGTTGACAAGATGCTAAACACCACAGGGCCCAAGATCTCACCACACCCCACTGTGATTAACACTGTATCAGAATACAGTCAAGAACTGAGGTTGGGGAAAAGGGAGAAGAGAAGGGGAAGCACTCCAAATTCCTAGGTCAAAGGCCCCTGAGGCACTGGGGCAAGCCTTTTGTTACACTGTAAGCCCACTGGTCACTTTTGACAGTTGACTTTCCCCATGAGCTTTATAGAAAAGGCTTTGAGACAATCCCACTGTCTTAGGAATGGGGCTATTTACACTCTGGTGATCCTTATCCAACAAGTCTCTGGACCTGGATTCCATATCCCTGCCAATGGCACCCACGTCTGCCCATCTCTGAGTCCTGCTGGCCTCTGGCTTGCACCTTACATTTGCTGCTAGTCAGTGTCCAAGGCCTTTCAAATCCCCCTCTACATATGTCTACTTGTGTCTTTCCCAGTTTAAAAAAAAAAAAAGATTAAAATAATGAACAACAGATATGGCCAAAAGCAGAAATAAAGAATCTTATTAATATCACATGCAAGCAATATTCTACTGAAGAAAGCAGAAACAAAGAATCTTATTAATATCACATGCAAGCAATATTCTACTGAAGAAAGCAGAAACAAAGAATCTTATTAATATCACATGCAAGCAATATTCTACTGAAGATTATCCAAAAACGACTGGAACAGAACATCAACAGAGGACAGATGTGCAGGCTCAGTTTAGAAGGGGTCCTGGTACTAGCGATATTGTAGCCAATGTTAGATGGATCTTGGCTGAAAGCAGGAAGTACCAGAGGAATGTCTATCTGTGTTTCATTGACTTTGCAAAGGCATTTAACTGTGTTGACCACAACAAACTGTGGCTAACTCTGAGAAGAATGGGAATCCCAGAATGCTTGATTGTGCTTATGCGAAACATATTTTTGGACCAGGAGGCAGTCCTCAGAAAAGAACAAGGAAACACTGCATGGTTCAAAATTGGAAAGGGTGTATGCCAGGGAAGTGTCCTATCTCCATACCTTTTCAATCTATATGCGGAACAGATTATCCAGGAGGCTGGGCTTTATGAGGAGAAATGTGGCATCAGGATTGGAGGAAGACTCATCAACAATCTGCATTATGCAGATGACACAACCCTGCTTGCTGAAACTGAGGAGGACATAAAGCACTTGCTGCAGAAGGTCAAGGACTGCAGCCTTCAGTATGGATTGAAGCTCAATATCAAGAAAACAAAGATTCTCACCAATTGGCCAACTGGCAACATCATGATAAATGGTGAAGAGATTGAGATTGTGACAGCTTTAGTATGCTTGGCTCCACAGTCAACACTCTTGGCACCAGCAGCCAGGAAATTAAAAGACATATTGCTTTGGGAAAGTCTGCTGTCAAAGTACTGAAGAGCAACGGCATCAGTCTGGAGACTAAGGTGTGCCTGATATAGGACATGGTCTTTACAATCACTTGCTATGCATCAGAGAGCTAGACAATGACTCTGGATGATAGAAGGAGAGTTGATGTCTTTGAGCTGTGGTGCTGGAGAACAGTATTGAATATACCATGGACTGCTAAGAGAACAGACAGTTTCATCCTGGAGAGGGTGAAACCATTTTGCTCCTTAGAGGCAAGGGTTCTGAAGCTTCATCTAACATACTTTGGATAAATTGCAAGAAGGGACCAGTACTTGGAAAATGTCATCATGCTTGGGAGCGTGGAGGGACAGCAGAGAAGAGGAATCCTCTCTGAGATGGATTGATTCAGTGACTGGAGTGATGCGGGTGGACGTGTCAGAGACAGTGAGATTGGCACAGGATAGAGTGAGGTTTAGGGCTATTGTACATAGGGTTGCTATGAGTCGCAGGCAACTCAACGACACATAACAACAACAATATATCATAAAATTCAGCATGTTAAAGTATGTTCAGGAGGTTGTTCAAATGCCTAACATCAGATCACTTCATCACCACAAAAAAAACCCCACAACACTCCCCATCACTCCCCATCCCACCCCTGCATGCCGCTGACAACCAGAGACCTATTCTCCTATTCTTACGCATCCACATGGCAAAGTCAGGCAATGGCTAGGGAAGCCATATGAACAATAAACCACTAACACCACACAGTTTACAGATACAACACATGTTGTTTATCCATCCATCCATCCATCCATCCATCCATCCGTCATTAAACAATTGGTTTCTTTCCTCCTTTTGGACAATTATCTATTTTCCGAGCTTGATTTTTATGCAAGATTTCCTTTAAACAGAGATCGTTGGATAAAAAGAAGTATAAATCTGTCTCAGGGGAAACTCTTTATTTCAGGAATTAAAGATGCTGGCTGTTGATTGCCTGAATCTCCATTTATTATTATTATTAGACTTGATTCCCTCCCTGACTAATATGACATCTGACTTGAGGACCTGACCTCTTTTTGTAGTAGCACTCCACAGTTCATGACGCAGAGCCATATGCAATGCACACCAGCTCATGGAAATGCTGTATTTGCCCTCATGGGGGCCCTGACTTTTCATCTCACTGCACCATCATACCTCCTACCAAGCTGCCTCTCCCTCTCCTCTGCCTGTCCAAATCCTCTATCCATTTTTTAGAAAAGTCTCATGACCATAAAAAGGTCTAGGCCTACTAATGCATGGCCCAGTCTCTTTGCAAAACCAAAATGATCTGCTTGTTCCAGGAAGCCTTGCTAGATGCACAGCTTCTGTGTCCATACAGGAGGAAGGCTTGGAACACACCTATAAACCTTGCAGCCTGCTAGAGTTCTTTCCTTTTTCTTTTGAATCCACCAGCCCTCCAAAGACTTGTTTTTCCCTCTAATGAAGGATGTTCAGTATTCCCCTTCATTATCTCAACTCAACAGCATTGATTCTTTCCCTGTCATCCTTATTAATTATACAACTCTGAGATGCATAGCAGGTGATTGAAAAGACCATAGCTTAAATCAGGCACACCTTGATCTTTAAACTGACATCATTGCTCTTCAGGACTTCTGAGAGGCATTGCTCTTCAGGACTTCTGAGAGGAAAGCAGACTTTTCTAATGCAAAGCATCTCCTGATGTCCTGACTGCTGGTATCAAGGGTGTTGATCGTGGATCCAAGTAAGATGAAATTGTTGATAACATCAATCTTTTCTCCATCTGTCATGATGCTGCCTCTTGGTCCAGTGGTACAGATTTTTATCTTCTTGATGTTGAGAGGCAATCCATATTGAAGGTTTTAGTCCCTGATCTTCTGCAGAGGACGGCCCTCAAGGAGATGGATTGACGTAGTGACTGAAGCAATGTGCTCAAGTATGCCACAGATGATGAGGGTGGCACAAGATAGTATGTGTTGTTCATAAGGTCGCTATGAGTCATACCCAGCTCGATGGCACCTAACAAAAAAAACCTAAGCCAGAGGGGGAAGTTACTCTGGGTCCAGAGAGCTCACCATTGGCAAAGAGGTCAAGCAGAGTATGGCTTATTGTGCTCCATTCACTTCAGAGTAGAAATGCTGGAAAATGGAAAAGGTAGCACAGTCAGTTGGGCATCTTTCGAGGTGGTGACAAGGCTTGGAGGTGAGCTGGAGAAGGGGGCGGAGCTAGGTCTGATATAATGTGTTCCTGGTCCTCATTTTCCTGACAGAGAAACACAACACGCCACTGTAGAGAAGATTCCAATCAATCATCCAACATCAAGTGGCCAAGTGAGAAGCTCTGTCATCTTAAAAGGGATGCTACGCCATTGCCTACTTTCTCCTTTTGAATCATTTCCTCCACGTGTGTTGGCCCCACAGAAAAGAACCCGAGGAGAGAGATCACAATGTTTGAGCCGTCTTTCTCCAGCTTGCAGCGATAAATATACTCAGGACATAAAGTGGCAAAGCTACTGAGGCCTCATAATTACCCAGGTTATGTCACGCTTTTGATTAGAAAATGCAATTATGTTTATAGTGTTATAATTTCACCTGCCTCGGTGCCTTTGAGGAAATTGAAAGAGAATACAGCTTCTGGAGCGAGTTGCCCTTGCTAATCAGTTGATTCATGTCTCCTGAAACTCTCATTCCACTTACGTTAATGAAGCGATGCTACTTCTCAGTGGCTTTCCGCTTTCACCCGTTCTCAGGGAAAACGGGTGCAATTTCCTTTCTTTTCTCTTTTTTTCTTTGAGTAGAAAAAAAAAAAAAAGAAAATCTGTCATCTGTAAACATAACAAAGCTGGTTTGTCCTAATCGCAGTCACTCTTTGTTGACTCATAGTGAGTCTATAAACAGCAGTTCTAAATACTGCCCTATCCTAAGGATGAGAGACTAGGAATAGACGCACTTTTGAATTGTAGTATAGGAGAAGAGCACTGATCATCCCATGGATTGCCTAAACACAAACAAGTTTCTTTTGGAGGAAATGCAAACAGGGTGCTCCTAAGAGGCTAGGATGGTGAAACTTTGTTAGCATACTTTGAGCATGGTGTCAGGAGTGGCTAATCCTTGGGGAAAGGACGTCCTGCTGGGAAAAGTGGGAGGTCAGAGAAAGAGGGAGCCCCACAACAAGATGGATTGACGTCGTGACTGTAACAATGGGCTTGCACATGTCTGAAATCACGAGTGATACTATATTCCTAAAGAACTAACCCTTGGGCACACAGGCGGTCCTGCGGCAGCATCATCGCAGCATGATCCGAGCCACGCGGAGCAGCTCAGCAGCCTTGTGGAAGCAGCACAGTGAAGTGGGCTCCGCCTTCATGCAGACCCAGCAGCTGCACGCAGCCATGGCTGACACAGTCCTGGAGCACACGCGCTGCCTGGATATCGACTGTGCGCCCATCACAGGCCGGAACACTGGCATCATCTGTACCATCGGCCCAGCTTCCCGGTCAGTGCAAATGTCGAAGGAAATGATTAAGTCTGGAATGAATGTGGCTTGTATGAACTCCTCTCCAGGAAGTCAGGAGTACCATGCAAAGACCATCAAGAACATATGCACAGCCATAGAAAGCTTTGCTTCTGACTCCAACTCTACTGACCAGTGGCTGAGATTCTGACGAGGCTCATCAAAGGCTGCGGCACCCCGCTGGAGCTCAAGAAGGGAGCCACCCCCCAGATCACTCTGTATAGCACGAACATGGACAAGTGCGGCATTAGTGGGTCGGGACAACAGGGAAGAAAATCAAAGTTCTGGTGGCACATGACTATTTTAAAAGACCCTGATTCGGTGGAGTAGTAAATCAGATGCTGACTGTCCATCATCTGGCTCCACTCAAACAAAGGAAGAATGAGGGGTGCAGGACTGCTGGAGGCCCTGTGCTTATTTAATGCCAAAGGCCAGTGATTCCCTCTCCTTTGCGTTCAGTTCCTGTGGAAGATTTAGGGCTGGCCTGCAGTTAGGAGACAGAGGAAGAGCCAGGCCAAAGGCATGGGGCAGTGGTTCAAGGGTAAGCAGAGTGGCCTTGGCCCTTAATTGCTTCTGCAGCCCTCCAGCCTCCCCGTTCTCACCTTGTTTGTGTATTGGGCACTTCTGTTTCCTGTACTCCACTCAGCTGTTTCTCAGACCAACGCTCTACTCTCCACCTTCCATTTTCCCCACTACAGCCACTTCCAGGCCTATTGCTATAGGGCCTACATGTATGTCAATAAAAAACAGCTGAAGAAGTAGAAGGAAAAAAAGAACTAATCCTCTCATAGTCTCTAAGAGCCCTGGTGGAATAGTGAATTAATTGTTGTTAAACAAAAAGTCATAAGTTTGAAACCACCACACAAAAAAACTCGTGGACCGAAAGTGATGCTATCAAGCGAAAGGTGGGTGACTCTAACCCGTGACCCTAACGCCTGTCTTTAATTGTTTTTGGTGAAACATTCCTCTAGGTCGTATAGCCCTGGTGTGTCCACTTGCCATACAGACGTAACTTGTGGCCGCTGTGAAGCTCAATACCGTGACACCGATGTGTTAAGTGAGAAAACAGTTACCCATGGTTGACAGTGTTTGGTGGAGCTCCCTAATTAAAACAAGCTTCGAAGCAGGAGTGGCATCCACTTCCACAAATAGCTTGCCTCTGGAAAGCCTATGAACCTGGAGAAAGGATGAAAGACACACAAGTATCGAGGACTTTTGTTCATAGGGTTTCTATGAGTTGCCTATGACTCGACGGCACTTTACAACAACAACAGCATGGGTTTATGAATTGGAATCTGCTCACACGAGCTGATGGTCACGTATTTCTCACACAGAGCTGCTGGCAGATTCAAGCTGCCAGCCTTTCAGTTCACAGACCAATACTCAACTACAAAGTCACTGTTGTGTGCTATCAAGTCAAGACTGACTCATAACTGGATAGCATTATGCTGAGTGAACTAACTCAATCTCATAGGGAAAAATACTGCATAAGAGCATCATCGTAAAAATAGAAGGATAACTAGTAAAACATATATGGGGACCAGAGTGGGGGGAAACACTGAGAGCACAGGGGTGAGGATGAGTAGGGCGAAATCACAGTGTTGTACAATTTGGTAGGTGGAGGGAGGAGATAGGGAAAATGAGAAAGATCAGGGGAGGACCTGAAAAGACAAAGAGCAAGGCCCAATGGTGAGTAATTTTATAAAACATAATGCATGGAAATGATAGTTTGAAACACAATGTGAATGAAGAATGGTGTGAAAAACCAATGTATATGAACTTTGTAAGCAAACCAATATAATTTTTTTAAAAACTTTTTCATTATTTTGTGTGTGTGTGTACCGTCAAATCGTATCTGGAAATGGAAGGTGGAGGGTAGAGCGTTGGTCTGAGAAACAGCTGAGTGGAGTACAGGAAACAGAAGTGCCCAATACACAAACAAGGTGAGAACGGGGAGGCTGGAGGGCTGCAGAAGCAATTAAGGGCCAAGGCCACTCTGCTTACCCTTGAACCACTGCCCCATGCCTTTGGCCTGGCTCTTCCTCTGTCTCCTAACTGCAGGCCAGCCCTAAATCTTCCACAGGAACTGAACGCAAAGGAGAGGGAATCACTGGCCTTTGGCATTAAATAAGCACAGGGCCTCCAGCAGTCCTGCACCCCTCATTCTTCCTTTGCTTGAGTGGAGCCAGATGATGGACAGTCAGCATCTGATTTACTACTCCACCGAATCAGGGTCTTTTAAAATAGTCATGTGCCACCAGAACTTTGATTTTCTTCCCTGTTGTCCCAACCCACTAATGCCGCACTTGTCCATGTTCGTGCTATACAGAGTGATCTGGAGGGTGGCTCCCTTCTTGAACTCCAGCGCGGTGCCGCAGCCTTTGATGAGCCTCGTCAGAATCTCAGCCACTGGTCAGTAGAGTTGGAGTCAGAAGCAAAGCTTTCTATGGCTGTGCATATGTTCTTGATGGTCTTTGCATGGTACTCCTGACTTCCTGGAGAGGAGTTCATACAAGCCACATTCATTCCAGACTTAATCATTTCCTTCGACATTTGCACTGACCGGGAAGCTGGGCCGATGGTACAGATGATGCCAGTGTTCCGGCCTGTGATGGGCGCACAGTCGATATCCAGGCAGCGCGTGTGCTCCAGGACTGTGTCAGCCATGGCTGCGTGCAGCTGCTGGGTCTGCATGAAGGCGGAGCCCACTTCACTGTGCTGCTTCCACAAGGCTGCTGAGCTGCTCCGCGTGGCTCGGATCATGCTGCGATGATGCTGCCGCAGGACCGCCTGTGTGCCCAAGGGTTAGTTCTTTAGGAATATAGTATCACTCGTGATTTCAGACATGTACAAGCCCATTGTTACAGTCACGACGTCAATCCGTCAATCCATCTTGTTGTGGGGCTCCCTCTTTCTCTGACCTCCCACTTTTCCCAGCAGGACGTCCTTTCTCCAAGGATTAGCCACTCCTGACACCATGCTCAAAGTATGCTAACAAAGTTTCACCATCCTAGCCTCTTAGGAGCACCCTGGTTGCATTTCCTCCAAAAGAAACTTGTTTGTTGTCTGTTCCATCCCTTCTTCTCCAGCAGAGCATCTGTCAATAAAAAATTTTTTAAAAAAACCAATCGAACCAAAAAACCCCCTGACTTGTAGTTTTCAGAGTCCATAAATCAGGCAGGAGATTACCCAACCAGAAGAGCAGTTGTTGGATTTGAACTGCGTGTCTTTGGGATTGCTGCGCGTATTAGTAAGGTTTTTAAAAATTCAGCCGTATGTGCAATGTTTTCTGACTTCCTTAAGCCAATTTACTTGCCAGGTCTTAGTGGCTTTCTAAAACACCCACTGTGATGGAGCACCCTCTAGCGGCCTTGATGTTCATTACCTAGTCTCATGAAAATGAACCATAAATGTGCCTTCGTGGATTTATAAACATCAAGGGCCTGGGGGTTCGTTAATCTTAGATAAAGTTAATAAAGTCTTATTAATTTTAAAACTTCTAATAATAATTTCTTAGTCAACTTTTCCATAAAATACATGTTCTGGGCATTTATTAGAAAAATCTATGGTTCAAAGAGACAAAATTACATTTTAAATTAAAACATAAATTATATAGAGCATTTCAATTGCACATGAAATCTTTAGAGCAGTTATTCGTGGGATGAAACGGAAAAAACGTGGAATTACTCAAAAGGACAGTGCAATAGTTGTTCGGGCTGGGCCGTAGGAAACCTGGGGTTTTTACTAGCAACCGTGGTTGTGAGGTGTAGGCCAATTGCATCATATCTGTGGGCCCCCGTTTCCTCAGCTTTGCCGTTCTTTGATTAAATATACATTTTGTTTCCTTTTTTGGTCTGTTTTAGGCTTGCAGAAAAATTGTGGAAAGTATAGTATAGAGAATTCCTAGTCATTGTCCTCCACCTTTTGCAAACACACGCAGAGGAATCATTGATGCCTTTGAATTCCGGGGATGGGGAGAAATGCTGGCTATCCTGTGGACTGCCGGGAGCATAAACACATCTACCTTACATGGAATACAGTCAGAATCCTCCTTAGAAGCGAGGGTCAAGCTTTTTGTGTCATGTGCTTTGTCCATGTTCTGCAGAGGGACCAGTCCTTGGAGAAACACATCTTGCTTGGTAAGAGGATCAAAGGAAAAAGAAGAAAACTTTCCAAGAGATAGCTTAACACAGTGGCTGTGTCAATGGACTCAGGCATGGAGTGACCAGGACAATGCAGGATGAGGCTGTGTTTCCTTCTGTTGAACTGAGGATCACTATGTTGGTGTTGGAATCAACTCCATGGCACCCAACGACTCTCTTGCACACCTTATATCCCTGTGGTATATGTCTTACAACTGATGAACCAGTATTGATATATTATTATAAGTTAATTTTTCACATTAGGGTTTATGCTTTGCGTAGTATTGTGGGTTTTAAGAAATTCATAATGTCATGTGCCCACCACCTCAGGATCACATAGAATAGTTTCACAGTCCTAAAAATGCCTTCGGTTGCACTATTCTATTCACTCTTCTTTCCCTGAACGCTTGGTAACTACTGATCGTTTCTGTATCATTTTACCTAGTCAAGATAAAATGACAGAGTGCAGAAATTATCAAACAGTATCACATGCGAGCAAAATTCTGCTGAAAATTATCCAAAAAACAACTGGAACAGCACATCAACAGAGGACTGCCAAATGTGCAGGCTGGGTTCAAAAGGGGTCGTGGTACTAGGGATATTATAGCTAATGTTAGATGAATCTTGGCTGAAAGCAGAGCATACCAGAGGAATGTCTATCTATGTTTCATTGACTATGCAAAGATATTTGACTGTGTGGATTACAGCAAACTGTGGCTAACTCTGAGAAGAATGGAAATTCCAGAACACTTAATTGTTTTTTTTAGCTTTTATGAAATCTATACTTGGTTCATAGGGTCTTTATGAATTGTTCACGAGTCAACGGCACTTATCTCCACACATTTTCAATCTATATGCAGAACAGATCATCCAGGAGCCTGGGCTCTATGAGGATGAATATGGCATTAGGATCAGAGGTGGTTGTTGTTGTTGTTATGTGCTGTTGAGTTGCTTGCGACTCATAGTGACCCTATGTACAACAGCCCTAATCTAAATCCTGCTCTATCCTGTGCCAATCGCACTGCCTCTGACACACCCATCCCGATTACCCCAGTCACTGAATCAATCCATCTCATAGAGGGTCTTCCTCTCTTGTGCCATCCCTCCACCCTCCCAAGCATGATGTCCCTCTCCAAGGACCTGTCCCTCCTTGCAACATGCCCAAAGTATGTCAGACAAAGCCTCAGAATCCTTGCCTCCAAGGAGTTGCTTGGTTTAATCCTCTCCAGGATGATGTTTGTCTTCTTGGCAGTCCGTGGTACATTCAATACTCTTCTCCAGCACCACAGCTCAAAGGCGCCAATTCTCCTTCTGTCCTCCCTAGTCATTGTCCAACTCTCTGATGCATAACAAGTGATTGCAAAGACCATGGCCTGTATCAGTCTCCAGACACCATTGCTCTTGAGTACTTTAGAGATGTCCCTAACTGCAGACTTTCCCATCGCAATACGTTTTTTGATTTCCTGACTGCTCGTGCCAAGAGTGTTGACCGTGGAGCCAAGCAAACTGAAGCTGTGAACAATCTCAATCTCTTCGCCATCCATCCTCATGCTACCAATTGGTCCAGTGGTGAGAATCTTTGTCTTCTTGACATTGAGCCTCAGTCCATACTGAAGGCCGCAGTGCTTGACCTTCTGCAACAAGTGCATGAGGTCCTCCTCAATTTCAGCAAGCAGGGTTGTGTCATCGGCATAATGCAGATTGTTAATAGACTCATCATTAATCTGCATTATGCCGATGACACAACCCTGCTTGCTGAAACTGAGGAGGACTTGAAGCACTTGCTGCCGAAGTCCAAGGACTGTAGCCTTCAAAACAGATTGAAGCTCAATATCGAGAAAACAAAGATTCTCACCACTGGGCTGACTGGCAGCATCATAATAGATGGTGAAGAGATTGAGATTTTTAACAGCTTTGGTTTGGTTGACTCCACAGTCAACACTCTTGGCACCAACAGGCAGGAAATCAAAAGATGTATTGGGAAAGTCTGCTGCCAGGAACCTCTCCACAATACTGACAAGCAACAATGTCAGCCTGGAGACTAAGGTGTGTACGATCCAGGCCACAGCCATCACAAATACTTGCTATGCATCAGAAAGCTGGACAATGACTAGAAATGACAGAAAGATAATCGATGCCTTTGAACTGTGGTGCAGAGTATTGTATATACCATGGACTGCTAGGAGAACAAACAGGTTCATACTAGAGAGGGTGAAACCAGGCTTCTCCTTGGAGGCAGATTCTGAGGGTCTGTCTGAAAAACTTTGGGCATGTTGCAAGGAGGGACCAGTATTTGGAGAGGGACATCATGCTTGGGAGGGTGGAGGGACGGTGCAATAAAGGAACCAGATTCTTCCAATTTCCCTCACCCACCCATCAAATTGTACAACCCCATGATTAATCACCCCTCCCTTACCATCTTCATCCCTCTGCTTTCATCCTCCCCCTCCCCTTGGACCTTCATACTCATTCTACCATAATGGTTTTATACAATATTTGTCTGTCACTCAGCATAATGCTCTCCAGTCCCTTCCAAGTTAGATAATAATTCGCAAAATCATTGCTCCTGTGTGCTGCATTGTATTCCATTATGTGAGCGTACCGTAATTTCTCAATCTATTCATTTGTGGTTGGACATTTGGGCTGTTTCCATGTTCTTGTGGTGGTGAATAATGCTCCTGTGAACACTGGTGTACAAGTCTCCATTTGTGCCTCAGTTCTCATATTCTCAGGGCATATTCCAAGCAGTGGAATAGCTGGATCATACGGAATCTCTATGTTTAGCTTTTTGAGGAAGCGCCAAAATGCCTTCCAGAGTGGCTGTACTATTGTACAATCCCACCAACAATGTATAAGAGTTCCTTTCTCGCCACATCCTCTCCAACATCCATTACTTGCTGCCCTGTTAAACTCTGCCATTCTTAACTGGAGTGAGATGGTACTTCATTGTGGTTTTGATTTGCATCTCTCTTATTGCCACTGATTTGGAGCATTTCTTCATGTGTCTGTTTGCCATTCGAATATCTTCCTCTGTGAAAATTCTTTCCATGTCTTTCGCCCATTTTGTACTTGGGTTAACAGTCTTTTACTGTGTAGGCCCGGGAGTATTCTGTAAACTTTCATTATGAGACTCTTGTCTGAAATGCTATTACCAAATGTTTGCTCCCAGTCAGTTTCCTCCAATCTTGATGCTACATTCTTCTTCATATAGTTGAACTCTTCTCAAATTATTTGTTCAGCATACAGATTAAATAGGTGAACTACCCTGATTTACACTTTTCTTGATTTTCAAACCACACAATATCACCTTGTTCTGTTCAAATGACTACCTCTTGGTTCATACAGGTTCTGCATGAGCACCATTAAATGTTCTGGGATTTCTGTTCTTCACAATATTATCTGTAATTTATTACAATCTACACAGTTGAATGTCTTTGCCTAATCAACAAAACACAAGTGAGCATCTTTTTGGTTTTCTCTGCTTTTTAGTCAAGATCCATTTGACATGAGTAATAATAGCGATTGTTCCATGGCTGCTTCTGAATTGTTTAAATTTCTGACTGGTTTCCACTGACATACTGCTCCAGCTGTTTTAAAATGATTTCTAGCATTTTTTTTATTTGCATGTCACACATTAAAGCACATGGTAAATGGAGAGATAGTTGAAGTTTTCAAGAATTTTACTTGGATCTACAATAAACACTTATGGAAGCAATAGTCAGGAAACCAAATGATTTTGTAATGTATTGTATTAAGTAAGCCTGCTGTCCAAAACCTCTTAAAAATACTAAAGAGCAAGGATGTAACTTCAAAGACTAAGGTTCATCTGACCCAAGTCATAGTACTTGCAATTGCTTCCAATGCATGTGAATGTTAGACAAAGAATAAGGATGAACAAATAATTTATTCCTTTGAATTGTGCTGGCAAAGATTATTGAAAAACCATGAACCGCCTAAAGGACGTGCGCGTGCGTGCGCGCGCGCGCGCGCACACACACACACACGAATTAGTGCAGCCAGAGTACTCCTTTGCAGCCAAGATGGTAGGACTTTCTTTCACATATTTTGGGCACGCTCTCAGAATATTCGTATCACTGGAAAAGGGCAAAATTCTTGGGAAAGTGGAAGTCACATAGTATTTCATTGTGTGAATGTACCATAGCTTATTCACCATTCATTGTTTAATGGACGCTGAGTTGTTTCTCTTGCTATTGTAAATAATGCTGCAATGAACATGAGTGCACATATAATATCAAATAAATTTTGTAAATATTTTCTTGTAATGTGTGGCCTTTCTTCAGTCTTTTAATTGTCATTCACTGAGAATAATTTTCATTTTAATGAATTTTAATTTTCCCCAAGGATTGTGCTTTGATATTGTATCTTAAAAATCATCACAAAACACTGTTACTTGGATTTTTATGTTGTCTTCTATAAGTAGTAGGATTATGCATCTTTTATTTAGGTCTGTTACCTATATTTCATTCTTTTTTATGAATATAAGCTCTTTCTCTAGATTACTTTTTGCATGTGAGAATCCAGTTGTTCCAGCACCATTTTTTCCCCTCCATCAAATTGCCTTTGCTCCTAGGTCCTATAGTTTAAATCTACTTACTCTTATTATTTGTGTTTAAGTCTGTTTTTTGTACTCTCTATTCTGTTTCACCATCCATTTTAAAGATCTCATCACCAAGAAAACAAAAATTCTCACCATAGTACTTCGTGAAGCCGCTGACCTATCAGGTCTCTATTTAACATACAGGTGTTGAATCAGAATAGACTCATAGCTGACCCTCTGGTAGATCAGCAGAGGCAATAAAAGGCATGAGAAGAGACTGCCCATCTTTCCTCTGCAGAGCACCTGGTGGATCCAAACTATGTGCTTTTGAGCTAGCAGAACAACTCCTTACCACTAAGTCACCAGAGCATTCATGAGGGACACTTGTATCCAAGTGGGGCCATATGGCTAGCTTTTGTCAAAGAAATGTGAGCAAAAGTGACATATATACTTTCTAGTCAGGGTAGGTTAAGTGTTAGGTTTGTCCTCTTTGTTCTTTTCCGTGTCTGCAAACGTATGACAATTTGACAGCAAGATGACAGTCACAGGTGGAAGGAAGCAGCGCTGAGTTACTGACTGGAAACGAGCTGCCCATGAGAGCCAGCTAACAGCCAACTAACCCTGGCCGCCTGCCCTGGACTTGGTACCAGCAGGAAATCAACTTGTATTATGTAAGGCACTGAAATGGCAGACCGATTTGGTGTCATTATACCATCTCTCAACTATTCAACTCAGGAATAAAATTTGAAGCCCTGCACAAAAACAGAAAGGAAGGGGCAGGCAGGCAGAGAGAAAATGGAGGAAATAAGTTGGGGGGGCATGGTGAAGAGCTTTGTCCACTCTGTTTTTAGGAAACTAGTTCTCTCTGTTCTAAGAAAGGTCTTAGATGCTACACAAACAGATAGGACTTACACAATCTTCTGGTTAGTTCTTACAGGCATAAGGAAGTTAAAAGTTCTTACGGGCATAAGGAAGTTCAATCTATTCAGTGTTTCTGGAACTGAATAGAGAATGTTCAATGGTATTAAGTAATTGATCTAGCCATTGCTGTTATTAGGTGCCATCAAGTCAACTAGGACTTCTAATGACCTTTTGAACAATGGATCTGAACCTTGTTCTATCCTGCGTGGTCCACACCATTTGCTATGCTCACAGCCATTAGTCGCTGTCCATCATCTTGTTGGCAATGTCTTCTTCCTCTGACCCTCCACCTTTCCCAGCATGATGTCTTTTCCCAAGAATTGGCCCCTCTTGACAACATGCCCAAAACATGTGAGACAAAGTTTCACTATCCTTACCTTTAAGGAGCACCCCGGTTGTACCTCCTCCAAGAAAGACTTGTTCTTTTGACAGTCTGTCCACGAGATACTCAGTTCCCTTCTCCAACCCCACAGTGTTTATTCTGGATTTGCTGTATCAGTTTAGCAGGTTCCTAATACCTAGGTCATGTGAATGAACTGTGAATGGGATAGATAGTAGGAACTTGGTGACCTAATTAATACAGCAGACCTACAGTAAACATTCCATTTGCTGATATTTTCCAATCCTATATTTTAGGGATCTTTTAATACAAGTGGGATGAAAAAACTTCCCTGCTTATCCTAATAGTACATATTAATGTTATTGACAAATCTTGTTTTAGATGTTATGTGCCGTCAAGTCGCTTGCAACTCATAGCGACCCTATGTACAACAGCCCTAAACCCTGCTCTATTCTGTGCCAATCACACTGTCTCTGACACACCTATCCCGATTACCCCAGTCACTAAATCAATCCACCTCATAGAGGGCCTTCCCCTCCTGAACTGTCCCTCCACCCTCCCAAGCATGATGTCTCTCTCCAAGGACTGGTCCCTCCTTACAACATGTCCAAAGTATGTCAGACGAAGCCCCATAATCCTTGCCTCCAAGGAGCAGCCCGGATTAACCCTTTCTAGGATACCCTCAATACTCTTCTTCAGCACCACAGCTCAAAGGCATCAATTCTCCTTCTATCCTCCTTAGTCATTGTCCAACTTGGTTTAGATAGCAGAAAAAAATATATGGGAGACAAAAACAAATATTCTACTAATGCTACAGGGAAAATCCTGACATATTTAAGCCTAGTATTCTATGGGAAGATAATTGAGAATCAGTGATGTAGAAAACTATTATCAGGAGTTAAGAGGGGAAAAAAAGTAGTACAAACTGAATTGTTTGTCAATGCTGATCTCTGAAAACAGAGCCAAGTTTAATGCTGGCTATTATTAAAAAAATATAGCAAATGTTTAATTAGTAAGAGCTCAGAACCACCATCTGAAGGCATCAACTTTCAATAAGATAAATTCCTCATGGAATTAGAATGCTCAGGACTTCACTATCCTTTGCCCTCTAAATTACTATCATTTAGGGTCCCTAAGTTCAAATTGGTTCTGTCAACAAGATAATGAACATGCCTGTACTATTATGAAGGAAATTAGCTTGTAAAATTACAAATTTAAGGGGTGCATAATTCATCTAGTAACTTCTAGGAACCAATTCCCAGAAATAGTATTGCAAGTGTGCAGTAAGGAAATAAAATTGATAGGAAAATAGAAACCCAAGGTTCATTAATTAAAAACAATCAAATTAACAATGGTAAATCTGTACAAAGGAATATGATGTATCTTCTGCAAAGCATGAGTAGATCTGTATGTGCTGAAATGGAAAATATACCCTCAATGAAATAATTACAAGAAGTTGTGGACATATAGTGTGATCATGTTTTTTAAAAGTATAGACTTCGTATGATTAGAAAGACTGGAATACTAAAGACCAGTTAATACTGATTTTAGGTTATTTCCTGGGCTGTTAATTGAAAGGTTGGCAGCCTGAATCCATCAGACCCTCCATGGCAGAACCATGGACAGTCTCCTTCCATAATGATTTGCAGCCTTGGAAACTCCATGAAGCATAGTTGTCAGGTTTGACTTGGTGGCAGTGGACGCAGTTCGAGGCCACCAGCCGCTCTGCGGGAGGATGGGCAATCTCCTCCCACGTTATTAAAATGCCTCTGAGGGTCACTTAAGGGTCCATTCTCACTCTATGGTACACAACATACTCTGCTGTAGGCAGAGAATTCACTTTTCTCTGAGTATTTCTCTTTCCTTATTTCCACATGTATGCCAAGGTCATTCTCCCCATGTTCCCTCAAATGACATTCTTGACAGCACAAAGGAACAATCCCTGCCAGGCTACTTAAGGTAATCTCTTCCATGAAACTAACCTCACCACTCACATGCCAGGATACTCTCATTTTAACCACCCACCACCCTCAGAAGCCCTCAAAGAATCACCAGTTCCACTCTGCACTTCAGTGTCTTACCTATTCACACTGGGTTTTGTCTGTTTAACCACTTGTCAGGCTTATTGGGAAAATAAACTAAAATTTGTCCATTTTTGTGTTCCCTCCAGTCTTCTATATAGTAGATAGATGTTCAGTAAGTGGTTCAGTGCTTTATGATTTAAATTAGGAAAAGGTCAAACGATTACCATTTTATTTTCAACATTTTATTTACATGAAATCTTTAGTATGCTTCTCATTAATTTTTAACACGATAAAATCAGAATGTTTAATATGCCACCATTATAATAAGTATGGAAGGGAGATATCAATTATTTTGAGGAAAATATTTCATCATTCTGTAAACACTAATATTTACAATAATATCTGATATAAATATGTACAACATGGCATCATCTTTAAATGTACAAAATAGCTCAAATCATTATACTTTATTACAGACTATGCATTTAGAAGTCCATAAACACTAGTCAACATCTGGGAGAAATAACAGCAACTGGCTTATCATTAATCAAACAGAATATCCAGCGAACTTAGGCAAAGCATGTAATTACATGTCAGATATATTCAAATTTGTAGACAGAGGGTTGACCCATTTAAATCATGCTAGAATCTAAATACTGTTTTATAAATCATAGGTTGAAACAAGTGTTTTGTGATCATCTATGAAGCAGAAAAATAAACTATAAATCTGTATTTTATAATTTCTATTCCTAAGACCCTACTGTAGGACACCTCAAGGATAGCAAATCAGGCGTCCCTCAGAAAAAAAGGAAAGTTCTTATAAATATTTAAGGGGAAAAAATGAAAAATCACCTACATAGTATGAACTAATTTTATATTCTCTCATTTAGTTCCAAATGGGGCAACAGTATAGCTTTTGTGGGATATGTTTATTTTCTTCTGATTTAGTAGGGACAATACTTTTATTTTCTTGTTCTTGTTCCAAAAAGCAGTTACACAGTTTAAATGAGATTCAGAAAACGCCAAAGAATACAAAGATTAAATGGAAAAAAGTTAATGCCCAAAAATAAATTTACATTATTTTCATAGTGAATTTTCCAGAAATACAAAATATGGCATTCATTTGTGATTTGTTATATTTTGTATTAGGCTTGATGAAATAAGAGTATAAAACCATGTGCTTTTCTTTGTGCTTATGTAAAGTTTTCCTAAATGCTGTAAAGTATGCCTCTAAATTGGTCTTGAACTATTGGCAGAGAAAGGTATAGGTAAAACAGCACTTGGGTACCCTGGCTGAATCAACTGCTGAGAAAGCACCGATAGGAAGCCTTAGGAGACTTGAGGATGAATACAGGAGTGGCTACATTACATTATGTCAACAGTCCATATGGTTCTTCTGTACATACAGGACAAAACATCAATTCTAGAGCATTCTGATAGCACTACCTTGTCAAGACAACAACAGTGAGGCAAACAGGAAGAAGGCAAATCAAAGGTGAGAAACCCACACACGTTAACGTGTACAGGGGCTCTGACCCTGCTCGGCATGCTCAGTCCTTACACTTGAGGAAGTTATAAGTTATAGAGAGAAGGCAGCATTTAACAACTTTAAGGAAATATGAATGGGTCTGTTCATCCTCATTCTAGAGACTCTACCTTTTAACACAGAATTAATGAGTTTGTTGGACCTGTATGCTGAGATAAGAAACATAGCAAATGGGGTAAAAGTGAAGGATTTGAGTAAAATGAAGGGAGAAAAAGGAGTGAGATGCTCCCCTTTAAGTATGGCCAGTTAAAAGACGCAAAACTATAGATAATAAGATGCAGAACACAAAAATTCTAGTTGAAGATAAAAAAATACCCTGTCTCCTTATCATTTTGCAGATGAATGGTCCTAAGCAATACTCCTGAGTTTTTGTTAGGCAGAGTAGGACTGGCATGCAGGTCTATAACACCGAGAATGGTTGGTGTGGCAAAGCTGCCCTCGGTCGGCTGTGGCAGGGTCGAACAACGGACTGCTGTTTACCAGTGCTACCCTCCAAACATAGGTAAGGCTCAACAGACACAGAAAGTAAAGTCTATAAACATTTTAGAAAAAAAAATTTTTCTTTTAAAATCAGAAGATAAAACTTTCTGAATAAACAAAATGTTTTAACATCTAACATATTAATTTTATGTAATAAATTATAATCTTAGTATCTGCTTTACAGAGGAAGGAGCCAGGGAAGCTGAAGTGCCTAAACCAAGCAAAGCCAGCTTGCTGCAAATGAGTCAATTCCAAGTCACTGTGACTGTATAACACTGCCCCACAGGGTCTCCAGGGCTGCCATCTTCACGTAGACTGCTCCATCATTCTCTGATCAAATGGATGGTAGGTCTAAACTGTTGATCTTCAGGTAAGCAGCTGAGCACCTGCACCAGCAAGACTCCTGCAAAAACTACATATAGCCCATGAAAGCCTTGACTATAAGGCCAACTTATTTGTTGTTGTTGTGTACTACTGAGGCAGGACTGACTCAAAGCTGACTCTCCAGAGGGCTTTCAAGGCAGCAAATCACACAAGAGTTGACCATCCATCTTTTCCTACGGGGCAGCTTGTAGATTTGAACCATATGCCTTTGGGCTGACAGTGCAATTCCTTACCAATAGGCTACCAGCACTCCATTAAAAATTGAAAAGGGTTCAAAGGCTAACATGATGGAAGAAGGAAGTCAGATTTTGTTGATTATTACACTGAATTTACTTTTCCAGTATCACTTTGACTATATTTTTAATGAGTTATGTGCTGTCAAGTTGACTGACTCGCAGCAACCCTGACAACAATGGATCTGGACCTTGGCCTATCCTATACCACCCTTATCATCTCTGATATACTTGAGCCCACTATTACAGTCACTGTGTCAATCCATCTCGCTGAGGGTCTTCCACTCTTTCACTGACCCTCCACCTTTCCAAGCGTGATGTCCTTTTCTAAGGACTGGGCTCTCCTGTCAACATGCCCAAAGTGTGTAAGATGAAGCTTCATCATCCTTGTCTCCTCATGGAGCACCTTGAATGCACTTTTTCCACGACATATTTGTTCTTTTGGCTGTCTATGGGCTAAGTTAACACTGGCAAAAGCTGAGTGTAGATTTCTGATAGCAAACCAGCAACAACAACAATGTTAAGCTCACTATTTTATAGTCATCACGTAATACAAAGGATCAGGATGGAGACTTAGATGTTTTTAAGTCAGTCTTAACTTGTGTACACATCATTTGTTATGTGGCTGATTCTAACTCATTATGACCCTACTGGACCCCAGAGTTGAACTGTCCCCCTGAAACTGTCTCCTAGGTTGTAATCTGTATAGAAGCTGATAACCAGGTTTTTCTTTTCTGCAAGGCGATTATAAATCCTGACATTTCAGTAAGCAGTTGAGCAGGAAGTTAACCACTTTACCACAGGGCTTCTGGTGTGCACATTATCAGAATTAGTGATTCAAACATCACCTGTCACCTGGCCTCCTGGCCTTCCTGTGGGACACACTCCCTAAGATCTAAACTTCCTCTGTACGCCTCCAAGGCTCACGCTCTGACCATCCTTGTCAACCAATGTTGGCAGTCACAGAAGTGGGCATCTGCAATTGCACTTAAATGTAATTTAGCTATATAACGCGAAAGAAGAGTAGAGGAAGAATGCTAGAAAAGTCAAATCTTAATGTTCTAAAATCACTATATATATATATATAAAATGTGGTTTTCTGGATGATAAGAAATTTATTTATGGCTTTCTGTATTTTAAAAAGTTTCCCCTAAATACGTATACTTTCTTAATCCAAAAAAAAGTATCCAGTAAAAATTATTTTTAAAATGATGCTATTAGTTTATTAAACTTGAAGACTGTCCTATTCAAGTTCCTCCAAAGCTGACTGATTAGGTGGCTGGCTAGTGTCTGTGGATTAGAACTGGTACACAGAAAGACTTCCATCTGAGAGAAGATCTAACTTTAAGATCGCTTAAACCGATCAATACACTGGGAAGATGTTAATCATGAAATAAAAATAAAAAAATAAAATACTATACATTTCCTAGTATCTGTTCTCCTGATGTATAATAAAAATAGACCAAAAGAATGATAGGCAATATAAATGCTGCCTTCCAGAGAATCACAGCCTTGTACTGGAAAGAAACACAGTGGTGACCCCTTGACTGGAGAGGAACAGCCTGAGGCCCTGAAAGGTCATACAGTGATCTAGAACAAAAGTGGTAACAGGAAAAAAAAAGAGATGTGACCTAGAGCTTTTGCACTCATCACTACTATTTTATAAACTGTGTCACTGTTTACCCTAAATGCACAGATTAGTGAAAAAATATTGATAATTTTCTTTAAAAACATGTTAATTTGGAAATGATAATGTGTCAAAATACATAGTTCCAAGTGGGTTGGCCAAAAGTCAGAATGAATCATAAAGTTTTAGACTTGGAAAGATATTGGAAAGTTAATTTAGACTTCAGTTGCACAAGAATAACTAAGATCTAGTGAAGACGAATGCTATTTTCTACGATCATGAGATTGAGACAGGACTGACTCAGGTCACCTAAAACTGACTCACTGCCCCTGCCCACTCATCCACATTCTTCCAAGGAAACGACTGCACCTCAAAGAGAAAAACTACAGTGTCATGTCCAGGTTGAGTATGATACAAAAATAAAACAAAACTGTTGGCAATAGGAATGATTACAAAAAAGGCATTATTTCTTTGGTTAATAGAAATAAAATAGAATCTATAAGATATGCGCCCATTGCGACCCTACATACAGTAGCTCTGCAGCCTGCCCTGTCCTGAGCCAGTCTCACTGATTCTGACACACCAATCCCCATTACTCCAGTAAAAAAGCCCCTGTGAGACAAATGGATAACAATTACTGTAAAACAAAGATTAGCCTAAAAGGGGGCAAAGATATATTAGAGTAATGGAACGGAACATCCAGAATGGAAATGAGAATTTTCCTGAATTGGGTAGAATGCAAAAAATGTCACCAAAAACTTATGGTGGCAACTGTTGAATGTAAAACCAACTGTTGAATAGATCTTCATGGAAAACACAATATTTTAATTTTTTTTAAAGAGTCCTTAAAGGTAAAATATAACTCTTTAGTTTCGTTATTTGAATAATGCATGACTTTGCAGTGTCTCAGGATCATGAATCTTAATACAAATTCTATGTTCTCAATTCTCTAGCTCAAGAGTTAGAAACTGAGGACCAGTAAATAAGTATGGCCTATCCTTGTGACAAGAATCGCTCTTACTTTTAAGAGTTGTAAAAAATACAAAGAAGATTTATCAAACAGAAACTGCAGAGCCAAAATGACACTCTGGTCTTTCACGTAAAATGCATGCCAACTTGTTCTAGTTTCAGGAAGTATGAGAAATTGGGTTGAATATGATTGAAGTCTTGGTTTTTCTGGTTTTAGAATTGAACACTGATTTGGTCAAACTTTACTATAAATTACTGCTTTTTCTTAAGAATAAAGAAAAATCTAGTTTCAGGGTTATGATAAGCTATGATCCACTCAGAAGTGGCTTTAAACACACTAATGCCACTCCTGCTATCTGGTTGGTCCCAAATCACAGCTGACACTGCACTGGGTTTCCAAGGCTGTGGGAGGAGATGGCTCATTTTTCTTTTTCCCGAAGACTGACTGGTGAATTCAAACCTCCAGAGAAGCACAGCCTTTGGGCTAGAACAGCAAGTTTCAATGGAACAAACCACCAGGGTCCCCACACAGACAGTCTAAGGAATTACTAATGTAAATCAAATACATTTACCAAAAAAATCAACAAGAAGATCCATTGTGGACAGCTGAGAAAGTGACATATTCTACAGGACTGTTACAAAATAAAACGAAATCAGACAGCTATGATTAAAATAAATGTAGAAATCTGATTTTCTCGTTTGGACTCTTCCTTCATCTGTTAAAAAGATTTTCTCTGCAGGCCCCATCCTCCCTCCCTCCCTCCCTCCAGTTGTTACAGACCATTAAGTCAGAACCAACTCTTAGATGACCCACCAGCAAGTTTTCAGAGACAGTAAATCACATGGGAAGGGAATGCTCATTTTTCTCCTTCAGAGCAGTGTAACTCCTTACCCACTAGACCACCAGATCTCCTCTAAATGGGGGGCTAGATTTCTTAGATCAGATCACTCACCACACTACATTTGCAACCATAAACAATTTCACAAAAACATGGAAATAATGGAGCACTTCTAAATGAATGAGATACCAATAGTGAAATATAATAAAAAGGCTGATTCAGGGAGTAACAAACATTACAGATCTATTCTCCTTATCTAACAGTAACTTTTACAAGTTTTCGATCTACCACACAGTTTATAATACGTTACTCTATTTTTACATCATACTGAATGGAAGGACAGGAACACTGTGGCATGCCCTAGTTTACGCGATACTCTGATGATGAGTATATGAAGATAAGTCCGTATCTCTTCCTTTTCACAAGGCTTACGTGGTTAGGTCTGATCTGTATAAACTAGAGAAAAAAAAATACCTAAGTTGCTGCTATTAACTAAATTACAAAATTTTCAGGATTATATCTTTCAAAGTATGTTGAATTATGTCAAGACTGAACTATTTTACTTTGAAATAATTACATTAACAATTGCTTTGGACCCATAGTACAATTCTCTTCAGCAACTCCATTCTCACACTTGCTTTTATAATGGGAAAGGAACAAATTTTCTATTCGAGTCAAAAATTCTTCGGCAATGAAGCAATTCGTTACTTTGCCCAGAGTTTTCCTCAGACACTCCAAAAGCTGGTAGAAAAGAAAAGTTTTATGTTTAAACACATAATTGATAAAAGGGCTTACATCACTATTTTACCTGTCTCAAAGCACACATTTGTAAATGATCAAAAGAACAACACTGTATTTGGTTTATAACTGTACATAGGTGGGTACAAAACCACTGCTGACCTCAGAGTAGCTCCTTCAAAATTTTACATAATGAGATAAAACTAAGAATGCACATAAGTTGCCTTTTTTTTTAAAATTCTTTTTTTTGTGTGTATACCATCAAATCGTATTTGACTTGTACAGGAGATTGCCCCTCCCTCTCCAGCAGAGCATCTGGTGGATTTGAACCACACGCCTCTGAGATTGCAGTGTAGCTTCTTGCCACAGGCCACCAGAGCTCCCCATAAGTTGTCTTCTAATTTAGATACATTTTATATATTTTCTTCCTTCTTCTGGAAGTAAGGAACACAAAGAAAAAAAAATACTACAGCATTAAAATCTATGGCATATGTTGGATTCTGCGATTTCAAAATTAAGATGCTAGAGTTTATTTTCTAAGAAATGTGCAAATTAATCTTCCAATAGAAGACAGGAAAAGAAACTAGAAAAGAAGAAAAAGGTATTCAGTAGGCTTAAATTTCTATTCCCAAACTGCTACAGTAAAATGCTGAAATGCCACCAATTTAATGGTCTAAACTCATTATAGAATCAAAATTATAAGTGAAACAAATAATAAAAAACCTGTATTTCTTAAAGAATGTTAATTAAAATGACCATTTAAATCTAACTGCCTATTTGCTAGGTTTATACCAGCATTTTTAAATGTGATCAATTGTTAGGCTAAAATGGAAAATGGTGATTTTGAATTTACTAAAATGAGAAAAATGTTTTTCATTGTGTGCAATAATAATCTGCTGAGAAATTTATCAACTAACACGATTATTCTAACACAGGATTATTTCTATATACAAGCATGGGTAACAAAACACATTACTAATTATCTCCTAGAAATTAATTTTAGAAAAGAAAAAGCAATAAAGGGAACATACAGAAAATGTATCCACAAAGCATTAACCATCATGGGAAAACACAGTGAGATGAATAGCTTTAGAATTTGTGAACAATGGAACCAATTAAAATGAAGGCTGCTTACTTTCTGCAAACAAGTCAGGTCAGAATCTCGGTGAAAGATTTTATCCATGGGGACACTGCTGCAAGAAGAAATACGGAAGGAAAAAACAAAACAAAACAAAACTCAATTAAACAAATTCTATAAGCTAATCAGTTTAGTAATAAACTATCACTTATGTCTTACATCACAATTTTATATTCAACTTGGGCTTTCTCAAAAACATAATGAGAAACACTAGAGATGTGTAATCATCTTAGACATAACACATACCTATGGGACAGCCTGTATTTTTCTATTATCCATCTTGTCTTTTCAAATACTAATCCCCACTGAGGTTCTTCTAACATCTGTTGTACTTCAAATTTGTAAGGTAAACCTAGAAAAGCATAAAGAAGCAAATTCCCATCAACTACCTCCAATCTTCTTTTAATTACTTAAAATTCCCTTCAGTATTTTCATAACCACAGCTTGTCAGACCAGCTGAACGGCACTTTAAACATACTGGGCCTTCATTAAATATTTACTGCCTGATTGAACTTGACCCACCAAGCATATTAATGTTAAGCTATTCATCATAATAAAGAAAAGTAAAAGTGGTATTTAAGTAACAATTCTATTCAAGAGATTGGATAATCACATAACGTATCATTAAAATCAAGAGATAAGCAAAAGGGGGTACCATGAAAACTTATGCTAGAATCACAGGATTAAATCAGGACCATCCTAGACAAAATAAGAGAGACACTGTAATCCTAGTGATAAGCTGTTTTATACAAGTTACAGCACTACTGCAAGGTAAAAAGAATTATTCTCATTTTAAACAGAAAACTGAGTTTGAAGCAAATAAACAACCAACTTAGGATAGGAAAGCCAAGCTAGAATCCCAGCAGGCTGTTTAAGTCTATTAAAGACTAGACTTAGTTAGTCTAACATGGGTTAGAAAAGGTGTGATTAATTCTGAGGAGGGAACATCTACACTTGAGTTAAAGCTGCTACATTTAACTCCAGAAGAAGGGAGTCTAAGGGAAAGATACCATGTGTATAGTTAGAAAAGAGAAAAAAAAAAACCCACAAAACTTGACAAAACAAACCAAAAGATAAACCTGATCTGAAATTTCTCATATAATTTGAAATCCCTAAAAATGTATTTAGAGTATACTGAATGCAAGCTTAATGAATTGACTACCAAGAGTTAGTTTTATAAAGTCAACATGACAATAACAACATTTATAGAGTGTCTGCTCCATGCCAGGCTTCAGGTGCTTCGCATATGGCAAGTCTCTTGACTCTCCCAACATGCTTCTTGCAGTAGTTACCACAGCTTCATTTAAGAAAGAAAATATGAGAACACTAAGGCACAGAGGGAGCTCTGGTGGCCTAGTGGCAAGAAGCTGCACTGCTATGTCAAAGGCATTGGGCAGTCTCCTCCCGTGCATTTTACTGCCTCTGAAAACCCACAAGAGGGCCAGCTATGGGTTGTTCTGACTTGATGGTACACAAAAACAAGGCATAAAAAGTGTGAATAACTTATTTATGGTCATATAAAAAGTTAGTGGTGGACCCAAGCAGCCTACCTTTAAAGCCTAAAGCTTCTTAACCTTAATAGTCAACTGCCTCTCAATTGGGTTTCTACCACCAAATGAGGTTTTTCAAGTAAGTAAAATCCCTCTGGTCATTTTAAAATGAAATTATACTGGACCAAAGAACTATACTATGAACTCAAAACAAATACTAATGTTAATACTCTTCATTCAACAAAAAAAACCTTCTAAGCATCTTACAGATACAAGGCACCTGATTAGATGCTGCTACCTGGGACAAAACCTCAGTGACCCTGCAGGATAGAGCAGAACTGCCCACAGGCTTTCCAAAGCTATAAATCTTTATAGAAGAAGGATGTCTCATCTTTCTCTCTTTGGAGAGACTGGCCAAGTTTTAGTCACTGTCTTTTGGTTAGCAACTGGATGCCAAAAGGGTTGCTAGGAGTAAGAATGGGCTTGATGGCTGTGGTTTTGTGAGTTGTTGTTGTTGTTATGTGCCGTCGAGTCGACAATAGCCCTAAACCCTGCTCTATCCTGTGCCAATCGCACCATCTCCGATACACCCATCCCAATTATCCCAGTCACTGAATCAATCCACCTCATAGAGGGCCTTCCGCTCCTGTGCCGTCCCTCCACCCAACCAAGCATGATGTCCCTCTCAAAGGACCGGTTCCTCCTTACAACATGCCCAAAGTATGTTAGACGGTGCCTCAGAATCCTTGCCTCCAGGGAGCTGCCTGGTTTAACCCTTTCCAGGATGAATCTGTTTGTTTTCCTAGCAGTCCATGGTACTCATAATACTCTTCTCCAGCACCACAGCTCAAAGGCATCAATTCTCCCTCTATCCTCTTAAGTCACTGTCCAACTCTCTGATACATAAGAGTGATAGCAAAGACCATGGCCTGTATCAGACGCACCTTAGTCTTCAGAAAGACACCACTGCTCTTCAGTACTTTGGAGAGGTCCCAAACAGCAGACTTTCCCACGGCAATACGTCTTTTAATTTCCTGGCGACTGGTGCCAAGAGTGTTGACTGTGGAGCCAAGCAAACTAAAGCTGTGAACAACCTCAATCTCTTCACCATCCATCCATCCTGATGCTGCCAACTGGTCCAGTGGTGAGAATCTCTGTCTTCTTGACAGTGAGCCTTAATCCATATTGGAGGCTGCAGTCCTTGACCCTCTGCAGCAAGTGTGTCAGGTCCTCCTTAGTTTCAGCAAGCAGGGGTGTGTCATCTGCATAGCGCAAACTGTTGATAGATCTTTCACCAATCTTAACCCCACATTTCTCCTCATAGAGTCCAGCCTCCTGGATAATCTGTTCTGCATACAGGTTGAAAAGGTATGGAGACAGGACACATCCCTGGCATACACCTCTCCCAATTTTGAACCATGCAGTGTTTCCCTGCTCTGTTCTGATGACTGCCTCTTGGTCCAAGAACAGGTTTCACATTAGAACGATCAAGTGTTCTGGGGTTTCCATTCTTCTCAGAGTCACCCACAGTTTGTTATGATCCACACAGTCAAGCCTTTGCATAATCAATGAAACACAGATATACATTCCTCTGGTATTCCCTGCTTTCAGCTAAGATCCATCTAACATTAGCTACAATATCCCTAGTACCATGACCCCTTCTAAACCCAGCCTGGATGTCTGGCAGTTCTCTGCTGATGTGTTGTTCCAGTTGTTTTTGGATAATCTTCAGTAGAATTTTGCTTGCATGTGAAATTAATGATATTGTTCTACAGTTTCCACACTCTGTTGAGTCACCCTTCATTGGGATGGGAACAAATAAAGATCTCTTCCAGTCAGTTGTCCAAGTAGTTGTTCTCCAGATTTCTTGGCACAACTTGGTGAGCACATCCAGGGCAGCATCTGTTAGCTGAAATATGTCAATTGGTATACCGTTTATTCCTGGGGCCTATTTTTTGCTATTTTCTTCAAAGCAGCTCCAACTTCTTCCTTCATCACCATAGGCTCTTGCTCATATGTTATTTCATGAAATTCTTCTGTATCTGCCAATTCCTCTCAATACAATGACTCAGTATATTCTTTCCATCTCCTTTTAATACTTCTTGGATCATTTAACATTCTGCCTAAAACATCCTTGATTATAGCAACTCGAGGTTTGAATTTGTTCTTCAGTTCCTTGAGCTTAAGAAATGCTGAGCGAGTTTGGCCCTTTTGATTTTCTGACTCCAATTCCTTGCACATTTCATTGTAATATTTTACTTTGTCATCACACGCTGCCTTTTGAAATCTCCTATTCAACTCTTTAGTATCTTGAGTTCTTTCTTGTGCTTTGGCTTCTTTGCGCTCTAGTGCAATTTTCAGAGTCTCTTCTGACATCCATTTTGGTCTTTTCTTCCATCTTTGCAATGAATGTTGGCACTCTTCCTGGATGATACCCTTGATATCCTCCCACAACTCATCTGGTCTACACTTATTAGTGTTCAAGGTCTCAAACCTGTTCCTGAGATGGTTCTGAAATTCAGGGGGGACAGACTCAAAGTCATATTTTGGTTCCTGTGGACTTGGTTTAATTTTCCTCAGCTTCAGCTTGAACTTGCATATGATAGTTGGTGGTCTGTTCCACAATCAGCTCCTGGCCTAGTTTTCACAGCTGATATTGAGCTTCTCCAGTGTTCTTTCTGCATATGCAGATTCAATCTGATTCCTATGCATACCATCAGGTGAAATCCATGTATACAACCTGCGTTTATGTCTCTTAAAAAACATATGTGCAACGAATAAGCCATTGATTATGCAAAATTCGATCATCTTCTCTCCAGCTCCATTTCTGCCACTGAGTCCATGTTTTCCAACTACTAAATCTTCTTCTCTGTTTCCAACTTTGCATTTCAGTCACCCATTATTATCAATGCTTCCTGATTGCATGTTCGATCAATCTGTGACTGTAAAAGTTGGTAAAAATGTTCTATTTCCTCTTCCTTGGCTCTGGTTGTTGGAGCATATATCTGAATGATAGTGGTACTCATTGGCCTTCCTTGTATGTGTATGAATATTATCCTGTCACTCACAATATTTTACTTCAAGATGGATCTAGCAATAGCTTTCTTAAGTATGAAAGCAAGTCCATTTTTCCTCACCTTTTCATCTCCAGAGTAATATATCATATGATCGTCTGACTCAAAATGACCCATGCCAGTTCATCTCATCTCACCAATGCCTAGTATGTCAATATTTATGCGTTCCATTTCTTCCTTAAGAATATCTAATTTTCCTACATTCATGGTTCTCACATTCCATGTCCCAATCACTAGTGTCTGCTTATAACTGTTCCTCTTCCTTTGTATTTCCATACCTGAAAGCTCAACCTCAGTTGCCCTTTGTATTATCTACATGTGTTCTGTTGTACATAGGGTTTTCGGAGCCCTGCTATTTCAGAAGTGGATGGCTAATCCTTCTTCCTAGTCTGTCTTAATCTGAATGTTCAGATTTAGAGAAGTATCAGACAGACCAGCATTTTACAGAAAAGTGAAAGATATATCCCTTATTGTGGAGTTAACCATTCATATCAGTGTTGTCCCTGCCCTTGGCACACGTGTCTTTACTCACTTATTTCCCTGCCCCCCCATCTGCCATGATACCAATTCACTTCTACCCACTCCCTTTAACATCCGTCTCCCGTTGTCCCACCCTTGATCTGATATCTTATATCTGAAGCTTCCTTGGCTTCTGTGATTCCAAATATGCTGGCTTCTGACAGTTTATTGTGCTGTGACCAGTGTTTCTTAAGTTCAGTGGCAATGCTTTCCAAGCAAAGGTGATGGAGTACATAAAAATAAAACACATCTCTGCTCTTTGGGAGCTCAAGTTTTAGTCCTAAATACATAAATTATAAGACAAAAGCCACTAAGAAAGCAGGAAAAATTATGCAAATGCAAAAACATCAGAGTAATTAATAGTGAATGATATAGGGATAGTACTGAGAAGTCTTTACCAAAGAACAATGTCTAACTAAGTTCACTGAGAATGAAGATAATTTACTAAATTTAGTACTTAATGCCAGGCAGTTTTGTGCTGGAAAAAGTATAGAAAAATTAATATAATATAGTTATCTATCTTCAAAAGGACACAATGACACAGTGACAGTAACAATGAACTCAAATATATCAGAGATGATGAGAATGGTACAGGACAGGGCAGGATTCACATCCACTGTTTGCAGGGTTGCTAACAAGAACTCTTCAGGAGCTCATGATCTAACGAGGAAGAGAAACAGAATGTGGTAACTGCACTGACAATACTCAGATGAATCGTAGGCACCCGGGAAAGAAAAACCACCTAGTGGATAAAGAAAGGAAGAGCAAAAATCTGTTGTATTAGAACAATCAAGAGCTAAGTAATTATCAAAGAGGCCAGAGAAGACATTATAAATGAACACCATGTATAAGAATATTTTTAAGGATTTTATTAAAGTTGTTGGGGTGGGGGTTAATATAATTAAATGTGAGCTCATGAAAAATCATTTTGGTAGTTAGTGGACACAGATTTGAGGGAGGATGGAGAGTGGTAAGATTAATCCATGAGCCCATTAACAGTAGCCCCGAAAGAGATAAAGGATGCGTCAACTAGCATAAGGGTAGTAAGGATGGAGAACAGATAACAAGTGTTCTAGTGGTACTAAATTTTCCTTTCCATTGCTACCACTTTCTTTCTTTCCTTTGCCTGCTATATTAATTTGCTATCCAGTCATAGTATCCCAAGTAGACAAACTCAAAAAGACAAAATCAAGGCATCTGGTATTATGACAAGGTGGGCCAATCACATTCTTTGAGATAGACTAGGGACTAAAAGCAAAGAATATTAATTGCTAAGCCTGAACAAACATTAATACTTGATCACAGTGTGATAATTTTTTCCATATATTTTTAAGACACAGCAGAGAAAGCCAATCAGCATTTATCAAACAATTTCCATGCAAATAAGGGACTTTGTTTATTGCAGTGTCTTCAATGCCTAGCATATACACCGCTTGTTCATAATTTTTCTTTATATTTCAATCCTATTGTCCAGTGGCCTGGGAGCCAAGTAAAGGCAATAGGCAACAGGATATTATGGAACAGAACAGAGTGCCTGCACTTGGTAGTACACAAAACTGGATTTTCTAGCTGAGGGCACCAAGTTTTCCATCAAACAGTTTTGCATAAATTCTTTCTTTCTTAAAATGAAGAGGGAAAAAAAAGCTAGAGCACAGAACTGAGTTGATTCTTTTGAAACTTACGATATGAGCCGTCTGAGCTAATTTCATCACTTATAACCAGGCAGGTGATCTGGGAGTAAGGTAATGGATTGTTTCGATTATAAGGACTAACAATCATTCCAATGAATTTTGCCCCTCCTCTGGAGAAGTAGCTCTATAATGAAAAGAAAAGTGCAATTAGTTTCAACTATTTACATTTAAAAGTCACTGTGTAGCTAAAGCAATATTTTAAACACTCAATGGAAGAAAAGTAAAAAAATAGCACACTAAAAGCCTCACATCCATATAGAGATTTAATTACATATTCATTCTACAATATATATATTTTTTTTTTCAGGTCAAAATGTGCTTAATTTAATCAGAGATGGCAAAAAAAAAATCACCAGGATTGCCAAATTTACATTTAATAATTGTATTTACCACCTCTGAGCTGAAAGGGTGCTCCAGCATCTGGTAATATTTTGGGTAAAGAGCTGCATTGTCATTTCAAAGGTGGGAGGCTCAAATCTATCCGTTGCTCCACAGGAGAAAGATGGGCAACCTCCTCTTGTGTGATTTACAGCCTCCAAAAACTCACTAGAGGGTCAGCTATGAGTCGGTTCCAACTCAACAGCATGTATTACCAACAACCCTTGAGTTGCATTCTTTATCAATATGGTAGGTTGTTATTTTATGCATCATCAGTATGGTAGTACTTTAAAAGAAGCTGCCATTAATGACACTCACATATTATAGAATAAAACTTACTCAGATATAAAATACACTGTTTACAATTAGTTCAGTTAGAACTACTTCCTGTCACTAGTTGTTCCCATTTGCTTTTAAAGCCTCTAAGGGTAATTATCACTATTACTTTAATGATCAGTCATATTAAACAACATAGCAGATTTTTTTCAAATGTTTCCATAGCATGTATTACTCATAATCAGAAAAAAAGATTATTTCAGAACTGTTTAAGAAATGTTAGACATGCGTCACATTATTACAATTTTTTAAAAATATACTTTGTTAACTGAAAGCAACAGAGACGAATATATAGACACTTACAGAATTTATACATGTACCTGGTATTTAGCTTGAGTGTCAATGTCTCTTAATGAAGGATTAGGATCAAAGGCAGGATGTGAATGATACCATCCAATAACACTATAGCCCCTCACAGCTAAGGTTTCTGAGGCTTGGGTTTGTGATACAGGATCCATCTCACACTGCAGCCCCGTACTGAGACTGTTACATGGTTCTGCTGCACAGACCTGTAAAAGATTAATCCTCACAAGCTTAGACTGAAATCCTGGTAATTCTATTCCTTAATATTTTGGAGTTCAAAATATTCAGAAACTTTTCAGATCCACATCTTTAATCTGACTATATAATAACCAGTCTATAACTTGCACATTACTAACCTATCAAAAATGTGACTGTACGTGAGGGACTCAGAATTCATTTTTGTACTCAAACAACGTTTAATTTTCGGATCAGTCCACATAACACATATATAAAAGTATTCTTTCATTTACTCCTATTACTTATACTTGATAAAATGATGCATACTACGATCGAATGAAAAGCGTTAGTCCAAATTATCTAAGTCACAACAGACTCTGTGGCAGTGGGCTTGGTTTTTGGTAAGAAGCTGCAGCTTTTCTGAACGTAAATAATAAACCAAAACCTAGCTCTAGTCTCTTTCTTGATAGTAAAAGGTACTCAATAAGTCACTTTTGTGAAAATTAAACTTTTGATGTTTGCATATTTGTATTCATATTATGCAGTCTGTATTTTAATTATACCTTAATGTTAGAAAAATGTTTAGTGTGACAGCAGGATTAAATAATAATTTAAAAACTCTAAAATTAAAAAAGAACTTACTTCAACTATCTTATCAGCTTCTGAGTATCTTCCTCCTAACAGACCAATCACTTCTGCCATAGAAACATGGGCATGCTAAATGAAATAAAGACAGGGTTATTAGCCTAAATGCACAAATCCACTTGACACAAAAATTAGAACAAATTAGTTTACCAAAAAAAAGTAATTTCCAAGTACTTGCTTTACTATTATTATTATTACTACTGTTTACTAAATAAAGTAGCACAGAAGAGTAATCTAGAAAATGGTAGGCTAGGGGCACAGAAACTCAGATTTTAGTCTGTCTGCACTTCTGAGTGAGACGCTTCCAACCACACATTTATATACTTAAGAATGAAGATACCACTTGCTCTCCCTACTTATAAAAGATAAGGATAAAATGTAAAAGTCATTCTGGATCTTTGATAGAAAAACACAATAAACAAATATAACTGTTGGGGTATCAGTAGTTTCCTGAAACAAGGAGTCTCCAAATTAAAGGAGTTGTGCTTTGTTCCAGTTATCTATAAAGCAGCAGACAAGGGATGCTGGGAAATGAATACAGGGTTAATGATAAACAGTCTGCAAAACTCACATTAATTTATTATTTCTAAAATATGGAAACATGCAATTGTTTTGGCTTTTCTCCAAAAGAAAAGACATTTTTAAGATCCTTGTAAGGGGACAGTTAAGATCCAAAATACAAGTCTTCCATACTCTTATATGCCTGGAATAAAAATACACAAGAATAGAAATCAGAATAACTAAATAACATAATAGATTATCCTTACCAAATCCATTATTAAAAGTACTTCTGAAGCCACTCTCACCTGAAATGGCTCCTGAAATATAAGAAGGGAGGGAGGAAAATCCAGCAGGAGGACATAAAAGTAGAGATTTTGTTCTCCCAAACAGGAATGTCTTTTTCTTCCTTTATCTATATTCTGCCAGGTTCTTACTACCAGTCAAGATGCAATGCAAGCTAGGCTTTATTTAAAATTACTATAGAAAAGTCCATCATGGAGAAATTCTGCTCTCATTTCCCATCTGACCTTAAACATACCTTACACTTTCACGTATATATACCCCATTTCTCCAAATTGCCTAGTTTATCACAAAAATGTGCCCACACACATGCAGAGCATAGGATGCTTACAAAAATCGCACAAGAAACCAGGGAAAATTTTCAGGTTTGGAAAAAATTGTTTATGGGCACGCTATTTATGTAAAAATATAGTAGACTGCAAATCCTTTGAGAGCAGAAATCACATTTGAAATTTTATTTCCACGTTAACACAACACATTGCATACATAGAAAAAAGTATCTCATGTCTGACCTAAGGTATTATTTATATTGGTCACTGATGCTTAACTAGTACCTGCTTTTCTTCACTGAAAAAATTACAAGGTATCAGTTGGAAAGGATCAAATGAGCTGAAAGACAAAAATAAAATAAAATATGTATTTTTTATATAATCTCGACAGCAAGATTAGAAAAGTTATTTTAAAAGCCTAAACATATATTCTAACTGAATGACATAAATATTAAATAGGAGAATTTCTTAGCGCACATGATATGCAACCTTTCCGGAAGAAGTAATATTTTTTTGAACTTGAAAATGGAAAAGTGACAGGCACTTTAGGAGAAAATAAATTCTTTTATCTTAATTTCTACTAATATCCACAGCCAGGCACATATCCCATATTGAAAGATTACAGAAAGTTCAAGGAAAATATAACTGATTCCCTGATAGGAGATATGAAAGGAAAGGGAAGAGTAAGATGGAAATTTCTAAAAAACATTTCTCAATATAATAATACAACTGGTATATCGTGGAGATTCAATATATATTTATTCAATGAATGACTTCTAAATCTGCTAAAGAATGTATTAGAGAAAATTTCATAATAAACTAAAACCTTAAAATACGGAAAGATGGGAAGAGTAGGCCTGTAAGCAAGGATGGATGAGAAAGCATGCATAAATCTGAGAAGCCTTAGGGAGACTTTTTTGAGTAAACAACTAATGTTTGACCAATATATTAAGAATATAAAGATATTTTCAGGCTATATTCAAAGAGAAAGAAGAAACACAAGGACTAATTATGCTATGTGTTTGTGCTAACCCAACTAGGAAAGAGTAGGATCTCCTGATCTACCAAAGAAGTCTTTAGCTCCAAGAAAAAAATGCTTTGTATAATATTTTATTCCAAGTATCTAGAGAGTCCTTGGTTAAGTCAAAACACTTATTAAATAAAGAAGAAAGATCTTAAAATTAGTGTAGCAACAGCAATAAAAAAAAGAAACTTAAGGTCAAGCTAGATCAGAAAATACATAAAACAGCACTGTGGAACCAAGTTAGTGTCTACTGAGGGGCTGCAGATGACATAAAGATCTCTGATTCACAGTGACTCTATGGACAACAGAGTAAAATCCTGCTTCATTTACAATCTCTTTAAGCTCACTGTTGTAATCACTGTGTAATCCATTTAACTTTTTACAACATCGAATTTTCCTGGATTCATACTTCCTACATTGCAACTTCCAATAAGTAGTGGATGTTTGTAGCTGTTTTCTCCCTGATTTTGAGTCATGCCCTATCAGTAAATGAAGGTCTTTCATTGGCTGCAATATTTACTCCATCTACATCATTAAGGTAGATTCTACTATGGGAAAGAGCTCTTCCCTGCCATATTCTGAGTGCCTTCCAACCTGAGGGCCTAATCTTCTGGCACTGTAACAATGTTCCCTTGCTAGTCACAGGGTTTTCAAGGGCCCATTATTTTAGAAGTGGATGGCCAGCTCACTTTCCATTCACTACTTCTCTCTCAGTTTATTGTACTGTGGTGGTCTGTGTGCTGTCATGGAACTGAAAACTACTGTTGTTGTTAGGTGCTATCAAGTCAAGTCTGAGTCATAGTGACCCTATGAACAAAAGCTCTGAACCCTGCTCTATCCTGCGCCATCCTCACACTTCCTGACACACAAGAGCCCATTGCTGCAGTCACCATGTCAATCCACCTGGTTGAGGGTCTTCCTCTCCTTTACCTATCCTCCACCCATCCCAACGTCATGTCCCTCTCCAAGGAATAGCACCTCCCAGCAACAAATCCAAAGTATGTGAGGCGAAGCTTAATCATTCTTGCCTTCAAAGGACACTCCAGCTGCACCCTCTCCAAGACATATCTGTTCATTCTCTTGACCATCCATGGGATGTTCAGTGCTCTTCTCCAACACAGCTCAAAAACGTCAATTCTTTTTCTGTCATCCTTATTCACTGTCCAGGTCTCTGATGTACAGCTAGTAATCGGAAAAACTATGGCCTGAATCAGACACACCTTGGTTCTCAAACCGATATCACTACTCCTCAATAATTTGTAAAGGTCCCTAACTGCAGATTTTCCCAGTACAATGCTTCTCCTTACTTCCTGACTGTTTGTACCAAAGGTGTTAATTGTGGATCGAAGCAAGAAAAAGCTGTTGACAGTTTCAATCTCCTTTCCACTTTGGCTTCAGATCTACCAAAGTGAGAAATTAGTGAAAATTCAAAATAAAGTTTTTCAATTTCTGTAACATACCTTTTTGATGACCTTGGTACTTTTGAAGATTTAACAGGTCTACATTTTTCGTCTTCTTTTCTTCTTGCCAACTCTTCAGCAGAGAGATGCTAAAACATGAGACACCAGCTTATCATAGTCCATCAAAGTAAATAAAAACACATCTTTAAAACCTAGCTTAAAAGTATGTGAGAATGAGACTAAACTAATGTTTCTCCTGCTTGTTACAAACAGAAAAGGTGGATATTTTTTAAACAAGTTTCACAATACCCAGTCATACCAAATGTATCACATACTCTTTATGCACTCCAATCACACAGCACTGATTATCCAGCTTTAAGAAATCCAGAATCACCTATTTTTCCGTCTTTCCTAGTTCCACAGCTAGTCATCAAGCCCTGTTACATTTAATTTTTCTAATAACCAAGAGACAGCACAACTTATGATTAAGAACACAGAGTCAAGGGCTGGAATACTGGGCTGTACTGCTTACTAAGAAGTTACTGAAGCTTTCTGGGCTTCAGTTTCCTTAACTTTGAAATGCTAACGATGCCAGTAGGAATGTATCACAGACTTATTATGACTCACAGTGACCCTCCACTCCACTGGGCTTTGAAGACTGTAAATCTTCATCAAAGGAGATTGCTTATCTTTCTCCCTTGGAGAAACTGGTGGATTTGAACCACCAAAAATGTGGTTAGAAGGACAACATGCCATGGACTATACCACCAGAACTCCTTATAAAAACAAAGTTCTGTTCATTCTGCCATTCTTCTGCTATTCCTTGCTATCAGCTAGGTTCCATCTGACATTAGCAATGGTATCATGCCATGACCTAATCTAAACCCAGACTGAACTTCTGGCAATTCTCTGTCAATATACTGTGCTAGTCCTTTGTTTTTTACCCACGGTTCATTTGCATTTTATTGACTATGCAAAGGTATTAAACTATGTGAATCATAACAAATTATGGATAACACTGAGAAGACTTGATTTATAAGCCACAATATCCTTAATCCCTGATAATACCACAAAGACGGTGGTAAATTCAGATAGCCCCTGTACATTTCCAATCCCATCATTCTGGCAGCAACCAAAGACTGACTAAGCACTTAAGTGTCTATGTTTGTTTAGTGCCGACAGAATTATGTTTCGAGAACACGTGTTTATTTTGCACCGTTAGATACTCTTCTCTGGAAGTACTGTTGATTTCAGTAGAAAGATCTGTCCACTCTTCTCCCATTTCCTGCACATCCTTTTCCCGTCTTCTGAGCATCCTACTCTACACTTGCCCGTTAGATACTGGGTCACAAGGCTCCAGTTTTGACCTTCTTCTCTTAATCCACACAGTCTTCTTAATAATCACACCCAGAATAGCAGTGGTCACTTATGTACCAATAACTTTTTTTCATTATTATTCTAGTTTTTTACAAAACTCAAATACATTGTTTTCCAGAGCAGATTCTTCAAATTTCTTCACCTCCCCCATCAGATTGTACAACCCCTTGATTAATTCCCTCATCCTCTCGCAGATCCTCATCTCTTTGCTTCCACCCCCTGCCCTTGGATCCTCACATTCACTATGCAGTAACAGTTTTATACAGTTTATGTCCCTGTGGGTGTGCTAGTCGTTTTTTAATGATCTTCAGCAGTATTTTGTCTGCATGTGATAGTAATGATGTTTGGTAACTTCCACATTCTGTTGGATTACTTTTCTTGGGACTGGTAACAAAAACAGATCTTTTCCAGTGAGTTGGCCAGACATTTGCCTTCCAAATTTCCTCGCATAGACTGGTGAACACACCCTGGGCTGCTCTGTTAGCTGAAGTATGCCAAATGGTATCACACTGATTCCTAGCGTCTTATTTTTGGCAAATGCTGGAAGGGGTTGTGGTTCTAGGGATATTGTAGCTGATGTTAGATGGATCTTAACTGAAAGCAGGGAATACCAGAAGAATGTCTATCTGTGTTTCATTGATTATGCAAAGGCGTTTGACTGTGTGGATCTTAACAAACTGTGGTTGACTCTGAGAAGAATGGGAATCCCAGAACATTTAATCATGCTAATGCGAAACCTATACTTGGACCAAGAGGCAGTCGTCAGAACAGAGCAGGCTAACACCGCATGGTTCAAAACTGGGAAGGGCATATGCCAGGAATGTGTCCTGTCTCCATACCTTTTCAACCTGTATGCAGAACAGATTATCTGGGAGGCTGGGCTCTATGAGGAAAAATGTGGTGTCTGGATTGGTGGAAGACTCATCAACAATCTGCATTATGCAGTTGACACAACCCTGCTTGCTGAAACTAAGGAGGACCTGACACACTTGCTGCAGAGGGTCAAGGACTGCATCCTCCAATATGGATTGAGGCTCAATGTCAAGAAGACAAAGATTCTCACCACTGGACCAATTGGCAGCACCAGGACGGATGGTGAAGAGATTGAGATTGTACACAGCTTTAGTTTGCTTGGCTCCACAGTCAACACTCTTGGCACCAGTAGCCAGGAAATTAAAAGATGTATTGCTATGGGAAAGTCTGCTGTTAGGGACCTCTCCAAAGTGCTGAAGAGCAGTGGTGTCTCTCTGGAGACTAAGGTGCGTCTGATAAAGGCCATGGTCTTTGCTATCATTGTTATGCATCAGAGTTGGACAGTGACTAAGGAGGATAGAGGGAGAATTGATGCCTTTGAGCCGTGGTGCTGGAAAAGAGTACTGAGGGTACCATGGATTGCTAGGAAAACAAACAGATTCATCCTGGAAAGGGTTAAACCAGGCAGCTCCCTGGAGGCAAGGATTCTGAGGCTCCATCTAACATACTTTGGGCATGTTGTAAGGAGGAACTGGTCCTTGGAGAAGGACATCATGCTTGGTCCGGTGGAGGGACAGCACAGGAGGGGAAGGCCTTCTGTGAGGTGGATTGATTCAGTGACTGTGGTAATTGGGATGGGTGTGTCGGAGACAGTGAGACTTGGCACAGGACAGAGCAGAGTTTAGGGCTGTTGTATATAGGGTCACTATGAGTCACAAGCAACTCGACGGCACAACAACTTTCAACTTTTTCTTTCCTTATCAATGGCTCTTGATAGTATGATATTTCCTGAAATACTTCAGTTTTGGCCAATTCTTTTTTTTTTTTGTACAGTGATTCTGTGTATTCCTTTATATTTGTTTCAAGTATAATTTCCATTTTGTTTTCTTTCAGATGAGTATTTTTCTGCAGCCTTTAAAAAGAATCAAATCCTTACATGGAGCTCTCGAGGAGGTCAGGGGGCAGCACGCGCAGGTCTAAACCTAGGTGGAGGTATTCTGACTTCATGAGAATGGTTCCTTGCTGCCTTGCTGTGAATGGCAAAACTCACACCATTGTGCAGTTTCATACAGAACTTGGTAAGGACAGAAGGATCAAAAACACTCTCTTCAGAAATGTTCTTGACAGCATCTGCCTCTACCGGATTTCGAATTGCGAATTTCTTAATTGCCTTGCTGTCTGGCTGTGGGCACAGTGCTTTTTGGCCCCTCTACTATTTTTCCTTTTCTTTGTTATCTTGGAAGTGAGGACCCAAGAGAGCACTCAATCTTCTTTTGATGCTGCCTGTGTCATTCAAGATATTGCCCACAGAATCTCTTAAGTATTGCAACTCAAGGTTTGAATTTATATTTCAGTTCTTTCAGAATGAGAAATGTCAAGCAAATTCCTTTTTTATTTTCCAATTTCAAGTCTTTGTATATTTTGTTAAAATAGTTTGCATTATCTTCTCCAGCTGCTCTCTGAAATCTTCTGTTCAGCTTTTTAAATTCAGCATTATCCTCACTTTGTTTTGGATTCTTAACACTCGAGTATCACTTTTAGGGTTGTTGTTTGTTGTTGAGTGCTATCGAGTCATTGACGACTCATAACGACCCTATGAATAAAAGACCCGAACATCTGTATAATCCATGGTGGACAGTTCTTGGTGGAGCTTCCAAGCTCAAGCTTGGAAGCAGGAGTTGCATCCACTTCTGAAACAGCTTGCCTCCGCAATTTTTAGGGTTTCTGATTTATATATATATATATATTTTTTTTTTCCCCCCCTTCTTTCTTTTTTGTCTTTGTAGTGACTTTTCTGCTCTCTTCATGGATGATATCCCTGATGTCATCTCATAACCCATCTAGTCTTTAATGCTTCAATGCTACTCTTAATATTATTTTTAAATTCAGGTGGGATAGACTCAAGATCATAATTTGGTTCTCGTGGACTCGTTTTAGTGTCCTTCAGCCTTAACTGGAACTTGCACATGAATTACTGATGGTCTGTTCCACAGTGAGCACCTGACCTGGTTTTGACCATTGATACTGAGCTTCTCCAATAATTCCTTCCACAGATGTTGTCAATCAGATTACTATGCAGTCCATTTAGTGATGTCAATATGTAGAGTCACTGTTTGTGGTCTTTTAAAAAAAAGGTATTTGCAATAAATAAATCATTGACTATGCAAAGGCATTTGAATGTATGCATCATAACAAATTATGACAAATATTAAGAATAGGAATCCTAGAACACTCAATTGTGCTTATGCGAAACCTTTATCTAAACCAAGAAGCTGCTGTGTAAACAGAGCAAGAAAAAGCATTACATGGTTGAAAATTAAGAAAGGTGTGCACCAGAGCTCTATCTGTTCTCTACCTATTCAAAGTTTATGCTGTACAAATTACTTGAGAAGTTATACTCTAAGAAGAGGAATGTGGCAACAGAATCAGACGAAGACTTGTCAATAACCTGTTATATGCAGATGACCCAACTTTGCTTGTTGAAACTGAGGATGTGCTGCAGAAGATTAAACTCTACTGCTTCCACTTCAATACAGATTGCAATTCAATGTCAGTAAAACAAAAATGCTCATCACTAGACTTATAGGCAACATCATGATAGAAGGAGAAGACAAAGACGCTTTTAACAATTTCATCTTACTTGAAATCAGATGTATTGCACTAGGAAATCTGCAGTCAGGGACTACTCTAAATTATTGAGAAGCAATGATGTTAGTTTGAGGTCTAAAGTGCACCTGAAAGATCACCACCTTTTAAATCACTTGCTAGGCATATGAAAGGTGAACAATGAATAAAGATGGCAGAAGAAAACTTAATGCCTTTGCCTTAATGCCTTTGGTGCTGGAAGTAAGTGCTGAATATTCCATGCACTGTCAAAAGAATGAACAGGTATGTCTGGAGAAAGTGTAGTCAGTGTGCTTCTTGGAAGCAAAGATGGCAAAACTTCATCTTATATACTTTGGGCATGCTGCTAGGAGAAGCTATTTCTTGGAGAAGGACACTTTAATTGGAAAGCTGGAGGGATGGTGAAGGAAAAGACAACCCTGGAGCACATGGACTGACATAGTAACTGTAGCAATGGACTTGAGTGTGTCAGATATTGTGAGGCTGGCACAGGATAAGACAGGATTCAGATCTGTTGCTCTGAGGTTTGCCAGGAGTTGTACTCGACTAGATGGCACTTAACACATTCTATCCAGTTTATACTCTCATCCAACTAGGCATCTTTTTAGAAGATGTCTGATATTTTCTCATTTGCCCTTTTGTTTATACTGTCTCTTAACACTTTCACATTTGTAATTCAATTTATGTCTAATGCTTGGAACAATAATTTGGATACGACAAAGTAATTTTTTTCATTTTTAAAAAATT
>NW_006399755.1:18192649-18255402 GCF_000299155.1 Elephantulus edwardii
TTGCTTGCTGTTCTGTTAAATTTTGCTATTCTTACTGGGGTGAGATGGTATTTCATAGTTGTTTTACAACAAAGTAATTTAATAAATGCTTATTAAAATGAAATCAGGCATACCAAGTTTCTAATACCCCTATTAGCAGATAAACTTAATATAGAGAGAATGTGGAGATAAGAGAATCCAAGTTCTGAAAATCAGCCTGATTTCCAGTTACCTGCATCACTGATGTTTTCTACTCTTCTGCTTACTCCTGACATCTAAGCAAATGATGACGATGGGATGAAGATATACATGAAACATGTCTATACAATAAACAAATATTGAGATAAAACAGCTTTCATGGATGCGCTTCTTGAAAAGTGGTACCTCAAATGTTTGTCCTTCTAAGTCCTTTGCATCACACCAGTTTCCCCAAGGATCTCGAACTCTTCGTCTCCTTGAGCGCTAATGTTAAAATACAGCAAAAGATAACAAAATTAACTTGTAGAAATTTCAGCACATAAATCAAAAAAGCTAAAATGGTAATTCTCTAAAACTAAATTAATAGATTTATCTACCTAAAATGATCTAATTGGCAGTTCCTGATTAAATTTTATTAATTTATGTTCAATAGTAAACATGCTACTTAGAAATACATCAGTGAAGAATTTCTGTGTACAGCAGTTTAGTGTTAAGTTGCTATGTCAACACAAAGGCAGATGGTTCAAATACACCTGCTGTCTGCATGAGAAAAATGGGCAATCTCCTCCTTTGCAATTTCCAGCCTTTGAAAATCCACTGGAGTGTCAGCTATGAGTTAGCTCCAACTTCTTGGCACACAACACCACTACCACTTGGATTGAATTTTCATTTCCTGTCACTATGAGGAAATAAAATACTAGGGTGAAAACTAAAAGCACTTTTAGCTTAAAATTTTTTTCAGGCTTAAAAGTAAAGGACTACTCAGTTAATACAAAAAGTGAAAAAAATAGAAATTACTAATAGCCAATTCTGCAAACTTCAATACTAAGGCCTTCAAAATGACCAGCTTGCCAAAGGGCTGTTTCAACTGAAAGATCAGCAGTTTGAATTTACCAACAGCTCCACAGGTGAAAAGATGGGCAGCATTCTGCCTGAAAAATGTACAGCCTTGGACTCTGGACACAGGGTTGCTATGAATCTGAATCAACTAGAACACAGTAGATTATTTCACCTATTACCAATAACGAGTCCTGATGGTGCACTGAGCTGCAAATGGAATTAGGGGGCGGGGGGTATCAAATACTCCAGCTACTCTGTGGAAGAAATATGAGCCAGTCTGACTTCATCAAGATTTATAGTCTTAGAGGTGGCTTAGTAGTAAATAACTGTGCTGACAATCCAAAGGTACATGGTTCAAATCTAGTAGCTGTTTCAGAGGTGAAAGATGGGGAATCTCCTTCCATGAGATTTATTTGAAAACCTGCTGGATGGTCAGCTATGATTTAGTTTTTTGGTTTTAGTGACCAATTTACTCCTTTCTTTCAGAGCACCTTGAACTTCCTCCTTCATCACCACATACGTTGTTTCATGAAATTCTTCTGTGTCCACCAATTCCTTTTGGTACAATGACTCTATACTGTTTTCATCTTCTTTTAATGCTTCCTGGATAATTTAATATTCTACCCAAAGCACCCTTAAGTACTGAAACTCAAGGTTTGAATTTGTTCTTCAGTTCCTTGAGCTTAAGAAATGCCAAGCAAGTTCAGCCCTTATGATTTTCTGACTCCAGCTCCTTGCACATTTCATGGTAGTATTGTCTTCCCGTGCTACCCTCTGGAATCTTCTGTTCAACTCCTTAATAACTTGATTTCTTCCCTTTGCTTTGGTTTCTGAGCTCTCCAGTGCAATATTCAGAGTTTCTTCTGACATCACCTTGGTCTTTTCTTCCACCTCCGACTTTGTAATGACCTTCTGTATTCTTTCTGGATGATATTCTTGATATCTTCCTGCAGCTCATCCAGGCTTTGCTCATTTAATGTCCAATGCCTCAAACCTGTTCCTGAGATAGTTTTAAAATTCAAGTGGGCTAGACTCAAGCTCAAATTTTGGTTCCTGTGGACTTGATTAAATTTTCCTCAGCTTCAGCTTGAACTAGATGAACATATGAGTAGTTGGTGGTCTGTTCCACAATCAGCACCTGGCATAGTTTTCACAGCTGATACTGAGCTTCACAGTGGATACTGAGCTTATCCAGCAATTCTTTCCACAGATGTAATCAATCTGACTCCTATGCTTACCATCAGGTGAAATCCATGTGTATAGCTTGAGTTTTTGTTTCTTACAAAATGTATTTGCAATGAATAAGTTGTTTACTGTGCAAAATCCTATCATTCTACCTCCGGCTTCATTTCTGTCACCAAGTCTGTGTTTTCCAACTGCTGATCTTTCTTTATTTCCACCTTTTGCATTTCAGTCACTCATTATTATTAATGCATCTTGATTGCATGTTCGATCAATCTCTGACTGCAAAAGTGGTTAGAAATCTTCTATTTCCTCCTCTTTAAAATTGATGGCATACTGATTGACATACTTCAACAAACAGATGCTTTCCTGGATGTGCTCACCAAGTTGTGCCAAGAAATCTGGGGGACAACCATCTGGCCTACTGACTGGAAGAGATATATATCTGTTTCCATTCCAAAGAAAGGCGATCCGACAGAGTACAGAAATTATCGAACAGTATCACTGATACAACATGTAAGTAAGATTCTGCTGAAGACTATCCAAAAACGACTGGAACAGCCCATTAACAGAGAACTAACTAAAGTGCAGGCTGGATTTAAAAGAGGCTGTGGGAGTAGGGATATTATAGCTAATGTCAGATGGATCTTCGCTGAAAGCAGAAAGTGATTACCAGAGGAATGTCTGTTTCACTGGCTGTACAAAGGCATTTGACTGTGTGGATCACAACAATCTGTGGCTGACTCTGAGAAGAATGGGAATCCCAGAACACTTGATTGTGCTTATGAGAAACTTATACTTGGACCAGAAGGCAGTCATCAGAACAGAGCAAGGAAACACTGCATGGTTCAAAACTGGGAAGATAGGACGTGTCCTATCTCCATATTTTTTCAATCGATATGCAGAACAGATTATCTGGGAGGCTGGGCTCTATGAGGAGAAGTGTGGCATCAGGATTGGAAGTAGACTAATCAACAATCTGCATTATGCAGATTACACAACGCTGCATGCTGAAACTGAGGAGGACCTGAAGCGCTTCCTGTAGAAGGTCAAGGACTGCAGCCTTCATTATGGATTGAAGCACAACATCAAGAAAACAAAGATTCTCACCACTGGGCCAATTGGCAGTATCATGATGGAGGATGAAGAGACTGTGACTGTTTACAGCTTCAGTTTGCTTGGCTCTACAATCAACACTCTTGGTATCAGCAGCCAGGAAATTAAAAATAGAATTGCACTGGGAAAGTCTGCTCAGAGACCTCTCCAAGGTACTGAGGAGCAACAATGTCAGTCTAGAAACTAAAGTGTGCCTGATACAGGCCATGGTCTTTGCAATTACTTGCTCTGCAGCAGAGAGCTGGACAATGACTAGGGATGACAGAAGGAGAGTTGATGACTTTGAGCTGTGGTGCTGGAGAAGAATAATGAACATACCATGGACTGCTAGGAGAACAAACAAGTTCATCCTGGAGAGGGTGAAGCCAGGCTGCTCCTTGGAGGCAAGCATTCTGAAGCTCTGTCTGACACACTTTGGACATGCTGCAAGGCAGAATCAGTCCTTGCGAGGGATGTCATGCTTGGGGGGGAGGTATGGAGGGACAGTGCAGGAGAGGAAGACCCTCAATGAGATGGACTGATACCATCATTGGGGTAATGGGGATAGGGATGTCGGAGACAATAAGATTGGTAAGGGATAGAGCCGGGTTTAGGGCTGTTGTACATAGGGTCGAGTTGCATGCCACCTGACGGCACATAACAACATCCTAAAAATGATTCTTGAGAATTAACAGAAACAAAACTCTGTTCATAGTTTGCCAATGAATTGTTACAATTTTTCAGAGGCTGTTGCTGCTTCACAAACCAATATGGAAATGAATGGTAGGTGAAGAAGTGTATGTCTGAAGTAATACACAAAAGAAAAACATGTTCTTTTACTAACTGGCTAGTCATTCTACTATTCAAGAAAGTAGGTACACCTTACTTTACAGAGTAAGGGAAGTTTTGGAGAGAGCAAGGTGACAACATACCATAGATTGCAGGCGTTGGGCAAGCTGGTATGCTTCTACTGTATCTTTTGTGTCTCTGATACGTACTTTATCAACTGGCTGTGGTCTGTTATACACAGCCTGCTCTGTCAGAATTAATGAAAGGTAAAATAATTACTTTATGAAACTCATTTGTTAAGACAGTAACACTGACTAGAAACTGTACATTCATTTCTATATAGGTATGCCTCTAGAAGTCTTACTCCATAATTACACATTTGATGTAGTATTTAGTATTCAAATAGAAGTAATGCTTTTATTATAAGGAAATCTGCATGAACTGGAATATATAGGGCATGGTGAATTTGTTTAAATTCTAATTAAAAGAGTGATACATCTACTTAAATGGAGACCTGGGCCAACAGTTAAGCACTTAGCTGCTAACTGAATAGCTGGCAGTTTGAATCCGTCTAGTGGCTTAGTGGGAGAGAGACCAGCTGATCTGCTCCCATAGAGCCTGCATCTTGGAAAACAGCAAGGAAAAGTTTTACTCAGTCACAATAAGTTGAAAATCAACTCCACAGTACCTAATAAGCCTTCTGAAGGTATAATATAAAAGGGATGATTTTGCTTTTTAGTGGGTGAGGAAGCTTAAAATACCTTAGTTTTCCTGAAAAACCAGTTACAATATACAGAATTAAGGACAAAGAAAGACATTTAAATGAAAGACAGATTCCAGAGTAGATTGTAAAACTGATCACTTTTTCATAAAATAATTTCTGCCAGCAAGTTTTCTGGCTAGATGTATCATTTTTATAGACAAGAATACAGAATATACTCTTTACAAACAATGGGTTTTAATTATCACTTATCACTGTGCAATTATTATTATACTTTTTTAAAAACAAGTTTGTGTCATGTTAATGAAATAAAGAGGCAGAATACATTTAAACATGCACATTCGTTAACCTTATATTGGAAAAAAAACACCAAATCAACACTAAGTGAAAGAAACTTTTTTGCCTGAAAACATGGCATCTTTATTACATGTAACTGTAGAAGTTCATAAATTATTTTCTTTATTTAAAAACTGCCATGCAGCATTTCTGCTGTGACTAACATATTTGCAAATTAAATGAGCTATAATTACTTCCTCATAAAATCTCCTTTTCCCTAAAAAAAAAAAAAAAAAAACAACCCTCAATTATATTCGTAAATGATATCTTTTACTTAGATTGAATATTTGAATATTTTTCCTTTAAAATTATATCAATTTTCACTGTAGGTCAAAAGAAAATACATTTTAACCAACAAAAATCTGTTTTAAAGTAAAACTTTAAAATACTTCTAAAACATCATGGCATCTCTTTAAATTTTACGTCTACACCTTAATCTACTTGTATTTTAACCACCAAAGAAATTAATGGGTGCTCTAAGGATTAAAAATGTCCAATAAAAGATGTTGCTGGGTTTTTATTTTTACCACATCCAAAATTGATTGCTCCTATCAACTCGAGGTATGTATGAATCCGTCCAATACAATTAACATCCCCACAGTTCTTCAGGCCAGGACGTACTGAGGTCTTATTTAAGTATTTCGGTTTGCATATCTCCCTAATTAAGAGATGGAAGTACAATTATTTTGGATGAAAAGGAAATAAATGGAACATGAAAAAATTTCTGGGAAAAACTTTTTGTATTTGAGTATTTTAAAATTTTATCCCTTCTCAATGTGTAAATATATATGAAATACAACGCTAAATAATACATAATACCCAAGTATATTTTTCTGAAATAAAATATCTTCAAATGATACAATAACTCATATGCAATTTGTTCACATATTAGTTCTTCCTCAATTTTCAAATCAACAGATTACCCAGGTCCTCGAAGTTAGAAGCTTATTTATCTAAAGTTCTAAATTCAAGTAAGCATGAATTTACTAAAAAACGGTACTTAGATAATATCATACTGAAAATATTTAAAACCAACTGCCATACAGCTGATTCTAATATAAGGTGACCCATGTCAGAGTAGAACTCTGTTCCACAGGGTTTTCAACAGCTGGGTTCTTGTTTTGCCTTTTTTTCCCCCCTGCAGAAATAGTCTGTCAGGCACTTCCAAGGTACCTTCTTATAAATTAACAATTTTACGGTTTAATCATACCATATCAACAAGTATTAAGTGCTTATTCTCAGTAGAAAATGGAAATAGATACAATAGAAGATCCAAAAGGAATCAAGATGTTCCACAAAATAATTAAAAATGTAAGATGTTTATACTAAATATTTATTGAATACTTAATATATCATGCTAGACAGCATTAGATTTAAAATAGAGGATTTAGTTATAGCAACTATCATTTACTGAATGCTTATGTCAGTTACTGTTGTTAAATGTTCTTCATTCTTGGAAGTTCTATGATATGGATGCTATTACTCCCATTTTAAAGAGGTGATGAAACAAGAGGATTAAAGGAATCAAGGCACTTACTTAAGGAAGTGTCAAGTAAAGATATAAGCACAGAGAATAAAATCAGACATTTGGATATGGAAGTGTTTCTTATTCAATCACTACTTCATCCTCTTCGATATTGTTCTAGACACCAGGAATATGAAGATTTCCTGATGTCACAGAACTTACAAAGGTACAAAGGGGAAGATAAAATGCAATGCCAGGTAGCAAGCACTAAGTATTAAGAAAATGTATGAAGGATAAGGATTTGCAGTCAAACAAAGAAATTATACAGTAGATGGGGGGGGGGGGTGGGCAAGGATGTGGGTGTTTATAGGAAAACGGAAACCAAATTTTAAAAATCACACATTTTAAAGAAATTTGCTGTTATGTGCTGTTGAGTCAAAACCAACTCATAGTTAACTCTCCAGTGAGTTATGGCACAAGAGGAGACTGCCTATCTTTTTCCTACAGAGCAGCTGATACATTCGAACTGCTTGACTTTGGGCTGACAGGTTAATTCCATACCACTAACCCACTTAAGATCCCCTACAGATTTTAGGGAAAGGAAAAGTAATTTGGCAGGATATAACTTTTTTATTGAAAAACTGAATTCTCAATGTATTGTAAAGAAATAAACTGCACAGATGAAGGCAAAAAAAGAAAGAGCATGATCTCTGAATTTTAGCTCTCAAGTAAAGAAGTTTAAAAAATATAGTAAAAATTTCTATATAGAACTCAATTTTTTATAATTTAAAAAATTATACAATTTTCTTTTTAATTATATAAAAAAGATATTAATTTATAAACACATAAAAATACTCTAAAAATAAGTAATAGTAACTAAAATCTGTGAATATTTGTTCATATTAGTCATGATTCAATCATCCTTTTGTCCCCAACAAATATTGAGTATCCTTTATAAACTGCAAGCATTTCATAAAACAAAACAAAAAACTACCCTCACTGAGCCTGAATTCTTATATATACCTTAAGAAACAGATAAAACAAATGAGATATTTCTGATGTAAAAAAATTTAATGAAATAATATATGAACAAGAGCCTGTGGTGATGAAGGAAGAAGTTGAAGATGCTTTGAAAAAATTATTAAAAAACAAGGCCCCAGGAATTGATGGCAAACCAACTGACATATTTCAACAAACAAATGCTGCCCTGGATATGCTCACAAAATTGTGTCAAGAAATCTAGAGGATAACCACCTGGCCAACTGACTGGAAGAGATCCTTATCTGTTCCGATTCCAAAGAAAGGTGACCCAACAAAGTACGGAAATTATCTAACAATATCATTAATATCACATACAAGCAAGATTCTGCTGAAAATTATCCAAAATCGACTGGAATTGTACATCAACAGAAAACTACTAGATGTGCAGGCTGGATTTGGAAGAGGTCGTGGTACTATGGATATTATTGCTAATGTTAGATGGATCTTGGCTTAAAGCAGGGAATACCAGAGGAATGTCTATCTGTGTTTCATGGACTATGCAAAGGCATTTAACCGTGTGAATCACAACAAACTGTGACTAACTCTGAGAAAAATGGAAATCCAGAACACTTGATTATGCTTATGTGAAACCTGTACTTGGACCAGGAGGCAGTCTTCAGAACAGACAAGGAAAACACTGCATGGTTCAAAACTGGGAAGGGTGTATGCCAGAGATGTGTCCTGTCTCCATATCTTTTCAATCTAAGTGCAGAACAATCACCTGGGAGACTGAGCTCTATGAGAAATGTAGCATCAGGATTGAAGGTAGACTCATCAATAATTGGCATCATGCAGATGACACAACCCAGCTTGCTGAAACTGAGAAGGACCTGAAGCAAATAATTTGAGAAGCTGGATTCTATGAATGAAAATGCGGGCTTAGGAGACAAGGATGGATGGTGAAGCTTCATCTCACATACATTCAGCATGTTGTTAGGGGGATCTATTCCTTGAAAAGGAACATTATGGTTGAAAAGGTAGAGGGTCATTAAGAGAGGAAGACCTTCAATGAGATGGACCGACATAGTGACTGCAAATGGGTTCAAGTATGTCAGAGACGATAAGGATGACACAGGATAGGAAAGGGTTCAGATCACAGGGTTGCTATGAGTGCCACTCAACTCGGTGGCACCTAACAACAACAATATGTGAACCAGAGCAAGTTCCTTTTTTCTCTCTGAATCTCATTTTCTCCATCTCATTATGAAGATAGTACCTACTCTATTAGAACTGTTGAGAGGACTAAGGGTGATCAATCTAAAGCTACGCATGGCATTTAGCAAGCAATCAGTAATGATATTTTTCGGTATTTTTTTTTCTAAAACAAAAAACACTCTGCTTACAAGCAGTCAATTCATTTGCTTTTATGGAAAGGATCTTTTAGCTGCAAAAAAAAAATTTAACAGGTCTTCTTTTACTTTTAAGAAGTATTTTTTTTAAATATAAAAACAAAAAAACCCACAAAAATACATGACCAATAATTGCTAATCATGCTTTTCTATTTCTGAAGAGAACAGACTTGAGTTCCTGTTTAAAACAAGGCTATATGCTTTTTCATTTTGTTCTGCTATATCCCCACAGCTGGGATAGTAACATCTAACTGGATTAGGGGATTATTTAACAAATTAAGGCAAATGGCATGGGGAAACTTTTATAATTATTTTTCTACCTACATAACTTACTTTTGGCGGTCCCCACCCCACCCCCGGTCTGTCTCTCATAGCTGTTCAATCGGTTCCAATTCATAGCTGACCCTCCAGAAGGTTTCCAAGGCTGTAAATTGCACAGGGGGAGAGAGTGATCACTGGACTCAAACCTCCAGAGGTCCAGCCTTTGGGTTGGCAGTGCAATTCTCTATGGACTACACCACCTGAGCTTACTGTGCTTCACTAGAACTTAAAATTCAATATAAGAAATAGAATTTGATTGAAATAACATTACTCATTAAACACATATTCACTAACCATGATTCTGAAATCCTTCAATTTTTACTTTCATCTTCCTACTTTTAAGAACAAAGTCAATTACAACATAGCACGAATTTGTCTTTTTTTAAAAAAAAAGTGAATTAGGCAATGTAAAATAGTAGAGTTTGATTTATAATCTAGACATAGAGTAATCTTTCCTCTGTTACTGGCTGGTACATAATCCCCTTTTACACCTGAAGATCCCTCTCTATTAAATAGATCTAAACCCAAAGCTAAAAAAGCCACTGTTCCTGACTTGGTTCCAACTTACAGTGACCTTCCACTGGGTTTCCGAGGTCACAAATATTTACAGGAGGAGAGTGGAATTTTTTCTTCCACTGAGTGGCTGGTGGGCTTGAACTGCTGACTTTCACATAGGCCATCAAAGCTGCTTCAACTAGGGCTACTAATATCACCTCCTATTTCACTGGACTGTTGTGAAGAATCAAATTAAACTTTACAGGAAAAATGTAAAGCTCTATTAAAATGTCAGGAGTTGTTCCTTACATGTATTTATTACTCTGATTTCACTCTTATACAAAAGTCAAAAGTTTAGCAACCCTAAGCATCTATGAGACAGGTAGAAATATTAGAAAATTCTTCCTCTTAGAGTATGACTGTCCTGCATGACTTAATATTTATAAGTGTGGGTAGATAAAAGCTACTGATGTAACAAGTGTGGTTATGTCTTTCTTAGGTAACCTTTCTAGGATGGGCAGAAAAAATTTTTAAGAGGTTAAGATTCTTCATAGAGCAGAAGAGAAAAATAAGAGAGAAAACAGAATCTCAACTAAAAGGAAATGTGATGTTCTCTATGAACAACCCTATATAATTCAGTAGCTACTGAAGTAGTAACAATTATGAATACTTAGTGGTGGTTTACTAAAACCACTTAAAATTCAAATTACCTTCAGAGTACTTAAGTTAGTTAGATGAGAAGTTGGTCAGCCATTTCTCATCTCCCACTAATAATTCAGGAAAAGGTGCTGACTATATATAGAGGAAAAATTTCATACATCAGACAATTCCTGTATCCTGATGGAACTATCAAAACTTAAAAATTCAAAGGTGGCTTATAAAATCTCTTATTTCCTTGTCACTGATTATATATAAAAATATATATATAAATAAAATACACACACATACACATATATATTTTCTTTTTACTTCCATGTACATCACAGACTTGGAGAAACAAAGGCATTCTCTTTTTCTAGGGCAAGAGATATGCTATCTGTGTCTTCCTAACTAAGAAGTAGCCTCGTAAGGCAGTATCCTATGTCTCTCTTCTCAAGACTAAACAATGCAATCAACAAGGTGATTAAACCTAGTGGCAGGAAACTGCACTGCAATCCCAGAGGTACACGGTTCAAATCCACCAGATGCTCTGCTGAAGAGGGAGGAACAATCGCCTCCTGTACCAGTCAGATCCAATTTGACGGTACACACATAAAATAAATAAAAATTGAAAAAAATAAATTAAAAAAAAAACCAAAAAAAAGCAAGGTGATTAAAGACAAGGTTTACTGAAACTTTCAAAGAAGCTTTGCAATGAGAAATTGGAAGTCTTCACTGCTTAAGTACAATAATGAGCTCTCTGGATTGCTATCAATGTACAACACTAAATTCTTAATAGGCAAAATTAACATATTCTAGAGTATTAAGTTTTAAAAAGAATCTAAAACAGAATTCCTTCTTACCACTGATCCAAAATGTAATTCCTAATTTTCAAATAGCGTTCTGGTGTTTTAGCTGGGCGTCCCTCAAAAAACTCAGGAATTGCTTGTCTTTCTTCTTCCTGAATGGTATTTCTATCTACTTCTATTTCTTGTTCTGGTGGCTTAAGCTCTTCTTCTTCATGGTTCTCCTCTTCATTTTGACATGAGGAATGAAAAAGCATTTCCTTGTCACTTAAATCTTTCTGTCTGTCACAAGGCTCTGGAAAAGGGAGCTCACTAGCATCAGCTCTTACAGTCTGTTCATAATCCTCAGCACAGTTTCTAAACAGTTCATTAGATTTCTGATCATTTAAGTCAACTGATCTTCCATCACTGGTGTGATGTTTTTCAGTCCCTAATGTAATTACTGAGCTTGAACGTGCTTCTGTCTCACCTTGCTTTATATTCTGAAGATATTCCTTGGAAGATTTAGAAAAAGAGCCTTTCTCTGTGTCAGAAACAATGAATTCAGCTTGACTGGTTTCATGAGTTTTACTATCAGGAATGTCTTTTAAGAGTCCACTGCTAGGATTCTTTTCAGGTAGCTGAAAAGGCAACTCGTCTGCCTCATCTGTGATGTCCACTTCTTCATCATCAGATAAATGTTCAATTTTTATAGCATTCAAGTTGGGATCAGCAAGTCCCCTTGCTGATGATGATAGTGTCCATGTCTTTATTCTTTCCTCTTCATTTTTAACCTGAAGGTCACTCTTGCTCTTCTGATATGGTGCTTCTTTCTCCAGACCATCTAATTTTACCTTATTAAAAAGGAAGATAAAATCCCAAAGTATCACTATATAAACTCAACAGCACACAAAAATACAGGATATGGTAAAGAGAATTCTATTAAACTACATATATGTTGATGGTATATTACCATTTTTTGTATATTACATTTTTATTGCGCTTTCTTTAAATCATTTACCACTATGCTTTAAAGAAAAATAATATTTTCACTGACTCAAATTTATATTTACTCATCCGTGGTCTGATAACCTTTATGAATCCCCCTTCAAAAAAAAAAATCATGGAAATAGAAAAAAATAACCACAACTTCAATTTTAATAGTAAGCTTTAAAAAGTCTAACTTGGATCATAAAGAACGACCCAATAATCCCATACTAAGATATTCTATAAAAGTGAAATGTTCAAATAGGCTCAATGAATATCTGAAACGTAAGCTGATCTTTATGTACTAAGCAAAATAATCCTTAATTTAAAATAATCTAATTATAAATAATCATTTAAAACATTTCATTAAAATACAAAGACATCAGAAACAAACATTTTTCTAGATTTAGGCAATATTATAAAGCTTATCATTCAAGATAGAAAATTATCACCCATATCTTCATTATAGACATAAATATCTGATAATGCAACAAGACCAGTATGATGAAAGTCAGGAAATATTACTTGGGTTTGACTGACATACTCAAGGGATATGACAGCTCAAAAAGTTTTACAGATTGTGTACCACAACAGAATCTCATGATTAAGTATTAAGGCTAACTGACTTCATATACTGGTAGAGAATAAAATGTAGCAGGAAAGAGAAGGGACAGAAGCCAAAGAAGTCTTTAAGAAGCTTGTTATTTAAGTTTGCTTTTATTTTAAAAATTCCCATGAAATTTTGAGATATATTTCCTTAGTGTTTTCTACTATTAAAAACATTACTTTTATTAAATAATTTACTATTAATACTAAAAATTCACATGAAATTTTGTGATGTATTTTTTTCAGTGTTTTCTAATATTAAAAACAATTTCTCTGCTGGCACTTTAAAATCCATCACATATAAGCTAAAATTATACATAATCCAGTTTAGGAAGTATGAAGCCAAGAATAACAAAGTTAAGCTGTATTCTGTTCTGAGGTATCCTAACCTGTTTAATTGCTTTGAAAATCCTTTGTTTGATTCTGTTACATCTATTCCATTACTTTACTTCTATCTCAAGTGACACTAGATTAGATACATTATTTAGTAATCAGAGTAGAGTTCATTACTTGTATTAAAAGATGACAGGATCACTCAGGACATTTCCAAACTCTGTATTAGTTCACAGAATCTAAGCAAAACATATTTAAAAATCCTAAATAATTAAAACTGCATCCTTGAATACTGCACAAAATAAATGAAAGTTTAGGAAATAGAAATTAAACTTTTCTGAACACTGTAATTTATTAAAAATTTTATGCTTATAACTGTAAAAGCTTCAGTGCTCTTAAATGAGTTTTAGAATCATGTTAATAGTTATAGCTCCCATTTAGATAATACTTTTCAGTTTTTGTGAAGCAAATATTTAAATAGAAAAGATACTTTCCTGAAGAAAAAACTAAAATAAGACTTTTATGGTTTTTTCCTTTTGCAATGTACTTTACATTTTGTTTTGTTCTTGAGCAATTACCCTTTCCTCTTTTAATTTAGCTGTCTGAAATTACGTGGAATAATAGTTACCATTATTTAATTACAACAATAATGATATGCGTTTGTAAAGATAAACAGGTATTCAATACTTCATATTTATTTAATATTCTCATTTAACACTAAAACTTTAATGCCTGAAATCTTTCTGATTACTGACCTTATTTCTTCTAAATATCATCACTATGAACAAGGATATTCATGCTTTGCTTACCTTATTTTTAAAGTACTGTCTGGCATAACTCTTCACTTGTATTACAGTGCGACTTCCTATTAGCTTTGCAATTTTAGTCCATCTTCGACCAAATTTAGCCTATTATCAAAATGCGGGAGGAGAAAGCAGTTTTGATTAACTTGCTAACATTCCAGGCAACATTTTAACATTAAAAATAAACAAAAAAGAAAAACCCATTCCTGAAGCTTCTTACTAAAGTAGGCTTTTAAAATTAAAGTTCATATTCTTTTGGGACAGGAACCTCTATAAGCTGGCCAAAATGATAATAAATAATAATAATAATTTTTTAACTCTTTAAATAAAAATCCAACACTTTTATTACTAAATGGTATGTATTTATATTACACATTATGATTCCTCAAATACAAGATAATTTTTTAAAAGAAATTTATGTCTAAAAGGAAAGTACTTTTAAATTTTCCACTTACAGGATCAACTGAATTATGTTCTGACCCTAATTTCAAAATAACATTTGTTTTACTGAGTTTCCATTTTTTTGCAACATTCACTACATGTCCCCCAGCATATTAAGTCTTTATATAGACATCACAGTACACTGACTGACAAAATTGAATCACAAACAAAATATATGTGTAACCAGTGACTTCCCATGCTCCTCCAGTAAAAGGCTGAGCACTTGGCGATGAGGGCTAAACCTGTCGCATAAATCCTAGAACTTCAGGAAGCTTTCATGTGTTCTGAATTACAGAAAAGAATTCACATCAATTTAGAGCTGAAAAAAATATTTTGGTATCAAGCATAACTATCATCTGTGCACAAATCTTTTCTAACATCCCCAACACAAGACACTATTTCCCCAAGGCAGTTCAATAATTCTGCTATGAATTCTTAGAAACTATGCCAGAGAAAACAAATCAAAACAAACCAAAACAAAACCAGAAGAAAAAACCTACTTTTACAGGCCAAGCAGACATGCCCATGGTAGTAAACAAATCCCAAGATTTGACTCAAAGAAAACCTGAATTTACAGACACTAGCACTCATTAGAGATTGTGGTATACAGCTAATTTCTGAAAAAGGAAAGGGATTTTGGGAAATTATCAGTAAGTACATAAAACAAACGAAACACAAGCCTGTTGCCATCAGTCATCTCCAACCCACAGCGACTCTTCATCTGGTTTCCGAGACAATACATCTTAACAGGAGAAGACTGTTCACTTCGAGTACATGGCCTTTTGGTTAGCAGTGGACCACGATACAGACCACACTATCAGAGCTCCTTAATAAATATGTTACATATTTAAGTGTTATATGGTCCATGTAAGTTGTAGTCAACTTGACATTTAACACCATCAACACATATTTAAGATTGCTTTTAATAGACATGTTTTTTTTAAAAAAAATCAAACACACAAGAAATAACAGTGCCAGTGAGCTGAGTTTGACTCACAGTGACCCTTTTCTGTATTGTTGCCTCTGTCTCTCAAAGAACTGCTGGTGGATTCAAACTGCTGACCTTTTACTGTTATATGCAGAGTAACACATAATGCACTATGCCACCAGAGCACCTTAACTAAAACTAACACTTAGCAAGGATCCACTTATTAAAGAATTACTTATCCATATTTAAGATTAAGGTAAACACAGTAAATCTGGGAGCAGTAGAAACCCAAGAGATCACCTAGTTTTTCTTGCTACAGAAAGTTTTCTACCTTTGACAGGGAGCACCAGCCATACTACATTTCTACTGTTCTCTATTGGTGAAAATTATCTATTTTCTTGTTTTGTTAAGTATTCACCTTACACAAGTTTCAGTTTTTGCAGGTTTTATAGTAGATAACTTAGTAGGATAGAGAATTTTGGGAAATAGAAAAGCTAGTGACAAAGAGTAACTAATTGGAATTTTATAGGTTTAGGTATTTTTTTTTTCAAAAGAAACAGAAGACTATAACAATAGGTTTGAGGCATTGAACACTAATGACCAAAGACCAGATGAGTTATTGGATGACATCAAGGATATCACTATAAAGAAAGCAAAAAAGGTCATTACAGAACACTGCATTCAAACGGATGAGGGAAAGAACTGTCCAAAAGGAATATATAATTAGGCATTATATGTATGACAACAATCTGAAAGAAGGGGTACATTTTGGGGTGGGCTGGGGTGGAGGGAAAGAAAAGGTGCAACAATGAAAAAATATTTAAAAAAAAAGGTCATTACAAAGACAGAGGATAACAAAAAGACTCTCAGCAGTTAAAACACAAGTGACAAGTGACAAGTAGTCAAAACAAAGGGGAAGAAATGCTGAAGTAAAAGCTGAACAGATTTCAAAAGGTAGCTGAAGACGACAAAGATTAAGTTGTTGTTATGTGCTGTCGAGTCGCTTGCAACTCATAGCAACCCTATGTACAACAGCCCTAAACTCTGTTCTGTCCTGTGCCAATCGCACTGTCTCTGACACTCCCATCCCAATTACCCCAGTCACTCAATCAATCCACCTCATAGAGGGCCTTCCCCTCCTGCGCTGTCCCTCCACCCTCTCAAGCATGATGTCCTTCTCCAAGGACCGGTCTCTCCTTACAATATGACCAAAGTATGTTAGACGAAGCCTCAGAATCCTTGCCTCCAAGGAGCAGCCCGGTTTAACCCTTTCCAGGATGAATTTGTTTGTTTTCCTAGCAGTCCATGGTACCAATACTCTTCTCCAGAACCACAGCTCAGAGGCATCAATTCTCCGTCTATCCTCCTTAGTCATTGTCGAACTCTCTGATGCACAACAAGTGCTTGCAAAGACTATGGCCTGTATCAGACGCACCTTAGTCTCCAGAGAGACACCATTGCTCTTCAGCACTTTGGAGAGGTCCCTAACAGCATGCTAAGAGCTGGAAATAGAAAATAAAATGGGTAGAACTCACTCAGCAGTTCAAAAGTAGAAGAAACTGAAAATTTAAATTTGAGGTGGCAATATTGAAGGATAATAAGGGGAAAATCTTGGAATGATACAGGAAACATCCAAAGAGGAAAAGAGTATTAAACAGATGTCCTGTCTCCACATCTTTTCAACCTGTATGCAGAACAGACCATCCAGGAGGCTGGGCTCTATGAGGAGAAATGCGGCATCAGGATTGGTGGAGGATCTATCAACAATCTGCATTATGCAGATGGCACAACCCTGCTTGCTGAAACTGAGGAGGACCTGAAGCACTTGCTGCAGAGGATCAAGGACTGCAGCCTCCAATATGGATTGAGGCTCAATGACAAGAAGACAAAGATTCTGACCAATTGGCAGCATCAGGATGGATGGTGAAGAGATTGAGATTGTTCACAGCTTTAGTCTGCTTGGCTCCACAATCAACACTCTTGGCACCAGCAACCAGGAAATGAAAAGATATTATTGTGATGGGAAAGTCTGCTGTTAGGGACCTCTCTAAAGTACTGAAGAGCAATGGCGTCTCTCTGGAGACTAAGGTTCGTCTGATACAGGCCATGGTCTTTGCAATCACTTGTTATGCACCAGAGAGTTGGACAATGACTAAGGAGGAGAGACGGAGAATTGATGCCTTTGAGCTTTGGTGTTGGAGAAGAGTATTGAGGGTACCATGGACTGCTAAGAAAACAAACAGATTAACCTAGAGAGGGTTAAACCGGGTTGCTCCTTGGAGGAAAGGATTCTGAGGCTTCGTCTAACATATTTTGGTCATATTGTAAGGAGAGACCGGTCCTTGGAGAAGGACATCATGCTTGAGAGGGTGGAGGGCAGGCACAGGAGGGGAAGACCCTCTAGGAGATGGAGTGATTCAGTGACTGGGATAATCTGGATGAGTGTGTCGGAGAAAATGAGATTGGCACAGGACAGAACAGAGTTTAGGGCTGTTGTACATAGGATTGCTGTGAGTCACAAGTGACTTGATGGCACATAACAAGAACATGCCAAAAAGAAGAGACTGACCCAGAACCCTTTCAGTAAGTAGCCCATGATTAAGAACCAATGGTAATGAAAGAAAAAGTTCAAGCTACACTGAAAGCATTAGCAAAAAATAAGGCCGCAGGAATCGACAGGATACCAACTGGGGTTATTTAAACAAACAGAAAAGATGTAACCGTAGATGTGTTCATAGGGCTGAGCCTAGAAACAGCGACCTGGTCAACTGACTGGAAGAGATCCATTGTTGTTCCTATTTTCAAGAAAGGTGATAAAACATAATGTGAAAATTAATGAACAAAATCACCAGTATCTTCTTGCTGAAAATCATCCCAAGGCAGTACACTAAGAAGAACTTCCAGAAATTCAAGCTGGATTTAGGAGAGCCTGTGGCACCAGAGATACCACTGGTTGATACCAGAAGGATCTTGGCTGAAAGCAAGAACTACTATAAAGATATCCATTTGTGCTTTATTAACTATGCAAAGGAATCTTGTGAATTATAATAAATGTGTAGACCTTAAGCTGTGTGGATCATAATAAATTATGGCTAACACTGAGAAAAATGAGAATCCCAGAACACGTAAATTGTGCTCACGTAAACAGCAACTCTCGGAACAGCTCATTGCCTGGTTTAAATGAGAAAAAAACAAAACAAAAACACAGTGTACGTCAGAGCTCTATCCTTTTCCCATAAGTATTCAATCTGATTAGGTGTAATTTGCAGAAAAAAAAACATTTGCGTGGCTGAACTTCATGAATAAGAGTGTAGGATCAATTTTGGAAGAGGTCTCATCAACAATCTATATTATATAGATGACACAATCTTGCTTGAAAGTGAGGAGGATCTAAGGTGTTTGCTGCAGAAGATCAAAGACTATAGCCGTCCGTATGGATTATATCTCAGCCTCTAGAAAACAAAAATCCATAGTACTGGGCCAGTAGGCAACAGCACAATAGATGGAGAGAAGACTGAAGTTGTCAATGATTTAATCTTGCTTGGATTCAAGTAAACACTCCTGGTACTGTGTTGTGAGTTGTTGAGTTGGAACTGACCCACAGCTGGGCCTCTAGTGAGCTTTCAGAGGCAGTAAATCACAAGGGAGTAAGGAGACTGCTTATCCTACTAGCAGTTAAGAAATCAAAAGATATGTTGCATTGATGAAGTCTGCTGTCAAGGACCCTTCTAAGGTGCTGAGGAGCAGCCATGTCAATTTGAAGACCAAGCATGACTCAAACCATTGTCTTTTCAATTGCTAGATATGAATCTGAAAGTTGAGTAAGATGACAGAAGAACTGATGTCTTTGAGTTGTGGTACTGGGAAGCATATTAAATATCCCACGGATTGCCAAAAGAATATGTCTGGGAGAAAGTGCACCCAGGATGCTCCTGACGAGGATGATAAAATTTTGTCTTACGTACTTTGACTATGTTGTTGGGGAGTGGGAGCTATTATTTGGAAGGAGTCATTACGCTTGGAAAGGTGGAAAGTCAGAGAAAGAGAGGAAGGCCTTCCACAAGATGAACTGACACAATGACTCAACCAATGGGTTCGAATTTATCAAGGATGGCGAGGATGGCACAGGATAGGGCAGGGTTCAGATTCATTGTTCATAGGGTTGCTATGAGTTGTAGTCAATGACACATAACAACAAAAACAACAGTAATTTCAATTCTATGCCCAAGAAAAAGTTTTTGTCCAGTAATCCACATGCTTCAGTGTTTTCATTGGTTGATTTATTCAAAAGTAGATCTGCAGGTCTTTCTCAAGGGCCAAACAATGGGTAGACTCAAGCTTCCAACCTCCTACTTAGTAGTCAAGTGGGTAAATAGTTGGCATCACCTATCATCTCCCATCTTCTTTCTGCAATAAACAATTCCCTTCTCCCAAGCTAAGAAGTTCTGTAGTAGAATTTTTACCTCACATGCAGAAGACTCAGGTTCAATACACTTTGTGCACAGCAACTAGTCATTTGTCAGTGGAGGCTTGTGTGTTACGATGGTGAACAGGTGTTAGCAGCCCTCTCAGACTAAGACTAGCAAGAAAGGTCTAGCGATCTACTTTTGAAAATAAATCAATTAAAACTCCACGGACCCCAATGTTGTAAGGACATGTGACTAGGCTGGGATTGTTCCACTGTGCAAGGAGTAATCTTTAAGACAATAACAGGCTTAACAGTGGCTAACAATGATAAACCTGAGAGATTTTAGAACATAAACAAGCTATACCAAAAAAAGCCTGGGGCTATAACCAAGAATTTTATGTTTTTTGAGTTTTGCCCTTATGTGTGCAAATACTCTAAATACTTCTCTGTGTATACAGATATTTATGCATATCTGTAGACACATAGCGAAATATGTATTTGCAGACACAACTATCCCTGAAAAGATGCATAAAAAACAAATGACACTCTCTACTTCAGGCAAAGAGGGAAGGTGAGACAAGAGTGAGGGAAACCCTCACTCTTCATTCAATCTTTTGCATTTTTGCACCATGAAATAAACCTTTACTTTCCAACACATCTGTATACATATGTATACAAAATTTAATTTTTATAAGGGGCAAAACCCTAATCTTTCAGTAATATTAGATAAATAACTAATTATAGCTGGCCCAATCAATGATAATCATGCAAGACTGAAATGCCAATATTAAAAACATTAATGGCACAGCAAAAACTCACTCCAAGAGGAGATAAAATTCAAAGATAATGTAAGTATTTATAGAAAAAGATTACAAAATATACAAATGTCATCTTGATGACTAGAAAAATACATACTCATTTCCCCATTTGTTAAAAAAAAGCTGTTTCAATTAACATTCTCCAATCTTATATAAAGAAAATTATGTATTTTTATACATTGTTGTTATTATATGCTTTTGAGTCAGAACGGATTCAGCTAACCAGTGGGATTTCAGAGGCTTTCAAATCAGGAGTGGCATCAACTTTCTAAACAACATGCCTCTAGAAAACTCTGTAAACATTGATAAATGTCGATAGTTGTAGAGGGGCTTCAAGCCTTTTGTTCATAGGGTAGTATATGAGTCGTGCTTGACTTGAAGGCAATCAACAACAACAAATCACATGGGAGGAGAATGTTCATTTTTTCTTCCATGAGTAGCTGGTGATGTACTCAAATGATGTGCTTTTGGGTTGGCAGCATTAACTCTATACCCACAAGAAGACCAGAGCTCTCTTTTCAATACAAAATATATAAAATTTTAGGATTAATTATGACAGTATTGAATAATATACTCCTTAAATGAAAAGATACAGCTCACTTTTATAAGTGAGAAAAAAAATTGTCAGTATTTTGTTATGTTTCTTCACATTAAAGAGTATTTTTAGAATTATGAACAGGTATGCCTTTTTAAAAAACAAAAACACTAGAACACCTCATGATTTAATCTGTGGACATTTAAACAGATAGCAATATAACATTTCTGTAAAAGAAATGTTTATAGTTGTCAATTATATCCACTAGAACATTTTGACTGTGTATATAAAGCCACCATCATATGATCTACCACGCTGGAGGGGAAAAGGGGAGGAAAAATGGGTTGCTTTCAGAGTTAAAAAAGTCAATTCTAGATGCATCTTGAAATGCAATGTTGTGAGTGACAGGATAATATCCATAAGCGTACAAGGAAATCCAGTGAATACCACCATCATTCAAATATATGCACCAACAACCAGAGCCAAAGAGGAGGAAATAGAAGATTTCTACCTACTTTTGCAGTCAGATTGATCATACATGCAATCAAGATGCATTAAAAATAATGGATGACTGGAATGCAAAAGTTGGGAATAGAGAAGAAGCAGCTGGAAAACATGGACGTGGTGACAGAAATTAAGTCGAAAATAGAATGAAAGAATTTTGCACAATCAACATCAACAACTTATTCACTGCAAATACATTCTATAAGAAACATAAATGTAGGCTATACACATGGATTTGACCTGACTGAATGCATAGGAATCAGACAGATTACATCTGTGGAAAGAACTGCTGGAGAAGCTCAGTATCAGCTGTGAAAACTATGCCAGGTGCTGACTGTGGAATAGATCATCAAGTACTCCTATTCAAGTTCAAGCCAAAGTGGAGGAAAATTAAATCAATTCCACAGGAAACAAAATTTGACTTTGAGTCTACCCACCTGAATTTCAAAACCATCTCAGGAACAGGTCTGAGGCCTTGGACACAAATGAGCGAAGACTAGATGAGCTGTGGGAGGATATCAAGAATATTATTCAGAAAGAATACAAAAGGTCATTACAAAGACAGATGAGGCAGAAAAGACCAGGATGAATGCCAGAAGAAACTCTAAATATTGCACTGGAGCACCAAGAAGCCAAAGCTAAGGGAAGAAATCAAGATATGAAAGATCTGAACAGAAGATTCCAGAGGGCAGCGCAGGAAGACACAGTATTACAAAGAAATGTGCAAGGAGCTGGAGTCAGAAATCAAAAGGGCTGAACTCACTCAGCATTTCTTAACCTCAAGGAACTGAAGAACAAATTCAATCACTGAGTTTCAATACTTAAGGATGCTTTGGGCAGAAGATGAAATGATCCAGGAAGCATTAAATGATGATGGAAACAGTATACAGAGTCACTGTACCAAAATGACTTGGTGGACACAGAAGAATTTCATGAAACGGTGTATGAGCAAGAGCAAGTGATGATGAAGGAGGAAGTTCAAGCTGCTCTGAAAGAAATGGCAAAAAACAAGACCCCAGGAATTGATGGCATACTGATTGATATATTTCAAAAAACACATGCTGCCCTGGATGTGCTCACCAAGTTATGCCAAGAAATCTGGAGGAAAACCACCCAGCCTACAGACTAGAAGAGATCAAAGAAAGGTGATTAGACAGAATGTGGAAAATTGATGAACAGTATCATTGACAACACATGCAAGAAAGATTCTGCTGAAGATAATCCAAAAATGACTGCAACAGCACATCAATAGAGAACTGCCTGAAGTGCAGGCTGGATTTAGAGAGGCCATGGCACTAGGGATATTACAGCTAATGTCAGATGGATCCTGACTGAAAGCTGAGAGTACCAGAGAAGTGTCTATCTGTATTTCATTGACTATGCAAAGGCATCTGACTATGTGGATCACAACAAACTGTGGCTGACTCTGAGGAGAATGGGAATCCCAGAACACTTGATTGTGCTTATGAGAAACCTATACTTGGACCAGGAGGCAGTCATCAGAACAGAGTAAGGAAACACTGCATGATTCAAAACTGGGAAGAATGTATGTCAAGGATGTGCCCTGTCTCCATACTTTTCAATCTATATTTGAAGAGATTGTCTAGGAGGCTGGGCTCTATGAGGAGAAGTGTGGCATCAGGATTGGAGGTAGATTCATCAATAATCTGCGTTATGTGGATGACACAACCCTGCATGCTGAAACTGAGGAGGACCTGAAACACAGAGCAACGAGGCCAGTCTGGAGACTAAGGTATGCCTGACACAGGCCATAGTTTCACAATTACTTGCTATATATCAAAGAGCTCTACAATGACTAGGGATGACATAAGGAGAGTTGATGCCTTTGAGCTTTGGTGCTGGAGAAGAGTACTGAATATACCATGGATTGCTAGAAGAACACATAAGTTCATCCTGGGGAGGGCAAAGACAGGCTGCTCCTTGGAGGCAAGGATTCTGAAGCTTCATCTGACATACGTTGGACATGTTGCAAGGAGGGTCCGGTTGGTGGGGACAGTGCAGGAGAAGACCCTCAATGAGATGGACTGATTCAGTCACTGGGGTAATGGGGATAGGTACTGTCAGAGATAGATTGGCAAGGGACAGAGCAGGGCTTAGGGCTGTTGTACATAGGGTTGCTATGAGTCAGATGACTTGACGGCACATAACACCACCACCACATTACATAGCCAAACACTGAATAAAGAAACACTTCGATGATCACCCAACAATTCCAAACGTAAGTTTTTCTTAAGTTTTATTTTGAATGCAAGTATTAGATAACTAAATAATTTTGCTTTTATTGCAGGCAGCCAGTGTCATGCAGACAGAAGTAAATATTTTTTTAAAGTTTTATTGAAAGAAACAACAGATATGAAAAGGATTTAAAATACCAATCCAAAGTTTTCTTAAGAGTTTTAGATATGCATTGAAAGGAATTCTCTTCTATTACACTACAAATATCATTACTCTAACAATAAAAAAGTAAGTGTTATCACTGTAATTGATAAGAAATTTCTAGTCAGTACAACTTATAACTCTTATCAATATTTGCTTCTAGAATCATTTTACTCTAAATTAAAAACTGCTCTATTTACCAGCCCTTGTTCAAACAGCTCTTTTTCTTCTACTGTCCACTTTACTGAGTAACAGGCTGGTTTTGTAGGAGACTGCACCCTGAGAGAAAAAAAAAAGAAATTTCTGAAAAAGAACATTCTATACTTATATAGCTAAAGATTACAGAAAGCCATGTAATATATTCTGTACTTTTAAAATTTTAAAAACAAAACAAAAAAATTAAAAGCTGCAGCCTCTACTTGGGGGAAGAGGTTTACATGCATACTTCGCTAGCTCAGAATGAAAGGAACATCTAACCCTCGGTCTGAGTGAGGATACCTCTAGGGCAGTAAGGAAGTGAGTAAGGAAGCTAGTGGGACAATAAACGGGACTTCTTAGATTGGACACAAAGCAGCAGATTAATAAATTCCCAAATCCTGAAAGGCAGGCAAAAGTTTAAAATGGTTTCAGAAACATTATTAGCTCTTTGATTCTTCCAAGTAAATCCATATAAGTACTGAATCAGTGAAAACATTATTTAAAATATACTATCTTAAGAAACTATAAACAAAATTCTGATGCTCATTAACTTAACTTCCTTTTGTTGTGATTTAGCAAAATACAAAAGCCAGAAGCTGTTCAGTGCTCAAGCGAGTAGCAACTGCAAATCTAAATGATGAATTTAGTCTATCATTTTAAGAGATCATGAATTTTTATGCTTATAAAGAATATTCTTCAATTATAATGAAAGACTACTTAGAAAAACTACTTAGTTCTTTACATAACTTACCTACATTAATTAAAATTTTGTCTAAAGTGTTTGTCCAAAGTAACTGAAATTTAAATCAAAGATCAATAGAAAGCAAGTCAATTTCTAATATTTTAGCTAACAACTTCTTAATCTTTGTCCGCAAATCCTTAAGAAATAATTTTTTCCATAATCTGATACAATCAACTGCTTAGGGTCATCTAAGAACTTCCTGGTAAACAAAGACTGTCATAAAAGTATTTTGTTGCATTAACATCTATATGACTAACTTTAAGATGGCTTTTCCAAAGGAAAATTCTATTTTTCTCATTAAAACTTCCAGTTTCTAATAAAGTAAGTTTTGAAAAGACAAAACATAAGTACATACATGCTTTTTCCTGTCTTCTGCAGACTGCATCAAATAAAAAAAAGAAAACAGCTTATGATGATGTTTTTAAAAATCCAATTCAAACTCTTAAAAAGTATTACAGATGGGTTTTACCTTTTCATATATTTTTTGTCCTTTTCCTTTAGATTAGGCCAGAATTTTTCTGGAAGTGATTTTTTAGACAAATAATATCTGTATAATTATTGAGGAACTTTTAAAACAGTAATAAAATTAAAGACTTTTTATGTCATTTATACAAAGTAGGGACTTACAACCATGAAAGTCATACTAGAATTCTAGATAAACTAATTCCTCTCAAAGCCATTTCTAGGTTTGCAAACATTACCTTATAAACTTACGTACCTCTAGGATTGCTATATGGATTAGGGTATTAACATGAAATAACACAATACAGTGCAGTACAAAATATGTGCTAAATAAATGCATTTCTCTGCTCCTAGACGATACAAATGATTAATGTGCTGGCTAACTGAGACACTGGTGATACGACTTCATCCACAGATGACTGAAGAAAGGCTGATGCTGACTTTTGAAAAATTAGCCACTAAAAATTCTGTTCTACTCTGACACATAAGGTTACCATGAGTCAGAACTGGCTTAATGGCAAATGTCTTTCTCTTCCTATAACTTATAGCTAACATTCAATGGATACTGCAGGCCTTTTAAAAGTGGAGTAATGGCAGGCAAGGATCAAAGATGATCAATTTTATATAACACAATGAAGGGGAATGATCATATGTGAAACAATGTGAATAGAGGAAAGTGTGAAAACAACATATATTCATTTGTATGCATACCAATAGAAAATAATTAAACATAAATTTAAAAAAATAAACCAAATTTTATATGCGACCAAATGGTCAACCATCACTTTAAACAAAGAGAAGGTAAAGAGGCAGGGATACAGTATTACTAGAATGGAACTACCAAAAAAGAAATAATGTTTAAACACTGCAAAGAATGTAATTAGTTACCTAACAGTCCATCCAAAAACTATTGAATGGGAACCTAACTTTCTCTGTAAACTTTCACCAAATCACATCATTATTTAAAAGTAAAATTTAAAAAGTAGCTAAAAAAATTTCAAGTACGTTCAATTTAAATATTTTCTCTACAATGTATGAAGGGAGCTCTGGTAGCCTAGTGACAAGAAACTGCACTACAATCCTGAAGGCAAGCAGTTTGAAACTTCGAGCTGCTCTGCAGGAGGACAGGCAATCTCTTCCTGTGTGATTAACTGCCTCTGAAAACTGATAGAGGGTTAGCTATGGGTCAATTCCAACTCCATGGTACATAACAGCAACAACAACAACAACAATGTATGAAGAATGTAACAAGTGAACAACAACAATGTATGAAGAATGTAACAAGTGAACCAAGGATTTAGGAACCTTTCTGATTACTCTATGACTATTAATAAACAGCCCAGGAGGGGAAAACCTTCATGAAATGGATTGACTCAGTAACTGAAGTGGGAGTAGATGTGTAAGAGACAGTAAAGCTAAAGCTGGCTTAGGATAAAGCAGAGTTCAGAGCTGTTGGACATAAGGTCACTATGAGTTCCAAGAGACTCAACGGCATGTAACAATACTGGATTGCATATTGTGTGCCAAGTGCCATAATAGATATAATGCCATCTTCTGAGAGCCTATATAGGTTCTGCTTATTATTTTTACGGTGTCTCTCTGGAGATTAAGGTGCGCCTGATACAGGCCATGGTCTTTGCAATCACTTGTTATGCATCAGAGAGTTGGACAATGACTAGGGAGGAAAGAAGGAGAATTGACGCCTTTGAGCTGTGGTGCTGGAGAAGAGTACTGAATGTACCATGGACTGCCAAGAAAACAAACAGATTCATCCTAGAGAGGGTTAAACCAGGCTACTCCTTGGAGGCAAAGATTCTGGGGCTTCGCCTGACATACTTTGGACATGTTGTAAGGAGAGACAGGTCTTTAGAGAGGGACATCATGCTTGGTAGGGTAGAGGGACAGCGCAGGAGGGGAAGACCCTCTATGAGGTGAACTGATGCAGTGACTGGGGTAATCAGGATGGGTGTGTCGGAGGCAATGCGATTGGCACAGTAAAGAGCAGGGTTTAGGGCTGTTGTACATAGGGTCGCTATGAGTCGCAAACGACTGGACGGCACATAACAACAACAACAACAACAACAACAACAACAACCTGAAAGGGAATCAATGACCATTTCTGTCATTGATTTTATCTAGGAATGCTAACATTACACACAGATCAAAGAACTAGGACAAGATAGTGGCAGAATTGTGCACAAGGATCCACAGATATGGGACTGAATGGGTGTATAAAAACTTCATCTTGTAGTATTTATTTTATGCTCCTTGTATTCCTCCCACATTACATCTGTAAATTGGTAGAGTAGGAAGTGAGAACTTTTATATATTTTAATTCTGTATCCTTGGACAAATTAACATCTCTGGTTTCATCTTACATAACTTTGAAAATGGAGAGTTGGACTAAATAATCTTGGATTTGAACTATAGTTCTGATTCAAATATTACTCTATATTAAAAGTGTATATTCAGTACAATGAATTATCTGGAAACAGCAACTAAAGTAAAATAGTGAGTCAGATCTAAGATTTAGCAAAAAGACTTGAGAAAGAAAATTTAGTATTTTACTAAAAATAGGTAACTATTATGTAACAATAGTCTAGGGTCAAACAAACCTAGTTATATACTCCATCTGTCCCATATTACCATTTTTGCAAAAATCAACTTTTAATCCTGAAATCTTTAATTTTCTTATCACCATTTAAGGATACTCTTCTTCCAACAACATTTTCTCAATGACGGCTTTGTTTTCTTCACTGATAGTGCTATCCAGAGTCCAAGGCTATTAAAAAAGAGAAAAACATATTTCCTTTCTATTTACTATTTGTTAAAATTATTTTTTTTAAAAAAACAAACAAACCCAACTCAACATGATTACAAATAACTACCATTAACGATAACATTATAATTGCCACAAAAACACTATAAAATAGGTATTATCTCATAGAAACATCCATAGCATGACTAGCATTTGAAGTAGAAGAATTGAGACTTGGCATGCTAATGTTTGATTCCAAGACTCATGCTCCTATTCATGATAAAGAAATAATGGCTATATATTACTAGATACTGTTTCTCAAATTTTCTGTATTTTTTATCTCCTTTGAGTCATAATTACTCCTGACAAATTACATTCATTTTTAATTACCAAAATACGTATTTTCAGCTGAGTTCAAGTTCCTGGCTATTTTATCTAACTGCTCACTCAACATTTCTACATCGATGTCTAATAAATGACCTTTTCAAATTGAATATTTCAAAAGAAAGTTAACAATTACATACTACCACAAATTTTTCTCTTGCTTTCTCCAAGTTGTAAATAACTATTACCAAAGACATTCTAGCTCATGAAAGATAAAATCTAAACTCTTTAGCATAACCTATGCAACTAGACCCCAAGAAAAATGTTATATTATCTCTATAGGGATTAAGAATAAGTACTCATTCAAAGAAAGCCACTCTGGGATAAGGTAATGTACCTAGTCATTTCATTAAATACTTACAATAAGGTCATTCTCAGTTCTCCAGGATGGATCTAGATAGTGATCATGTTGTAATATTGATACTGTGGTTTCATCATTTCTATAATCAATTAAAAAAACAAACAACTATTAAAGGAGGCAAAGGATGTAACAAGTGAGACTATAGGATGCAGGCATTAAGCAAATATTTATTTAGTTCTCCTCTGAGCAGGGAGCTGTGATGGCCGAGTGTTAAGAAGCTGTGCTGCAAGCCCAAAGGCATGCAATTCAAAACCACCAGCTACTCTGAGAAAGAAGGATGGGTAATCATGACCCATGTGATTTTACTAGCTTTGAAAACTCGCTGGAGGGTCAGCTACAGGTCATTCCAATTCGACTGCTGGTACACAAGTCTTCCTAGCAGATAGATTTAAAACTGCAGAAATGTTTTTTCTACCTCTACTGCAAAAGCAGGTGCCTGCTGTACGGTACACTATTCTTAATAGCTAAACACCAACTGTCTGTTCACTTACTTCATTCCTCAAAAATATCTAACTTGATGCAACAATCACAATAGTTCTGTGGACTATTTCAGATTTTTTTTATGAGTATTCATATGTATATAGGAATTCAACTTTGTATTAATTTCGCCAGTTATTGCTAAAGTATAAAAGCTAAGTGAACTAACTCAGTTGCCTAAGGATAAATACTGTATGAGAACATTACTGTATAAACAGAAAGATTAACTAGTAAAACATGTATGAGGATCAGAGCGGGGAAGGTAGGAGCAGAGGCTTGAGGATAGGCAGGGAGTAATCACAGGGTTGCACAATTTGATGTATAAAGGGAGGGGTGGGTAAAAGAAATAGAAAAGATCCAGTGTGAAAAACAATGTATACAAACACTGTTAAGTAAACCAGTAAAAAATAAAATTTTTATTTAGAAAAAAGTTACCATTAATACCAAGAACCTGAAAACGAAGAAATAACAAAGATATGCAGCGATAAGATCAAAGTAGAAAGTGCTTATAAAACAGCAAATTCAAGTATATCAATTTGTGGTTGGCTATTATAAATGGTATTGCTTTCTTGATTTCCTTCTCTGAGTTCTCTTTGTTACTGTAGTTGTTGTTAGGTGCTGTCGACTCGCTTGCGACTCATAGTGACCCTATGTACAACAGCCCTAAACGCGGCTCTGTCCTGTGCCAATCTGTTTCTAACACACCCATCCTGACTACCCCAGTCACTGATTCAATCCATCTCATAGAGGGCATTCCCCTCCTGTGCTGTCCATCCACTCTACCAAGCATGATGTCCCTCTCCAAGGACCGATCCCTCCTTACATGTCCAAAGTATGTTAGACGAAGTTTCAGAATCCTTGCCTCCAAGGGGCGGCCCAGTTTTAACCCTCTCCAGGATGCCGTCAGGTTTAACCCTCTCTAGGATGAACCTGTTTGTTTTCTAAGCAGTCCATGGTACCCTCAATACTCTTCTCCAGCACCATAGCTCAAAGGCATCAATTTTCCTTCTGTCCTCCCTACTTATTGTCCAACTCTCTGATGCATAACAAGTGATGGCAAAGACCATGGCCTGTATCAGACACACCTTAGTCTCCAGAGAGACACTACTGCTCTTCAGTATTTTGGAGAGGTCCCTAAAAGCAGACTTTCCCATCACAATATGCCTTTTAATTTCCTGGCTGCTGTTCAAGAATGTTAATTGAGTGTTAATTGTAGAGCCAAGCAAAGTAAAGCTGCGAACAATCTCAATCTCTTCACCATCTATCCTGATGTTGCCAATTGGCCCTGTGGTGAGAATCTTTGTCTTCTTGACATTGAGCCTCAATCCATATTGAAGGCTGCAGTCCTTGACCCTCTGCAGCAAGCGCTTCAGGTCCTCCTCAGTTTCAGCCAGCAGGGTTGTGTCATGTGCATAACGCAGATTGTTGATAGATCTTCCACCAATCCTGACACCACATTTCTTCTCATAGAGCCCAACCAGGAATCCTATTAATTTCTGGATATTGATCTTATAGCTTGCCACTCTACTAAATTGGCCTATTAATTCCAACAGGGTTTTTGGCCTATTAATTCTAACAGGTTTTTTGTTGAGTCTTTGGGTTTTCTGTGTACATCATCATATCATCTATATATAGTGACAGTTTTACCATCTCTTTGCGGATCTGGATGTCTTTTATTTCCTCCTCTTGTCATATTGCCCTACCAAGCACTTCCAATACAATACTGAAAAGAAGTGGTGTCAGTGGGCATCTTTGTCTGGTCTCTGTTTTCAAGGAAAATGTTTTTAGTGTTTTTCCATTGAGAATGATATTGCCCCAGTGAGGTACCATCTCCAGTAACAGTGGCAAAGTTTAACAGGGCAACAAGTAATAAATGTTGGAGAGGATGTGGTGAGATAGGCACTCTTATACATTGTTGGTGGCATTGTAAAATGGTACAACCATTCTGGAAGGTAGTTTGGCGCTTCCTCAAAAAGCTGAACGTAGAAATTCCATATGACCCAGCTATTCCACTTGGAATATACTCTGAGAAAAGGAGACCTGAGGCACAAAGATTTGTACACTAGTGTTCATAGCAGTATTATTCACCATCAAAAGAACATGGAAACAGCCCAAATATCCAATCACAAGCAAACGGATTGAGAAATTATGGTCACTCACAGACTGAAATACTATGCAACACGTAGGAGCAAGATTGTGTAAATTATAATCTAACCTGGGAAAGACTCGAGAGTATTATTCTGAGTGAACAGACTCAATCCCACAAGTATAAATATTGCAATGAGCATGGTTCAAAATTGGGAAGGGTGTACACCAGGGATGTGTCCTATCTCCATACCTTTTCAACCTGTATGCAGAGCAGATTATCCGAGAGGCTGGGCTCTATGAGGAGAAGCGTGGCATTAGGATTGGTGGACGATCTGTCAACAATCTGCTTTATGCAGATGACACAACCCTGCTCGCTGAAACTGAGGAGGACCTCATGCACTTACTGCAGAGGGTCAAGGACTGCAGCCTTCAGTATGGATTGAGGCTCAATGTCAAGAAGACAAAAATTCTCACCACCGGACCAATCGGTAGCATCAGGATGGATGGCAAAGAGATTGAGAGTGTTCACAGCTCCAGTTTGCTCGGCTCCACGGTCAACACTCTTGGCACCAGTAGCCAGGAAATCAAAAAACATATTGTGATGGGAAAGTCTGCAGTTAGGGACCACTCTAAAGTATTCAAGAGCAATGGTGTCTCTCTGGAGACTAAGGTGCGCCTGATACAGGCCACGGTTTTTGCAATAACATCAGAGAGTTGGACAATGACTAGGGAGGATAGAAGGAGAATTGATGCCTTTGAGCTGTGGTGCTGGAGAAGAGTATTGAATGTACCATGGACTGCCAAGAAAACAAACAGATTCATCCTAGAGAGGGTTAAACCAGGCTGCTCCTTGGAGGCAAGGATTCTGGGGCTTCGCCTGACATACTTTGGACATGTTATAAGGAGAGACAGGTCTTTAGAGAGGGACATCATGCTGGGTAGAGTAGAGGGACAGCGCAGGAGGGGAAGACCCTCTATGAGGTGGATTGACTCATTGACTGGGGTAATCGGGATGGGTGTGCCAGAGGCAATGAGACTGGCACAGGATAGAGCAGGGTTTAGGGCTGTTGTACATAGGGTCGCTATGTGTTGCAAACGACTCGACAGCACATAACAACAACAACATAAGGATCCAAAAGGGGTGGGAGAGGTTGGAAGTAGAGGGATGAGGATGTGCAGGGGAAGGGCGATTAATCATGAGGTTGTACAATTTGATAGGGGTAGGGTGAGGGAAATTGAAAAAATTTGTTTTTAAAAACAACATATTTGAATTTTGTAAATAAACTAATAGAAAATTTTAAAAAACCCAAAAACATAGCACAGTGAAGGAAAAAAAAAAAAACATTTTCACGAGAATACATATAATTAATAAAAAGAACTTGGGCTACTTGGGGACTTTTTTATGCTAATAGGGAATTAGAGCAACATTTAAAGTCTTTTCTGACATCTGTTTTTTTCTTTCTTGTCTTTTTTAATAACTGTTTGCTTTTTAAATATGATGTCCCTTATTTCATCCCACAATCTATCTAGTCTTCAGTCATTAATGTTCAATGCTTCAAATCTATTCTTGAGATGGTTTCCAAATTTATGTGAGATATATTTAAGGTTGAATTTTTTTTATCTTGGGGATTTGTTTTCATTTTCTTCATCTTCTTCAGCTTTCTTGTTACACAGTGATAACAATGGTCTTGAACACAAGTAGAGACCATAAGAATGGGGACTGTATACCAAAGAAGGAATTTTTGTTTTGCTTTTCAAAGAGGGGAGCAAACTGGGGGGAAGCTGGGCAGGGAGAAAAGTGCAACAATGAATGAATGGAAATCCAAAATCTCTGTAAATGTTCATTAAAATTAATAAAAAAATTTTTTTAAAAAAAAGAACACAAAATTTGGCAATGTTTCTATTATATATAGGATCTTTATGAGTTGGAATGAACCTAGTGGCACCTAACAACATCAACAACCAATGCTCTGTTCCACAGGGGATCCCCGACCTTGCATCCGTACTGAGCTTTTCCACCATCTCTTTCCTTAGATGCCATCAATTTCATTCGTGTGTATGCTACAGGTGAGGTCCATGTGTACAGTTGCCTGGTTCAGGTGCAACTCAGTCTCTAGACTGACATTATTGCTCTTCAGCACTCTGACAGCAAATTTACCTAATACAATTAATCTTTTTATTGCTTGACTGCTGGTCCCGAGAGTGTTGACTGTGGAAGCAAGGAAACTGAAATTGTTAATAATCTCAATCTTGTCTCCATTTATCATGGTGTTGTCAATTGGCCTTGTGGTGTTTTTCTTGATGTTGAGCTTCAATCCATATTGAATATGCAGTCCTTGATCTTCTGCAGCAAACGTTTCAGGTCTTCAAGGCTGTGTCATCTGTTTAACAGACTGAGGAGTCATCCTCTAATCCTGATGTCACATTCCCCATCTTAAAGCCTAGTCTCTTGAACGATCTGTTCTGTATACAGATTTAAAAGGCGTGGAGCCAGGACGCATTCCTGATGCACATACATAAAAAACACATATTTATTGTTTATCTCACCAATGAAAATTATTTAATAATTGTTATATACCAAGGGCTTGGCATGTAGAAGGTATTTGTTGAACAAGTGAATGAAGCATGGATCATATACATCTAAGAGTCAAGGGATGAGAATTTTAAACTAAAACCCACCAAAGATTTGAAGGACTAATATGATTATATTTGGATGTACTTTAGGGAAGACTGTAGGGGAAACAAGGAGGGAGATAAGAAAACAAAGTGCACACCTATGATGGTGTGAATGGGTAAATAACTAACTGCATAAATAGGTCTGAAGTTCATTAATTGGTGCATCAGCATATAGTATATAAAACCTTAGATGGTAATGCCAAGTCCTATGACAAAACTCCTTTGGGACACCATGATTTAAAGAAAAAAACAGAAGAAAAGAAGAATGAGAAGGAAAACTAAGGAAGTGAAAGGAAAGATAAAATGATTCACTTTTGTCTTCTAACTTAGGTACTTATTACTTAAGTGTTTAAAAATATGTTTTTAATTCATCTACATACTTCAGGGTGCACCATTCATACTAAATACCATAAAGACAGAGCCACACTCTGAGGCACCAGACTATGCTAGTAATACTCCTTGGAATTGTGTAAGGCAATGTTTTGACCATGAACCCATAATCTTTTAAACTCTGCTTCTTGTTGTTGTTAGGTGCCATCAAGGCAAGTATAACTCATAGCAACCCTACAAACAAAAGATCTGAACCCTGTCCATCTTGTTCTGTGCCATCCTCATTATCTCCAGCACATGTAAGTCCACTGCTGCAGACACTGTCAATCCAGCTCATTGAGAGTCTTCCTCTCTTTCACTGTCTTGGATCTTTCCAACTATAATGTGACTCTCCAAAGAATAACCTCTGCTAGTCACAGAGTCAGAATCAACTCATAACTAACCCTTCAGTAGATTTTCAGCAGCAGTAAGTTGCATGGGAGATGAGATTGCCCATCTTTCTCCCATGGAGCAGTTGGTGGATTCTGTGTTCCTTTGGGTTGGCAATCCAACTCCTTCCCACTACTAGCCACCAAAGCTCCCTAAAGAGAAGCAGGGGAGGAGAGGGACTTAAACATACGAAGAAAAAGAAGGCTCTAATGTGAAAGAGTGAGAGTGCCAATGCTTTAACATGATCTTTAGTGTTTACAAATCCACTCATTCCTCTCTTACTACAGATTAAACATCCCTGCCCACTTATCTCACAGATTTTTTTAAAAGTCTATTAAATCAAGCATGTAAAATCAGTTGGTCAAATTTACACAAATGTGAACAATTACTGTTAAAACAGGGAGCTCTGGTGGCCTAGAGGTAAGAAGTTGCGCTGCAATCCTTAAAGCATGTGGTTTGAGGCCACGGGTTGCTTTGTGGGAGAAGGATGGGCAATCTCCTCCCTGACTCTGCAACCTCCCAGAGGATCAGCTATAGTTCAATTCTGACTCAACAGTGCACAACAAACAACTGCTAATATACACCAGTACATAATTGATCTGGAACTCTGGTGGCCTAGTGGGAAAGGAGTTGTGCTACCAACCCAAAGGCATATAGTTCAAACCCACCAACTGCTTCTATGGAGAAAGGCAATCTCCTCCCAAGTGGTTTTTAACCTCTGAAAACCTGTTAGAGGATCATCTGTGAGTTGGCAACTGATTGATCTGGGCTGCTTCTTGTGAAGATTTTAGAGAGAAAGACAATATGAATTTAATTATTCTTTACACTTTTATAGCGCTTTAAAGGCCACAAAACACTTTCATGCCTGCAATGTCGGCTCCTGGTCGGCAAGGCTGGTATTCTTTCCCCATTTCAGAGAGGTCCTGATAAAAAAACCGCCCTTATGAAATTTCCCAATATGGGTAAAAAATGGTCAAACACTGGTAATTTCACATAGTTCAACCTAAGAGATTAACAAAGTTGTTCACAGTATAATTGAGAGTTGCTTCCCTGGATGCACTCCAAGTAGCACCAAAAAATCTGGAGGACAACTACCTGGCCAACAGACTGGAAGGGATCCGTATTTGTTTCCCAAAGAAAGTTAAGCTGATAGAGTGTGGCAATTATAAAACATCATCATTAACATCACATGCAAGCACAATTCTGCTGAAAATCATCCAAAAATGACTGGAACAGCACATCAGCAGAGAACTGCCAGATGTGCAGGCTGGGTTTAAAAGAGGCCTTGGTACTAAGGATATTTTAGCTAATGTTAGATCTTGGCTGGAAGCAGAGAGTACCAGAGGAATGTCTGTCTGTGTTTCATTGACTATGCAAAGGCATTTAATTTTGTGGATAGCAACAAACAAAGAGTGACTACCTTTCTTTCAGAAGAATGGGAATCCAAGAACTTTATTGTGCTTATGCAAAACCTATACTTAAACCAGGAGGCAGTTGTCAGAAGAGTGCAAGGAAACACTGCATGATTCAAACTTGGGAAAGGAGTGTGCAAGGATGCATCCTGTCTCCATACTTTTCAATCTGTATGCATCCAGGAGCCTAGACTTTACGAGGAGGAATGTGACATCAGGATTGGAGGAAGACTCATTAACAACCTGTGTTATGCAGATGACATAACCTTGCTGAAACTGAGGAGGACCTGAAGCACTTGCTGCAAAAGGTCAAGTACTGCAGGCTTTAATATTGACTGAAGCTCAAGATTAAGAAAACAAAGATTCTCACCACTGGGCTGACTGGCAGCATCATAATAGATGGTGAAAAGATTGAGATTGTTAATAGTTTGTTTGCTTGGCTCCACAATCAACACTCTCGGAATCAGCAGCCAGGAAATCAAAAGACAAATTGCACTAGTAACGTCTGCTGTCAGGAACCTCTCGAGAGTACTTAAAAGCAGTGATGTCAGTATGGAGACTAAGGTTCACCTGATCCAGGCCAAAGTCTTTGCAATTACTTGCCATGTGTCAGAAAGTTGGACAATGACTAGGGATGACAGGAGAATTGCGGCCTTTGAGCTTTGATGCTGGAGAAGAGTACTGAATATACCATGGAATGCTAGGAGAAAAAGCTGGTTTGTCCTAAAGGGTGAAGTCAGGCTGCTCCTTGGAGGAAACGTTTCTGAAGCTTCATCTGACATACTTTCAGCATGGAGGAAGAAGTGACCAGTCATTAGAGAGGGATATCATGCTTAGGAAGGTGGAGGGACAGGGCAAGAGAGGAAGACCCTTGATGAGATGGATTGATTCAGTGACTGGGGTAATGGGGGGGAGGTGTGTCAGAGACCATTAAGGTTGGCTCAGGATAGAGCAGGGTTCTGAGCAATTGTACATAGGGTTGCTATGATGGCACATACCAACAACGGTGGCTTAGTGGTAAGGAGTTCCACAGGCAAAACAAAAGCAAGAGGTTCAAATTCACCACAATAAAGAAGGGCCTGAAAACCACTGAAGGGTGAGCTATGAGTCTGTTCCAACTCAATAGAACAGGTGAATTAAGATTCACATTTTGGATCCTTACTTTACTACTGTGGGGCACTGGAAGAACATTCTTAAAATAGTACTGATTTCTTCAAGCGAACAGGAAAAAAAAGTAGTAGTGTACTGATTTCCTAACTTGGAAAGCAAGACATCAGTGCCATCAAAGTGAGCTTGCTGTCTTGTCTTGCAGAAATCCTATTAAATGGTATGTAGCAGAGTCCTGATACCATCACTAAGGGTGGATGGTGAAAGTAGACAGAGTGTTTACAGAGCTACCTACCTTATGTCAAAGCACAAGCCATAATTATTTCATGTGATCCTCACAACCACCTTATGCAGGCTCTCAGTTTACATGAAAGAGATCCGAGGCTCAGACAGGTTAAGGTTTTGTCGAAGTCACAATGATAGTGACTGGTAGGGTCAGTGAAGCTAGAATGCAAATATCAAGCTGCCTTCAAATTATTCCTTATGAAAAAGGGGACCTGTGACTAGAAGAGATAAAACACTCGCTCAAGGTCACAAAGGCTTGCAGGGGTCCCTGCCCTCAGTCAGGTCCTGTTCTGAAAACTCCAGGAGACACCCTGGGGAGACAGGAGGGGTGAGGAGGAAGACAACAGTTGGCGCTTATGCAATGTGTCAGGAGAGGTCGGCGCCCTCAAGGAACTTCGATAAAAGATGTCAAACACTAGTGCAGGAGTGTCTGCCTGCTGGTCTCGGGACGTGCTGGAGGCACGGGTGGGGCCGCTAGCACGGCCTTCCAATCCCTCCCCTGCCCCTTGCCGCATTCGTGGTGACCTCCCCACAGCGCACTCTCCTCGCACCCGCGGCCCTCTCTGCCCCAAGCCGACCCAGATTCTTCGCCTCACCCTTGCTGTGCTGTGACAGCGACTACATCTCCTTCGATGTCTACATCCACATCTTCTGCCGCCATGATGAGACTTGACCCGGTCCTGTTCTCCACAGAGATCCCGCGAGAGGTGGAGCGTCGGGGGCGGGGCTTCCCGTCATCGGGAGGCGGTGACGCCTGCTCCGGCCCCGCCCACCCGAGGAGGCGGGGCTTCCAGGGAAAAGGCTCCCGGCTCCTCCGTGGGTGACCCCATTCTGTGAATATCCTTGGGAGGTTGACAGTGGCCCCGGGGATTTTTCAGACTTATGTCTTTCCACAACTTTCACAGCTCTCTTTTGTAAAATGAGGATAATAGCAAATCTTTTTCGGCAGCATTGGAAAGATTAAGTCAGACTGTGTATGCTCTGTAAAGTACAAATGTGACATCTATGAGGGAATCGTAACTTCCTTGGTAGTCACATTTTAGGAGGAGAATAGACCTTCAGAACGTAGGGAAAATGTTGAAAGACCTGTGTTTTCTTTAAAACTCAACAAACACCTAAACTATCTGGTCACATGTCATGGCTATAGGGAGTTAGCGGTTCCAATCCACTTGTGGCTCAGTGGGAGAAAGACTGGAAATGGAACAGTCGGCTTTCCTAAAAATTTACAACCTTGAAAGCCCTGTGGGTTTGTTCTACATTGTCCTATAGGGTAACTGAGTTGCAATTGGCTTGGTGAACCGCTATAATTCGCTTTTCTATAAGTTCTGATTCATAGCAACCCTCCTTGATGACAGTATGTTTCAGTTAAATCATCCCCGTGATTTAATAAACCAAAGGGGAAACCACATTACTATGTGAGTTCAATCTGTCTTACTCTATCAGGTCTCTGATGCAGTAAACCTTTATGGGAGGACATTGCCCATCTTTCTAACAAGGAGTAGGTAGATTCAAACTGCAGACCTTTTAATTAGCAGTGCATCACACTACTCACAGCCCTACCACTAGTCCTGTGAGTGTGAATTGTTGTTGTTGTTGTTATTTGTCATTGGGTCAAATATGATTCCTAGCGAACAACATATCTGAATCTTATCCTATTCTGTGCCATCCTCCCAATCTCTGACATCCTTGAACCCATTGCAGTAGTTACTGTGTCAATCCATCTCACTTTGGCTCTTTCTTTCACTGACCTTCCACCTTTCCTAGAATGATGCCCCTTTCCAAGGAATACCTTCTCCTAGCAACATGCTCAAAGTATATGGGACAAAGATTCGCCATCCCTGCCTCCAAGGAGCACTCTGGTTGCACTTTCTCCAACACGTATCTTTTCTTTTGGCAATTAATGACATATTCAGTACTCTGTCCAAATTTCCTACCTCAAAGTCACCAATTCTTCTATTGTTGTTCTTACTCACTGTCTAGCTATTGGTTGCATACCAAGTGCTTGAAAAGACTGTGGCCAGAATTGGGCACATCTTAGTTTTCAAACTGACATCATTATTCCTCAGAACTTTGGACAGGTCCCTCACAGAAGACTTTCCCAATGCAATATATGTTTGATTTCTTGACTGCTAGCATCAAAGGTATTGATTGTGGAACCAAGTAAGATGAAGTGGTTGGCAATTTCAGTCTTTTCTCCGTCTATCATGATCTTGCCTATAACCCCAGTGTTGAGGATTGTTACCTTCTTGATGTTGAGATGTAATCCATACTCAAAGCTATAGTCTTTGATCTTCTCTAGCAAACACTTCAAGTCCTCCTCACTTTCAGCGAGATTGTGTCAGCGAGATTGAATAATGCAAGTTGTTGATGAACCTTCTTCCTATCTTGTTACATTTTTCTTTGTGCATTCCAGCTTCTCTAATGATTTGTTCAGCATACAGACCTGACAGGTGTGGAGAAAGGATACAGCCCTGACACACACCTTTCTTAGTTTAAACTATGCAATGTTCCCTTGCTCTGCTCAGACAACCTCTTCTTTGTCTAGGTATAGGTTTCATATAAGCGCAATTAAGTGTTCTGGGATTCCCATTCTTCTCAAGGTTAACCATAGTTTGTTATGATACACACAGCCAAAGGCCTTTGCAAACAATAAACAGAAATAGACATTTGCTTGTGTTTTCTGCTTTCAGCCAAGATCTGTTTGCAACAGTGGTATCTCTAGTGCCACAGCCTCTTCTAAACCCAACTTGAACTTCTGGCAGTCTTTTGTCAATGTACTACTGCTCTATCCATTTTGGGATGCTCTTCAACATTTTGCTAGCATGTGATATTAGTGATATTGTTGAATAATTTCTACATTGTGTTGGATCACCTTTCTTGATGACAAGAACAAATATTCTTCAAGTCATTTAGGTACTGACTCTTCCAGTAAGGTGGCCAGGAAGCTGCCTTCCAAATTTTTTGGCACAGATTGATGAGTATATACAGGGCTTCATCTGTTAGGTGAAACATATCAACTGGTAACCCATCAATTCCTGATGTCTTATATTGTGCCAATCCCTTCAATTCAGTTTGAACTTTATCTTTTATTACCAATAGCTCTTGGCTGTATGATACATCCTGAAATATTTCAGTGTTGGCCAATTCTTTTTGGTACAGTGACTCTGTGTATTCCCTCCATCTTCTTTTGATGATGCTTCCTGGATCATTCAAGATTTTTACCATAGCATTGCTCAGTATATTGCTTGTAGCTCAAGGCTTAAATTTGTTTTTCAGTTCTCTCAGCTCACTTAATGCCAAGTGAACTCTTCCCTTTTTATTCTCTAACTCCAGCTCTTTACACATTCTGTTATATTACTTTGCATTGCCTTTTTGTAATGCTCTTTGACAGAATCTGTTCATCCCTTTCATTTCTACATCTCTTCACTTTGTCTTAGCTTTGCAACACTCTGTTGCAGTAATAAATAACAATAAATAACTCAGGGTTATTTGCGGCTTAGTGATAAGGAATTGTACTATCTACCCACAGGCTCACAGTTTGAATCCACCAGCTGCGCCATAGAAAAAAGATGGGCAATCTCCTTCCATGTGATTTGCTACTTATGGAAACCCACTGGAAGATCAACTACAGTTCAGTTCTGACTTGATGACACACAGCAACAAGAACATTATAAAAAAAATGGGAAAAAAAGAACATTATCACCACTCATGTTTACAGATAAAGAAACTGAATATTCAGAAATGTGAAATGACTGCTCAAGACACACAGCTAATCAATGATCAAGTGGACTCTAGAATCAGCCCTATGACAGATTTAGGTCAGAGACAAGAATTCAAGTATTTCTGACTCTTTACTCACACTATCTGTTGTTGGGATCATACAAAGAGGGTGTCTAAGTCTATCCACAAAGTGTTTGGCTAGTATCACACTTAAATTGAGCAGATTCAGCAGCAGAAAAAGGAAATCTCAACAGTAACAAGGAAGAGGAGGCAGCGTGCAAGGAAGAGGGCCAGTGATGCCTGTGCCAGACAGACCAATATCTACACAGAGGAACAGTAGCCTCAGCAAAGAACCTGACGTGAGACAGAGCTGTTTGGGACTACAGGTCCACAAAACCAGAGCCAGAGCCAGAAACCTTCATGCAAGCTTGTTGGAAGACTAGAGAAGATGACACAACTGTCAGGACTAAGGCAAATTAGTAACATTGACCAAAGCCATCAAACTGAAGATCAAAGGACCTGCAGTCATGCTGGAGAAGCTATCTGGACTGAGGGATTGTATCTTGCTGCAAACCTAAGTTATAGTCTTTTAACTTTCCAAACAAACTTTATAACTGTGGAACGGCTCTGTATAGTCGGTGTGGTGAGTAACAGCAGTAAGATTGGTGTTGGAATCAGCAGAAGGTGTAGGAACAAGGGAACCTATGTCTGACTTTATAGGAATCGTTCTTCTACTGTGGATGTTGTTGATGGGGATAGTTCCTCTTTGAGGAAACAGCAGAGGTCAGACTTGGCCATCTGCCTGCTGCATATATTCTTTATTGTAGCCCCTGATTCATTATGATCCTCATACAATCAATGGAATCTGTACCCAGTCCCAAACCAAACCATCCCATAATTAATTGTGGTCAGGCCATTGGGATCCATAAAGATTTCACTGACTGATGTTTTGGAGTACAGCTCTAGGCTTCTATATGAGCCTAATACTCTGCTGAAACCTGCTCAATATTATCTCTTTCATATTCTCTCTTTCTCTCTCTCCCCCTTTCCCCCCCCCTCTTTCCTCTCCCTCTTCTCTCTTCCTTCCCCCCCCCCGCCCATCTCTCTCCACCTCTGTCTTCTCTTAAATTGGAATTGACTCATATCTTAACCTCCATTGGGTCTCCAAGGTTGTAACAACATGGAAAGAGATGGCCCAGCTTTCTCTTGTGGAACTGCTGGTGGATTTCCATGTTCAGAGAGTTGCAGCCTTTAGGTTACCAACTCAACTTCGACAGACTATGCCGTCAATGTCATGTTGTTTTTACATATTGTCAACTCAGAACCGATTTATTGCTGAAGCCTCCAGCAGGTTTTCAGAAGCAAAACTTCAACAGGAGGAGATTGCCCACCTTCCATGAAGTAGCTGGTGACTTCAGACCACCTGTGTTTAGGTTGACAGTGAAACTCCTTATCATTAAGCCACCAGACATCACAGTAGTGTGTAAACTGCAAGTGAAGTATATTGACTGAGAATTAAACTCTGACATCCCACATTTTAAACTGCATGGTTCAAAATCCAATCTGTATGCAGAACATATCATTCAAGAATCTGGACTATATTGAAAAGAATGTTTTCTCAGGATTAAAGGAAGACTCATCAACAACCTTCATTATGCAGATGACACAACCTTGCTTGCTGAAAGTGATTTGAAACTCTTGTTGCACAGAATCAAAGACTACCACTCTCAAAATAGGTTACATCTCAACATCAAAACCAATTACAATGTCATAATAGGTGGTTAAAAGATAGAAATTGTCAATGATTTCCTTTTTTTATGAATCCTCTATCAACTGCCTGGGATCCAGCAGCCAGGACATCAAAAGGCATTATTACATTGGGAAAACCTCCTGTCATGGACTCCTCCAAAGTGCTGAAGAGCAATAATGTCAGCTTGAAGACATAAGGTATGCTTGATTCAAAACATAATCTTTTATATAAATGAAGCACAATGTAAATTCTTTTTGTATGTAGATATATATATGTATATACAAGTTTTTAAAAAATAATTAGAAAAATAAACCCAACAAAACATATAATCTTTTCAATTATTTGATATGTAGCTGAAAGGTAAACAATGAATAAGGATAACAGAAGAAGAATCAGTACTTATGAATGGTGATATTTGAGAAGTGTGCTGAATACCCTGTAACTGCCAAAAAGACAAGCAAATATGTCTCAGAAATGAGGCAACCAGGGTGCTATTTGGAAGCAAGAAGAGTGAAACTTCTTTGACTGACATACTTTGGGCATATTGTTCAGAGAAGCCAGTCCTTGGAAAAGAACATCATGTTTGAAAACATTGAGGATCAGCAAAGGAAGGGGACCCTCAGTGAGATGGATTGATGCAGTGACTATAACGGTGGACTTGAGAATGTCAGAGATGGTCAGGATAGCACAGGCTAGGGCAGGGTTCAGGTCCATTGTTCATAGGTTTCTGTTAATTGTAGTCAACTCAAAATACTTAACAACAACTCCCAGGTAAAAGAGAAGAATTCTTTCCCTGAACTACCACTGCCCCTTGACACATGTGGATAATGAATTCAATAAATACTGAAAGAACAATGAATAAATCAATCATTTAATGAAATGAGCTCATATTTTCAGTTTGCCCCATATCACCTGAGCTGTCGTCACATGAAATCAGCTGCACTATGACTAGACGGATCGAGGACCAAAACTCAGAAACGAAACTCTGTGAAGATCTGATTGTCAGGCCACTAAGGGGATGCTGTTCTAATTGTCAAAGAGCTTTTCCCAGGACTGTTCTCAATGGTAATCATGAGACCTGTCACAGAGCAGGAAATATCTAGTGAGTGGCCATGTGTTTCCTTGATGTGAACATAGCATGAGAGATGGGGGTGCCTGGCAAGACTGCCTGGATGTACATCATGCACATGAGAGAAGCACCTTTTAGAGCATAAATGAGAGTTCCCGAGTGGTGCAAATAGTTAATGCATTTGCTTGATAAGCAGAAAGTTGGATATTTGAGTTCACTCAGTGGCACTTTAAGAGAAAGACTGATGATCTACTTGTGAAAAATTAGCCATCAGAAAGCCTATAGATCACACACACGGAGTTACCATGGGTTGGATTCATCTATATAGCAACTGATTTCTTTAAGGCAAAAAAACAGAATACTGGGGCGGGGGGTGGGGGGAGAACTCCTGCAACATAGCACTAAGGGCATTTCTGGTCCAGTGTCAGCCTTTGTAAGTATTTCATATACTCACCATCCCATATACACCCCAGTCCATGTTTCTGGTTAGTTGACTCTATGTTAAAACAGCCTCTTATTAGGGCCAATCGCACTTAAAGAATGGTGCTGTGACTGAGCAGGCAGGTGAACTTAGAAGCTTAGCCTGTTAGTTTAGAGCCTTCCATTCATTGTAGAGGAGTTCAACTCGAGAACTTGTTTGAAAACTATTTTTCTCCCCAAGTAGTGCCAAAGCACAATGAAGAATTCATATTTCACAAATACCTGTTACACTCCTACCACGCTCTGTAGTTGGGAAATGGCACTGAACAAGACTGACTCAGTCACTGGCGTCATAAAATCATTAACAAATGCATCTTCAGGACAATGCAACAAGCTCTGTAATAGAGGTCTTACAAGCTATTATGGGATCACAAGGGCAGGACACTTGGTCCAGGACCAGCCCTCTCTTGTGTCAGATTTTTGAGGAAATATTTATCAGTCAAAATTTGACAACAGTACTAGACTCTGCTTTGTTCTTTTCTAGCAACTAATGACACATTCAATGTAAGCGAAATGACCATTCTCTCTTGAAGGGGGGGCACTCAGGTGGTATTTCTTTTAAGACTGATTTATTTTTTCTAGAAGTCCACAGAATATTCAATATTCTCCAACACCATAGTTTGAATGCAGCACTTCTTCTGTTTGCATGTGTGGGTGTGTACATATCACAGTGTATATATTTAATTAAAGGTCCCTTGGTGATATGAACAGTTTGTGCTCAATTGCTGTAATCTAAAGTTTAGCAGTTCAAATACACCTAAGCCAAAGCATGGAAGAAAAGGCCTCTTTATCTGCTTCCATTAAGATTACAGCCAAGAAAATTCTGCAGAGTAGTGGTGAATCAGAATCAACTTGACAGTAATGGGTTTATATAGGAAAGAAAACTTTTACTCATTATAGAGCTCGCTTTCTTGCAAACTGAATGAATGTCAGAGTAATTTTAGAGGGAGAGGGGAGGAAGATGAATTATGGACAGAGAGAGCAAATCAGAGGCTAATATGCTAACCTGTCATACTTCAGATATTGTGTGAAGCAGAATAGCTTCCAAGAAACCTGCCAAGTACTATTAATCCCTCTTTAAAGGTTAGGAAGAGATTGATAGTTATAGCCACACAGGTAACAAGTACAAGAGTTGGTATTCTGGTTTTATACTTACTCAAGATACACTTCCATATGAAAATAGAGTATTTTGCAATACCATGTGAGCAAATATTTTCTTATTTTGTTTAAGGTTAAGTCACATGTAGATAATTTTCTGATTACTTTGAGGTGCTTAAGCTTTGAAGAGAGCTCTGGTGACATATTCCATAGGGAGTTTCAGAGCTAACCAAAAGGCCATGCCTCTGTGGTGGTTCAAATTCACCAAGGGCTCCTGGGATGAAAGATTGGCAGTCTCCTCCCAGAGAATGAAGACCTGATGGAAAGTCAGCAATGGATCATTCTTACTTGATGGCAATAAGTTTAAGTCTAGAAATTAGAAAAAAATTATTTTGAAGGTTTGAACCTCATGTTGGTTTTATTAGTTACTTTCTGTCACTATGAATACATTTTATTTCCTTTGTGGATCCTAAACAGAAGTAGTAGGAGGTGTTGTACCTTCAAATCTTCATAGATGTTGCTAGAAGAACAGTAAGTCAATAAAATGTCTGTCTCATATTTCCATTATAATGTGTTTGGATTCATTGGAGAAATTTATTCATTTCTGGTTTTCCCTGTTTCTAGAGAAAAATGATCACCAGGTTTATATTGAAAAAGCAATGTATAATTGCAATATTAATCCATAAAACCTGGCATGTTAATATTTACGCTAAATTACTCAGGTCTGTAGATGGCTTTGAAATCAGGAAGTATCCTGCAACCACTCATAATATTATTATGGTATGACTCAAACTGTCAGCCAAATGATTGTCAGGGATTTAGAAGATGTCCCATTTGAAAAATAAAAAGGACAGTGAGTGGAGAGACAAGCCACTTTGTCTTTATAGAGGTGAGGTAATAGATGAATGCAGACATAGACTTATGGGCTGCACTTGGCAGGCATTGGAAATAGCTTGAATTGTTCCAGGAAAGCAAGCTGCATTTTATTTTATTTTCCCTCCCCAATTCCCTGAAATCACATAAGGTAGCTACTGAAAAAGCTGTTCTCAATATGTTGTAAGGAATGTCTGCCAATACACTTCTTACATTTTAATTACAGTAATGCTACATCCATCTGACATTATTTGGAAGGGATAGAAAGGATGCCAGCATTAATGAGCTCCTACTGTGTACCAAGCGTTTTACATACATTATATCTTTACAGTCAGACAACAGTCCTTAGTGATAGGAATTATTTCTGCTTACAGATGTGCTAACCGAGGCTTGGAATATTTAAGTGATTTACCCAAGGAAATGTAAGTTATCATCTTCTCATATACATCACACTGTCCTGGTTTGGATACCAATAGCATCTTTCAGAATTACAACTTTTATTCTCTGCAATTCCCAGTGGAAAGATCATTATTCTTTGGCTCCTGGTAGATAGATGTGGTGGCCAGATCTGAGTTACATACCATCCCTGAAGAAAGGTGTAATCAGTTTCACCTGAATTATATGCAGCTAGGAAGAATAATGGGTAGCTTACATATCTAGTGCTGCTATAACAGAATATCATAAGTGACTGGCTAACATAAACATTTATTCTCTCACAGTTTTGTTTTTAGGTACCATCAAGTGAACTCATAGCCACCCTATGAATAATAGATCTTGACCCTTATTCTTCACTATCCTCACAACCTCCAATATGCCTAAATCCATTGTTACAGTCACTGTCTCAATCCATCTTATTGAGGATCTTCCTCTCTTTCACTGACCTTCCACCTTTCTAAGCAGGATGTCCTTTTCCAAGGAAGAGTGTCTCCTAACAACATGCCCAAAGTATGTGAGATGAATTTTTCACTATCCTTGCCTAGAGAAGCCCAAGTTCAGGACATTAGCTCAAATGGAAGGCTTTCTCTGTCAGTTATATATGCATAACAACTCAGATTTTAGAAATACACTGTTGTTGTTGTTATGTGCCATCAAGGCTCTGGGAACTTGTGGCTTTCTCTGTGCCCCACGTGGGAGTCGGCAGAGCAGACTTGCCAGATGAACTGGGGGTCTCTGGTCTAGAGTTGGCCAGCATTTGAGCTTGCTGGAGAGTAAAATACTCTAAGGCTAGGCCACACCTAGTGTCTTGAGAGACTTAGTGTCAACTGCATGCGGCCTCTGGTTTCTTGAGGAGAGAAAGGTAAGGAAGGCTCTGGGTTCTTGTGGCTTTCTCTGTGGACTGAAAACTATGCTACCAAGCTAAAGGTGGGTGACTCTAATCCGCAGCCCTAAGGCCTGTTTTTCATTGTTTTTGTTCAAATAGTCTTCTAGGTCATATAGCCCTGGTGTGTCTACTTGCTGTACAGAGGTAACTTTTGGTCACTGTGAAGCTGAACATTGTGACACTGATGTGTCAAATGCAATATGGTTACCCATGGTGGACAGTGTTTGGTGGTGCCCCACAGTTGAAACAAGCTTGGAAGCAGGAGTGTCATCCGCTTCCGTAAATAGCTTGCCTCCAGAAACCCTACAAACCTGGAGAAAGGATGAATGTCATGCATGCAAGTGTCGAGGACTTTTGTTCATAGGGTCACTATGAGTCGCCTATGACTCGATGGCACTTAACAACAACAACAACGTCACCTGCAATTCACACAGATCCTAAGTACAACAGTGCTGAACCCTACCCTATCCTAAGCCAGTCTCACTGTCTCTGACATACCTTCCCCCATTACACCAGTCACTACGTCAATCCATCTCACTTGGGTCTTCCTGTCCTGCACTGTCCATCCACCCTTCTAAGAATGATGTCCTTCTCCAATGAATGGTCCCTCCTGGCTATATGTATATGAGATGGAGCCTTCAAAATCCTTGCCTCCAAGGAGAAGCTTGGTTTTACCCTCTCCAGGCCAGACCTGTTTGTTCTCTTGGCAGTCCATGGTATGTTTAGTAATCTTCTCCAGCACCATAACTCACAGGCTTTGATTTTTCTTGTCATCCGTAGTTATTGTCCAGCTCTCTGATGCATAGCCAGAATGAAACATACCTTAATCTCCAGACTGACATATATTTAAGCTTGTTGGAGAGGTCCTTGACAGCAGATTTCCCCAAAACAATTTGTCTTTTGATTTCCTGGCTGCTTGCTGATGTCAAGAGTGCTGATTGAAGGAAATTGTTAACAACTTCAGTCTCTTCTCCATCTATCATGGTATTGCCAACTGGCCCAGTGGTGAGAATCTTTATGTTCTTAATGTTGAACTTCAATCAGTATCGCAGTCTATAGACCCTGACTTTCTGCAGCAAACGCTTAGGATCCTCCTTTGTTTCAGCAAGAAAGGTTGTGTCATCTGCATAATGTCAGTTCTTGATAAGTCTTTCTCTGATCCTGATGCCACATTCCTCTTAGAAAAGTTCAGCCTCCCAAATGATCTGTTCTGCACATAGATTGAAAGGAATAGAGGCAAAACACATCTCTGATGCACTCCTTTCCTGATTTTGAACTATGCTATGTTTCTCTGCTGTGTTCTGACGCTTGCTTCCTGGTCTGGGTACAGGGGGTTTTTTGGTTTTTCTTTTTTGTTGTTGTTGTTGTTGTTTTGAGTTTTATTTATTTTAATGAACGTTTGTTCAGACCTTGAATTTCTATCCATTCATTGTTGCACATTTTCTTCCCTGCTCCCCTCCCCCAAGTTTTCTTTTCTTTTTGAAAAAAATTCTTTCCTTGTTATTCAATCCTCCCCCCACCTTATCTCTAGTTCACTTTACTATGCAGCTCTTATTCTGGACTTTCGTCATGTAAATAATACCTAATCATATATTCCTTTCAAGCAGTTCTATTCCTCATCTGTGTCAATGCAGTGTCCATCATTTATCCCTTCTTTTCTTAGATTACTCCCAAACCCAATGTCAGTCCTGTTTTCTAACAGTGGTATTATGCAGTAATTTGTCCTTTTGTAACTGAGATATTTCACTCAGCAAAATATCCTCCAGGGTGAACTATTTTGTATATTTCATGAGTTCCTTCTTTTTCAGTGCTGCATAGTATTCCACTGTGTGAATATACCACTGCTTCTCTATCCGTTCGTTTGTTGATGCGCACTTGGGTGGTTTCTATCTCTTCGGTATTGTGGATAACACAGCAATAAACATAGGTGTGCATATATCTGGATGGCAATTCTGGTTTCTTTAGGGTATAATCCCAGTAGTGCAATTGCTGGGTCAAATGATATTTCTGTTTCTAACTTTTTGAAAAGGGCAGTACTGCCTTCCATAGTGGTTGCACCATTCTACACTCCCACCAACAGTGATTAAGGATTCCCATTTCTCCACAACCTTTCCAGCATTTGTTTTTAACTGGTTGATTTTTTTTTTTAAATTTTGCTATTCTTACTGGGGTGAGATGATATCTCATAGTTGTTTTGATTTGTGTCTCTCTTAGAGCTAGGGATTATTAACATTCTTCATGGCTTTGTTTGCCATCTGAATATCTTCTTTTTTGAAGTGTCTGTTCATATCCTGTGCCCATTTTGTGACTGGGTTGTTTACCTTTATTTTGTTGTGGTGCTCAAGTGTTTTATAAAGTCTAGATATGTAAGTCCCTTTTCAGACATGTCAATATCAAATATTTTTCCCCAGTCTGTGGCTTTCCTTTTTACTCTGTTGGAGAAGTTTTTTGATGTATATAAGGATTTGATTCTTAGAAGGTCCTATTCATCTATTTTATCCTCTTTTGGCTGTAGGTTTTTCAGGATGCTTGGAAGACTGTTTATGTTGTGGATTACGGCTTCTATAATTATTCCAAGCCTTTATCTGCTAAAGTTTATAGTCCTTGGTTTTAGTCCTAGGTCCATGATCCACTTTGAGTTAGTTTTTGTGTATGGTGTGAGGTGTGGGTCTTGCTTGAGATTTCTGCAGATAGTTTTCAATCTGCCAGCAACATTTGTTTAAAAGGTTGTTGATTCACTACTTAACTGATTTCATCTCCTTGTCAAATATCAGTTGACCATGGATAGGTGGGCTGATTTCTGGGTTCTCAATTCTATTCCATTGATGTATGTGTCTATCGTTGTACTAATGCCAAGCTGTCTTGACCACCACAACAGTGTAATAGGATTTGAAATCAAGGAGTAAGATGCCTCCTACCTTGTTTTTCTTTTTAAGGAGTGCTTCGCTTATTCTGGGTCTCTTTCTATTCCAGATGAAATTGGAAATTGCCTTTTCCATTTCATTGACGAATAGAATTGGTATTTGTATTGGGATTGCATTGAACTTATAGATTTGTCATTTTCACAATATTAAGTCCGATATAAATAATATCCAAGAACATGGTATATCCTTCCATTTCTCCAGGTCTCTTTTTATTTCTTGTAGTAATGTTTTGTATTTTTCTTTGAATAGATCCTTTGTGTTTCTAGTTAGATTTACTCTCAAATATTTAATTTTGTGGTTAGCTATTGTGATTGGATTGTTTTTATTAGTTCCAGTTCTGTATTCTCTTTGTCCCTGTAGAGAAATCCAATTAATTTTTTTTATGTTGATCTTGTATCTTGCCACTTGTATACTGCTGAATTGGTCAACTATGTCCAGTAGTTTTGTTGCTGAGTCTTTAGGGTTTTCTAAGTATACTATCATATCATCTGCATATAGAAATAATGTTACCTCCTCTTTGCCAATTTGCATACCTCATATATCCTTCTCTTGTCTTATTGCTATTGCTAAAACTTCCAATACAATATTGAATAGGAGAGGTGATGGGCATCCTTGCCTAGTTCCTAGTCTCAAAAGGAATATCTTTAGTCTCTCTCCATTGAGAACAAAGTTGGCTCTTGGGATTGTGTATATGCTTTTTACTATGTTGAGGAAATTTCCCTCTATTCCTATTTTGTTGAACGTTTTAATCAGGAAAGGGTGTTGGATTTTGACAAAGGCCTTTTCTGCATCAATTGATAGGATCATATGGTTCTTGTCCTTTGTTTTGTTAATCTGATGAATTACACTGATTAAACATTTTTCCTATGTTGAAACATCCTTGTATACCTTATGAATCCTACTTAGTCATGATGAATTTTTTTAATGTATTATTGGATTCTATTGGCCAGGATTTTATTCATAATTTTTGCATGGATGTTCACGAAAGATATTGACCTAAAGTTTTCTATTTTGGTGGTTGAGTACAGGTTTCTTATGAGCACAACCAAGTGTTCTGGGATGCCCATTCTTCTCAAGGTCAGCCATAATTTGTAGTAATTCATACAGTTAAATGCCTTTGTATAGTCAATGAAACACAGATGGATACCCCTCTGTTACTCTGCTGCCAAGATCCTTCTGAAATTGATGATGACGTCTCTAGTGCCATGGACTGTTCTAAACCCAGCTTGTATTTCTGGTAGTTCTCCGTCAATGGACTGTTCCAGTCATTTTTGGATACTCTTCAACAGGATTTTGCTTGCATGTGATATGAGTGATATTGTTTGATCTTGGGTCACCCTTTTTTGGAATGGGAACAGATATGGATCTTTTCCAGTCAGTAGGCCAGGTAATTGTGTTCCAGATTTCCTGGCACGACCTAGTTAGTATGTCCAGGGTAGCATCTGTCTGTTGAAATATGTAAATTATTATTCCATCAATTCCTGGGGTCTTGTTTTTTTTCCCCCAATTCCTTCAAAGCAGCTTGAACTTCCTCCTTTATCACCATTGCCTCTTGATCCTGTTGTTTCATGAAATTCTTCCGTGTCAGCAAATTCTTATTGGTATAGTGACTCTGTGTACTCCTTCTATCTTCTTTTGATGTTTCCTGGATCATTCATTATTCTACCCATAGCAACCTTAAGTATTGTAATTGGAGGCTTGAATTTCTTCTTCACTCCCTTCAGCTTAAGAAATGTTGAATGAGTTCTATTCACTATTTAATTAAAAAAACATATTTTTGGGTTATAGCTGACCTTCAGTCCATGACTGTTGTCCTTTACTGTTCTTTTATACCCCATATAATGCTTTCGGGTTCTTATTAATACTTGTTCACATATCTGCTGGCATTACTGCTTCGAGCTTCTTCAGAGCAAGGAATATGTCTTATTTCTTCTTTACATTCACATCTTCTTTGAAACTCAGTATCAGGTACATAGAAAGAAATATGATTAATAATTGCTTGTTAAATGAATAAATGAATTAACTTAAAAGAGTAAGAGCAGGATTTATTTTTATAGTTATTTAGATATTTTTTATTATTATATTTCTTTTTATGTTTGATAACCATTTTATAAACATGCAATCAATAGGAATTTTACATGAGAAATTGTATATTTGAAAAGGAATTAAATCAGTATTCTGACAAAACCTGTACTACTGCATAGAGAAAAAAAATAAATAACTGAGATTTTAATGAAAGTTTTTGTAGAACTTTGATTTCCATTCATTCATTGTTGCACGTTTTCTTCCTTGCACCCTCTCCCCCTTAGTTCACTTTTTTTCTTTGGGGGAAAAAATTCTTTAAGTTTTATACAGTTGTCCCCCTCCAGGCCACTTCACTATGCAGTTCTTATTCTAGACTCTCATCATGCCAAAAATACCAAATCATATATTCCTTTTATACAGTGATCTCTCTCATCTGTTTCAATGCCATGTACATTATTTATCCCCTCTTTTCTTAGTTTGCACCTCACCCCGATGTCAGTCCTGTTTTATAACAGTGGCATTATGCAATATTTGCCCTTTTGTGAATAAGATATTTCACTCAGCATAATGTCATCCAAGGTCAACCATTTTGTATAATATTTCATGAGTTCCACAGCTTCTCTAGCCATTCATTTGTTGATGGGCACTTGGGTTGTTTCTAACTCTTTCCTATTGTGAACAAAGCGGTAATAAGCATGGGTGTGCATATATCTGCTTGGGTGGCAGTTCTGGTTTCTTTAGGGTATATTCCCAGTAGTGAAATGATGGGATAACCACTATGGAAGGCAGTATGGCACTTTCTTGAAAAGAAAAATTTTAAACCTAGAATTCCTACCATTACTGAAATAGAAACATGTGAAGTTCTCCTACTTGCCTATTTATTTGGAGTTTATATCTTTGGAGACAAAGTCAAGAGAAAGAGAAACAAACAATTGGAGGAAGAAAGTTAATTTTATTTTCAATCTAAAGGACTATTTAAGAACAAAGATAATCCTGTGCTGATTCCTATTTTGATAGCTCACACATAATATGAGCACAAATTCCAGTCCAATGTTCTTCTTTTCATTGAGTAGGTAGCTCAAGTCCCCTTTTTAAACAAAAAGTAGTTAGTAGTGTTGCCTTCTGATTGATAGCTTCTTAATCCTTTCACCTCTGTGTTTGACATGCTTGTGTCTAAGTTCTCTTGATCATGGATGTAAAAAGAGCAAAGACCATGTGGCGATGGCCATATCTGATCTTTATCAACTCCGCAATGTGGAACTCTCTTCATTAACAACATAAAACGAATTCCCATGAGGTCAAGCTTGTTCTCCACCCTCCATCCCTTTCTACCTACCCCAACACCAATCTTACTGCTTAATGAGTCCAAAATCTGATGTGATAGCTCACAGACCACACAGAACCACATTAGGTAACTATAGAAAGCTCTGATTCAGGTTGGTAGCAGAATACAGTCAGGACAGCTTCCAAAATGTGCTCACAGATACTTCGTCCTTGAGACTTACAGCTTTAGGCTAACATTGCAACGCTCTCAGTACTGCCAATTATGGCTCTTCCCTCCCCTCAGTCCTCCAACAAACTTGGGCAAAATGCTTTCAGCTCTGATTCAGTGGTGTAGCAGTACCACGGTCTGCTCCATCTCACATCTGGTCTCTGGTTCTCTGCTGTGACTGCTGTTGCTGCTTCTCCTGTTGGCCCTGGTCTAGTCTGGCTCCAGAAGATGTGCTGATTCTCTTGCTTCTTCTTTGGTGGTGGTGAGGTTCTCCAGTTGGAGCCTCTCAATTTAATGGCAGAACTAGTAAGTCCGCTTGTGATCTGGGGAGACTAGCAAATCCTCTTGTGAACAGGCTAACATGTACTGTTTTCCACTCATCCACATGGTAGTCTTCAGTATGAATTGCATCTCAGTGTCATTAAAACAAAGATTCTTTCCCCTAGACCAATAGACAACTTCATGATAGATGAAGAAGAAATTGAAACTGTCAACTTCATCTTACTTGGGTCTATAATTAACACCCTTAGTAGCAGCAGTCAGGAAATTTGCCCTTGGAAAGTCTACAGTTAAGGACCTCTGTAGATTACTGAGGAGTAGAGAGGATTAACCCAGGCTGCTCCTTGGAGGCAAGGATTCTGGGACTTCGTCTGACATACTTTGGACATGTTGTAAGGAGAGACAGGTCTTTAGAGAGGGACATCATGTTGGGGAGAGTGAAGGGACAGTGCAGGAGGGGAAGACCCTCTATGAGGTGGATTGATTCAGTGACTGGGGTACTCGAGATGGGTTTGTCAGAGGCAATGAGATTGGCACAGGATAGAGCATGGTTTAGGGCTGTTGTACATAGGGTCACTATGAGTCACAAACGACTCGGCGGCACATAGCAACAACATCAACAATGATGCCAGTGTGAGGACTAAGGTTCATCTGATTCAGATCATGGTCTTTCCAATCACTTGCTATGCATTTGAGAGTTGGACAATGAATAAAGATTACAGAAGAAGAATTGATGCCTTTGAGTGTGGTGTTAGAGTACAGAACATGGACAGCCAGAAGAACAAACAAGTATGTCTTGATACAGTACAGCTGATGTGCTTTTTGGAGGCAAAAATGATGAGGTTTAGGCCTACAAACTACAGATGTGTTGCTAGAAAGGGCTAGAAAGGGACATGATACTTTGATGAGTGGAGGGTCAGTGAAGAAGAGAAAGACTCTCAACTTGGTGGTTTGACATGGTGACTGCTGCAATGGGCTCTAGTGTGTCAGGAGGTGTGAAGATGGCACAAGATAGGACAGGGTTCAGATCTGCTGTTCATAGGGATGCTATGAGTCATATTCAACTTGACAGTACCCAACAACAACAGCGTGAACCAACTTAGAGAGCTCTGGTGGCCACATGGTAAGAAGCTGTACTGCTAACCCAAAGACATGTGATTTGAATCAACCAGGTGCTCCACAGAAAAAAGATGGCAATTGCTTCCTGCATAATTTACTGCCTCAAAACACCCACTTGAGGGTCATGTGAATGAGGCAGGGTTCAAGTAGAGCGGCTTTTTTTTTATGTTTCTGTGATTTGGATACAATATTTTTTTACATTGTGTTTTATTCATGTACATTGTTATTTTCTCTACCCTCTTCCCTCACTGAGTTTTCCTGAAAAATTTATACTTGGACCAGGAGGTTATTGTGCAAACAGAGTAAGGGAACACTACATGGTTTAAAATTAAGAAGGGACTGAAACAGGCTTGGGAGTTCCTGGGATCGCGATGAGCCATAGTCTCATGGGTTAGTTCTGACTCCACAGTACAAAACAACATCAAAATAATGAATCATAAATTGCTCCATTATTTCATGTATCATCTAGGAAGAAACACAGTTAAATGCCTTTGCATAATCACTGAAGCACAAATAGACATTCTTCTGGTACTCTTTGCTTTCAGACAAGATCCATCTGATATCAGCAATGATATTCCTGGTGCCGTGGCCACTTCTAGATCCAGTTTGAATATCTGGTAGTTCTCTATGTTTGGTTTTAGCTTTTTTTTTTTTTTTAAAAAGATCATCAGCAGTATTTTGCTATATACAATATTAATGATATTGTTCGTCAACTTTCACATTTTGTTTGATTGCCCTTCTTGGGAATGGAAACAAACATTGATCTCTTTCAGTCTAATGTAAATAGTAGTATATCAAAGTTTGATACTCTACTGGAAGACTAAGCCCTCTAGTTGGAAGACTTTTAGGATACAACTAGGGGGAATCTAGAGTTTACCTTAATGGCATGGATGTAGAAAAGTTTTTCAGCCAATGAAATATCTGATTTGCTGATGTGGCATGACTCAGAATGGGGAGAAACAAGTGTAGACATTTATTAATGATTTGAACTTAGAATGTGCAAAGTATAAATATATATACGGAAAATTGTAAAAAATGTAATATCCAAGGCATTATTGTTGTTTTGCACTGTCAAGTCAGAACTGACTCACAGCTGACCTTACAGAGAGTTTTCAGAGGCAGTGAATCACAGGGAGGAGTGTCCATCTTTCTTCTGCAGAACAACTGGTGGATTCAACTCATATGCTTTTAGTTTGGCAGGGTTACTCTTATCACTAAGTCACCAGATTTTGTCATTAGAGGCATCAGTTATGACACAGTGATCCTATGAACAACAAATCTGAACACTGTCCTATCCTGTGTCATCCTCACTCACAATCTCACTGACTGACACACTTGAGCCCATTGCTACCATCGCTAGGTCAATCCACCTTGTTGAGGGTTTTCCTGTCGTTTGCCATCCCTCCACATTTCCAAGCATGTTAACGCCCATCTCAAAGGAATAACCTCTCCAAGCAACATGTCACTCCATAGGATTTTCCATACTCTTCCCCAACACTATAATTCAAGGGCATCAATTCTTTTGCCCTCTTTATTCACTGTCCAGCTCTCAGATGCATATCAAGTGTTTGAAAAGACCATGGCTTGAATCAAGTGCACTTTAATCTTCAAACAGACATAAATGCTCCTCAATAATCTGGAGACTGCAGACTTTTCCAACACAATATGTCTCCTGATCTCTTGACTAGTAGTACCAAATGTAACGCATTGTGGATCTCAATAAAATGAATTTGTTGACAGTTCCAGTATTTTCTCCATCTATCATGATGTTGTCCAGTGGTGAGAAGTTGTATTTTCTTAATTTTGAGATACAATTAATATTGAAGTCTGTAGTCTTTGATCTTTCACAACAAAGGCTTCAAGTCCTCCTTACTTTCAGCAAGCAAAGTTGGGGCATCTATGTAATGCAGGTTGTTATTGAATGTATCTACAATTCTGATGCTTTATTCTTCTTCAGAGAGTTCAGCTTCTTCAATACTTTCCTCAGCAAACAGATTAAATGAGTATGGAGAAAAATACACCTCTGACCCACACTTTTTATAATTTTAAACCGTATAGTGTTCCCTTGCTCCATTTGCATGACAGCCTCTTGGTCTAGGTATATAGGTTTGCTTGAGCACAATTAAGTGTTCTGAGATTCTCACTCTTCTCTATGTTCACCATAATTTGTTATGATCCACACAGTCAATTGCCTTTGTATAGTCAATGAAGCACAAATATACATTCTTCTGGTACTCTTTCATTTCAGCCATGATCCATTTGACATCAGCAATGATTTCTCTGGGGTGTCATAGCCTCGTCAAAATGTGGCTTGAACTTCTGGCAATTCTCCACCTATATAATGCATTAGTCGTTTTAAAATTATCTCCTCTATATTTTGCTTGCATGTGATATTAGTGGTATTGTTTGATAATTTCCACATTCTGTTGGATCATTTGGGAATGGGAACACATATGGATCTCTTCCAGTCAGTTGGCCAGGCAGTTGTCCCCAAAATTTCCTGGCATAGACTCTTGAGCAAATCCCAGATTGCATCAGTTAGTTGAAATATGAAACTTAGTGTTTCATCGATTCCTGGGATCTTATTTTTGTCAATTCCTTCAGTGCAGCTTCAACTTCCTTCATTTTCACTGACTCTTAGTTATATGGTATTTCCTGAGATATTTAATTGTTGACTAATTCTTTTGGTACAATGATTACATGCATTCCTTCCATCTTCTTTTTTTAATGCTTGCTAGATAATTCAAGATTTCCCCCATAGTATCTAAGTATTCAATTCAAGGCTTGTGTTTGTTTTACAGTTCTGAAAGAACTGAAGCTGAAAGCCTGAGAAATGCTAAGTGAATTCTTCCTTTTTTATTTTCAACTCCAGCTCTCTGCACATTCCTTATATACTCCGATTTGTCTTCTCTTGCTGTCCTTTGAAATCTTCTGTTTAGCTCTTTTGCTCCAACTATTCTTCCCTTTGGCAACACCAAGGCTTGGTGAGCTGAAGTGACTGGTATTGGCCATTCTGAGTGCCAGCAATGACAAATTGAAGAGAAATTGTGTTGGGAGAAGTGTAGCCAGAAGTAGAGCCAAGCAAACCAAGTATAGTGAGATTTACTTCATCTCCCATCGTTTGGGCATATTCTCAGGAGAAACAAGTCCCTGGAGAAGGATTTTATACTTAGAAAAGTCAATTAAAAAGAAGACGGCCCTCAATGAGATGGATTGATACAGTGACAGCAACAAAGGGTCTAAGCAGGCAGAAACTGTGAAGATGACACTGGTTCAGGCAGTTTCCTTCTGTTATAAATAAGGTCCTGTGCATTACTACTGACTTGGCAGCTCCTAACCACAGTAACGGCTTTGAAAAAGCCCTACCAAATATATTTTTACACATTGTCAATTGTAAGAAGCATTCTGCTTTTAGAGATCTGAGAAAACTTGCAACTTAAAGTTGGTGGCTACAATTCTGTTATACCTACTTAATTGTGAGCTCTTCAGGGCATATTCAGCTTAAAACTTTTTTTCTTCCCCCCCCTCAATTCAGCTTGGTGGTTTCCTCTTTATTGATGTATCTCCTACCTTCCCCTGTCCACAATTTCAGTCCCTTCCATACACCCCCAAAGAGAAGGCAAAGAAAGAGATTGTTGGGGTTTGGACCCTTTGGGTACTTAGAAAGGGAACAGAAACCAAAACAATCCCTGCATGTGAGACTGACAACCACGAAGTCTGAAGCAGAGGAGGAAAGGTGACAGAGAAAGGTGAAGGAAGGGAAAGGAGGTACTAGGTGCCATTCTAATCATCACCCCGCCTGCTAGGGGGGCTGGAGAAAAAGCCTTAAACATGAAGTAGTGCAGGTCTTCAATAAGGGAAGTTGTTGAGTCTGAAGAAAGGGGGAGGTCAAGAAAAGGGGGGGAACCTTTGTCTATATAGAATGGGAGCCCCCACACACCTCAAGGGCTGCAGCTTCACAGACCGTAGACACTTTTATCACTGTAGGAAATGAATAGAAAGAAGTCTTCTTTGTGGTATTCCTGGTACAGGTGACCTATTGTGGCCCTGGTGGGTGGAATGACTTTGTTGACAAAGAAAAACTAGGCATCATCAGATTGGAGATGAATTCACTTCCGGATCAAGAAGTAGAACTGACCAACTGTGAGATCAGAAGGCACCAGGTATATCTTTTTGTCCAGATCTCCTATCCGAGCTTTGGGAGCCTTCTCTACTATTACCAGGATCCAGTCTGGATATTTCTTTCAGATCTTCTCGCCCTCAGAGAGGCTCTTCTCAAAAGGATGTTCCTCTTTATACATGAACTTCAGAACTTCATCCTTCTGGGGACAGGGCTAGACCGGACGGGGCTGAGGAACCCAGAGGGGTGGGGCTGGGATGGGAGGCTGAGCAGATGAAGGAGACTAAACCCTTTCTTTATAAAATTCCTAGTAGTTGTGTGGTTCATGGTATGTGTTCAATAGAAAATGGATTGAATTAAGCTGAGTAGCTCTCTATCTTTATTTACCCTCTTTGACATACCCTTTCACTCACTCAGTCACTCGCTCACTCATTACTGTTGAGTTGGAAAGACTCAGAGCTCATCCTTCTGCAGAGCAGCTGGTGGATTCGAACCTCGCGCCTTTGAATTGGCTGTGCAACTCTCTACCCATTAGGCCACTAGAACTCCCATATACCTTGTCTAAGACAGGATGTTTCTCAGCAGGAGAATTTCATCTTGATCTAAAAATTCTGTCTGATATAATGAAATGGATCTACTAATATGTCAACATCAACAAAAATATCAGATTACTTTTTGCTTATACCAACTTTAAAACATAAAGTGTGTGAAAATCTTTCACTATAGACTATTGACATGTGTTTTACATGTGTTTGTCTCAATATCATGGATCATATTCTATCATATTCATAAGAAAACCAATGACCTCTTTATAAAAAATTATTGTTTAGGTAAATGTGCTAGTAAAAATAATTTTTAAAGTACAGATATTGGGTTAATTATTTACATATGAGATTGTGTTTGAAAGGCCACATGCTGTCTCTAACTCTTCTAACGCTTTGAAAGGATTTAGTCTGGAAGCAAAAATTGAACATCAAGGACTTTTTCATATACATTCTCTGTGGTTTTCATTTAAGACAGGAAGGGATTTTCCAAGATTTTCTATGCTTTTATTTGATTTAATTTCATGCTCACTGAAGCTCATTTCCATCCATCACAGTCACTGACACCTTGAACTTGCTGTGATTTTCCTCTGTTAAGCAGCCCAGATGATATTCAGTAAGATTCTTGCTCTCTAAGCCCCATGTCTTGGAAACAGACCTCACTGCATTAGTGACTATTTCAGGCATTCCTCTTACTGATCTGACTAAGCCTTTGAAAATATACTATGACCACTAAGATTTTTCAGCCTTAGTCAGGGCCTGGCATAAAAGGAGCCGGAGACCTTGGAAGGCTCCCACGCCTGGGATGCAGTGGTTACACTTCATTAACCCCGCAGTACCCTTTCTCCTTTTCCCTGGGCCTCTTCATCTTCCCATCCTGGCCTGAGCTGATACTCTCCAGGCCACAGGAAAGCAGCCCAGTCATCGCAGGCACTTCCCAGGAGAGGCTGTAGACATAGGCTCAAATTGTATTCCTCTGGCAGGGATTTCTTCTTTATTTCTATTTTGTCGGCTCTTGGCACAATCTAATATAAGACCTTATGTAGATAGTTAGAATGAAAAATGTGATGTTTGCTGGAGTGAACAGTGAATGGAGTGGAAACTGAGTGAGAGAGAACTGCCATTTATACGCTTGTCTTCATTCACTGAACCTCAGTTTCACCACCTGTAAAATGAGAAGGGATATCTTAGTGATATGATATGATATGATATGATATGATATGATATGATATGATATGTTGTTGCTGATTGCCGTCCAGTTGAGCATGACTCATAGCGACCCTATGAACAAAAGACCTAGAGCCTTTTTATAACTATCATTGTTTCTCCAAGTTCACAGAGTTTCCAGAGGCATGTGGTTTAGGAAGTGGAAGCCACTCCTGCTTCCAAACCTGTTTTACAACTGGGAGCAAACATTATGGCTTTTGACCCCTCAATGGCACAAGGTTCAGCATCACAGCAAACCCAGATTACCTCAGGGCAGCAAATTGACAGAGGAGTTCTGTACCACTTAGAAGAATGTTCTTCCAAAAGAAAATAACTATATGTAACTATGTATATAACAATACACACACACACACACATCAAAACACAAGGCCTGAAGCCTTTCTGTAACTATTGTAGTGTCTCCAAGTTCATAGATTATCCAGAGGCATGTGGTTTAGAAAGAGGATGCCACTCCTGCTTCCAAACCTAAATCAATCTGAAAACTCCACCAAACACTGCCCACAATTGGTAGCCATTATGATGTTTGGCACACCTTTAGTGCCTTATCTAATACATTTATTTTGAAAAGAAATTTCTCTAGTTTTATTTGTAAAGTCTAAAAAATTTACACAGTCACCTTAGTAGCAGCCATTGCAGTCTTTTTAGATGCTTATTTAACCTTTTTTGCTTCCTTGTCAGCCCTGAGATAAAAAACAACAATAAAAAACCCACCACACAAACAAAACTTAAAAGGCAAAGTGCTACATTACTCCTTCTGAGGGTATAGTTCATTAATGAGATTCTAGAGTTTTGCAATGGTAAACAACTTCTCACTAATTTCTGTATGTAAGGTAAATCATAAATTTCATTAGGCATCAAGTGAGCTTAACATACAATAAAAATTATACAATGGTTTTAATGCCACACTCCTCCTTATTTAAGCCAAGCCTCCTGAATGATCTGTTCTGCAGACTGATTGAAAAAATACGGAGACAGGATGCATCCCCGATGTACTATGCATTATATGTTAT
>NW_006399755.1:18255502-18265866 GCF_000299155.1 Elephantulus edwardii
TATATTGTATCATTATAATATAATAAAAGTTGTTGTGTCGGGAACTAAACCATACCTGGCCCTCCAACAGGTTTTCAGAGGCTGTTTAATAGCACAGGTGGAGATTTCCCATCTTCCTCCCTTGGAGCAGTTGATGGGTTTGAACTACACACCTTCAGGATTGCTTACCACTAGGCCACCAGAGTGCCAATATTTTATGTGTGTGTGCCCGCGCGCGTGCGTGTGTGTGCATGTGTGCACATGCGTATTATTAAGGGAGCTCTGGTGGCCTAGTGGCAAGAAGCTGTTGACCCTCTAGAAGGTTTTCAGAAGCAGTAAACGGCACAGGAGGAGATTGCCCAACTCCTCCCATTGAGCAGCTGATGGCTTAGAACCATATGTCTTTGGGGTTGCAGCCCAGCTTCTTACCACTAGGTCATCAGTGCTTCAAACACTAATTAATTTCTTTGTATCTCAAAATAAAATGACTCAAGATAGACTATATATTAATCCTGCTTCAGTAACATAACAAAGACTATCCCTTCTCAAATGAGTCTATAAACATAGATGTAGAGACTAGGATTTACAACACATAGTTTTGGGAGACATAATTCAATCCATAACATTCTGCCTTTTGCTTCCAACTCCAATTCATGGCCTTGCCACATGCAAAACACATTCACTGTATCACATTATCCCAAGAGTGGTAAGTTTAAAGTCTTATCTTTCCAATGATCTAAATAATATATTGTTGAAATATTAGGTTTATTCCATTTTAGGGTGAAATCTTTCTTTATCTGTGATTATATAAAATCTAAAACACAATTTATCTGTTTCTAGATAACAGTGGTGGAACAGATGCAAGCATTTCAAGTGAGAGAAATTGGAGGAAAAGAAAGGTTCTGCTAGGTTCAAAACCTAGCAGTTACATTAGCTCTCAAGTCTTAAAAAGAAACGCTTCTTCTCTGAGACAGCTGAATAATGATTTTTCCCTCCAGACTCTGGGTGTTGGCCACGCCTACTGGATTCTGGGTGGAGGCCCCTCAGCCCTGGACTTTCTAGACCATTTGGGATGGCAACTCTGCTCCCTTATTTTCAAGTGGTCCTGTTCTTCTAATTCACCTAAGTGATGACTCCAACCTCTCAACCCTGGAAGGCCCTGTTCTTCTACCTCTTCAAGCATGCAGTGTTTTTCTTTCAGCTTTGGGAGGCTGAACATCTCCTTACTGGTAATGTCAGCCTCACATTCCAGAACTGGAATGTTCCTTTGAAACATGGAGGCTGTGAATCTATGCTTTGAGATATGGAAGACTGTGCCTCACCTATAGAAACTGAGAAAGCCCTGTTTCTTAAGCTTGATCTCCAAGCTGTTCTAGAATGGCCCTTTTTCCTCCTTGCAGGCCACAAGATAACATTCTTTCCTTTTGTACTCTTTGGTTTTTTTCAGCCTAAGCAGATGTGTTTTCTGCTGTGTTTGCTGATTAAATCATTTAGTCACAGGCAGCTACGTCCATAATGAATATTCCAGGAGGCATGTCCTTAGTTTGTACAACACATTTTTCTAAGTATTAAAGTTATATTTTTATTTTGCAGAGTCCATCTTAAAAATACATATCTTAGCTGGAGAAGGACATTATGCTCAGAAGGGTGGAGGGACAGTGCAGGAAAGAAAGACCCCCAATGAGATGGGTTGATACAGCAACTGCGGCAATGGGAGTTGGTGTGTCAGAATTAGTGAGACTGGCTCAGGACAGGGCTGGGTTCAGAGATGCTGTACATAGGATCGTTATGGGTTGCAGGTGACTCAACAGCACACAATAACAACAACAACAAGTATTTATTAGAGCAGTACTCCTACTTTTCATCATTACCAAATTCTATCTTATTTATCAGGTGATTCCTAAGGCCAAGAGAAAAAACAAGTCATCTCAGAGAAAATGAAACCAGAGTGCTCCTTGGAAGCGAGCAAGCATGGTGAAACTGTCTCATATACTTTGGGCAGGTGATTAGGAGGAACAAGCCCTTGAAAGAGGACATCATGCTGCAAAAGTGGGGGTTTGGTGTAAAAGAGGAAGACTTTCACCAAGATGGATTGAAATAATTGACTAAGATTCATATCAACCCTATGAACAATGGATCTGAAACATGCCCTATCCTGTACCATCCTCACCATTTCTGACACACTGGAGCCCATTGATGCAGTCACTGTGTCAAACCATATGGTTGAGGGTCTTCCTTTCTCTTGATGATCCTCCACATGACGTCCCTCTACAAGGAATACTCCCTCCTAGCAAAATGCCCAAAGTGTATGAGATGAAGCTTTGTTATTAGTGCCTCCAAGGAGCACTCTGGCTTCACCTTCACTAAGACATAGCTGTTTGTTCTTTTGACAGTCCATCGGATATTCAGTACGATTCTCTGGTACCATGGCTCAAAGGTATCAATTCAATTCTTCGTCTGTCATCCTTATTCATTGTCCAGCTCTTAAATGCATAACACATGAATGGAAAAGACCATGACCTAAATCAGGTGAACTTTAGTCCTCAAACTAACGTTATACCTCCGCAATAATTTGGAAAGGTCCCTAACTGCAGACTTTACAGTGTAATACATCTCCTGCTTTCCTGACTGCTGGTACCAAGGGTGCTGACTGTGCATCCAAGTAAGATGAGGTTGTTGACACTATCGATCTTTTCTCCATCTATTATTATTTTGCCCATAGCATCCTTCAGTTTTGCAACTCAAGTTTTGAATTAGTTTTTCAGTTCTTTCAGAAATGTTGAGTGAGCTCTTCCTTTTTTATTTTCCAGTTCCAGGACTCTGAACTTATTGTTATAATATCTTGTTTATCGTCTCCCTCTGCCCTTTTAAATCTTCTGTTCGACTCTTTTACTTCACCATTCCCCCTCCCTTTGCTCTGGTTTCTTGGCATTCTAGTGCAATTTTCACAGTTTCTTCCATTTTGGTCTTTACTTCCTCACCGTCTTTGCAATCACCTTCTGCTTTCTTCCTGGATGATACCTTGACATCATCCCACTGCTCACCTGGTCTTCAATCATGAGTGTTCAGTTTCTCAAATCTGTTCTTGAGATGGTTTTTAAATTCAGGTGGAATAAACTCAAGGTTATATTTTGGTTCTTATTGGCTTGTTTTGATTTTCTTTAGCTTCAATTTGAAATTGCAGATGTGTTATTGATGGTCTGTTCCACAGTAAGCACGTAGCCCAGATTGGACTGCTGACGCTGATGCTGTTAATGCAACTGCTATAAATTTATGCACAAACAACTAAAGCCAAAGACAAGGAAATTGATGATTTGCAGTCTGAAACTGATAGAACACATAATCAAAATTCAGTAATAATAATTGATGACTGGAAAACAAAACTTGGAAACAAAGAGGAAGGACTAGCAGTAAGAAATTATAGACTCGGTGATAGAAATGAGGCTGGAGATCAACTGATGAAATTTTAACAACTGTTGATGTTGCTATGTGCAATTGAGTCACCTGCAACTCATAGCAACTCTATGTACGTGACCTCTATGTACTGAACCCTGCCCTATTCTGAGCCAGTCTTACTGTCTCAAACACACCCACCCCCATTTCCCCAGTCTCTGTGTCAGTACATCTCATCTGGAGACTTTCTCTCCTGAGCTATCCCTTCTCTCTTTCAAACATGATGCCCTTCCCCAAGGACCCATTCTTTCTGGGCTCATGCCCAAAGTATACAAGACAGAGCTTCAAAAATCCTTGCTTCCAAGTAGCAACTTGTCTTCACCCTCTCCAGGACAGGCTTGTTTGTTCCTTTGGCAGTCCATGGTATATGCAATACTCTTCTCCAGCACCATAACTCAAAGGCATCAATTTTTCTTCTATTGCTCTTAGTCATGGTCCAGCTTTCTGATGTATAGCAAGTAATTTTGAAGACTATGGCCTGGATCAGGTGCATCTTAGTCTCTGGACTCACATCATTACTCTTCAGCGCTCTGGAGATGTCCTTAACAACAAATTTCCTCATGCAATTCATGTTTTGATTTCCTGACTGCTAGTGCCAAGATTGTTGATTGTAGAGCCAAGCAAGGTGAAATTGCTAACCATCTTGATCTCTTTTCCATATATCATGGTGCTGTCAGTTGTTCCATTGGTAAAAATCTTTGTCTCCTTGATAGTGAGCTTCAAGATTACAGTCCTTGACCTTCTGCAGCAAATGCTTCAGATCCTCCTCAGTTTCAGAAAGCAAGGTTGCGCCATCTACATAACACAGATTGCTGATGAGTCTTCTTCCAATTCTGATACCACATTTCCACTCGTAAAGTATAGCCTCCTGAATGATCTGTTCTGCATACAAATTGAAAAGGTACGGAGACAGGACACATCCATGATGCACTCTTTTCTTAATTTTGAACATGCAATCTTTCCTTGCTCTGTTCTGACAAATGCTTCCTGGTTTAAGTGTAGATTTTGCATAAGGACAATCAGGTGCTCTACATTCGCATTATTCTCAAGGTTAGCCACAATTTTTTATGATCCACACAGTCAAATGCTTTGCATAGTCAATGAAACACAGACATTTCTCTGGTACTCTGTGCTTTTAGACAAGATCCATCTAACATTTGCCATGATATCCCTAATGTCAAGAGCTAAACAGAAGATTTTTACATGAAGTTTGGGAAGACAAAGTTATCATGAAATGTGCAAAGAGCTTGAGTCAGAAAACCAAAAAGGAATGAACTCACTCTGCATTTCTGAAGCTAAAGAAACTGAAGAACAAATTTATGTCTCCATTTGCAATACTTAAGGATGCTGTGGACAGAGTGTTGAATGATCCAGGGAGCATCAAAAGAAGATGGAAGAACTACACAGAGTGACTATGCCAAAAAGAATTGCCTGACACAGAAGAATTTCATGAAACAACATATGAGCAAGAGGCAATAGTAATGAAGGAGAAAGTTCATGCTGCTCTGAAGGAATTTGAGAAAAAATGGACCCTAGAAATATAATAGAATACCAACGGATATATTTCAAAATATAGATGCAGTCCTGGACATGCTCACTAGGTTGTGCCAAGAAATCTTGAGGACAACTTCCTGGCTAGCTGACTGGAAGAGATGCATATTTATTCCCATTTTAAAAAAAAGGTGATCTGTTAGTGTGTGGAAATTACCAAACAATATCATTAAAATCATATGCAAGCAAGATCCTGCTGAAGATTATGCAAAAACAACTGGATAAGTTCATTGACAGAAAACTTCCAGTAGTGAAGCTGTGTTTAGAAGAATTTTATATACTATCAATGCTTTATTTACTGCAAATACCTTCTTTAAATACACAAAAGATGACTGTATACATGTACTGCTCCTGATGAACTACACAGGAATCAGATTGATTACATCTGTGGGGGGGGAATCATTGGAGAAGCTCAATGTTAATAGAAAGTTGGTGGGTCAGAGATAAAAAGCAAGACCCTCAACGAGATAGATTGACACAGCCACTGTAATGATGGACTCAAGTATATCACAGATGATGAAGATGGCAGAGGATAGTGCAGAGTTCAGAGCTGTTGTTCATAAGGTCATTATGAGTTGTATAGTTGACTCATAGCACCTAACAACAACAACACCTGGAGAAGTTCCCTTGGAAACCACATTTAGAAAATATTCCAGCTAAAATAAAATGAAAAGGCCTAGTTTATGTCTGGAGCTGGGTCAACAAATATAACTGTCCTAAGTTGACATTCTCTGGTGTACTCCAATATATCTGATTTTGAGCATAGCAACTCACTTTATTTTTTTTTTCTCTTCATGGGTCTACGTTCAAAACTGGTAGCCCGAATGTCCTCGTGGGTAAAGAGTTGTGCTGCCAACCCAAAGACATGTAGTTCAAATCCACAAGGAGGTCTGAGGGAGACAGATAAGCAATTTCATCCCAGGCGAGTTATAGCCTCAGAAAATGAACTGCAGCATCAGCTATGGGTTGATTCAAACTCTAGGTCACGTAACAACTACAATACTAACATGTTCAAAACATACCTTCCTCAAATGCCTGCTGGTTATGTTTTTGGAATATGACCAAGAAACTCACAAGGGACCACGCTTTCTTTGTCAACCTGCCCCCCCCCCCCGGCCCAGGAAGAAGAGCCCTGTGGTTCCTGGAAAAGACACTTTGCCAATGACCAAAATCTGAGAAGAAGACTATGTTCCTTCCTCTCACTTTACATATTAGATGATCTGCCCACCTTCACATCCCACTTTTTTTCATAAATTAGTAGAGCAGACAACATAAAGGTGGTAGAGGATTTCTAGGGGATAATTTCCCTTTAAGTTGTGTAAGCAAGAAGGTATAAAACTGTCTAAGAGCAATTTGAGAGGTGAAGTGGGAGGGGGAAGATCTTTTTCCTCCCTGAACAAGCACAAGCAGGTAAAGGTTTGCAGGTATGGTGTTATTAAACAGGCTTTTCCCAAACAACATGCCTCTGGAAACTCTATGAACTTTGAGAAACAATGATAGTTACGGAAAGACTTCAGGTCTTTTGTTCATAGGGTTGCTATGAGTTGTGCTCGACTTGAAGGCAATCAGCAACAACAATAGCACAGAGAGAGTGTTGATGTCAGGAATTCATATGTAGGAAAATGACTGGAAACTGCTCTGGAGTTCAGTGAAAAGCTCAAATTCCAGCTGGATGTGAAATTCTCTCTGAGGATGGCGTGTAATCTTTAATGTCTTTAATACACTGGCAAAGCTTCACCTCAGGACCATTGAGATGAAAATTTTCACAAACATTTTTCTTCCTTTTAGACAAAAGTATTTGGTAGCTTGCTTTTCATTTCACCCTGACTCATGCACAAGGAAGTAAAACACTTCCCAGTTCTGCCCCAACCCCATATTCTGCTGTGAAATGGACCTTTGTGGCTTATGGGATATTCATTGACTGATTTGGGGAAGTAGACCTCCAGCACTTTCTTCCTATTCTTAGTCTGGAAGCTCCACTAAAACCTTTTTAGCATCAGAAGCACATACTCATGTATTATATTTCTGGGAACTGAACTCATGTCTCTAGTATGGAAGGTGAGAATTCTACATCTTCAGAGTTTTCATTTATCTAAACATTTGTTAATTCATTTTTTTAACCAAATATTTAGTAAACACTTTTGATGCAAGATTGCATTGAAGATACAAAAGCTATGGTTACTAAAATATTAATATTTATTCCCTACCCTTTAGGCAGACTATGAAATTATTCAGGAAGTATTAAAAGAAGATGGAAAGAATATACTGAGTCACTGTATTTAAAGGAATTGGCAGACACAGAAGAATTTAATGAAATAACATATGAGCAAGAGCCTATGGTGATGAAGGAAGACGTTCAGGCTACTTTGAAGGAAATGGCAAAAAATAAGTTCCCAAGAATAGATGGTATACCAAGTGATGTATTTCAGCTAACAGATGCTGCCCTGGACGTGCTTACCAAGTTGTGCCAAGAAATCTGGAGAATAACCACTTGGCCAACTGATTAGAAGAGACCTATATTCCCATTCCCAAGAAAGGTGTGAAATAGAGTGTGGAAATTATAAAACATTCTCATTGATTTCACATGTAAGCAAGATTCTACTGAAGATTATCCAAAAATGATTGGAACAGCTCATCAGCAGAGAACTGCCAGAAGTCCAGGCTGGGTTTAGAAGGGGTCATGACAATAGGAATATTGTAGTTAATGTTAGATGGATCTTAGCTTAAAGCGGGGAATACCAGAGGAATGTATATCTGTGTTTCATTGATTATGCAAAGGCGTTTGACTGTGTGGATCATAACAAACTGTGGCTGACTCTGAGAAGAATGGGAATCCTAGAACACTTGATCGTGCTTATGAGAAACCTAAACTTGGACCAAGAGGCAGTAGTCAGAACAGAGCAGGGAAACACTGCATGGTTCAAAATTGGGAAGGGTGTATGCAAGGGATGTGTCCTGTCTCCATATCTTTTCAACCTGTATGCAGAACAAATTATCTGAGAGGCTGGGCTCTATGAGGAGAAGTGTGGCGTCAGGATTGGTGGAAGATCTATCAACAATCTGCGTTATGCAGATGACACAACCCTGCTTGCTGAAACTGAGAAGGACCTGAAGCACTTGCTGCAGAGGGTCAAGGACTGTAGCCTTCAATATGCATTGAGGCTCAATATCAAGAAGACAAAGATCCTCACCACTGGACCAATTGGGAGCATCAGGATGGATGGTGAAGAGACTGAGATAGTTAACAACTTTAGTCTGCTTGGCTCCACGGTCAACACTCTTGGCACCAGTAGCCAGGAAATTAAAAGACATATTGCAATGGGAAAGTCTGCTGTTAGGAAACTCTCCAAAGTACTAAAGAAATTGTGTCTCTCTGGAGACTAAGGTGAATCTGATATAGGCCATGTTCTTTGCAATCACTTGTTATACATCAGAGAGTTGGATAATGACTAGGGAGGATAGAAGGAGAATTGACGCCTTTGAGCTGTGGTGCTGGAGGAGAGTATTGAATGTACCATGGACTGCTAAGAAAACAAACAGATTCATGCTGGAGAGGGTTAAACCGGGCTGCACCTGGAGGCAAGGGTTCTGGGTCTTCGTCTAACATACTTTGGACATGTTGTGAGGAAGGACTGGTCCTTGGAGAGGGACATCATGCTTGGGAGGGTGGAGGGACAGTGCTGGAGGGGAAGACTCTCTATGAGGTGGATTGATTCAGTGACTGGGATAATCAGGATGGGTGTGTCAGAGGCAGGGCGATTGGCACAGGATAGAGCAGGGTTTAGGGCTGTTGTACATAGGGCCGCTATGAGTTGCAAACGACTCGACGGCACATAACAACAAAAACAGCAACTCTCAAGGTAATCATGGGATAGTGAATGCTAACATTTTTTTTATGAGACACTTTAAAAAAAATTATACCGATTCATTTACAAAGTTTGAATATATTGTTTTCACAAAAGATCTTTTCCATTTTCTGCACCACTTTCATCCATCAAATTGTGCAACCCTATGATTAATCCCCCCCCAATCTTATGATCTTTATGGTTTGGGGGGTCACCTCAATATCTTTGGTCCTCCTTGCGTTGATCCCCTCTTTTTTTTAATTATTTATATCAATGAACATCTACAGAGATTTTGGAATTCCATTCATTCACTGTTGTACTTTTCTCCCCGCCCACCCTACCCCCAGTTCACTCCTCTCCTTGAAAAGCAAAAGAAAAACTCCTTCATTAACATTTAAGAACAAACAGAACAATGCAGTTGGGTACTTGGTAAACCAAAAGCCTTGGTAAACTGAATAGAACAGTATGGAAATTGTGACATTTACATTTCCCACCCCATTTTAATACATTAAAAAAAGTCTTACCTTTATGTTGCACCATAAATATTGTTGAAACTTGTAATATAAACAATGTAGGGCCATGCTTTTAATTATGATGTATATTTGAGTTTTCTAGCAAACACCTAAACTAATTAAATAACTATTCAGAGAAATGAGAAGCAACGATGTCAGTCTAGAGCCTAAGGAGTGCCTGGTCCAGGCCAGGGCCTTTGCAATACTTGTTATGCACCAGAGAGCTGGACAATAACTAAGGATGACAGAAGAAGAATCAATGTCTTAGGGCTGTGGTGCTGGAGAAGAGTCTTGAACATACTATGGACCGCCAAGAAAACAAATAGATCTGTCTTGGAAAGAGTGAAACCTAGTTTCTCCTTGTAGGCTAAAATTTTGAAGCTCCATCTTACTTATTTTGAGCATGTGGCTAGGAGGGACCTATCCTTGGAGAGGGACATCATGCTCAAAAGAGTGGAGAAACTGCACAGGAGAGGAAGACCTGGGATGAGATGGATTGATAAAGTAACAAGGGCAATGGGAGTAGGTGTGTCAGAGTCAGTGAGACTGGTTCAGGACAGGACAGACTTCAGAGATGCTATACATAGAGTCACTATGAGTTGTAGACAACTTGAAGGACTTGGGGGAAGGGATTGTATAACGATGAAATAATTTTTCTTTTACTTTTCAAAGCGAAGAGTGAACTGAGAGGGAGAGGTTGAGCAGGGAGAAAAGTGTGCAACAATGAATGAATGGAAATTTAAAGTCTCTAAACTTTCACTAAAATTAATTTTAAAAAATTTAAAAAAAACCCCAATAACAACAATGAGAGAAGTCTTTTTTATGGTTATCACAAGAGTTCACAATTAAGGTTGCATAGTGGAATGTACTTGGGGCAGTGGGAAGGGTGCGGGGGGGTTGTGTACCAGGGAAGGAGTGTTTCTTTTACTTTTGAAAGAGAGGAGCGAACTGGGGGGTGGCAAGGGTGAGGGCTGGGCCAGAAGTGCAGTAATGAATGAATGGAAATCCAAAATCTCTGTAAATG
>NW_006399755.1:18265966-18278228 GCF_000299155.1 Elephantulus edwardii
TATATATATATATTAGTTTGTGATGTACACATTGTGTTTCACACTATTTTTCATTCACTTTGTGTTTCATACAATCATTCCCATGCATTATATAATTAATCACCATTGGGCCTTGCTCATAATTACCCTCTTTTCAGGTCCCTGCTAGATCCTTCCCATTTCCTTCACCTCCTCCCTCTATCCCCAAAATGGTGCAGCCTTGTGGTTTTGCCCCTACCTAGACTCACTCCTCTGCTCCCACATGCTTCCCCGCATGGGTCTCCATACATATTTTAGTAGTTATCTTTTTATTTTCACAGTAATGGTCTTACGCAATATTTGTCCAGTTATTTCACTCAGCATAATCTCTCCAGTGTCTCCCAAGTTACGTATTATTTTTCGAAATCATTGCTGTTAAGTGCTCCATAGTATTCTATTGTGTGAATGTATCACAGTTAACTCATTCCATTCAGTGGTGGTTGGATATTTGGGCTACTTCCATGTTCTTGCAATGGTGAATAACGCTGCTATGAACATTGGTATACAAATCTGTGCTGATGTCTCTGTTCTAATTTCCTTGGGGTATATTCCTAGTATTGGAATAGCTGAGATATACAAAATTTCTCTGTTCAACTATTTTGAGGAAATGCCAAACTGCCTTCAAGAATGGTGGTACCATTTTACAATCCCACTAACAGTGTGTTAGAGTTCCCATCTCTCAACATTCTCTCTAACATTTATGGCTTGCTATCTTGCTAAACTTTGCTACTGCTACCAGGGTGAAATGGCACCTCACTGTGTTTTGATTTGCATCTCTCTTATTGCCAGTGATTTTGAGCATTTCTTCGTGTGTCTGTTGGCCATCAGAATGTCTTACTCTGTGAAAAGTCTTTTCATGTTTTTTTGTCATGTTTTTGTTTTTTGTCCATTTTGTAACTATGTTATCAGTCTTTTTCTTATTGAGGTCCTATTGTTGTTGATAGGTGCCACTGAGTGAAGTATGTCTCCTAGTGATCATATGAACAGAAGATCTGACCCTTGTCCTGTACTGTACCATCCTTACACTTCCTGACACACAAGAGCCCATTGGAGCAGTCATTGTGTCAACCCACCTGGTTAAGGGTCTTCTTCTTCTTTGCCTACCCTCCACCCTTCCCAACATCCTCTCCAAGGAATAGCACCTCCTAGCAATATGTCCAAAGAATGTGAGGTGAAGTCTCATCATTCTTGCCTCCAAAGAACACTCTGACTGCACGTTCTCCAAGACATACCTCTTGTTCTCTTGGCTGTGCATGGGATGTTCAGTGCTTTTCTCCAACATCACAGCTGAAAGGTGTCAATTCTTTTTCAGTCATCCTTATTCATTGGCCAGGTCTAGGATTTATAGCTAGTAATCAGAAAGATTAAAATAAAAAAAACACGTACTGCGATGGGAAAGTCTGCTGTTAGGGATCTCTCTAAAGTACGCAAGAGCAGCGATGTCTCTCTGGAGACTAAGGTCCGCCTGATACAGGCCATGGTTTTTGCAATCACTTGTTATGCATCAGAGAGTTGGACAATGACTAGGGAGGATAGAAGGAGAATTGACGCCTTTGAGCTGTGGTCTGGAGAAGAGTATTGAATGTACCATGGACTGCCAAGAAAACAAACAGATTCATCTTGGAGAAGATTAAACCAGGCTACTCCTTGGAGGCAAGGTTTCTGGGGCTTCGTCTGACTTACTTTGGACATGTTGTAAGGAGAGACAGGCCCTTGGAGAGGGACATCATGCTTGGTAGGGTGGAGGGACAGTGTAGGAGGGGAAGACCCTCTATGAGATGGATTGATTCAGTGACTGGGGTAATCAGGATGGGTGTGTCAGAGGCAATGCGATTGGCACAGGATAGAGCAGGGTTTAGGACTGTTGTGCATAGGGTCGCTATGAGTTGCAAACGACTTGACGACACATAACAACAACAACAACAATCAGAAAGATTGTGGCCTGAATCAGATGTACCTTAGTCCTCAAACTGACATAAATACCCCTCAATAATTTGGAAAGTCCCTAATTGTAGATTTCCCCACTGCAGTGCATCTCCTTGTTTCCTGACTGCTCATACCAAGGGTGTTGATTGTGAATCCAAGCAAGATGAAGCTGTTGACAGTTTCAATCTCCATTCCATCCATTATGATACTGCCTATCAGTCCAGTGGTAAGAATCTTTATTTTCTTGCTATTGAGACTCAATCTATCCTGAAACATGCATTTCTTGATCTTCTGTAACAAGTGCTTCAAGTCCTCCTTACTCTCAGCAAACAAGGTTATGTTATCTGCACAATGCAGGTTATTGATGAGTCTCCCTTAGATCCTGATGCTACATTCCTCCTCAGAGTCAAGCTTCTAGAATAGTTTGCTCAGTGTAATGATTGAACAGGTATGGAGATAGAATACAACCCTGACACAGTCCCTTCCTAATTTCAAACCATGCAGTTTCCCCCTGCTCTGTTCGCATAACAGGTATAGGTTCCTCATGAGTACAATCAAGTGCAATGGGATTCCTATTCTTCTCAATGGCAGCCACAACTTGTCATGATTCACACAGACACTTTTGCATAGCCAATAAAGCACAAATAAACATTCTTCTGGTGTTTCTTAAGTGGAAGCTGCATTGAAGACACTGGCAAAAAATAAGGCCTCAGGAATCAATAGGATACCAATTGATTTGTTTCAATTAACAGATACAGCCTTGGATGCACTTTCTAGTCTATGCCAGAAAATTTAGACGATGGTTGGCTGGCCAACGGATTGAAAGAGGTCCATATTTGGTCCTACTCCAAAGAAGGATGATCCAACTGAATGTGGAAATTATGAATAATATAATTGATATCACATGCAAGCAAAATAGTGCTGAAGATCATTAAAAAAACAAGTTCAAGCAGGACTTAGAAGATGCCATACCACCACAGATATCACAGCTGTTGTTAGTTGAAAGCCTTACAGGCTTCTAATAAAATTGTGTTATGAGACTCTTGGCTGAGGTGATATTTTCAAATACCAACTGTTGTTTTTTTTTTCCCAGTCAGAAGGCTTTCTTTTCACCCTGTTGGAAAATTTTTTTGCTGAGCACAGAGATTTAATTTTTAGAAAGTCCAATTTATCAGTTTTGTGCATTTCTGGCTGTATTTGTCAGACTCTTTGAACTGTAGACTAGGCCTTCTAAGCTTTGTCCCAGTTTGTCTCTTATGAACTTTTTGGTTTGGGTCTTAACTCCCAGGTTTCTAATTCACCTTGAATTGATTTTTGTGTATGGTATGAAATATGGATCCGGTTTCAGCTTTCTGCAGACAGTAGTCCAGTTTTGCCAGCACCATTTGTTGATGAGGTTGTCATTTTCCCATTTGATAGGTTTTATTTCCTTGTAGAATATCAGTTGACTAGAGAAAGAGAGATCCATTTCCAGGTCCTCAATTCTGTTCCATTGGTCTATGTGCCTGTTGTGCCGGTACCATGCTGTTTTAGTTATTACCACTGCACAGTAGGTTTTGAGGTCAGGGAATGCTATGCCTCCCACTTCATTTTTGTTTTTCAGAAGTGCTTTCCTTATTCGGCGTCTCTTTCCTCTCAAAAAAACTTGACAACTTCCCTTTCAATTTTGAAAAATGAATTTGATATCTAAATTAAAATTGCATTGAACATGTAGATTGCTTTTGGTAGAAGTGTCATTTTCACTACATTGATTCTTCCTGTCCATGAACAGGGATCATTTTACCACTTATTTATGTCTTTTATTGTGTCTCACAAAAAAAGGTTCTGTAATTTCTTTCTACAGGTCTTTTCTGTCACTTGTTAAGTTCATTTCAATAAGATAAATTCACCTTATTTAGATAAGTATCTCAATTTGTGGTTGGCTATTGTAAATGATATTGCTTTCTTGGTTTCCTTCTCTGAGTTTTTTTGTTTTGTTTTGTTACTGTAGAGAAATCCCACTGAGTTTTGGTTATTGATCTTGTATCCTGCCACCCTACTAAGTTGGTCAAGTAGCTCTAACAATTTTTTGGTTGAGCCCTTGGGTTTTCTGTGTACTAGTGTACATTTCATCTGCCAATTAAGTTGTGATTTTTCAGCAGAAACCATGTGAGAAAGAAGACAATGGGATGACATATACAGAAAGTTGAAGGAAAAAATTGCCAACTGAGCATCCTGTACCCATCAAAGCTCTCCATTAAATATGAGAGAGAAATTAGATCCTTTGCAGAAAAGAAGGAACTTAAGGAATATGTAAAAACAAGACCAAATCTACAAGAATTTTAAGAGAAATTCTTCACACAGAGAAACCAAAGGAAAGTGGATGGACCATAGTAACAAGAAATAATGAAAAGAAACACAGAAAAATGGCAACGATAAAACCTGACTTGTCAATAATCCCACTTAATGTGAACGCACTAAAAGCACGAATCAAGAGGGGAAAAAGTAGCAGAATGGATATAAACAAAACCAAATCCAACCAATATGTTGTCTACAAGAGACACATCTAGGAAAAGAAAAGAAAAATAGATTCAAAATCAAAACCTGGAAAAAATTATATCAAGCAAATTGCATACACAAAAAAGTGGGAGCAGCAATACTAACCTCTGATAAAATAGATTCCAAAATGAAAATCACCATAAAAGATAAGGAAGGGCACTATATAATGATTAAAGGTACAGTAGATCCAGAAGACATAACCTTGGTCAATATCTATGCACAAAATCATGTTGTTGTTAGGTGCCGTCGAGTTGTAGACCACTCATAGCAACCCTATGAATGAAAGGCCTGAGCACTGTTTGTACACAGTGTTTCCGGAGGCAAACCATTTCGGAAGTGGATGCTGCTGCTGCTTCCAGGCTTGTTTTAGTCGGGAAACTCCAGCAAACACTGTCCACCATGGGTAACCATTACCACATGCACCAAATAATAGACCTGCTAAAATACATAAAACAACTGTTAACAGAATTAGAAAAAGAGATAGACAGCACCACAATAGTGGTAGCAGACTTTAACACACCAGTTTCACCAAAGGATGTTGTTGTTATGTGTCGTCGAGTCACTTGCAGCTCATAGTTACCCTATATACAACAGCCCTAATCCCAGCTCTATCCTGTGCCAATCGCACTGCCTCTGACACACCCATCCCGATCAGTCCAGTCATTGAATCAATCCACCTCATAGAGGGTCTTCCCCTCTTGCGCCATCCTTACACCCTCCCAAGCATGATGTCCCTCTCCAAGGACCTGTCCCTCCTGACAACATGTCCTAAGTATGTCAGACAAAGTCCCAGAATCCTTGCTTCCAAGGAGCAGCCCGGTTTAACCCTCTCCAGAATGAATCTTGTTTGTTTTCTTGGCAGTCCAGGGTATATTCAATACTCTTCTCCAGCACCACAGCTCAAAGGCATCAATTCTCCTTCTATTTTTCCTAGTTGTTGTCCAACTCTCTGATGCAAAACAAGTGATTAAGAAGACGATAGCCTGTATCAGAGGCACCTTGGTCTCCAGAATGACACCACTGCTCTTCAGTACACTGGAGAGGTCCCTAACAGCAGGCATTCCCATTGCAATCTGTTGTTTTTGTTTTTTTTTATTTCCTGGCTACTGGTGCCAAGAGTGTTGACTGTGGAGACAAGCTGACTAAAATTGTTAACAATCTCAATCTCTTCACCATCCATCCTGATGCTGTCAATTAGTTCAGTGGGAGAATCTTTGTCTTCTTGACATTGAGCCTTAATCCATACTGAAGGCTACAGTCCTTGACCCTCTGCAGCAAGCATTTCATGTCCTCCTCAGTTTCAGCAAGCAGGACTGTGTCATCTGCATAACACAGAATGTTGATAGATCTTCCACCAATCCTGACACCACACTTCTCCTCATAGAGCCCAGCCTGCCGGATAATCTGTTCTGCATACAGGTTGAAAAGTTATGGAGATAGGATACATCCCTGACATACGGCTTTCCCAATTTTGAACCATGCAGTGTTTCCCTGCATATCATTGATTTCACATGCAAGCAAGATTCTACTGAAGAGTATCTAATTACGACTGAAATATCACATCAGCAGAAAACTGCCAGAAGTCCAGGCTGGGTTTAGAAGGGGTCATGGTATTAGGGATATTGTAGCTGATGTTAGATGGATCTTAGTTGAAAGCAGGGAATACCAGAAGAATGTCTATCTGTGTTTCATTGATTATGCAAAGACGTTTGACTGTGTGGAACATAACAAACCGTGGCTGACTCTGAGAAGAATGGGAATCCCAGAACACTTGATCATTCTAATGCAAAACCTATACTTTGACCAAAAGGCAGTCATCAGAACAGAGCAGAGAAACACTTCATGGTTCAAAATTGGGAAAGGTGTACGCCAGGGATGTGTCCACCAAAGGATAGGTCAACTCAAAAGAAACTTAACAAAGACGTAGAAGACCCAAGCTATACAATCAGCTAACTTGGCCTTGTGGATGTGTTCAGGGTACTGCACCCAGCTAAAAGGTAGTTCCCTTTCTTCTCAAATGCACATGGTACATTCTCAGGAATTAGTGACATTTAAGGCACAAAGCAAGCCTCAACAAATTGAAAAACATTGAAATAATATAAAGTATCTTCTCAGACCACAATGCCATAAAGCTAGATAATTAACCACAAAAGAATAAAGCTTATAAAACCACTAATGTGGAAGGCAAATTAGCTCTTTCCTAGAACATGATTGGGTTGTAGAAGAACTAAATATTGAAATGAAAAAGTTCCTTGAAACAAATGGTAGTGAAAATGCAATATACCAAAACCTCTGGGGTGCAACTAAGGCCATCCTTGGGGCGAGGCGGGGGGTGGGGTAGTTTATAGCAATAGGCAAATACATAAAAAATTAAGGAAGAAGCAAAATAGAAAAAGATCAACAATCTAACCCCAGACTCTGAAGGATTACAAGAACAAAAGCTGAAATCAATGAGATAGGAAATAGGAAAACAATTGAAACCATCAACAAAACCAGGAGCTGGCTTTTTTAAAAGGGTCAGTAAAATTGACAAACCATTGGTAAACTTAACCAAAGAAAAAAGTAGAAGACAAATAACTTGATTAAGGAATGATAGAGGTGATATCACAACAGAATCAAAGGAAATGAAATCTATAATATTGAAATATTATGAAAAGGTATACTCTGATACATTTGCATTAAAAGAGGATGGAAGAGTATAGAGTCACTGTACCAAAAAGAACTGGTTGACACAGAAGAAGTTAATGAAATAACATTTGATCAAGAGCCTATGGTGATGAAGGAGGAAGTTCAGGCTGCCCTGAAGGACTTTGGCAAAAACAAGGCCCTGGGAACTGATGGCATACCAATTGACATATTTCAGCAAACAGATGTTGTGCTCACTAGGCTATGCCAAAAAATCTGGAGGACAAGTATCTGGCCAACTGACTGGAAGAGATCCATATTTATTCCTATCTCAAAGAAAAAGGTGATCTGACAGAGTATGAAAATTATCAAACAGCATCACTAATATCACACAAAAGCAAAATCCTGCTGAAAATTATTAAAAAATGACTGAAACAGTACATTAAAATAGAACTACCAGAAATACAGCTGGATTTAGAAGAGTCTGTGGCACTAGAGACATTATTACCAATGACAGATAGATCTTGACTGAAAGCAGGGAGTACCAGAGGAATGTCTATCTGTGCGTCATTGACTTTGCAAAGGGATTACAACAAATTGTGGCCAATCTTGAGAAGAATGGGAAACCCAGAACATTTGATTGTGCTTACGTGAAAAGTATACTTGGACCAGGATGTTGTCATCAGAACAGAGCAAGGAACCATGTTTCAAAATTAGGAAAGGAGTGCATCAGGGATGTGTCCTTTCTCCAAACTTTTTCAATCTATATGCAGAACAGATCATTCAAGAGGAGGAATGTGGCATCATGATTGGAGGAAGATTTACCAACAATCTGTGCTATGCAGAAAATACAACCTTGCTTGCTGAAAGTGAGGAGGACTTGAAGCTTTTGCTGCAGATGGTCAAGGACTGTAGTCTTCAATATAGATTAAAGCTAAACATCAAGAAGACAAAGATTTTCACCACAAGGCCAATTGGCAGTTTCATGATGGATGGAGAAGAGATTGAGGTTGTTAATAATTTCAGCTTACTCAACTCCACAATCAACATTCTTGTCACCAGCAGTCAGGAAATCAAAAGACAAATTGCATTGAGGAAGTCTGCTGTCAGGGACCTCTCTAGAGTTCTGGGGAGCAATGATCTCAGTCTAGAGACTAAGGTGCACCTGATCCAGGCTATAGTCTTCACAATTACATGCTACATATCAGAGAGCCAGACAATGAATAAGAATGGCAGAAGATGAATTGATGTCTTTGAGTTGTGGTGCTGGAGAAGAGTATTGAACATACCATGAATAGCCAGGAGAACAAACCGGTCTGTCTTGGAGAGGGTGAAACCAAGTTTCTTCCTGGAAGCTTGGATTTTGAAGTTCCATCACACTTACTTTGGGTATGTGGTAAGTAGGTACCAGTCCTTTGATAAAGACATCATACTTAGAAGGGGGGAGGGACAGCTCAGGAGAGGAAGGCCCTGGATGAGATGCACTGACACTATAAGTCGTGTGCTGGGATAGATGTGTCAGAGTCAGTTAGATTGGCTCAGGACAGGGTTCAGAGCCTCAGGTAACTCAATAGCATGTAACAACAAGAGGAAATGGCAAATTACTTGAAACTCATGCCCTCGCCAGATTGATAGGGACAGATATAGAACATTTGAACAGATTTATCACAGAAAAAGAGATTGAGAAGATCATAAAAAGATTCCCTCCCCCCAAAAAGTCTCGAACTAGATGGCTTTGTGGCTGAATTTTGCCAAATATTCAGAGAAAATTTACCACCAATTCTACTTAAATTATTTCAAAAAATGAGAAAGAAGGAACACTCCCAGAGACTTTCTATGAAGCAAGCATAACCCTAATATCAAAAGCAGGCAAAGATATTACCAAAAAAGAAAACTATAGACCAATATCTTTCATGAAAAAATTCTTTAAAAAAATCCTAATCAATAGAATTCAAAAGCGCATAGAAAAAAATTCATCATGACCAAGTGGCATTCAAACAGATATGCAAGGATGATTTAATATTAGAAAAAAGATCACCATAATTCACCACATTAATAAAACAAAGAATAAGAACCATATGATTCTAGTGATTGATGCACAAAAGGCATTTGAGAAAATCCAACACCTCTTCCTGATTAAGACACTCAGCAAAATAGGAATAGAAGGGAATTTCCTCAACAGTGAAAAGTACATATGCAAAACCAAGAGCCATTATTATTCTCAATGGAGAAAGTCTAAAAGTATTTTCTTTGTGAACAGGGACAAGGCAAGGATCCCATACCTCTTCTATTTAATATTGTATCAGAAATACTTGGAAGAGTGGAAGGACAGAGTAGGAGAGGAAGACCCCTGGTGAGATGGATTGATACGGTATCTGGGGCAATGAAGTTGATGTGTCTGAATCAGTCAGACTGACTCAGGACAGGGTAGGCTTCAGAGCTGCTGTACATAGGGTCATTATATAATGGCACATAACAACAACAACAAAGAGTACTCAGAGAAAGAAACCAAGAAATCCATACAATTTACAATAGCCAACTACAAATTGAGATACTTAGAAAGGAACTTAACTAGAGACAAAAAAAGACCTGTACAAAGAAAACTACAGAACATTTCTGTGAGGCATAATAAAATAGCTAAATAAATGGGGAAATGTTCGCTGTCCATGTATAGGAAGTGTCTTTCTTTTTCACGTAACAATTCACACCGAGCAGACCTGGGCTGGTGCAGTAGCTCCTCCCTGTGGGGTTATGATCCAAGATGGCTGCCGGTATTCCAGCTGAATGCCAGCCAGGAAGGTGGAAGTAGCCAAGTGAAGGCCTTGCCCCTTCCCTTTGTGAAATTTCACACTTCCTTCTACTTATAACCTATGTGCCAACGTTTAAAATTAAGTAACTCTATCAAATGTTGTGGGAGACTGGGTAACCAAAAAATCCTTATCTGAGATTTTCTGTCACATCTCACATATTTTGTCACTTTTACTCTTTCCAGTTGGTCAAAAAGTCACCATTATGTGCTCGCTTTGGCAGCACATATACTAAAATTGGAACAATAGAGAGAAGATTAGCATGGCCCCTGTGCAAGGATGACGCGCAAATTCGTGAAGCGTTCCATATTTAAAAAAAAAAAAAACACAGTCACCATTATTATCTCCTCGTTGACTGTATCAGTCTCTGAAATTTTCCCCCTCCTCCTCCTCTTTGTGCCCTGCCCTAAAATCTTCTTGATTAAGTTGTAAAGTTGTAAGAGAGATTTAAAAATTCTTTATTTAAAACCTTCCATGGAGTTTGAAGACTTCCAGGATTGGGCTACCTTTGGCCTCCTCTGCTTTCTTTCTCTTCCCTCCCTTGCTCCAGCTTCAGGGGGTCCCTTGCTGGTCCTCAAAATGGTAGACACACTGTTGTCTATGGCTTTTCCCACTCACTATTCTCTGTATGAAAAACCATTTTCTCTCAGATACTCATGGTCCATTTCTTTATCTTCCTTATTCTTTATTCCAGCATCATCTTCTCAAAGAGGCCAACCTCATGACTACCCCATAAGAAGTTGTCAGCCCCTTATCTCTCTCAAATAGACCTTATATGGCTCTACATTATTTTATATCAGGTAGTATTTTCTAATGTATAGTACGCTTTCCTTATTTATGTTTATAGGTTGTGTGTGTGTGAGCTCGCTCTTCGAGAGAATTGCAATTCCCTGAAGGCAAGGACTGCTTCCTTCTTTTGTTCACTGGCTAAAGCTTCAGTACCTAGAACAGTGTCTGATATGTAACAGATGAGCAATAAATATTTGTGGAATGAAAAATGAATCAAAATATGAAGTCAACTCAGTTCTAATGTTGACTGATCTGTTTTTCTGTAACAGCCTTTGTTTATAGACGTTTCTGACTGAAAATCTAATGACGAGAAATCCCAATATTTTCATGCTCAGTCTAACTGTTGGATCCATTGTGCCTGAATCAAAATTAATTTTAGACTTTTCAGCTCACAAGTCAAGAAATTCCCATTTACTTAATTATTTAATTTAAAAATGGTTTATGCATTTATTTAACTAAGTCAATTAGGGATAAGTTGTTCTTACACAGAGCTAATATAAATTAGGAAATCATGGCAGACTTCTCTGAGAAAGTGATATTTAAGCTGGTAATTAAAGGATGAACAGAAACTGTTATACAAGATCGGGGTAAGGAAGTGCAAAACGAGGAAGGCATTTCAAGATGGTAACGATACTATGAGATATCATCTCACCCCAGTCAAAATAGCAAAATTTAACAGAACAGCAAGCAACAAATGCTGGTGATGTGGAGAAACTGGAACCCCTTTTCACTGTTGGTGGGAGTGTAAAATGGTGCAACCACTGTGGAAGGCAGTATGGTGCTTTCTCAAAAAGTTACAAATAGAGATACCATTTGACCCAGCAATTCCACTACTGGGAATATACCCCAAAGAGACCATAACTGACATCCAAGCAGATATATGCACACCCATGTTTAATGTGGCTTTGTTCACAAAAACAAGGAGTTGGAAACAACCTAAGTGGCCATCAACAAACAAATGGATAGAGAAGCTGTGGTATATTCACACGTGGAATATTATTCTGCACTGAAAAACAAGGAACTCATGCAATAGTATTCAAAATGGGTGACTCTGGAGGACATTATGCTGAGTCACAAAAGGACAAATACTGCATGGTGCCACTGTTGTAAAACAGGACTGGCCTCAGGGTTGGGGGGAGACTGAGAAAGATGGGTTCAATAATGTATACTGCACTGAAACAGATGAGGGAAAAAACTGTTTAAGAGGGATATGTGATTAAGTATTTTTTTTTTTCGTGACAGGAGTCTAGAGTGAAGGCTACATGGTGGAGTGGACCTGGGGGTAGGGTTTGTAAAACAATGAAAGAATTTTTCTTTTACTTTTCTAAGAGGGTAGTGTTCTGGGGGAAAGGCTTGGGACAGGAGAAATGTGCAACAATGAATGAATGGAAATCCAAGGTCTCTGTAAATTTTTACTGAAATTAATAATAAATTTAAATTTAAAAAATTAAGTTAGAGTAAGAAAGGCAATGAATTTATAACTGCTCATGCTAATAACACTATATCGTGGCATGGAGGAGGAATAGTGGAACTGTATCCACATTTACAATATTCTTCTT
>NW_006399755.1:18278680-18285997 GCF_000299155.1 Elephantulus edwardii
GACAGGACTGACAGGCCTCAGCTCCCAGCTGGAAATAAAGGAGGAAGCTTCAACAATTTAGATCCTCCCAGAAGAGCCGTGGGTGAACATTAACATTACTGGTAAGTATATTCATTTTCTCCTCGACACTAGAGCCCATTATTTGGTCCTAAAAGCCTTCTGAGGTCCCAATTCTTCTCACTATCTCTTAGTTGTTGGAATTGATGGAAAACCTCATAAGCAGTTCCTTACTTTCCCTCTGCCTTGCATGTGGACTTCTGAGCTGTAAAAAAACCCAGTGGTAGATGGAATTTGGTCCAAGACTTAAGAACAATACATGACAGAGTTGAGCCTCTACATCTTGTGGTTCCAAACCTTTATACTGTAATAGACAAAGTGCTAGTCAATAAGCCTTTTATTTTAAGAACTACCTTCCCTCTGTAACTTGATTTGTGCCACTGTTAGAAACTCTACTTGGAATATTATTGCTTTTAATTTTTTACTCATGTACTTTTAAGTTGTTAGTTAAATTTGTGTCTTCTAGGCTACAGCAGTTCCATGGTGCATCTTCAAGGATATGAACATGTACTGCTAAGCACAGTGGATAACAGTGCTCTAAATTCCAAAATCAATCTGCATAATAGTCTATGTGTTTCCTACTGTCAAAGGGGCCCTTTAGAGTAGTGAGAGAAGATCTTCATGCTGAAACCTACAGCGTCCCTTTTCAGCAGGAAGTAGCTAAGAGAATACGCTGTCCCCTTTTCCTTATGAATCAGGGTGAAATCTCTCTCAGGGAGGAGTGATAGGGAATGGCAAAGGACACACTGATAAAATAGATGAATCAGAACTGGTTTTGACAAGCACTGTGTCAATTGGACAATTAAAACAGACTTTCAAGGAGGAAAAATAGAGAGGAACGAACTGTGGAGGGGGGTAGAGAAAATAGTGCAACAATGAATGAATGGAAATCCAAAATCTCTGTAAATGTTCATTAAAATTAATAAAATAAAATTTTTTTAAAAAGATGGTAAAGATGGGACATTTGAGGTAGGTGGAAATTGAAAACTGGTTGATATGATTGAAGTGTGATCTGTGAGCTGAAGAATAATGTCAAATGAAGCCAAGAGATGGACTAAGGTCAGATCATGGGCTTAGGGTGAGTGTAGGAGCAACAGGAAAGATTTCTAGTAAGATTTTGAGGGCAATGGAAAACCATTTAAGGGTTTCATGCATGGAAGTTACGTTATCTGGTATACTTTTCTAGAATATCACTGTGGGTAATGGATGATGGGTATGTGTGTTTGTGTATTTGTTGGGGAAAGGGTGTTGTGAAAGGGGGGTGAAACATAGTCCAGATGAGAAATGATAATTCTTTAAACATTATTAGTGACATGAAGAAAGAAAGCAAAACAGATGAAATTGAGATATATTTTGGAGATATAGCCAATAGGATTTGGTGACAGATTGGCTGTGGGAGTTAGGAAGAAGGAGGTAACAAGAATAACTCCTGGGTTTCTGACTTGGGCAATGCAAGGCCTTCAAGCACCATTTGCTGAGATAATGAAGACTGCATCAGGAACATAATGAGGAAGAAGCCCTGGATCAGAGGCAGCCTTGTCAAATACAAAGAACTTTATGACCAAATATCAGGGATATATTCTTCCATAGATACTGGCACATCTTAAGCAGGTTAGACAAGCCGTTTGATCCACAGCATTAAAATTCCTTTTCCATAAGTGTGAGGGGGAAAAAAGAGAAAGAGAAAGCACTATGTTTGTTCTATTTTTACTTGAAAATTTTTCAGTTGTAATAAATTATCTTAAAGCAAGAACAGCCCCAACCAAGATTTATGACATTCTAGGATCATCATGTTCGTACTAAGGGTAGCGATTATCCCTGAAGGTGTAATTGAAGGAGTAATTGGAGTTCTTCTTGTATAGAAGGTTATAGAGGGCCACCAGAAAGCATCACATCAGGTATTAGACTGGCACTGTGCTTCTTTCAACATAGCAGTTCTGTAAATCAATGATTTAGTCAGTGAGAAGGAGGTATTAAGACAACACTTGTGGAGCTAAGCAAACTAAAGCTGTTAACAATCTCAATCTTGAAAACAAAAATTCTCACCACTGGACCAAGAGGCAGCATTATAGATGGAGAAAAGATTGAAGTTGTCAATTGTTTTGCTTGGATCTACAATTTTCACTCATGTGTTGTGCTAAAGATCAATATAAATTTAAAGACTATGGAATGCATCAGGGATGTATTCTGTCTCCATAAGTTTTCAAACCATATGCAGAATAGATCATTCAGGAGGGTGGGCTTTATGAGGAGGAATATAGCATTTGGATTGGAAGAAGACTCATTAACAACCTACATTATGCAGATGACACAACCTTACTTGCTGAAACGGAAGAGGATTTGAAGTGCTTGCTACAAAAGGTCAAGGACTCTAGTCTTGAATACGGATTGAAGCTCAGTATCAAGAAGACAAAGATTCTCACCACTGGGCCAATTGGCAGCACCATGACAGATAAAGAAGATTGATATTGTTAACAATTACAACTTGTTTGGTTTCACAGTCAACATTCTTGACACCAGCAGTCAGGAAATCAAAAGATGAATTGCGTTAGGAAAAATCTACTGTTAGGGACATCTCTAGAGTACTGAGAAGCAACGATACCAGTCTAGAGACTAAGGTGTGCCTGACCCAGGACATGGTCTTTGCAATTACTTGCTATGCATCAGAGAGCTGGACAATGACTAAGGATGACAGAAGAATTGATGCCTTTAAGTTGTGGGCTAGAGAAGAGTACTGAACATAACATGGACCATTAGAAAACAAATAGGTCTGTCTTGGAGAGTCTGAAACCAAGTTTCTCCCTGGAGGCTAGGATTTTGAAACTCTATCTCACAAATTTTGGGCATGTGGCCAGGAGGGACCGATCCTTGGAGAAGGACATGCTGCTTGGAAGGGTGAAGGGACAGTGCAGGAGAGGAAGACCCCAGATTAGATGGATTGATACAGTAACTCTGGCAATGGAGGTAGGTGTGTTGGATTTAGTAAGACTGGTTCAGGACAGGGCAAGCTTCAGGGCTATTGTACATAGAGTTGCTATGAGTCGTAGGTGACTCAACGGCACCTAACAACAATAACAACAACATTCACATTAACCAAGCCATGGTATTTTCATTTACTTTGTTTCCACCTGAAAGTTGAACAGTGAAGAAGGATGACAGAATTCTTCAGAGAAGAGTGCTGAATATCCCATGGGACCCCAATAAAACAAACAGATACGTCTTGGAGGAAGTACAAAAAGAATGAGCCTTAGAGGCAAGGATGATGAAAATTCATCTCACCTACTTTGGATGTGAGGCATCAGTCCTTGGAAAAGGACATTATATTGGGAAAGATGGAGCATCCGAGAAAGAGAGGAAGACCCTCAACAGGATGGATTGACACAATGATTCTAACAATAGGTTTGAACATATCAGAGATTGAGAGGACAGTGCATGATAGGGCAAGGTATAGATCTGTTGGTCTTTGCAATCACTTGCTATGCATCAGAGAACTGGACAATGACTAGGGATGATAGGAGGAGAATTGATGCCTTTCAGTTGTATTGTTAGAGAACAGTGTTGAATATACCATGGACTGCTAAGATAATGAACAGGTTTGTCCTGGAGAGGCTTAAACCAGGCTCCTCCTTGGAGGCAAGGATTCTGAAGCTTTGTTTGACATACTTTGGACATGTTGCAAGGAGGGACCAGTCTTTGGAGAGGGATGTCATGCCTGGGAGGGTGGAGGTACAATGCAGGAGAGGAAGATCCTCGATGAGATGGATTGATTCAGACACTGGGGTAATGGAGGTAGATGTGTCAGAGACAATAAGATTGGCACAGGATAGAGCAGAATTTAGGGCTGTTGTACATAGACCGCTATGAGTCACAGGTGACTCAATGGCACATAAAAACAACTACAACAATGAGTTATTGTTGACCAGATGGCACCTAACAACAACAATGGCTTCTACGAATTCAATAACATTTTAAAATATTTTTTATTTTAATCGTGATTTAAATGAAAGTTTACAGAAAGGTTGGACTTTTCATTCATTCATTTTTGCACACTTTCCTCCCTCCTCCCTCCATGCCTCCTCCTCTAGTCCACTTTGAAACATATCTTTTATTCTTAACTTTTGTCATACATATAATGACTAATAATATATTCATTTTAAACAACTCTTTCCTACGTCTTTTCCAATGCAGTGTTCATTATCTATCCACTCTTTTCCAATCCCCCAAGTCAGTCCTGCTTTATAACAGTGAGTTATACAGTATTTGTCTTTTTTGTGACAGAGACATTTCACTCAGCATAATGTTCTCTAGGGTCACTCATACTGTCTAAAGTTCTAGAAGTTTATCGTTTTTTGGTGTTGCATAGTATTCCATTGTTTGATTATACCATAGCTTTTTTTATCCATTCATTTGTTGATAGACACTTGGGTTTCTTTCATCTCTTTGCTATTGTGAATAAAGCAGCAATAAACATGAGTACGCCTACATCTGTTTGGATGGCTGTTCTGGATTCTTTAGGGTATATTCTCAATAGTGGAATTGTTGGGTCAAATGGTATTTCTTTTTTTGTTGTTTTTTTCATTTAAACTTATTATTAATTTCAGTAAAAATTTACAGACTTTGGATTTCCATTCATTCATTGTTGCACCTGTAACCCCTCCCAACTCTCCCCCCTAGTACACTATCCTCTTGGAAAAGTAAAAGAAAAATTCTTTCATTGTTTCACAATCCTTCCCCACCCCCAGGTCCACACCACTGTACAGCCTTCGCTTTGGACTCCTGTCATGACAAAAATACCTAATCACATATCCCTCTTAAACAGTTTTCTCCCTCATCTGTTTCAGTGCAGTATACATTATTGAACCCATCTTTCTCAGTCTCCCCCCAACCCCAAGGTCAGGCCTGTTTTACAACAGTAGCACCATGCAGTATTTGTCCTTTTTGTGACTGAGATACTTCACTCAGCATAATGTCCTCCAGAGTCACCCATTTTGAATAATATTGCAGGAGTTCCTTGTTTTTCAGTGAAGCATAGTAATCCATTGTGTGAATATACGACAGTTTCTCTATTTATTCATTTGTTGATGGGCACTTATGTTGTTTCCAGCTCCTTGCTATTGTGAACAAAGCCACAATAAACATGGGTATGCATATATCTGCTTGGATGTCAGTTTTGGTCTCTTTGGGGTATATTCCCAGTAGTGAAATTACTGGGTCAAATGATATCTCTATTTGCAACTTTTTGAGAAAGAGTCATACCGCCTTCCATAGTGGTTGCACCATTTTACACTCCCACCAACAGTGAAAAAGGGTTTCAGTTTCTCCACAACCCCACCAGCATTTGTTTCTTGATTTTCTATTAAATTTTGCTATTCTTACCGGGGTGAGATGATATCTCGTAGTTGTTTTCATTTGCATCTCTCTTAGAGTTAGGGATTTTGAACATTTCTTCCTGTGTTTATTAGCCATCTGAATGTCTTCTTTGGTGAAGTGTCTGTTCATATCCTGTGCGCATTTTTCTATTGTATTATTTATCTTTATCTTGTTGTGGTGCTCAAGTATTTTATAAATTCTGGATATAAGTCCCTTATCTGATATGTCATCACCAAATACTTTTTCCCCAATCTGAGACTTTCCTTTTTACCCTGTTGGAGAAGTTTTTGGATGTGCATAGGGACAAACGGTATTTCTATTTCCAACTTTTTGAGAAAGTTTCAGACCACCTTCCATAATGGTTGCACACTTTACATTCCAACCAGGAGTGAATAAAGGTTCTGGTCTCTCCACAACCTTGCCAGCATTTGTTGTCTGCAGCGCTGCTGAATTTTGCTATATTGTTGGGGTGAGATGATATAGTTGTTTTTACTTTCATCAGCAGATGACACAACCCTGCATGCTAAAACTGAGGACCTGAAGTGCTTGCTGCAGAAGGTCAAGGTCTACAGACTTGAATATAGATTGAAACTCAACATCAAGAAAACAAAGATCCTCACCAATGGGCCAATTGGCAACATCATGATAGACGGTGAAGAGATTGAGATTGTTAAAATATTCAATTTGCTTAGCTCCACAATCAACACTTTTGCTACCAGCAACTAAGAAATTAAAAGACAAATTACATTGAGAAAGTGTGCTGTCCGAGACTTCTCCAAAGTACTGAAGAGCAATGATGTCAGTCTGGAGATTATGGAGCACCTGAGCCAGACTACAGTCTTTGCAATTACTTGTAATGCATCATAAAGCTGGACAATGACTAGGAATGATAGAAGAGTTGATGCCTTTGAGTTGTGGTGTTGGAGAAGAGCATTGAACAGACCATGGACTGCCAGAAGAACAAGCATGTTAGTCCTAGAGAGGGTGAGACCTGGCTGCTCCTTGGAGGCAAGGATTCTAAAGCTTTTTCTGACATATTTTGGACATGTTGCACGGAGGGACCTGTCCTTGGAGGGAGATGTCATGCTTGAGAGGGTGGAGGGACAGCACAGGAGAGGAAGACCCTCGATGAGATGGATTGATTCAGTGACTAGGGTAATGAGGATAGGTATGTTTGAGACAATAAGATTGGCACAAGTTAGAGCAGGGTTTAGGGCTGTTGTACATAGGATCGCTATGAGTCACAGGTGACTCAACGGGCCATAACAACAACAACAACAACAACCAACTATTAGATTCTATTGGCCAGGATTTTGTTGAAGATTTTAGCATAAAATCTAGTTATCTATCTCCTTTGATATGTACCCCGGTGAAACCTATATTCATTTTGTTGTTGTTTTTGATTGTCATCGAATCGAGCATGACTCATAGCAACCCGATGAACAAAAGGCCTGAAGCCTTTCTATGAAATTCATAGAGTTTCCAGAGGCATGTTGTTTAAGAAGTGGATGTCACTCCTGCTTCCAAGTAATCCAGCTTCTAAGTCTGTATGTTGCATGATATCCTCGAAAAGGTTAAGACAATAGCAGAAAACAGATCACTGACAGGAACTGGAATAGTCGGTTGTTGTTGTTGATCTACTTCGAGTGCAGCATGACTCTTCACAACACTATGAACAAAAGGCCTGAAGCTTTTCTATAACTATTGTGCAACATTTATCAGCCATCAGGAGTGAATTGATTGTATTCAGCCCCCTATTTAAAAAGGCAGAGTGTCAGCCATATGTGCTGGCTTCCAGGTGGGGCACTGGTCTAGAGCAGCCTGCTTCCACAGAGGTTTGATCTTGTTTTCAGGTAAGACAGAGGTGCAATATTTATCAGCCATCAATTG
>NW_006399755.1:18292127-18293243 GCF_000299155.1 Elephantulus edwardii
GCTTTGACAAGCACTGTGGCAATTGTACAATTAAAACAGACATTGGGGGTAGGGGGAAGAAGAACGAACTGGGGATGAGGGTGCAGAAAACAATGCAACAATGAATGAATGAAAACCTAAAATCCCTGTAAATGTTCATTAAAACTAATAAAATTTAATAAAAAAAAAAGAAAGTTCTCAAAGGCAAAAAAAAGTTCAAAGAATTTCTAGAGGTAAATTGTTTAGGAACTGGATGTAACAGAGCATGTGGGAATTTTCTGGGTTGACTAGTTCTCTATCTGTAATGTGATAGTGGTTATATGACTGAATGCATTCTTTTTTAAAACTCAGAGCTATACATTAAAAAGAGAGAATTTTACTGTATGTGAATTGGGCTTCAAATCTTACTAAGGACAAAGATTAAATTCTAAAAGTCTCACACCTTTTGAAACGGCTAAAAAAATTACTGGAAATTAAAAATCATCTCTGCAGGAAACAAAGACTAAACAATAATTATTGTTGGCTCAGTACCTATTATTTGCATGGCAGTATAATAATTGTTTTAAATAGATTATTTTTAATCCTTAACAGTCCTGCAAACATGGTGTTATATTCATTTGAAAGATCAAATAGACTGAACATTCAAGATGAAAAGCTATACTTACCTGTAAGTGCCTAAAAAAATGTGGTTGTCTCAACAATATTTTTAGTTGCTCTTTAGTAAATCCATTATTTCTTTTTTTTTAATTTGGTTTTTATACTTGGAGAAAATATGTAAAATTAAGGAAGTATAAAAGGTGTTTATTTTTCTAAAGAAAAGGATCTAATTTAACTTTAGGTGCCTTAGGCAGATAAATCTAGGAAATAGTAATGACAAAATCTGAAAACTTAAAAACAAATTATATTTCTACTGGTAAAGAAAGCTTCAGAAATTTAGTAATCAATGTGGTCAAGGTTTTTTGTTGTTGTCTTTTTTTTTATTATTAAATTTTATTAATTTCAGTGAACATTCACAGGGATTCTGGGCTTTCATTCCTTCATTGCTGCACCATTCTCTCCACCCTCCTCCCCAGTTTGTTCTTCTTCCCCGCCATCCGAATGTCTGTTTTAATTGTCCAATTGCCTCAGTGCTTGTCA
>NW_006399755.1:18294013-18301310 GCF_000299155.1 Elephantulus edwardii
CCACAGGGATTGCACCATTTTACACTCCCACCAACAGTGAATCAGGGTTCCAGTTTCTCCACAACCTCGCCAGCATTTGTTGCTTGATGTCACCATTTCACGAACACAAGACTGCTGATAAAGTCTATCAAGTTACGGACATTGTCTGATAATTTACATGTGATAACTATCACATACAACCATATTAATGCAACTAAATTTATTTGACATAATCAACTTAAATATTTTAATGATATTTTCATATAGTCTTTAGTCTATTCACTGATACAATAATTTTTTTAATTATTCATTCATTGCTATGTATTTTCTTCCCTTTCCCCTCCCCCAGTCCATTTTGTAATGAACCACTTGGCTTCAGATGGGTGGCATACATATAATACCTAATAGTATATTTTTTCCAGGCTATTCCTTTCCTCATCTGTTTCTATTCAGTGTTCTTTATCAATCCACTCTTCTCCTATTCTCCCCTTAATCCCCATGTCAATCCTATCTTATAACAGCAGTGTTTGTAATATTTTTAAAATAGCCAAACTATACTACTAAACAACTGTTGTTGTTTTGTACCATAGAGTTGGAGCTTACCCGTAGCTGACCCTCCTGTGGGTTTTCAGAGGCAGTTAGTCCTATAGGATGAGATAGCCCATCCTTCTCCAGCAGATAACCCTGTGGCCTCAAACTGTGTCTTTTCGGGATTGCAATGCAGCTTCTTGCCAGTAGGCCACAATATATATATATATGTATATATGCATATGTATACGTATATATGTATATATATATATATATGTATATATAAATGTATAAGCATTAACTACTTTTCTTCTGCCTTACATAGCCAATAGTTTGAAATGACTAAATTTGTGTTGAATTAAAGAACAGTTCCTGAAGTTAGCACCATGAGGAAGAAAACAGCACAAGAAGGGATGTGGACAAAGCTTGGTGGGCAGTGATAACAGGGAGTTAAACAACTCTCAACTACTGATGCCATCATGGAAATGCCCTTTCCCTGCATTCGAATCTCATTCTCATAGGAGGTTTTTCCTTAACATGATGTTCCTCTGAACACAGCTGGGCCACAGCAAATTGGGTTCCATATGCGGAGGTATGGAAATGCAGGCAGGTGTCAAAAAGAGGGCAATCACTTTGTCCAGTTGGTCAGTGACCCACATTCGCCCTGCTTGGCCTTGGAGTCGATCCCAACCTTTCGTATTTGCAGGGAGGCTTTCCCCATATTCTACACACCACTCAGAATCTTCAGCCTGTCCTGATGATTCCTCAGCCTTCATTTTTGAAGTTAACATCACAACAGCTTTCTCTCCCTCCAGGAGGGCACCATCAAGGATGGATGTCTCCACTGCAGGCAGAGGAGCCACTCTAGAAGGGCCACTTTCCTGAGAAGATCTACTCTTTTCTTGGGCCTCTTCTCCTTGTCCAATTTTGATTTCCTTTGTAGCTGTGTGTTTGCACTGTCTCCTACAGCACACATATTTTTTTAAAAATGTGGAAAACATATTTGAAAGAGTTGATGATAATTTTCTACCTTCTGCCCTTTCATGCTCAATTTCAACAGCTGACACCAGCCTATACAGTGTCTCGGTGAAGGCTATTAATTGGTGGCAGCTCTATAGGTAATAGAGGAATGTCAATCTTCTTCTGTAGTCTGGAGCCATCCTTACTTTGTGAACAGGAAGCTTTTTCTATTTTTCTACATTCTTTTTTTTTTTTTTTTGTCCAGTCACCTCTTCAGGGGTTTCCAGGGAAACTGGTATGTTTTCTTGATTAGCGGCATCTGGTTGTTCTTCAGTTTCCAACACAGGTTCCAATCTGAGTATCACGTATTCTTCCTCTTCCTGCTCCATGGAATTCTGCTCCTTTTTTGAATTTTCCTTTGTTGACAAAGTTGAAGTTAAGGAAAGGAAACTCTTCTTAGTATGAAATTCCTTAATTTTTTTTTTTAAAGTGAGAAATTTATCCCCTTTGTACCAAAGTTGAACCCTCTACACGGGCTTATTTTCCTTCCATTGGCATTAAAATGTGGATGAACAAATGAAGCCTACCGTTTAACAATAGTATAACACTGTGTAGGAAGGACATCATGCTTAATAAAATAGAAATTTGGCACAAAAGCAATCTACTGGTTCAATGAAATCTCAATCAGATACCAAATCCATTCTCCAAGGAGACAGAAAAAGTTTCCAGTTTCATTTGGAAATGAAAGAGACAAAGAATAAGTAAAGCTCTTCTGAAAAGCAAACATGAAGTAGGAGGCATCTTACTCTCCGGTCTCAAAACCTACTACACAGTCATATTAATTAAAGCAACACAGTATTGCTAAATGCAGATACACTGACCAATGGAATAGAACCAAGAACTCAGATATTAACTCATCAGTCTACATCCAGCTGATATGTGACAAGGAAACAAAACCCATTAAATGGGGAAAAGACAGCTTACTTAACAAATGGTGATGGCAAATAATCACTTGTTACATATCTGAGGGCTGGACAGTGACTACGGATGACAGAAGAATTGATGTTTTTGTGTTGTAGTGTTGGAGAATAGTATTAGATAGCTTGTGGATTGCTGAAAGTACAAGTATTTTGAAAAAAGTGCTGCCAGAGTGCTCCTTGGAGGCAAAGATGGCAAAGCTTCTCCCATACTTTGGACATGTTGCTAGGAGAGGTGATTTCTTGGAAAGGGACATCATGCTTGGAAGGGTGGAGGGTCAGCTAAAGAGAGGAAGACGCCCAGTGGGATGGATTGACATAGTGATTCAGCAATTGGTCCAAGTGTGTCAGATATGATGAAGATTGCATAGGATAGAACAGGTTTCAGGTCTATTATTCATGGTGTCTCTGAGTCATGTTTGACTCAATGGCACCTGTGGTGTTAGCCTTAAAGTATCTTTTTTTTTAAGCTATTAGCCTTCTGCTCTCCAGTTACCTTAACTACAGACATAATCTTGCAAATCAGCATAGTCTTTCTTGCATATCAGCATCAACTGTGGGACTAGGATAAGAGAAAGAGTGCTTCTCACACTGAGCAACAAGACTTTACCTGAGAAAGACTTGTGGTGACAAGACTTGAAGGAAACTGGAGTAAACCCTGTTGGTGAGACCCTGGTGACGGTGTTGGTATTGCTGTGGAGAAACTACGGTAAGGGCATGACCTGCGATTTCTTGTATTTGTGCTGGCCACAGTTAAAGATTTTTGCTATTTTTGCCAAATGCTTGAAGGAGAAACTGACTTATAACTAATGTGAGGCAAACCTTGCTGGCTGAATTGGAATGCTGCACTGAAACCAGAGCCTGGGCCAATTGAGGAATTGTGCTTTGGAACTTAGTCTAAACCTTGGACTTATATTGGGTGATATTCTTTGCCTCCCCCTTTCTCCAGCTTCCTTCCCTTAATAGACTCCATTGTTGGTACCCTAACTGTGAGTCAGCAGTGAATGAATGAACCCCTTGCTGCTGGTGAGGCTCTACAAGCACCATAACGCTGGGCTACAGGCTCTTTACCTGCTTTGTGCTCTGGGCAAGTGAGGAGCTGTGCTTTCTTTACTCCCTCTAGGTGCTCATGGTCCTGTGTTCCCACGTTCTGTTTTCTCCTCTTTAAACAACACCTAACAACAATCACAACAAAAAACAACAATGGGTACTTGGTAGTACAGGGTGATAGAAGTCATAGATCAATAATAACTAATTCTATATAACAAAATCTATAGATAGTGTAAATCATGATAATGGACATGAATGCAACAATGTACACAAATGATTGCTTAAAAGTGAATGATTGTATATACTGCAATGTAGATGAAGGGAATGTAATGGATGTGAATGACTGTATGGAAACTAATTTAAAAAATAAGCGCTTCAAAGAAATTGACATCGTGGTTATATGAGCACAGCAGTGGCTGTGAGGATGGCACAGGACTGAGTGTTTCATTCTGTTGTTAGAAGGGCTGCTGTGTGTTAAAAACCATTCAATAGCACTAAAGAATAGTAACACATGACTTCAGAAGGCTCTTTAAAGTGAGGGCAAGGATTGCTTTTACCACTTTAAGGGTGGACTACAAACTTACACGACTCAACGTTTGTGTATCTGCTTTACCATGTTGTAGTTGTGTGATCTTCAGCAAATCACTTCCCCTCTCTGAGTGTACCTTTTCTCATATAGAAACAACATAAAGTTGAGGAATTGGCTATTGGCACACATGATTGTTGTGAGAATTAATGGAAATCATAACTCTGGAGCACCTAGCCTGGTAGGAAGTATGTGCTTAGTAAATGTTAGCCACTTTAGCTCTTCTAGAAACTTTTTTAGAACACATGTTGTTTTTATGTGCCATCTAGTCACCTGCAACTCATAGTGACCCAATGTGTAATAGCTTTGAACCCTACCCTATCTTGAAACAGTCTCGCTGACTCCAAAACACCTAACCCCATCGCCGCAGTTGACATGTCAATCCATCTCATCCAGGATCTTCCTCTCCTTCACATGTTATTGTCCTATGCTGTTGAGTTGTCTGCCACTTACAGCAACCCTGTGTACAATAGTTCTGAAGCCTGCCCTGTCCTAAGCCAATCTCACTGATTCCAACACCTATTGTCCCAGTTATTTTATCGATCCACCTCATTCGGAGACTTCCTCTCCTGTGTTGTCCTTTCACTCTTCTGAGCATGATGTCCTTCTTCAAGCTATCTTCTGGACATATGCCCAAAGTATGCGAGACAGAGCTTCAAAATCCTAGAATCCAAGGAGAAACTTGGTTTTACCTCCAAGACAGACATTATTTGTTTTCTTGGTGGTCCATAGAATGTTCAAGACTCTTCTCCAGCACCACAACTCAAAGGCACCAATTCTTCTGTCATCCTTAGTTATTGTCCAGATCTTTGAGCATAGCAGATAATTGAAGAGACCATGGCCTGGATTAGGTGCACCTTAGTCTCTAGACTGATATCATTGCTTCTCAGTACTCTGGAAAGGTCTGACAGCAGATTTACCTAATGCAATTCATCTTTTGATTTCCCTGACTACTGGTGCCAAGAGTGTTGACTGTGGAGCTGAGCAAACTGTAACTGTTAACAACCTCAATCTCTCCTCCATCTACAATGGCGCTGCCAATTGGCCCAGTGGTGAGAATTTTTGTCTTCTTAATGTTGAGCTGCACATAGCAAAGAAAAAAACCACACACCTCTTTTCATCTTTCTATTATTGTTGTCCTATATATTTGAATTAGGGAGCTGTGGTTATTTATGAAAGAGAAGTTGCACTGCCAACTCAGACACGCAGTTCAAATGCATTAGCTGTTCCAAGGAGAAAGATGAACAACAGCCTCCTTTGCTGAGATGTACTGTCTCTGAAAGCTCACTAGAGGGACAGCTGTACGTTGGCTCGGCTCCATGGTACACAACAGCACCACCACAACATTTGTATTACAGGGAAATGATCCTATTGGGCATTTTTTACTGTGTAAGATAGTGTATCCCATTTTTCAACTCTTAACATTAAACATAAAATAGGAGACAGATCATCAACATTTCTACCTCTGATTTTTGGTAGTTTTTCGAACAAGAATCTTATTTATTATTAATAACTATTTTGTTGACATGTGATTTACATACCATAAGATTCACGTGTATTAGATGTACAACTCAGTGATTTTTTTAGTATATTCATAGAGTTGTATAACCATCACTAATACATATCTGTAGAGGATTTTCTTTAGCCCCAAAAGAGACCTCACATACATTAGCTATCATACTCCTCCAAGCTCTCTTCTCAGTCCCTAACAACTACTTACCTAATTTTTTTTTCTCTGCAGATTTACATCTCCTGGGTCTGAATAGACTTATGCAACATGTGAATATTTGTAATGACCTTTCTTCACTTGTTATAAAGTTTTCAAGGTTCATCTGTGCTGTAGCATATACTAGTACTTCATTTCTCTTTACTGAAAATAGATTATTCTGTTGTATGTTTATACCACATTCTCTTTATCCATACCTCAGTTGGTAGACTGCTTCCTTTATCCCCATTGTGAATAATGCTACCGTGGACATTCATGTACAAGTTTCTTCGTATTGTTTTATTTACTTCTTTTTCTTTTTACAAAAGGTGAAGGAAAGTAGTTTGTTTCAGTACACTGTGCAAAAAAGAAAAAAAAAACCCTCGATAGAAAAAGGAAATGGACACCTACACACAGTGAAGTCCTGAGATACTGAAAGGATGTATTTTATTTTTTTCATGTACTAGTTCAGATGAGGGATTAGAGAAGGTCTTATATTTCTACTAATATGTTAAATGGAGGTGATCACACACATTCTTACATGTTTCTCTGGTATAAAGTAACAAACTAGTTTCATAAAAAGAATATTTGCAATATTTTACTCCCCACTGTTTTAAATGTATGTGTAAACATATATTTTGCTAGAGATTAATTCCTCATATTCAGGATTCCTCTTTGCCATGATTTTATAAATAAGGCAACTAACAGACATGAAATATGATGGTGAAATTCATCCATAATCTGAGTAAAATTTGAGCTTAAATTCAAATACTCAAGAGATACAGATAAAAAAGAGAAGTGTCCTAAATTTTGTGTTTTTTCTCCCCAAACTCGTACATTTCCTTCTTGTAACACTCACTACATAGTACTGCAGTTGTAATGCTCGGTTGTCTGTTCTACAACTACATACATATCGTGTGAGGAAAGGGCCTTAGAATGTTTAATTTATAGTTATATGTTCAATGGCTAGCATAAGGTTCAAGGCTACCAATTAAAACTAACTGCATGGGTGAATGAAAAAGTGAATTAAAAATATATGAAGAAAAGGCAGAAAAATATCAGGTTTGACATCTTAATAGAATTTGCATTCCTATGCCCAAAGCAGCAAGAACAACTAGAATCAGCACAATAGTAACTAAAGTTATAATAATGCTACTAATAAGAGCCCAATACAACTCCATAAAATAGGTTCTTACTATTGGTTTCACAAGGAATGGGAAAATTAGAAGTCACGTTTGAGTTATGAACAGGCTATGACAGCAGTGTTTGGGGTTTTGTTTACCAGCTTGGCTTTGGTAGAAAGTTTTTGTCTTGTTTCTTGCAAGAGGTAATGTAAGCAATCTGTCAAAAGTGTCAAGAGAATAGCAGCAACACAACACACCAAATATACCTAGGACTAAAACTAAGGACTAGAAACTTCATTACAGAAAAGCTAGGAACAACACTAGAAGTCCTAATCCACAACATAAACAGTCTTCCCAGTATCCTGGAAAACCTACAACCAGGAGAAGA
>NW_006399755.1:18302575-18378677 GCF_000299155.1 Elephantulus edwardii
GAATGGCAAAGGACACACTGACAAAGGAGATTAATCAGAACTGACTTTGACAAGCACTGTGGCAATTGGACAATTAAAACAGACATTCGGATGGCGGGGGAAGAAGAACATACTGGGGAGGAGGGTAGAGAAAATGGTGCAGCAGTGAAGGAGTGAAGACCCAAAATCCCTGTAAATGTTCATTAAATTTAATAAAATTTAATAATAATAAAACAAAACAAAACAAAAAACAACACAGCAAATATGATTACAAATTGCTTTGGCTTGTTAGTCAGCTTAAGGAAATTAGAAACATTATTAATAATGTGGATAAGAATGTCAAATAAGCAAGGGAATGGGGAAAATCAGGAACCTGTCTGATACTTGACCATTTCTCCTTATAATTGATAGAGCTGCGAGGGATCTGAGCATCTCTCTCCAGCATTAGTCCCACCGCCTAGGTCAAAGGAGAACTCAACACACTCATCGCCTTGTATTGGAACTGACTCATAGCTGACCCTCCAGCAGGTTTTCAGGAGGCTGCCTATCTCACTGGAGATCACCCATGTTTCTCTCAAGGAGTTGCTGGTGGGTTCGACCCACTAGCTTTTGGGTGAGAAGCACAACTTCCTATGGATGATGCCACCAAAACTCCTTTGAGTCAAAAAGGAGGAGATGAAAATATAAGCTCTGAAGTAATATCCTAAATGCTAGCCAAATTATCTTCCTCATACTTTTCCATTTGGCCACAGGCAAGGCCCATCTCCTCATGCAGGAAAAGAAGAAGGTTTGTAGGTCATAAAATGGGAAGGGAGGGCAGGAGTCTGCTAAAAGCCACCTTAAAAATACTATCTTGGCGAATACAGGATTGTAGATCAGTGGGACATTAACTATTACCAAACCATCACATTATTGGTAAAATGGTATAGGGTAGAAAGACCAATTGTAATCTTACTCTTGCAAGATTTTTCTGGCTATTATTCCTTTTGAACAACTACATGAAAACACAGAGGCTATAACAACAAGGTTTCCTATTGTTGGTAGGCTCAACTGGATGGTTCTCTTTCAGGATCTTTTACATGGTTATTATCAGAGTTGATGCTGGAGTCATCTAGAAGCTTCTTCAAATATATCTGGCAGTTGGGTTAACTAAAGAATAACAGAGCTAGGGGCTAGCCAGGCATCATTCCTCTCTCTGTTTCTTACCTATTGTTCCTACAACATGGAGTAACGTGGATACTGGGTTTCTTACATGAAAGTGAGCTTCCCCTAGAGCAAGTGTTCCCAGAGACCCAAGTGAAAGCTGCAAGCTTTCTTATGGCTTAGCTTTTCAAGACCCAGAACATGAGTCCTGCTACATTCTAATGATCAAACAAGTCACTATGGCCAGCTCAGATTCAAATGAAGAGGAATTAGACTTTACTTCTCAATGAGAAGAATAGCAAAAATAAAAATGTGTATCCATCTTTAGTTTACTTCACAAAACTTTTTCGTAGACACGAAAGATAGAAGGCTAGTAGCTAACAAATATTGAAATACCACACTGTAGAGTCAAATGGCAAATATCAATACTGTTTCTCAGAAGGACATTGAAGGGTAAATGTAATGATCTGATATTACAGGAAAAGAATCTGAAGTCCAGTAATTAAATGACTAGGCGATCACAACTCAAACTCATTGCTAGTCAGAGCCAACTCATAGATTATCTTCCTTTGACTTTGCAAGGCTGTGATTCGCAGAGAAGGATTTTGCCCATCTTTCTCCCAAGAAGCCAATGGTGAATTCAAACTAACAGAAAAGTACAATTTTGACTCAGCAATTCCCTATGCTACCAGAGCTCCCTGCAGTTTCTGCACATGAAGGACTACTCTGCCTCCAGGAGCCAGGCAAGTCAGGCTTGCCTAGGGTTTAAGGAAGCAGGGAGCTTCAAGCCCAAAAGGGAAAGGGGAGAGAAGGCGGCCATGTTCTCCCAGGTTTGCTCCACCCAGGGTTGCTATGACCTGGTCACCAGAGAGAGCATGGTGCTGTATGCGCAGGTGTTGTGGCAGTTTTCGGATGTGAAGGACTACTCTGCCTCCAGGAGCCAGGCAAGCCAGGCTTGGCCTAGGGTTTAAGGAAGCAGGGAGCTTCAAGCCCAAAATTTTGGGCCGTTGGGCCTGTGTCAAGGACTCTCCTTCATAGGGTCACTGCGAGTTGCCTGTGATTCCACGGCACTTAACAACAATAATATCAACACAGAGAGAGAGATCAGCTGGCCCAATGGACAGAAGGCGATGCTACCAAGCCAAAGGTGGGTGAATTTTAATCCGCAGCCCCCGGGCCTGTCTTCCATTGTTTTTGTTCAGACATTCTTCTAGGTCATATAGCCCCAGTGTACAAATTGCCATACAGCGGTCACTTGTGGTTGCTGTGAGGCTGAACACTGTGACACTGATGTTTCAAATGTGTTAATGATTGGCTACCCAATGTAGACAGAGAGTGGGGTGGAGCTCCCTGATTAAAACAAGCTTGGAAGGAGGAGTGGCATCCGTTTCCATAACAGCTTGCCTCTGGAAACCCTATGAACCTGGAGAGAGGATGAAAGGCACCCAAGCGTTGAGGACTCTCCTTCATAGGGTCTCTATGAGTCTCCTGTGACTCGATGGCACTTAACAACAACAACAACTAGACCTCCCCAGATAATTGATTGTTGTTTTTCTTGTGTGCCTTTGAGTTTGAATCAACTCATAGATGACTCTCTAGCAGGTTTTCAGAGGCAGTAAATTGCATGGGAGGGAATTCCCCATCCATTTCCCTCCAAGCAGCTGGTGGATTTGAACTGTGTGCCTTTGGGATTGCAGCACAACTTCTTACCATTGGAGCATCCTAATAGAGATTGTTGTTGGTTTTATATGCTGTCAAATCAGACCCAACCCATAACTGACCCTCCAGCAAGTTTCCAGAGTCAGGTCATTGCATGGGAGGAGATTACTAGCAGAGTCAAAAACTAAATTCTAAGAATTAATAAATGTTGTTGTTATGTGCCGTCAAGTCACCTATAATGCATAGCAACTGTATGTGCAACAGTTCTGAAGCCTTCCCTGTTCTGAGACAGTTTCACTGATTTTGTCACAGCTATTCCCATTGTCCAAGTTACTGTGTCAATCCATCTTATCTGAGGTCTTCCTCTCCTGCACAGTCACCCTTAAAAGAATGATGTCCTTCTCCCAGAACTGGTTTCCCCTGGCCATGTGCCCAAAATATGTGAGACAGAGCTTCAAAATCCTAGCCTCCAAGGAGAAACTTAGTTTCACCATCTGCAAGACAGACCTATTTGTTTTCTTGGTGGTCCATGGTATGTTCAAGACTCTTCTCCAGCACCATAACTCATAGGCATCAATTTTTCTGTCATCCTTAGTCATTGTCCAGCTCTCTGATGCAGTGATAATAGATATCAGAGTTAATAACAAAACTCAGTTGTGTATGATTCCCAGGTTTTTGTTTATTTTTCTATTATCTACTGTCAAGGACCTCTCCAGTGTACTGAGAAGCAATGATATCAGTCTAGAGACTAAGGTGCACCTGATCCAAGCCATGGTCTTCACAATTACTCACTATGAAAAAAAGCAAAAAGGATTTGAAGCACTTGCTGCAGAAAATAAAGGACTACCATCTTACATATGGATTATCTCAACATCAAGAAAATAAAACTCCTCAACACTGGACCAACAGGCCTCAAGATAGATGGAGCAAAGATTAAAGTTGTCAATGGTTTTCTTTTTCGAGGATCCATAATTAATATCTACGGTACCAGCAGTCATAAAATCAAAAGATATGTTGCTTTAAAAAAAATCTGCTGCCAAGGACCTTTCCAACGTTCTGCAGAGTAGTGTTGTTAATGGAAAAACTAGGATGCACGTGAACTGAACTGTGGTATTTTCAGTTGCTTTCTGTGTATCTGATAGTTGGTTAGTGAATAAAGATGCTAGAAGATTAGAGTGCCTTTGAAGTGTGGTGTTGGAGAATGAACTGTCTAAAGAACAGACAGGCCTGTTTGGGAAGAAATAAGTGCAGCCACAGTGCTCATTAGCAGCAAAGACGGTGAAACTTCATCTCATACATAGGTCATGTTGTCAGGTGGGGACAGTCCTCAGAAAAGGATATCATTCTGGGAAAGGTGGATGGTCAGAAAAAGAAAGGAAGACCCTCACAAGATGTATTGACACAGTGACTGTAATGGCATAATGGGCCCGAGCTTATCAGAGACTGCGAGGCTGGTGCAGGATAGGACTAGGTTCAGATCTGTCATTCAGGGGATTGCTAGGAGTTGGAGTTGACTCAGTAGAACCTAACAACAACAACAGCAGCACAATACAGTACTGTTAATCTGTTCTAAGGATCTCTTTTTGCAGAAGAGAAAACGGCTGCCCCTTAAATGCCTTTGAACTGGTGGAATCTAAAAAGAATCATTTTTTTAGATTGATTGATTGATTCAATATCTACTCGTGCTCGGAAAAGTAGAGGGTCAGTGAAGGAGGAGCAAGACGCTCAACAACATGGATTGACACGGTGACTGCAACAATGGAGTTGAGCGTCATGGTGGAGTTAAAAGCCATGAAGATGGTGCAAGATAGTACAAGGTTCTGATCTGTTCTTCATAGGGTTACTATGAGTTGGAGTCAACTCAAGAGTACATAAAAACAATAACAGTATTCATTGGGTCTGTACTGAGTAAAATCCCTGTCTGCCTCATGCCTTATGTGATGATTTATTAGGTGGAAAAGGCTGCTTTTGACCCCAGTAAAGGGCACGTTTCCTAAAGCAGGACCCAGAAAAAGAGTTAGCATGAACCATACTGCTAAATGCTGTGATTTCTTAGGAACCTTTCCACACCCTGGTCTCAGGGTTCCCACTTAACCCCCCAAGTTCCACAATCAAATTCAAAGTCCTATCATAAGGGGTTCTTCTAGAATTATGTGGTGTGTATCAGGCTATTAACCAAAAGGTCAGCAATTCAAATCCACCAGTGGGAGCAAGATGGGCAGTCTCCTCTTGCAAACATTTACAGACACAGAGAACCTTCTCCATGAGTCGGCCTTGACTCAGCACAACGAGTGGGTTACCATGTCTAATAAAGCTCCGCAATAGTGTTCTCAGCTCTACCACACTGATTTTTAATAACTTGCGTTTTAAATACCTCCTTTAAAATCCTGAAGTGAAAGTCATCGTACTTACATAAAAATCTTAAAAACAACCATAAAAGAGATATAAAAGGGAAATTGCTATTAGTTGCTGTTGAGTCAACTCTGAGTCATGGTGACCCCACATAAAACAGAAAAAGTTTGGTATACTTGAGTCCATTGCGGTAGTCACCATGTATTAAAGTACATTCTGGTGGGGTAGTCTATAGGGCATTGGGCTGCTAGGAATCAGCACATCTCTGGTGGTCCAAATCTGTCAGCAGCTCCACAGGAAATAGGGAGAAAAATCTCCCATGCAAATGACAAGCTCTGAAAACCTTGTGGAAGGTCAGCTGTGAGTTGGTTTCCACTTGAAGGCAGAAAGTTTCAGATTGTTTAAATCTGGCCTGAGGGCTCATCTTCCCATGTGTCCAATATCAGAAAAGATTCTGCTGTGAGCCATAGGGTTTATATTGGCTCCTTTTTGGAAGCACATTGCCAAGCCTTTCTTCCTAGGTTGTCTTGGCCCAGAAGCTCCGCTGAAATCTGCCCACCAGGGGTGATATTTGAAATGCCGGTGACATAGCTTCTAGTATCATAACCACGTGCACCTGTCTGACAGACCTGTGGAGGAAAAGTGTTGATGATAAACTAGTATGTCTTTTAATAAGTAGATGCTCGCACACATCTCTGTTAAAGGATGTATATGATTAGTTGTTTTTAAATCTTTTAAGATGAGAGATTTATTTTTATTTTTCCATTTTTTAAATTCATTACAGATTGGTACGTTTGTAAAATGCAATCAAAATGTGTAGTCAAGTGCAATTGCTTTTCAAGTTCCTGAAAAGTTACTCTCACTTTACTGAAAGGGCTAGTGGTAGTGGAGGCTCTCAGCTCTGGGCCATGTGCCATGCACCATGCGCCATGCTTTTAAATAGCACTGCATTAGATTAATGTTCACAGCAATTCCACTCAGTGAGTATTGGTCCTCTTCATTTTACATGTGAGGAATGTGAGGTGCTGAGAGATCCAACGACTTGCTCAGAGCCAGGATTTGAACACAGGCCTTCTGGCACATCACTAGGGCCAGATCCACAGTCTTATCCACACAGAATCAGAAGTCGTCTCAGTACCATGATGCATGCAGACTCTATTGGAAGAAAGAAAGAAATAATAAGATAAATATTTATTTGGATACATTTTTTATCATCAAATACAAATTTAAGTTACTGAAATAATTTCCCAAATCTTCCTCCTAGCAGTCTCTTCAGGCATTTTCTCCTTGTTTCTTCAATATAAACAGGCCAAGTCTTGTCATCATTCAATTCTCCAGTTCCTCATTCTGATTCTCCACTTGCCCACGTTTTGAAAAAACCCTGGAACAGGGAAGAAATGAGACTCCCGTTCCCAAGTGCAGCATCTTTTTGAGCATCTCCTATATGCCTCCTGAAGGAGGAGGTGGGCGGGGGTGCTGATGAGAAATTAATTAGCGCATCTGCTCTCCAGTCGGGCTCGTGAGCAGCCTGGGATCACAAACAACTCATTTCGGGGCAGCATCAATCTCTCCCGAGAGGTACCACCCCCACACCGTTTGTGGTCACACTCCGTGTGTGAATCAGCTCCGCGGATGAGTGCCTGTTGACTCAGACAGAGAGCTTCCTATTGAAACAGCACTTGCCCTAAAGCCTTGGAAAGAGAGCAAAACAACTTTTGAAGGAAATGAACACCATCCCTTTGTCAACTCAGAGACTATTAGAGCTGGAAAGAGGACTCACTTCCCATTAACAACAACATCCAAGTTTCCACAGCCTCCTGAGGTTCAGACCTACCGCAGCAAGACGGCAGCTTCCAAAGTCTTTCCAGCAGTGTGACTGGGGAGCTAGGAAGGGATGGTTTACGAGTGACATTTTTTGAACACCTACAAATATGCCAGAGCAATGGCTAATGGTTAATGGTGCAAGTGATCCATGAGCTCAGCTGCTAACTGGGAAGTTGAAGATTTGAATCTACTGAGTGGTACCTTAGAGGAAAGGGACAGGTAATCTACTCCCCAAATATCAGCCATTAAAAGCCCTATGGCACACAGTTCTGCTCTGAAATGAAGAGGGTTACTGAGAGACAGAATTGACTCAGGGGAAACAGGTTTGCTTAAAATATGCTAAGGTACTCTACAAAGTAACCAACAGCTACTGTTTCATAGTTTATTTGTGTTACCTAAGAACAACAAGTTCTAGGTACCACCAGCAGCCAGGAAAACAAAAGATTAATTGCATTGGGAAAATCTGCTGTCAGTGACCTCTCCAGAGTACTGAAGAGCAACAGTGTCATTCTGGAGACTAAGGTGCACCTGATCCAGGCCATGGCCTTCGCAATTAATTACTTGCTATGCATTAGAAAGCTGGATCATGACTAGGGATGAGAGAAGGAGAATTGATGCCTTTGAGCTGTGGTGCTGGAGAAGAGTGTTGAATATACCATGGATTGCTAAGAGAACAAACAGACTGATCCTAGAGAGGGTAAGTCCAGGCTGCTCCTTGGAGGCAAGGATTCTGAAGCTTCATCTGGCATACTTCGGGCATGTTGCAAGGAAGGATCTGTCCTTGGAGAGGGACATCGTGCTTGGGAGGGTGGAGGGAGAGAACAAGAGAGGATTACCCTCGATGAGATGGATTGACTCAGTGACTGGGGTAATGGGGTTAGGTGTGTCAGAGACGATAAGTTTGGCTCAGAATAGAGCAGGGTTCAGAGCTGTTGTACATAGGGTTGCTGTGTATCGCAAGCAACTTCACAGCACATAACAACAACAACAACAATGCTACTCATCATTTCTTGTTATCCAATCACCCTAATGCATTTGCCTAAACAATAAAGCACAAGGTAACAAAAAAAATTGAAAAAGAAGTGTACAATTCAAGTTTGTGTGTTTCTTAGAACAGTCGCAGGAGTAAAGGTGGGAGCAATATACCTGTGAACTCGAAGTCAGAGATATGGACATGATTAAACTGTGTCATGAGTCACTCCTGCCCGTCAGATCAAGCTACACAGTGAATGTGTGTGTTTGGTGGGCAGATGAGGAGTTCTGCCTTTCCAGGTGGACTCCCACAATATTTACCCTGAATCTCTTATTGCACTATGACCAGCAGATTATGAACAATGGGAGTTTTCCAGTCTTATTTTCTGGCTTGGGTCAGTCCACTACACGGACACCCATCTCTGCCTGGCCTCCTCAGCATAGCAATGCTCAAAACCAACACCAAACCATACCAAATCTACACCTCTTAAGCTGAACGTGATTCATAGCATCCCAGCTGGACAGAGTAGAACTACCTGATAATGTTTTTGTTAGGTTGGGTCTAATTAAGTCAACTATGACTCATAGTGATCCTGTGAACAACAGATCTAAACTTCGCACTATTGTCACCGTCTCTAACATGCCTGAGCTCGTTGTTACGGTTACTGTGCCAATCCATCTTCTCGAGGGTCTTATCTTTCTCTGAGCCTCCACCCTTTCCAGGATGATGTCTTTTTCAAAGGATTGGTCCCGCCTGATGACATTCTCAAAGTATGCAAGACAAAATTTCACCGTCCTTGCCTCTAAGGGACATCTGGGTTGCACATCTCCCAGGGCAGACTTGTTTACTCTTTTGACGGCCCATGGGATAGGCAGTACTCTTCTCTAATACTACAGCTTGAAGGCAGCAGTTCCTCCCTCTTGCATGGCAGATGGCTTCATCTTTCTCCCGAAGAGTAGCTGGTGGATTGGAACCGCTGATCTTTATGTCAGCAGCCTGAAAATGCTTAATCCACTTGACGAGTATGGCTTCTAGCAATGTCCAAGCATTCAGCATGTGACTGAGACTTTCTGCTGAGTTGTTTCTTATCTGGTCCATTGGCCCATTTCTAGATGGGCAGCAGTTTTTGACCTTGAGCAAAAGCCAAAGTTAAAATGATGTCATCAGGTTGCAATGCTTACAGAAATATGGTTTCCAGCCATGGAAGAGGATGGCCGTATTTGGGAAAATCACTTTGGTTTATAGTCTTATTTATCACCCAATAATGAGACAGAATTCTTAGGTCACTCTCCTGTGGTATGTGTGAAGCCTGGATTTGAACTCAGATTTAAAATGTTCATTTTATAGATCTACTCTCCTCTCTAACAATTTGATGTTTAAGCTGAGTTTAGGTGAGAACTAACATTTCCTAAATGGATTAAGATGCACACGATTTTGTAAATAGAGGGGAACAGTCTTTATATGAACATATCTCAGGTTTGTTCTTTTGGCAGTCCATGGTAGAGTTCAAAGTAACATTAGAAATAATGTAAATTGTAGCATTGGATGTAAAGTTGGGAGAAGGTACAGTCAGAGTCCTGTCTTAAGTAAATCTTTCTATGAGAAGTGTTTACCTGTATTCCCAATTCTTTCTGTATTTATTCATTTAGTATTTCAACAGGTACTTGAGTGCCTCCTCGATTTACATGATGTAAAAATGGAAAGGGAAATTTGTTTTCAAAATATTGCTTCTGATAGAACTTTCTCTTCCATGAAACAAGTAAATTTACAAAATTGGTATCCTTTCAAAACTAGTAGGGAAATTCCCTTAAGCTGGACTTTGAAATAAACAACAAATACTCACAATAGGTTAAAAAGTAAACACACACACACACAAAATCCCCACAAACACCCCACACTACCAAAAAGAGGTAAACACAAAATAAAAGAAAGATAAGAAGAATTAAATGACAATTATCTTTGGTCTGGGAAAGATCTTGCCTGTCAAATGACTTACCCTGCTTATGTGGCTTATGTTCCCATCCCAAAGAAGGGTGACCTAACAGAGTGTGGAAACTATAGAACAATATCATTGATTTTACATGCAAGCAAGATTCTACTGAAGATTATCCAAAAATGGCTGGAACAGCACATCCACAGAAAACTGTCAGAAGTCCAGACTGGGCTTAGAAGGGGTCGTGACAATAGGAATATTATAGCTAATGTTAGATGGATCTTAGCTGAAAGCAGGGAATACCAGAGGAATGTCTATCTGTGTTTCATTGATTATGCAAAGGCGTTTGACTGTGTGGATCATAACAAACTGTGGCTGACTGAGAAGAATGGAAATCCCAGAACACTTGATCGTGCTAATGCGAAACCTATACTTGGACCAAGAGGCAGTCGTCCGAACAGAGCAAGGGAACACTGCATGGTTCAAAATTGAAAAGGGCATACGCCAGGGATGTGTCCTGTCTCCATACCTTTTCAACCTGTATGCAGAACAGATTATCTGGGAGGCTGGGCTCTATGAGGAGAAATGTGGGGTCAAGATTTGTGGATGATCTATCAACAGTCTGCGTTATGCAGATGACACAACCCTGCTTTGTGAAACTGAAGAGGACCTGAAGCACTTGCTACAGAGGGTCAAGGACTGTAGACTCCAATATGGATTGAGGCTCAATGTCAAGACAAAGATTCTCACCACTGGGCCAATTGGGAGCATCAGGATGGATGGTGAAGAGATTGAGATTGTTCACAGCTTCAGTTTGCTTGGCTCCACAGTCAACATTCTTAGCACCAGTAGCCAGGAAATTAAAAGATGTATTGCCATGGGAAAGTTTGCTGTTAGGGACCTCTCTAAAGTACTGAATAGCAATGTTGTCTCTCTGGAGACTAAGGTACGTCTGGTACAGGCCATGGTCTTTGCTATCACTTGTTATGCATCAGACAGTTGGACAGTGACCAAGGAGGATAGGAGGAGAATTGATGCCTTTGAACTGTGGTGCTGGAGAAAAATATTGAATGTACCATGGACTGCTAGGAAAACAAACAGATTCATCCTGGAAAGGGTCAAACTGGGTGGCTCCTTGGAGGCAAGGATTCCGAGCCTCTGTCTAACATATTTTGGACATGTTGTAAGGAGGGACCGGTTCTTGGAGAAGGACATCATGCTTGGTAGGGTGGAGGGACAGCGCAGGAGAGGAAGGCCCTCTATGAGGTAGATTGATTCAGTAACTGGGTAATTGGGATGGGAGCGTCAGAGACAGTGCGATTGACACAGGACAGAGCGGAGTTTAGGGCTGTTGTACAGAGGATCGCTATGCCTCACAAGGGACTCGACGGCACATAACAACAACAACAAACAACACGTGGCTAGCGTTCAGAGGTGAAGTCACCTGTCTATATTATTACCTTTACTAAGGTATTGCCTTTATTCCTGCATTGACTGTATTCTTTCCATATTCACAGTCAGCATTTTGTTTCAACTTCTCAACATCTTCCACCTAGATTGTAAGGACCTTGTAAAAGTTCTCTCTTGCTCCCATACTCACCTCTTTAAGTCCATGCAGAGATTGTTAAAAAACAAACAAAAAATATAAAAACCAAACAAAAAAGGGAAGAAAGTAGTTTTCTTACTTGTAGTCTAAAAATAAGTGAACTCTGGTGGTCTAGTGATAAGAAGCTGCACTGCAATCCTTAAGGCATACAGTTCAAGGCCACCAGCTGCTCTGCTGGAAAAGATGGGCAATCGCTTCCTGCGCCTCTACAACTGCCTCTACAAATCCGCAAGGGGATCAGCACTGGGTCTGCACTGACTCTATGGTATACAACAACAACTACAACAGTCCAAAACTAACTTATTGCCAAAGATTGATTCTGACTCATAGGAAACCTGAAAGACAGAGTAGAATTGCCCCATAGGATTTCCAAGACTGTAAATCTTTGTAGAAGCAGACTACCTCATTTTTCTTCCATAGAGTTACCAGTGGATTCAAAGTACTGGCCTTTCAGTTAACAGCTTTAAATGCTTAACCCACAGTACCACCCAGACTCATTTCCCTAGTAGCAGCTTATACCAGGACCCTTGGGAAGACAAATATATTTTTTTCTCTTCCATTCTGTGTGCTTCAGTTACAAAAGTGTGTAAAAACACAAGGTAAATTCCAAGCCCATATTCCACAACTTAATATCTTGGGAATTTTTTTTTCTGACTTGACACACGCTTCTTTTCAATGGTTCACTTGTAACTCTACACACCAACCATCGCACAGTACTCAATGTCGTAGTTGCCAGCATGCAACAGAGAAAGATGAAAACAAGAAAGGGAAGGAAGAAAGTAGACAACTCAGACAAGACTGAATTAACACAGAAAATGAGAAGTTTACGAAGTTGGTGGAAGGTCTAGGAGAGCATGGCAGGAAAGTCACTGTTAGTGTTCAAGAAAGAAGGAATTCCAGGCAAGTACTGTTAGTGAATGGACGTGAAAGTTGGATAAGGAATAACAAAGAATGAAGGGGAATTGATGGCTTTGAATTGTAGTGTTGGAGAAAGGTATTGAACCCTATCGTAGATTGCCCAAAGAACAAACAAATGTGTCTTGGAGGAAAGGCAACAAAGGTGCTCCTCAGAGGCTCATACTTTGGGCATATTGTCAGGAGGGGCCGGTCTTTGGAAAAAGGCTGGGGGAAAAAAGACTGGAGAAGGTCAAGGGTCAGCAAATGAGAGGAAGACTCTCCACATCATGAACTGTCACAATGACTGCAGCAATCGGCTCTTGCATGTTTGCGGCTAGAGGATGGTGCAGGATACGGCAAGGTTTACAGCTGCTGTTCATTGAGCCTCTGAGTTGGAGTCAACTCAATGGCATTTAACAGGAAGAGCTGATAGCAGAGTAGGCTGCCGGCCTGCCGTAGTAGCACCGGTGATTTTCAAGATGATGCCTGCATGTTCCAGTTACCGGTAGAACTTACATCTGCTCTTAGGCTGAAGACCAAAATAAATGCTACTGCTTCTCTTCTGCCTTTCAAATTACACGCATGTCTTAAAACCAGACACTCAGTGAATGAGGACTTTGAGAAATATAGTTGTTAATTTGCAGCCCCTGTGTTTCAAGGGAGAGTTTGTTGTTGTTAAGTGCCATCGAATTGAAGACTCATAGTGTACCTATGAATGAAAGACCTGAACACTTGTGTAACTTTCATCGTTTCTCCATGTACATAGTTTCCGGAGGCAAGCTATTTCAGAAGTGGATGCCACTCCTGCTTCCAAGCTTGTTTTAATCTGGGAGCTCCACCAAACACTGTCCACTGTGGGTAACTATTATCACATTTGACACATTAGTGTCACAGTGTTTAGCATCACAGCAAACAGAAGTTACCTCTGTACAGCAAAAGGACAGATCAGTGCTATATTGCTTTGAAGATTGTTTGACCAAAAACAATTAAACACCAGGCCTGAGGGCTGCAGATTAAAATCACCCACCTTTGGCTTGGTAGCATCACTTTCTATCCACTAGGCCAACAGGGAGAGTTTAGATGGGCAAAACAGTGCTGAGATGCCAAGAGACAGCCTGGCACTGTTGCCTGCTATTGGGGACACATTGAGGGCTGGGCACTGTTAACGTTTCACACAAATGATCTCATTTATTTCAATCTGAACAGCACCCATGTGTTTCAGTTCTCCTAGCCACACCTATAGCTGTCTTCTTTACCTAGACTTGGAGTTTTTAAAGAATAGCGACTATGTCTCGCCATTGTATATAACAGATAAACCCTGCCTGATCCTGCACCATCCTCACAGTCATCATGTTCAAGTCCATTGTTGAAGTCACTGAGTCAGTTCATGTCATTGAAGGTCTTCCTCTCTGTCCCTGATCCTCTTCCTTTTCTAGGGTCTAGCCCCTCCTGACAACATGATCAAAGTATGTGAGATACGTCTCACCATCTTGTCTTTAAAGAGTACTCTGGCTGCATGTCTCAATACACATTTGTTTATTCTTCCAGTTGTCATGTACTATTGTTTCAGAATCCACTCATAGCTGACGCTCTGGTGAGGTTCCAGAGGCAGTTAATTGCAAGGTAGGGGTTTGCCCGACCTTCTCCTTGGAGCAGCTACTGGCTTTGAACCACATGCCTTCAGGATGTCAGCACAGCTTCTTTTCACTAGACCACCAGAGCTCCCACCATGGTATAATCTTTACTCTTATCAACACCACAATTCAAAAGCATCAATCCTTTGGTCTTCCTTACTCATTACTTACTTCCTTACTTGTTATTCCTTTCCTTATTTCCAACTTTCATGTGAAAGTTAAACAGTGAAACAGTTGAAAATACCATGGCCTGGATCAGTCACACCTCTGTCTTTAAGGTCCTCATTTTTCAGGACTTTAAGGAAGGCCTTAGCAGCAGCAGACTTGCCCAATGCTATGCCTTTTGATTTCTTGATTGCTGCTTCCATACATGATCATTGTTGATGCTACTCAAAGATGTGATGGGAGAAGAGGGGTGATGGGAATTAGAACTCCAGTACTAGACCAGGCACAGTCAGCATCCCACAGAATCTAAAAAGCAAGAACAAAACATCTATACCAAACCAGTTGGCATGGACTTGATTCCAACTTATGGAAATACCACAGGTGCAGAATAGGCCTGTTCTGTCGGGTTTTAAAGGTTGTGATGTTTCAGAAGCAGATTGTCAGGCTGCAAATTGTCAAGATCTGAGATGCTTCTGGGTGGTTTTGAACCGGCAGCCTTTTACTTAGTAGTTAAGAGCTTAAAGGGAGCTCTGGTGGCCTAGTGGCAAGAAGTTGTGCTGCAATCTGAAAGGCTCATGGTTTGAGGCCACCAGCTGCTCCATGTGAGAAGGATTGGCAATTTCCTCCTGTGCAATTGATTAGTGTCTCTGAAAGCCCAGCAGAAGGTCAGATATAGGTCAGTTCCAACTCTACAGTATACAACAACAGCTTATATCACCCAGTGGCTACTAATTAATCAAGAAAAGACCAGATGTAGAAATGTTTTCTAATGTCAGTGTGTTCGTGTGTGTGTGTATGAATGCAGAGAGGTGGTGAACGTGCATGCCTACACACACACGTCGGCATACACATACTTGGCCTTTCTCTGCTGTTGAAGGTTCACATTAACGAGATGGGCCAAGAATCTGACAACTACTTGTCTTCATTTGCTCCACTCATGATGTGATAAGAGAGAAATGTGACTCGAGTGTTACGGGACAGGGAAGAGGGGGTTTTGGAGAGTTGAGAGGGAGGCCTCACAACACAGATGACATGTGCACCAATGAACCACCAGGAAGACAAAGGGTGAAGAAAATCTGAAGATCAAGGGACTTACGGTCTTTGATTTTCCCCACTACCATTCTCTTAAAGTGCCTGGGAAGAGACTGTGGGAAGCTATGACTGTGGTACCCTATCTTGAAGGGAACTAAGCAGGTCAAACCTCATCTACTCCTCTGCCACCTTGTACCCCCCTCCCTTAAGAGTCTCAGTGGTCTTCCAGATTCTTATTGGATGACTGTTTCTAGCAGTAAGGAGTCATGTTCTTGCTATTTTGATAGCAGAAGGGAAATCACATTTGAACCAACTGCTCCTGCTAGTTGAAAAGTTTTGGCCAAGTCTCTTTCTCTATCCAGCTTAATCTGGCTGTACGGATTCACTTGCAAGACTAATTTCCCCCATGACACCTCCATTGCTCTTTAGCCATAATGATTCCTCAGATTATGTTGCAAAAGGCTAGAGATTCAAAGGTGGAATACTCAATAAGCAAGGTAGGCATGTGTTTACTTTGTGCCTGTTTGTATGTAGTGAACAATTTCACTTGGATTTCACCATATCTTTAAAAGAATCAACTAGGGTCTTGCTACAAACATAGATTCCATGTATCTGGAGCTGTTGTTAGATGTTGTCAAGCCAAGTACGACTCATAGTGAACCTATGAACAACAGTTTAAACCCAGTCGTGTTCTGTACCATCCTTGCCATCTCTGATATACTTGAGCCTATTGCTGCAGTTGTCATGTCAATCTAGCTCCTTAGAAGACCCTCCACCTCTCCAAGCATGACATCTCTTTCCAAGTTATCCTCTTAACAACATGCCCAAAGCATGCGAGATGAAGGCTCATGATCTTTGCCTCCAAGGTACTTTCTGGCTGCACTTTATTTAACACATATCTGTTCATTCCTTTTATAGTCCATGGAATAGCTGCTCATTTCTTTTGTAGACTATGTAATCCTTTTGTAGTACTCCAACACTACAACTCAAAGGCATTGATTCTTCTGCCATCCTTATTCATTATCCAGCTTTCAGATATATAGTAAGTGATTGAAAAGGTCATGGCTTGAATCAGGCACACCCTTAGTCTTTAAACTGACATCATTGTTCCTTAGGGCAGAAGCACAAATTCTCTGCAGATATTTGAAATAGAAATAACTGATTCAAAGCCCTGGAGTAGAGGTGCGTCTTGACCCTTCTCTAGAAGGAATAACCTCAACTCCTATAGTAATTCATTTCTGAAGTGGTTTCTGGACTGCTCACCACCTTCTTTTGGATACTGCCCCATAATACACTGTTCCTATTAAAATGTAAGGCTGAGGAATCCTTCACACAATAATAATCCTGGGATTGTCTGAATGGTGCACACTTTCCTTGTTCCAAACTACCTATCTTTGCAATTGACTTTGAGATCATAGTAAAACCTGAACTATGCATTTAGAGTGTTCCTCATCCCAGCGGCACTGTGATTTCTCTTTTGACTGTTCAATGCACTGCCCGCTATAGTGGGAAGGATGCAGGAAACCCAAAACCGAGCCGGCTGGCATCAGTTTGATCCTATCTCACAGTAACTCTGTGTGTTCCAGAACTGTCCTCCATAGGGTATTCTTGTTTGTAGCCTTTGTACAGAAGCAGATAGCCAGGCCTATTTTCTGCAATACCATTGGGTAGTTTGAACTGCCAGTTGTTAGGTTAGCGATCAAGTGCAAAAAAGCCTACCTACCCTACCTAGGACCTAAATGCGTAGGTCTGTTGTCAAAAGACATGAGCTCACAGATGTTCAACTACAATTGAATGGATTGAGAAATTATGGTTCATTCACATGATGAAATACTATGCAGCATGCAGGAGCAATGATTTTGTAAATCACTACCTAACTTGAGAGGGACTGAGAGCATTATGCTGAGTGAACTCACTCAGTCCCACAAAGATAAATACTGTATAAAACCATTAGTGAAGAATGAATATGAGGATCGTTGAGGGGGGTGGGGGTAGAAGCAGAGGGGTGAGGATGGGCAGGTTAATCATAGGGTTGCACAATTTCATGAGGTGGGGGGGATGAAGGAAATGGGAAAGAGCTGATGTGAAAAAACAATATATTTGAACTTTGTAAATAAACCAGTATGAAATAAAATTTTTTAAAAATGACACGGACTCTGGTCATTGGGATTGTAGCAGTTAACACTGGGTAGCAAGCTTGTGGTAGGTTAAGTATCATGTTAAGCACCTCACACATATATTTTCAATTAATTCTTGTTTAATTAATTGTTAATTAACACACCATTTTTATCCATATTTTTACAACTAGAGAAACTGACACTCAGGAAGGCTAAACAATTTGCCTAAGCTTGCTTCTATCATTTATTGGTAAAGGAATCTTGTTCTGGCCGCTCGGTCTCTCTGTGTTTCAATTTACTTTTCAAATAGAGATACTATTATATAATATATTGTCCTTGGAGAGTTGGTTTGGGCGGATTCATTAAAAGGCTGTAGTGAAAGTAACTATTAAAACCTATAAATTTAAAGTACATTACTATGAAGTCCCTGACTTTGCAGAACACAGCCTTTAAACTTAGACTCCAATTTCCTCTCCTTCTTTCTAGGTTGCTGTCAGAGCGGTGGATGTAACAAATGTTTTCTTCCTTTCTCTAATCCTGGATTTTTTATAGATTAAGAGTTAATTACTCCCAAATGGATACATGAAAGCCCAGTTTCTGCCTAAAATACATCAAACCATCCATAAATATGCTCTTAGATTTTATTTATTATTCTTCATTAAATCTATTTCAAGTGAAAACAAACAAATCCACTCTTTCCAACTATTAAATTAGCTCATTGCCAAAGGTGGCTTCATGCAAGACTCTCCCAGCAGAGGGCACTGTTTCCCTAGAAAGTCTGCGGTCCTGCAGGTCCTGAGGAACTGCAGATTTGGGAGGAAAGAACATTAGGTATCTCCAGAGTTTCCATATAGAAATGGATACAGAAGAATGAAGAGTTAGAAGTAAGGTAAACCCCATTTGATTTTACTTCACGAAAGCATTTTGAATTAGCATAAAAATGCTGCTTTTTGTGTTTGGTAATCTCACTGTTGGCAGTGGCCATCAGGTAGGTCCCTGACTACTATTGTTTCAGAGCAAAGCATTTTCATGGTCGTCATATTTAAGTTTGCTACAACTCTCTTTCATAGGACTACTGAATATATCTGAACCTCAAAATTTTGAGTATCAGCTGGTCACCAACATGTACTATGTAGGCTCTTTTGGCAATATTAACCAATTGCCATGGTGCTGGAGAAGTGCACTAAATAGCCCAGGGACTGCCAAGAGAACAAACAAATGTGTCTTAGGGTGCAGCCACTGGGTGTTCCTTAGAAGAAAAGGATGGTGGAACTTCCTCTCACATATGCTGGGCACGTTGTAAGGAGGGGTCAGTCCTTTGAGAAAGACACTGGGCTTGGAAAGGTGGAGGGTTGGCAAAAGAGAGCAAGACCCTGGACAAGATAGAGTGGCACAGTGACTGTAGCAATGTGGCATGAGGGGGATGGCACAGGATTAGGTCGGGGTTCACATCTGTTGTCCATTGAGTCACACTTGACTCCATGGCACCTAACAACAACAATGGAGTAGGTGCAGATTCACAGCAACTCTACAGCGGCCGTAAATCTTATCACCACAATGCTCTGTGGGAAACTCGACTCACATTTACATCTTGTTTGCCGTGTAGAGTTTATTCATTCTTTCTTTTTATTAGACCAACATTAGTAAACCTGAAGATTACACACACACACACACACACACACACACACACACACACACACTTGTTGTTTGTTGTTATGTGCTGTCAAGTTGCCTGTGACTCATAGTGACCCTATGTACGACAGCTCTGACACACCTATACCCATTACCTGAGTCAATGAGTCAATACATCTCACTGAGGGTCTTCTTGTGCTGTCCTTCCACCCTTTCAAGCATAATGTCCCTCTCCAAGGACTGGTCTCTCCTTGCAACATGTCCAAAGTATGTCAGATTGTCAGATGAAGCTTCAGAATCTTTGCCTCTAAAGATGAACCTGGTTTAACCCTCTCTAGGACAAATCTGTTTGTTCTCTTGGCAGTCCATGGTATATTCATGGTATATCCAGAACCATAGCTTAAAGGCATCAATTCAGGCCTTCAAAACCCCTATGTACAATAGAGAACACACAATATGTTGTTGTTGCCATTATTATGTGCCATTGAGTCGCTTGCGACTCATAGTGACCCTATGTACAACAGCCCTAAACTCTGGTCTGTCCTGTGCCAATCGCACTGTCTCTGACACTCCCATCCTGATTACCCCAATCACTGAATCAATCTACCTCATAGAGGGCCTTCCCCTCCTGCACTGTCCCTCCACCCTCCCAAGCATGATGTCCTTCTCCAAGGACCGGTCTCTCCTTACAACATGTCCAAAATATGTTAAATGGAGCCTCAGAATCCTTGCCTCCAAGGAGCCACCCAGTTTAACCCTTTCAAGGATGAATCTGTTTATTTTCCTAGCAGTATTCTCAATACTTGTCTCCAGAACCACAGCTCAAAGGCATCAATTCTCCTATTCTCCTTGGTCATTGTCCAACTCTCTGATGCATAATGATTGCAAAGACCACGGCCTATATATATCAGATGCACCTTAGTCTCCAGAGAGACATCATTGCTCTTCAGTACATACAATATAGGTCTCTTAAATTCACTCCTAACTCAGACTCATTGCCATCAAGTCATAACTGACTCGAAGCTGACACTCCAGCAGGTTTTCCCAGGCTCCCACTGAGCTGTTGGTAGATTTGAATCTGCAGAGGTTCGACCTGTGGGCTAGCAGCACACTTAGGATTTCTTCAAAAACAAATCAGAAGATCTCACAATGCTGGTAACTACGTGCTACCATTGTGACATCTAGTTGAAATTCAAACCATTTCAATCCCTTTGGCACACTCATACTTGCTTGCCAGTTCCCCACAGTCCCGCCCTGTTTCATGAATTTATAGCATCTTAAAAAAAAATAATCATTTGCCATCAGGTTGACTCAGATTCACTGAGATCTCATGTGTGCCAGGGTAGAACTTTGCTTCCTAGGGTTTCCAGAAGCTAATTTTTCAATAGATCGCCAAACCTTTCTTTGGAGGGCCTTTGTATTCAGAACCGACTCATATCTGACCTTAGAGGCCATAAAACACATGGGAGAAAATGGCTCATCGTTGCCTTGCAGAGCAGTTGGTGGGTTTGACCCGCTTGCCTTTGCATCAGTAGTGCAACCCCTTACTCCTTAACCCCCACAGCTTCCTTCACAGAAAGACTGTAAATAATCCACCTGGCTCTAAAAGCACTTGCATTTGTGACTCCTTGCTACTGGCCATCCTCTTCATAAAAGAGGTAAAGAGATTGGAGCCCAAAAATGTGAAAGGACTTCCTCAAGTTCAAGTGGGGAGCCAAGATCGGACTCGATCCCAGGCCTCCCAACTTACAAAGTCTTGCCCACACTCAGTTCCTCATAAGTAAACACTGGTCCCCCCTCTACCCTGCCTTAGTCAGAAAGCCCTTTGCTCCTTTCTCCCTGAAGAACAAATGTCCTGGGCAGGGAGGAAAGCAAACAGGGAGGTGCCAGACAGTAAAATCCAAGAAGAGGCTTTGGAGGGTGAAGGGAGAAAGGGGTGGGAAAGAAGGAGAGGGGAACCCGCCACTAGTCATCTCTGGGCTCTGCTCTTGGTTGTACTTGTCCTCCCAGGCCCAATGTTTTCCACCCACAGAAAAGACGATGGAGAGAACAAAGCCAGTGCTCCATCCTATTTCTGAGCCTTGGTTTCCTCATCCACAAATTGGGAATTCTGCTACTTTGAATCATTTGTATGCAAAACCTTGGATTGTATTCAGTACAACACTTGTAATCCATTCAGTTATTGATTGTCTATTGTGCCCCAGTGAGTGTATTTCAATACCCAGGGACAGGTGACAAAGCAGATGGCCCTGAAGAGCTTTATTGGTTGTGATCTTTGCAGTCAGGTGTTCAAACTGCCAGACTTTTAGTAAATAGCCATGGGCTGGTGCAGCACCAGGCTCCTTAGTAGATGTCAATTGTTGGGGTGTAGTTATGCCTGGAATGGGAGAAGATTTCAAAATATGGCAGCAATTATGAAGGAGAAACAGGAAGAAACAGGCTCCTCATTACTTTCTCCAAACATTATGCCTCTGGCCTTCACCTACCGCATTCCAATAGCTCTTCTCTTAAAGCTCTGATTCTCACCTTGGCTACGCATTACAATATTCTGGAAGCCTTGAAAATTCCTGATGCCCAGACTGCTCCCAGACTAAGAAAATCGGTTTGTCTGGAGCTCACCTGTTTAGGGCGACCTGCATGACTCCAGCATGCAGCAGGATTGAGAACCATGGCTCCAAATTCTCTCCTTAAGTTGTTGTTACAGTTCAGGCCTCAGGCCTCTTACTTATAAACCCTGAATGTGTACTTCTTTCCTGAAGCACAGCCTCACCCTTGTTTGACTCTGGAAATATTACGTAAAGGCCCTTGAGTCGCAAATGTTCTTATCAGAAAACAGGAACATGAGAGACAGTTGGGAGACAACCCAGAATCCATGGTCTCCTCCCCCCGTCCAAGCTCAAGGCCTATTTTAAAAGTCTACCACTTCAGAGCTGCTGGTCAACCCGGTTGGTTTAAAAATGAAATTGTAAACCAAATTCTGTTAAGAAAGATGAAGAAAAAAGGCTTTTAGGAAAATTTTCTTACTTTTGTGAGGAAATAAAAACATTATGTGAGTAGCTTGATGAGACATTTGGAACTGCTGGCGCCATCTTGGGTCTCACATCTTCATCTGGGCATTAATCCCATGTCCTTATGGTTTAGTGGAAGCCACGTGTTGCTTTAAAAAAAGAAAATCTTTGCAATGCAGGTTATTATTTTTATTGTTATCTACTTTTCATATAGGAATAAAATGAGAATCTCAAAACACAAGTGACTTGCCAAAGATCTGTATGCAATAGAGTGGAGATTTAAACCTTAGAATTCTCACTCCTAATCCATTACTTAATCCAGTGCTTACATGGCCAAGGGGTAAGAAACTGAGCTATGGTTTGAATCAGCCAGCTGCTTTGCATGAGAAGGATGGACAGTCTCCTGCATGTAAATTACTACTTCTAAACACCCACTGGAGGGTCAGCTATGAGTCACATACTACTCGATGGTATGCAAGAACATTTCAAAGCTTATTCTTCTCTTGTCTGCTATACTCAGCAGAGGAAATCTCAACATTGCCCCACAAAACACATAAAGTAAATGCAAAGAGAATTAAGACTTGAAGCACAGATATGACTGAAATAGCTCTGAACATCTGGAAGTCCCTTCTGCAAGAAGCTTCTTAGGTCTGCAGAGAAGAGGTGATCGTAAGACCACAGCCTCAAAGAGCTCAAAGAACATTTAAGGATCAGGTAAGTCAACCCTGTGCCTACTAGAACTGCTATTCGCCTGCACCTTGGTGGTTGTTGTTGGTGGTGGTCTTCCTACTCTTCAGAGTGAGGCAACTCTAACTATGAAATAATTTTACCCTTTCTTCTAAAGATACTTGCCTCCCTTGAACTTTCACCCTTGCCTCTAATTGTCACCACAGGGAACAACATTCACTCCTTTAGCACATGGCAGGCAGCCTTTTACCTCTGAAGCATCTTCTTCACACCTCCAGGCTACCCCACCCCCCAAATCCTTAACAGAATCCTCAAGCAGTAGTTTCCAGTTCCACTGTCATTCTGGCCCCTCTTCTAATACAGACAGATGAAGTGCATGCAGTGCTTGTGGAAGAATTTTCTAACAATCACAGCTGTTCAGGAATGACTTACCTGGTGGGCTTATTGATATAACAACTCCTATCAATCCAGTAACCACAGTTGAGAACCTTGCCCTGTCCTTCATCATCTTGCTGATCTCCACCAGGCTCAAAGCCATTGTCATGGTCACAGTGTTAGTGCATCCCATTGAGAGTCTTCTTCTCTTTGACCGACCCTCCACTTTTCCCAGCATGATATGTTTTTCTAAGGACTCGCCGCTCCTGACAATATGTCTGAAATATATTGGACTGTCATCATCCTTGCCTTGTTTGATGAGAATATACAATTGCTTGAAAGGAAATTATGCAACAAAAGAAAGAAAATGGGGCAAGGGATTTTTACTTGTTGGCTATGAATAACATTTCTTGTGGTTGTCCAATGGTCATTCCAGTTGCTTTGAACTAGGGGTAGAATTGATCCTTTGGATGCGATTTGGCTAAGACTATTGGTGAGGCATTCCAGCCTCCTCCAGCTGTGGGCTGAAACTTGGCCATCATTGGCCAACTTGACCTTTATAACTGCATGTGTGAGTGGCTGGTGCTCATTTGTTGCTGCAGATTCCCAGACAGGCCTGGTGTACTTCTGGCAAGACTGGAGAACCATTTGCTTCCTTTACCTGTCCTGCTCCTAGCAGTTCCCAGCCTTCATTTGTCATGGTTTGGGTATTATGCAATTATGCAGCTGAAATACCACGATTTACTTGGAAAATAAAAAAAAAGGACTAAATAATGTTATTGAGAATTAAAAACACCTCAAGATATAAAGGAAGAAATAAATACATGGCTTATTTTATCATGTTTTATTCTGCTTGTTTCTTGTTTTTGTTGTGTTGTTCGGTGCCATTGATTTGAGTATGACTCATAGCGACCCTATGAACAAAAGATCTGAACCCTGTTCTATCCTGTGCCATCCTCACACTTCTTGACGCACAAGAGTCTGTTGCAGCAGTCAGTACACCTGGATGAAGATCTCCTTCTTCTCCTTTACCCTTCCCAGTATCATGCTGCTCTTCAAGGAATAGTCCCTCCTAGCAGCATGCTCAAAATACATTGAAATGAAACCTCACATTTGTGTCTCCATAGAGCACTCTGGCTGCACCCTCTCCAAGACATATCTGTTTGTTCTCCTGGCTGTCCATGGGATGCTCAGTGCTTTTCTCCAACACCACAGCTCAAAGACATCAATTCTTTTTCTGTCATCCTTATTCACTATCCAGCTCTCAGATGTCTCAGATGCATAGCAAGTAATCAGAACAACCAAGGCCTGAATCAGACACACCTTAGTCCTCAAAGTGATGTCATTACTCCTCAATAATTTGGAAAGGTCCCTAACTGTAGCTTTTCCCAGTGCAATATTTCATGACTGCTGGTACCAAGGATGTTAATTGTGGATCTGAGCAAGATGAAGCTATTGACAGTTTCAGCCTCCTCTCCATCCATCATGATGCTGCCTATTGGTCTAGTGGTAAGAATCTTTGTTTTCTTGACACTGTGATGCAATCCATACTGAAGACTGCATTCCTTGATCTTGTTAGTGGCCATCAAGTTTACCTCTAACTCACGATGACCTTGTGTACTCTGGGATGAGACCATCATGCTCCATTGGGTTTTCCTCGGCTTATTTCTCAGAAGCAAATCCCCAGGCTTTCCTTACGATTTTATTATTTTCATTTTGGTCTGGGAGCTTCCCTTGAACCTGTTCAACATCATAGCAATGAGCAAGTCTCCACTGAACGATGAGTCGTGCCTGTGCTTGAGGTGCATTGACTGAGAATGTAACCTGAGCCTCCTGCACAGAAGGTATGAATTCTGCCATTGAACCATGACATTAAAATGCATGAGAAAGGAGCTCTGGTCGCCTAGTGGTAGGAATCTGTGCTGCAATCCCAAAGGCATGTGATTCAAATCCACCAAGTGCTCTGTGGGAGAAAGATGAGCAACCGCTTCTCATGCAATTTACTGCTTCTAAAAACCTGCTGGAGGGTCAGCTATGAGTTGGCTCCAACTTGACGGCACCCAACAACAATAACAACAGCAGCAGCAGCAGCAGCAGCAAATTGCACAGGAAGAGATTGCTCATCTTTTTTCCACAGATCAGTTGGTGGTGATAAGGAATTGAGCTGCCAGCCCAAAGGTACCTGGTTTAAATCCACCAGATGCTCCATGGGAGAAAGGTAGCTAATCTTCTCCCATGTGATGTGCTGTCTCTGAAAATTCACTAACAGTCAGACACAACATATATTAAAAATCTATTACCATCAAGTTAATTCTGACTCAGCAACCCTATACAGTAGCGTTGAAATGCTATCTTGGTGGAGAGCCTGACGCTACTGGATGGATGCCACCATGAAGTTCAACCCTTTCGTTACCTCGGACCGCAGCAAGAACCACAAACGCCACTTCAATGCCCCTTTACATGTGCGCAGGAAGATCATGTCCTCCCCTCTGTCCAAAGAGCTGCGGCAGAAGTACAACGTGCGCTCCATGCCCATCAACGAGGATGACGGGGTGCAGATGGTGCGAGGACATTACAAAGGTCAACAGATTGGCAAGGTAGTCCAGGTGTACAGAAAGAAGTACGTCATCTACATCGAAAGAGTGCAGCGTGAGAAGGCTAATGGTACCACAGTGCATGTGGGCATTCACCCAAGCAAGGTGGTTATTACCAGGCTGAAATTGGATAAAGATCGGAAAAATATTCTTGAACGTAAAGCTAAATCTCGGCAAGTTGGAAAAGAGAAAGGCAAATACAAGGAAGAACTAATTGAGAAAATGCAGGAGTGAATGCAACCTGAGGAGCAACCGCAGCTTAACTAGATTTCCATCTGAGTATGCGTTCTTGTGACGTTCCAAAATGACCCTCTCATTCAGAAGTGATTATAAATCTGCATTTGCAATTTTGATTCCTATTTTTAAGAATAAAAATTGGAAATGTTTTCCCACTTGCAAAAGAAAAAAAAGAAATGCTATCTTGTTGAAGATTATCTAAAAACTACTAAAATAGTGCATTGACAGAGAACTGTCAGATATACACGCTGGGTTCAGAGGAGGCTTTGGCATGAGGGATAGATCTTGGCTGAAAGCAGAGAGCCCCAGAAGGATGTCTATATGTGTTTTATTGGCTATGCAAAGGCATTAGACTGTGTGGATCACAAAAAATTGTGGTTAACATTGAGAAGGATGGGAATTTCAGAACAATTAATTGTGTTCATGTGAAACCTATACCTAGACCAAGATGCTGTTGTGCAAACACAGCAAGGGAACAGTCCATGGTTCAAAATCAAGAAAACAGTGTGTCAGGGTTCTATCGTTTCTCCATGCCTTTTCAATTTATATGCTGAAGAGATCATTTGAGAGTCTAGACTTTGTGAAGGAACATGTAGAATCAGGATTGGAGGAAGATTAAACAACAATCTGCATTATGCAGATGATACAACCTTGCTTGCTGAAATTGAGAAGGACTTGAAGCACTTGTTGCAGAAGATCAAGGAACAAAGCCTTCGATATGCACTGCATCTCAACATAGAGAAAGCAAGACTCCTCACCACAGGGTTAATAGGAAGCATCATAATAAATGGAGAAAAGATAGCTATTAATGATTTCATCTTGCTTGGATCCACAATCAACACCCTTTGCATCAGCAGTCAAGAAATCAAAGACAAGTTGCTTTGGGAAAATCTGCTGTCAAGGACCTTTCCAGAGTACTAAAGAGCAATGATGTTAGTCTGAAGACTAAGGTGCATCTAATCCAAGCCACGGTCTTTGCAATTACTTGCATTTGAGAACTTGGCAATGATTAAGGATGACAGAAGAAGTTATCATTGCCTTTGAGCTGTCGTGCTAGAGTAGAGTATTGAACATACCACGGACTGCCAAGGGAACAAATAGGTCTGTCTTGGATAGAGTGAAACTGGGTTGCTCCTTAGAGGCACAGATTTTGAAGTTCTGACTCACATAGTTTAGCCATCTTGTCCCTGGAGAAGGACAGCATGCTTGGAAGGATAGAGGGTCAGCACAGGAGAGGAAGACCCTGGATAAGATGGATTGACATGGTGACTATGGTAATGGGATCAGGTGTATCAGAGACAATGAGACTGGTTCAGGATAGTGCACAGGTCATTTCCATTCTTTCTAGGCTTGCTACAAGTAGAAGTCAACTCAATGGTACATAACAACAACAACAATGGATTTCCAAAACTAATTTTTATGAAAGCAGTCTGCCACATGCTTCTCCTCTGGATCTGCTGGGTTTGAATTTCCAATCTTTCCATTAACAGTCAAGAGCTTTAACTACTGTGCTGCCAAGGTTCCTTACATTACATATAAAAATTATTACTTAGCTGCCAAAAATCTACAACACAGGGTAGAATTTATGCCATTCCCTACTAGCCTGGCTTCTTGCTCACCTTTAAGTCTGTTTTTATTTCCCTGGGGATGTGGGCCAGTGCTTATTTTCACAGCCAAATTAATTAATGAGAAAACCCTCAGACTTTCCATTTATCACTTCCAAACACCCACTTTTTGATGAGTCAGTTGCCATTTGAACAATATAGGCTAATTTTCAAATTAATTAAAACAAGTCAACAATGTGGACCATTTCTTACCCGAGTATATCTAAGGGATTCTGACTTCATTAATCTTTGGACCACCACTCTTAAAGGGAGAAGGGGCATTAATCACATTTCTCCACAGGTGGAGGGAAGCAGGATAATTTGGCCAATACATAATTTGGAGTTCTTTTTCTTGTTTTATTTTAGCCGACCAAGAAATCAATCAGCCACATATATTGTGGCTCCCTATTATGTGCTTGCTGTGTTTTGAGTACTTAAGGGAATGTGAACTATGACAAACTTTGCTAGGATCCAGCTGCTACCCCCTTACAGTCCAAGAAGCAAGGAGAGACAGAAAAGTACAGAAATAAAGACACACTGAGATAGTATCATGCTCTTTGTGAATATATTCCATTAAGTTGCTATTTTGTTCTTGTACAGAGTATAAAACAAAATTTCTTGGCATGTGTACCTGTGTACCTTTCCTTTGCTTCAATGTCCATTGTGCACCAAGCAAGAGGCCTGGTGGCTCAGTGGTTAAGCACTTGGCAGCTGACTAATACATCCATGGTTAAACCCCACTAGTTCACCTGAGGAAATGTGGCCGTCTGCTTCTGTAATGATTCACAGTCTTGGAAACCCTAAGGGGCAGCTCACCTCTGTCTGTCCTACAGGGTCACTAAGTGTTGGAACGGACTACATAGCAATGGGTTTGGAACATGTCAGGGATTTTGACATGCATTTATCTTCAAATGTTCACAATAGCCTGGTAAGGAGGACACCCTCATTTTCATTCTATAGATGGCTACAGAGTTCATCTAGCAGGTAAGCCCAACACTTGTGCCTGTCCCTCTGTGTATTACCGTGGTCTCATCACAACTACGCTGATGTGGCCCTGGATCTCTTTCTTACCACAGCTCTGCCTCTCCCTCTTAAACTTGAGAGTCATGTACACGTGACATCAGTTCTCTCCAACCCCAGTGTACTTTAAGCTGTCCCCTTTCCACCCCAAACCTAGTTTGTCTTTTTTTGTTTCTAAACCTGTCAAGTGGCACCATTCACTAACTCCCAGGTCAAAGTCCTGACCAACAGCCCGGATGCTTTTCTCTCCTGCACATCCTTCTCTCACCCAATCATCCCTCATTTCTACTTCCTACATTAATCTTAAAACCGACTCCTCCTCTCCAATCATGGTTTTTGACCAAGCTATCGCCATTTTTCTTTTGTTTGTTGCATCAGCTTTTCTCTTCTTTCCCAATAGATCTCTTAAGTTCAGACTCTATGCTATAGGCAAAGAGATCTTTTTGATCATGTTTTCGCCTGACTTAAGAATTATTCATTAGCTTTGCAATGTCGTGGGCACAAAAAGCATGTTTTATCCATGACAAATAAGATCCCTCAAGGTCTTTTTTCAGTCTACCCCTCCCCTACTTGCTTTTGCTCTATTTTTTTTTTACCCCTTCCTGGAACTTTTAAAAAAACCCTCTTCATCATCTAACATACTTAGGCTCAAGTTGGGTACCATCTCATACAAAAGGCCTTCTATGACCTAGATGGGGGAAATCTTGGGAAGTGGATACTTATTTATTCCACCTTGGTCAGCTGCAATCCTCTTAAGGGGATCTTCTCACAAAACTCTTTCCTCCCAGGATCCCATTGCCAGCTCCTTCCCTTGTTCCTTTGGCCATAGGGGTCAGCTGTGAGTCGGCTCCTACTCGATGGTACACAACTACAATAACAACAATGTTGGTCTTAGGTTTCTGCAAATCCTCTGGGACTCACCCAAATCCAATTCACATCCCAAAACACTCCTGTTGTAAATAAACTCACCAAGAATTTATCCTAGTTTATGAATCCCATATGTCTCCTGTTAGAACTCTTTTTGATCTAACTATATTTGCAAATTGAATACTATTTTCTCTCTTACCATTTCAAAGCTAAATGATCTTAATTTCTAATGGATATTTTATTGTCTTTGATTTTTAGCTTTAAGCTAGTTTTTACTCCATCCTTGACCATTCTTTATTTATTGCAGTAATTTTTATTCCACTGACATAGAAATAAAAACCCTTATGAAGAGCCACTACTTTTATTTCTAGAAGATCTAATGAAAAGCCCACAGAAAACCTAACCTAATGGGTAACAGCCTAACATCTTATGCATGATGTCACAATGACTTCTTGAAGAGTAAGTCATGTCAAATACAAGAAAATTTGACAAAAATCAGTGACTATATAAACATTGGACTAAACAAAACAATAGTTGATTACTTGTAAAGTATACAAACAAACACAGAGTGGAGCAACATTGAAATTAGGTGATAATGGCATCTCTGACTGGAGCACATTAAAACAAAATTAGAGAGATGGTGGGTCCAGAGGGGTGAGGATAGGAGGATGGTTAATCATAGGGTCTCAATTTGATGGGTGGAGGGAGGGATGAGTAAAGGAAATAGGAAAGACCCAGTATGAAAAACAATGCATATGAACTTTGTAAGTAAATTAGAATAAAATGAAAATGTTGTAAAAGAAACTCCAACCCAACCCTAAATTAGCATAGGATTTTAGTTCTGTAGGTATATTGATACATTTAATCTGAGTTTTCAGAGCTCTGGTGGCCTAGGGGCAAGAAGCTTCCCTAATCCCAAAGGCACACGGTTCGAGGCCACCAGCTGCTCTATGGGAGATGGATGGGCAATCTCCTCCTGTGCAATTAACTGCCTCTGACAGCCCGCTAAAGGGTCAGCTATGGGTCGATTCCGACTCGATGGTAAACAACAACAACAAGAAGTCGCGTTTAAGAGAAAAAATGACTTCGCTGATAAGGAACTCATATCTAAAATTTGTAGACTACTTCAGCATCTTAACAAGAAAAAGGCAAACAACCCAATCACAAAATGGGCACAAGATATGAATAGACACTTTACCAAAAAAGAAAGTTAGATGGTCAACAAACACATGAAGAAATGTTCAAAAGCTCTAGCTATTAGAGAGATGCAAATCAAAACAACAACGAGGTAACATCTCACTCCAGCAGCCACAGCAAAATTCAACAGGATTGGAAACAACAAATGATGGCAAGACTGTGAAGAGATGGGAACTCTCAAATACTGCTGGTGGGAATATAAAATGGTACAACTGCTATGAAAGTCAGTTCGGTGCTTTCTCAAAAGTTGGAAATAGACATGTTCTATGAACCTGCTATCTCTTATTGGGAGCTCTGGTGGCTTCTTCTTGTTGTTGATTGCCTTTGAGTTGAGCACAACTCACAGTGACTCTATGAACAAAAGGCCTGAAGCCCCTCTACAACTATCGACATTTATCAAAGTTCATAGAGTTCCTGGAGACATATTGTTTAGGAAATGGGTGCCACTCTTACCTGTCATAGGATGTTATTGTTTTTATACGGCATTGAGTTGCCTGCGATGTATAGCGACCCTATATACAGCAGCTCTGAACTATTTCCTGTCCTGAGCCAGTCTCACTAACTCCAACACACCAGCCCTCATCGTCACAGTTACTGTATCAATCCATCTCATCTGGGGTCTCCCTCTCTTGCATTGTCCATCCACCCTTCAGCATGGTGGCTTAGTGGTAAGGAATTGCACTGCCAAACCTGATGGTTTGAATCCATCAGGATTTGAATCCACAGGAGAAAGATGGCTAATCAATTCCCATACAATTTACTGTCACCTGAAAACCCAGTGGAGGGTCAGTTATGTATGGACCGGTTTCCACTTGACATACACAGCAACAACATCTCACTATTAGGAATATACTCTAAAGAAACTAAAGCTGCGACAAACTGATGAATGCAAAACCATGTATATTATAACATTATTAACAACTGTGAATAGATGGAAGCAGCCAAGTGCCTATCAACAAACAAATGGGTAGGAAAAAACTATAATACATTCACACAATGGAATATTATGCAATATTCAAAAAACAATGAACTCATAAAACACTATACAGCATGGATAAGTCTAGAAGACATTATGTAGAGTGGAATATCTCAGCACAAAAGGACAAATACTGCATAAAGATTGATACGAGGTGAAGAAGAACAGGAATGAGTGAATAAATAATCAACTACACTGGAATAGGTGAAGGAAAGGATTATCTGAAAGGAATGATTAGGCATTTTATGTGTAACAATTAACAAGACGAACATTATAAAGTGAATTGGGGGTTGTTGCTGTTAGTTGCTGTCGAGTTGAGTTCAACTCCTAGCAACCCTATGAACAAAAGATCTGAACCCTGTTCTGTCCTGTGCCATCCTCACATTCCCTGACTCACAAGAGCCCATTGCAGCAGTCACCTCGTTGCAGGTCTTCCTCTCCTTCACCAAACCTTCACCATTCCCACATCATGTCCCTCTTTAAGAAACAGCCCCTCCTAGCAAGATGCTCAAAGTGTGTAGGTGAAGTCTCATCATTCTTGCCTCCAAAGAGCACTCTGAATACACCTTATCTAAAGATATATGCATTTGTTCTCTTGGCTGTCCATGGGATAGTCAGTGCTTTTCTCCAACACCACAGCTCAAAGGTACCAATTCTTCTTCTGTCATCTTTATTCACTGTCCAGTTCTCAGATGCATAGCAAGTGATCAGAAAGACTAGGGCCCGAATCAGATGCACCTTAGTCCTCAAACTGATATCATTACTCCTCAATAATTTGGAAAGGTCCCTAACTGCATATTTTCCAAGTGCAGTGCTTCCCCTTATTTCATGACTGCTGGTACCAAGGGTGTTAATTATGAATCCAAGTAAGATGAAGGTATTGACAATTTCAATGTCCTCTCCATCCATCATAATGTTTCTTATAGGTCTGGGGGTAACAATTTTTGTTTTCTTGACATTGGGATGCAATCCATAATTGGAATTGAGGGAAGGGGAAGAATGAGAGAAAAGAGGACAGTGTTTACCAAAGAATGAATGAAAACCCAGTCTTTCTGTAAATTTTCTGTAAAATCACACACACAAAAAAAACCCCATAGCTAAACAGTACAGGAATCAGGAATATTTTATGAAAAATAATAAAGTCCTGCTGAAACACTGTACAAAAATTCTATAGACAGTATTTCTGGTGTCACTCTAACACTGTCACCTAGTGTGGTCTGGGTCCGCCATACCACCCTAATGTCACCACTATGTGTTAAGGACTGCAGTTATTAATAAGTGAGCCACTATTTTCTCTTGTCCCGATGCCAGGATGCTGGAGTGCTGTTCTGATGGACTTGGAAATGTCCTGAGAGAAATAAAAAATCTCTTTCCTCTTCAAGACACCTTTAGAGTAACAAGCTTGGAGGGAGGACTTGGCTGAAACTGCTGCTCCAGTCGAGCTTTCACAGCCCGTCCTTCCCCTGACCCCCTTCAGCCTATCCCTTCAGAGTTGACAACTCTGCAAGAAACCAATTTGTTGTTAGTCACAAGGGAGGTTTATTTACTCTGTTGAAAGAATTGAAAAGCAGTCATTTTTATTAGTGCCACAGCTGGTTCTGCCATCATGGAAGAAATACAATTATGCGTCTTACTATGGCTGAATGCAGACAGCTACAACCTCATTATTCATTCTGGACGGAAGTAGGCCTTTCTAATGAGAAGGGAAGAAAATGCCCCCATCGCTCATTTATTAAAGGAACAAATCTTAATTCCTGGAATGACATTGCTACTGTCATTACAGAAAGGGCCTTTTGATTATTTTTGTTGTTGTTCTTACTAGAATGAATGTGATAGCTTTAGGTGCAAAACCAAAGACTGTCATCTTAGTATAGTGTAACCTTTGGTATCAAGCCAGCCTGGGTTCAAATGCTGCCTGTATTTGTTTGGAGTATGTTAATCTTACTGCATCTCCATTTTCTTATCTGTAAATTGGAAACGGTGTGTGGGTGGGGGGAAGTAATAATTATGGCTTTGAAGTAGTAATAATAAATTATTAGTAAAGAACAAATAATTACAATGAATAATAAAACGGGAAGTAGAGATTATATTTCTGTTTGAGGTGAGCAGCCCCTGCATGAGGTAACCACTACCCATCAGTCAGCTTCATCTCCTGTCCTGAGAGCTGACCTCTTTGCTGCAGTAGTACCGAATTACCACCCAAACAAAGAAATAAACCCACCAAGACAACAATCAGCTCATAAATTACTTCTAATTCATAGCAACCTTATAAGACAGTGTCCACAGTGTCGTCTTTATGGGAGGAGACTGCCTCTTCTTTCTCCGTCCGACTGGTCGGTGGCTTTGAACAGCTGACTTTTTGGTTAGCAACCCAATGACTAACATATTACACCAAGAAGTTCCTGTGAACTACTGACAGTTTCTCACATCCTGCTATGCACATTGTTCTTATGTGCCCTCGAGTTGCTTGCGACTCAGAGCAACCCCATGTACAAGAGCCTAAACCCTGCTCTATCCTGTGACAACCTTATTGTCTCCGATATATCTACACCCATTACCCCCATCATTGAATCAATCTATTTAATCAAGGATCTTCCTCCCCTGTGTTGTCCCTTCACTCTCCCAAACATCATGTCCCTCTCCAAAGACTGTTCCTGCCTTGCAACATGCCCAAATTATGTCAGATGAAGCTTCAGAATCCTTGCCTCTAAGGAACAGCTTGGTTTCACCCTCTCCTGGATGAACTTGTTTGTTCTAGCAGTCCATGGTATATTCAACACTCTTCTCCAACACCACAGCTCAAAGGCATAATTTCTCCTTCTGTCGTCCCTAGTCATTGTCTAGCTCTCTGATGCATAGCATGCAGTTGTGAAGAGTATGTGAAGATCAGGTGCACCTTAGTCTCCAGCCTGATGTCGTTGCTCTTCACTCAGTACTCTGGAGAGGTCTCTGATAGCTCATTTCCCCAATCCAATTCATCTCTTGATTTCCTGGCAGCTGATACCAAGAGTATTTATTGTGGAGCTAAGCAAACTAAAACTGTTAACAATCTTGATCTCTTCACCATCCATAATGATGCTGCCACTGGCCCAGTGGTGAGAATCTTTGTTTTCTTCATGTTGTGTTTCAATCCATATTGAAGACTGCAGTCTTTGACCTTCTGCAGCAAGCGCTTCAGGTCCTCCTCAGTTTCAGCAAGCAGGGTTGTGTCATCTGCATAACGAAAGTTGTTGATGATTATTCCACCAATCCTGATGACACGTTCCTCCTCATACAGTCCAGCATCCCAGATGATCTGTTCTGCATATAGATTGAAAAGGTATGGAGACAGAATACATCCCTGATGGACACCTTTCCTGATTTTGAACCATGCAGTGTCTCCTTGCTCTGTCCTGTTGACTGCCTCTTGGTTCAAGTTTAGGTTTCGCATAAGCACAATCAAATATTTTGGGATTCCCATTCTTCTCAGAGTCAGCCACAGTTTGTTGTGATCCACACAGTCAAAAGCTTTTGCATAGTCAATGAAGCACAGATAGACATTCCCCTGGTACTCTCTACTTTCAGCCAAGATCCATCTAATATTAACTACAATACACTTTTTGCATACTCCCTGGGTTTTGTTTATGTTCCCTCTGCCTGAGTCATGAGCTGTGTCATTTCTCTTGCTCATCTAGCAAACCAGTAGACCTTTTCCCCCAGAATGACAGCTCCTGGTTAATGATCCACAGTCATGCACAAGCACACAGTTTCCATCAAGTATATACCCAACAACAGGAAGTTGTCACACACAAGCGGTGTGTGTATCTGTTTTCATGTCAGTTCCAAGCATCAATCTAAACTTCCTAAAAAGTTACTACTGTGGCCATCGAAGGCACAACTGTTTGTCTCTCATTGTCTGGAACAAAGAAGAGGGAAGAAAATAAAAGATACATAGAAAATCAGTCCAAAGAACTGATGGACCACATGAACTCCAACTTCTAGTTCTCTTTGGCCAGAAGAATTGGATAATATTCAGTGACTACCATTGACTACACTAAAAGGGTTTATAATAGAGGAGCCTGGACAGGACAAGAGAAAAATGTCGAACAAAATTCAGAATTATAAAAATGACCAGTCTTGCTGGTCTAGGAGACAGATGGAACCATAGAGACTACTGTCTTTAGTAACCCCTGGTGCCTGGAACTAACCTCTGTGGCTCCATTGTCAGCCAAATGACAGACATGCTTATCAGTTCAGCAATTACTCCAGGGAGGGACTCACTCCTCAGAACACCAATCATAAGATCAGGAGGGCAGTATTTTCCTGGGGAGAAAGCTCAGAAGAGCTAGGATAGAAAGAGGAAAGGAAATGCACATCACTGGATTGGAGAGGAAAAAGTACCGTCACAATGGGTCTTTAATTCATGGTGATTCAATAATGGATTGAAATATGGCCAGGTCCTATGTCATCATTATAATCAACTGAAGGTCAAGATCATTGTGTAGATCAAGATCATAGGATTTTCAATGTCTGATTCCATAAGTAGATCATCGGGCCTTTCTTCTTGGTCTGTCCTAGTATGAAAACTTGGCTGAAATCTGTTTTGTATCATAGTAACATGCACTCCTCCCCTAGTATATGAGTGGTGGCTGTGTATGACGTGTATTGGCTGGAAACAAGCTCATGTCTCCCACTTTAAGTTGAGAATTCTACTGCTGAGCTACCACAACTAAGCTCTAAGGGCTCAGTCTCGTTAGCCAGTATCATACCTTAGCAAAAGGAGCAAAGTACGGCTCCATCATTTCCTCTCCCATAACTGAGGGTGGCAAAGATCATTGGTTAAGAATATTGACTCGAGAGTCAGACTCCTGGAGTTGAAGTATTTGACTCTAATTTTTAAGTTGTTTATCCTTGGACAAATAGTTTATCCTGCCTGTGCTGCAGTTCCTTAATTTGCAGAACCAGGATAGTAATAATAATTAATCTCATCAAGTTAAATAAGTTATGTTGAGAATGTGGCCTGACACATTGTTAGGACTGTATCAGTGTCAGTAGCATTCTTGGTTGTGTTAACTACGCTAGCTGTGTCAGCTTGTTGTTATGCACCATTGAGTGGATTGTGATTCACAGTGACCCTATAAACAATGGGTCTGAACCCTGCCCTATCCCAAGGCAACCTCACCATCTACCCTTGACCTCACTATTACAGTCACTGTGTCAATCCATCTCAACAAAGGTCTTCATCTCTTGTGCTGACTCTCCCTCTGCCTTTCCACGCATGATGTTCTTTTCCAAGGACTAGCCTCTTTTGATAACATGCCCAAAGTGTATAAGATGGAGTTGCACCATCTTTGTCTCCAAGGAGCACCCTGGTTTCACTTTCTCCAAGACTGACCTGTTTGTTCTCTTGGGATATTCAATATCTTTCTCTAACATCATGATTCAAAGGCATTGATTTTTGTTCTGTCATCTCTAGACATTGTCCAGCTTTTAGATGGACAGACCATCTAAAAGGAAAGACCATGGAAAGACCATGGCTTGGATCAGATGCACTTTAGTCTTTAGATTGATTGACATTTTTGCTCTTTAGCAATCTGGAGAAGTCTGACATATTTTCCTAATGCAACCCTTCTTTTGATTACCTGACTGCTAGTGCCAAGGGTGTTGACTGTGGATCCAAGCAAGATGAAACTGTTAACAACTTTAATCCTTTCTCCATCTGTCATGATGCTGCCTGTTGCTCCTGTGGTGAGAGTTTTTGTTTTATTAATGTTGAGATGTAACCCATACTGAGCCTACACAACTTACACAACCTTATATGCACTCTGAGCTTTGGTGCACACGTGCAAAAAAGACCCTCAGTTAGATGGGTTGACAAAGTGAGGACAGCCACAGGCATGAGCAGGTGGGAGATTAGGAGATGAGGCAGGATAGGGCAAAGCTCTGATTTGTCGTTTGTAGGGTTGCTTTGAGTTATAGTCAGCTCAATAGCACCTAATGCCAACAATGACCTCCTACAAGATGTTGATGAGGAGACAATTCTGACGAGCACTGGGGACCTTGTGCTATTAATTAATTCCTACCCTTTCAGCCTTTCTCGTTCAACTTGCTTCTCCCCAAAAGCATTTAAAGAGGTATTTCCACCTTAGGACAAGCACGCATCTCCAGGACTGTTTCCAAAGACTTCGCCTCAATCTCTGCCCCATCCTCTATGTGCTACTCTTTGTCCCTTCATTTTTGCTCAGCCAAACTTTTTTTTGTTAAAGAAGCACACTTGAGCATGCTTATGATGTTATTGTTAGAGAGTAGAACTGCCCCATAGAGCAATATTCTTCACAAAAGCCAATTTCCAGGTCTTTCTCTTGTGAAGCCACTTGGATGAATCTAAATTTTTCAGCTGAGTGCTTAACTGTTACCCCATCAGGCTTTTTTTTAACAGTCAAACATCTTGCAGAGTTTGTCTACACAATCTCTCTCTATTTTCTCATCTCTCACTCATGACCCTGAAGGTGCATCCTTTAAGAGGCGGCTCTGGAAGAACTATGGTCAAGAATATATGAGTAGGTTTTGCATTGATCTTGCAAAAGGGACCTGGAGCAAAGTAAAATTGAGAAGAGAAAGAGTCTCCCAGCAAAGAACTCTGGTAAACCATGGATGGAACTGCCCTGTCTGCTATTGGCTGTCAAAACCTGATGAACAACCCAGGCCCACTGCATACTGGAGAGAAGCCACATTCTTCTTACCTCATTACACAAATGTAATGTAATGATAGGCAATTACCTATCGAATTTCCTATCAAAGCTCTTTATCTGGTAGCACTTGACTTCTAATCCAGCCAGAGCTAGTCCCTTTGTACATTTCAACTGCCAGTTGTCTTTGCAATAAGAAGGGGCCGTGGCTTCAGGGAAGTACAATCGATACCAAGATGAAGGTGGTGAGCATAAAACATATATACAAGTGTTAGTTCTTTATCTTTTCCTTTCAGCCTTTTGAGGTTTCCCTTTCTCCAGTCTTAAAATTATTATTACTTAAAAGAGGCAGAAAGTCAAGGACTGCAGTCTTCAATATGGATTGAAGCTCAGTGTCAAGAAAAAAAAAGATTCTCACCACTGGGCCAATTGGCAGCATCAGTATGAATGGTGAAGAGATCGAGATAGTTAACAGTTTTAGTTTACTTGGTTCTATAGTCAGCACTCTTGTTAAGAGCAACCAGGAAATCAGGAGATGAATTGCATTGGGAAAGTCAGCTGTGAGGAACTTCTCAAGAGTACTGAAGAGAAACGACATCAGGCTGGAGACTAAGGTGCTCCTGATCCAGGCTATGGTTTTTGCAATTACGTGCTATGCATTGGAGAGTTGGACAATGAATAGGGATGGATAGAAAGAGAATTGATGCGTTTGAGCTGTGGTGCTGGAGAAGAGTGTTGAATATGCCATGGACTGCTAGGAGAACAAGCAGGTCTGTCCTGGAGAGCATGAAGCCAGAATGCTCCTTGGAGTCAAGGATTCTGAAGTTTCATCTGACATACTGTGGGCATGTTGCAAGGAGGGACTGGTCCTTAGAGAGGGACATCATGTTTGGCAGAGTGGAGGTACGGCGCAGGGGAGGAAGACCCTCGATGAGGTAGATCGATTCTGTGAGTGGAGTGGTGGGAATGAGTGTGTTTGAGACGGCAAGGTTGGCACAGGATAGAACGGCGTTTAGGGCTCTTGTGCATAGGGTCGCTATGAGTTGCAAGCAACTCAATGGCACATAACAACAACAACAACAACAGCAGCATAAGAAGCAGAAGAATTTAAAGGTGTTCACCTGGGAACTTAGAAACACAGGAAATTTCATTCTAGATTGTTCTGGAGTTAGTGTTTGTGAAGAAAAAGCTACCAGCATTGTTGTTGTTGTGTAGTATCTCTGACAGCTTGTTTTGTTTTCTTAACAAATTAGTGTGCTAAGGATCATTTTAAAAAACCAAAACTATCATGTGCAGGTTGATTCTAACTCATAGCCACTACATGTGTATTAGAGTGGAATTGTTTCCTATAGAATTTTCCATGCTGACTTCAGAAGTGAACCCGCTGGCCTTCCTCCTGAGGCACCTCTGGGTGGAATTGAAATTCCAGCCTTCCTGTAAGCAGGGTAATAATGTAAACCACCCAAGAGCTCTGAGTGTCAACACCAAACCTATTTACAAACAAAGAGACAGAGCTTCAGGGAGGGGAGGGTCTGCAACATCTACTCTGTGGGATCTACCTTGTGCCAGGCACTGTGCTCTTTGAGCACTTTGTAGACATTATAATTTTCGATCCTCAAAAACCACAGCCTTATAAGAAGGAGTTATTGCCCTCTTTTATTGAAAACGTGCATAGCCTTGGATATCACTGTTACCTATTGATTAGATAATCTTGAGTGACCTTTTTAAGCTCTCTGGGCCTCTATTTATCATTTATAAAACATCAGGACTAGATTAGATGAGCTGAAAGGTTCTTTCCAAACTGAACTCTCTTTGACCTAATAGTTGCTAAACATCTCATAACTCTCAACTGCTTGTGTTAGTCCTGTATATCAGATAAACAGTAAACAAGTTATTTCAGCTTTAGGAGTGGAAACAAAGTGGGTGGAGAAAGAACTGTAACTGCCCTTCTGTTCTTTTTTCACCAGGTTCATCTTAGCTTTATAGAAAACACTGTGCTAACTCTTCTAAATTATTTTAAGCTAGGAGTTTGGAATCAGATAGAAGCCCCAGGTCCAGTACTGATTGCAACCTCTATCAGCTATGTGACCTTGAGAAGCTTAACAGTATTTCCTAGACTCAGTTTTCTCCTCTCTAAAAGTGAATGGTCACAGGGTTGTTGTGAGGTGTCCTGAGTGGTGCAAGAAGTTAAGTGCTGGACCACTAACTGAAAGATTAGCAGTTCAAATTCACCTTGAGGCAACTCAGAAGTAAGGCCTCAAGATCCGCTTCTGTAAGGTCACATTCTTGAAAAGGCTATTGAGCAGTTGTACTCCACACACATGGGATGCCATGGGTTGGATTTGATCAAATTAATTCCTAACAACAGGGCTGTTGACGAGATTAAGTGGGAAAGAGCATATAAAACATGACTCATTGCCGTTGAGTCAACTCCTAGTCATACACAGTTTACTCTTTGGGACAGAGTAAAACTGCTCCACAGGGTTACTAGTTGTTGTTGTTGTTATGTGCCGTCGAGTCGTTTGTGACTCATAGCGACCCTATGTACAACAGCCAGCCCTAAACCGTGCTCTATCCTGTGCCAATCTCACTGCCTCTGACAAATCCATCCCGAGTACCCCAGTCACTGAATCAATCCACCTCATAGAGGGTCTTCCCCTCCTGCGCTGTCCCTCCACTCTACCCAGCATGATGTCCTTCTCTAAAGACCTGTCTCTCCTTACAACATGTCCAAAGTATGTCAGACGAAGCCCCAGAATCTTTGCCTCCAAGGAGCAGCCTGGTTTAATCCTCTCTACAATGAATCTGTTTGTTTTCTTGGCAGTCCATGGTACATTCAGTACTCTTCTCCAGCACCACAGCTCAAAGGCGTCAATTCGCCTTCTGTCCTCCCTAGTCATTGTCCAACTCTCTGATGCATAACGAGTGATTGCAAAAACCATGGCCTGTATCAGGTGGACCTTAGTCTCCAGAGAGACACTGTTGCTCTTGAGTATTTTGGAGAGGTCCCTAACTGCAGACTTTCCCATCGCAATACGGTTTTTTATTTCCTGGCTACTGGTGCCAAGAGTGTTGACCGTGGAGCCGAGCAAACTGAAGCTGTGAACTAGTAAATGGGTTACTAGTAGTTTTAAAAAATTTTCATCTTTATGGAAGCTCACTGTACATTTTTCTTCCTCAGAATAGTTTAGTAAGTTTAAGCTATCAAACTTTCAGTTGGCAGCCAGTGCTTTAACTGCTTTGCCAGCAGCGCTCGTGATATGACCCGTTGTTGTTGTTGTTGTGATGTACTGTCGAGTTGGAACTGACTTATAGCTGACCCTCCAGTATGTTTTCAGAGGCTGTAAATTGCACCGGAAGGCATAGCCCATCTTTCTTCCGTGGACCAGTTGGTGAACTCACACTGTGTGCCTTAGGATTAATGGCACAACTTCTTACCACTAAGCCTCTTTGTGGTTGTTCTTGTGTGCTGTCAAGTCTGAACTTATCACTGATCCTCCAGCAGGCTTTCAGAGACAGTAAATTGCATAGGAGGAGATTGCCCATCCTTCTTCCATGGAGCTGCTGGTGAATTTGAATAGCGTGACTTCAGGATTACAGTGCAGGTTCTTACCACTAGGCCACCAAGCTCCCTTAAGTGACACAGGTTGTCATGCACCATGGAATCGGAACCAATACATAGCTTACCCTCCAGAAGGTTTTCAGAGGGAGTAGATCACATTGGAGGAGATTGTTTCTCTTTCTCCTGGTGGATTTGAACTATGTGTTTTCAGGTTGACAGTGCAGCTCCTTCCCACTAGGTAGAGCTTTCATTCTGTTGTTGTTGTGAGGTGTCATTGAGTCAAGTGCTACTTATAGTGACCTATGAATAACAGATCTGAGCAGTGTCCTATCTAGTACCATCCTCACAATCCCTGACACATTTTAGTCCATGGCTACAGTCACTGTGTCAATCCACCTGGTTAAGCGTCTTCCTCTCTTTAATCAACTCTCCACCTTCCCAAGCATGATGACCCTCTTGAAGGAATAGCCTCTCTTACGAACAAGCCCAAAGTCTGTGAGACAAAGCTTTATCATCTCTGCCTCCAAGAAGCACTCTGGCTGCAACCTCTCCAAGGCATGTCTGTTCTTTTGGAAGTCCATGGGATATTCAGTACTTTTCTCCAACACCAGAGCGCAAAGGTATCTACACTTCTATCATCCTATTTACTGTCTAGCTCTCAGCAGCATAGCTAGTAATTGCATTATAAATAGTAACAAAACCCATCACTGCTTTCAGGTCGATTTTGACTTTTAGTGGTCCCATACGACACAGTAGAGCTACCCTTTGGGCTTTCTAAGGCTGTAAATCTATAAAAGAGTAGACGGTCTCATATTTCTCATGCAGAGTGGCTCAGGGGTATGAATCACTGACCCTTCAGCCAGCAGTCTAACACTTAACTTACTGAGCCATCGGGACTCTTTAATAAATGATAGCCATTAAACAAAATATTAAGAAACATTATGCAACATTTCAAAACTAAAAACTAGTGATAATAATGACTACCAAATGGGCCATTATTGTTTTTAAAATTTTCCTTAATTCACTGCACAGTGAAAGGTTGGAATTTGCAAGTATTAGAAAGTGTCTACCCCACCTCACTGCACCCTCATACTCCTATTAGAATACATTACTGTGCTTGAGGGTGTCCGATATCCTATTGTCTTGAACAATCACATAACCAAGCTCAGTACAGGTAGGCAGAATCAGGGTGTGTTTTGAGCAACAAGTGTGGAGAGGCACTGAGTGGGTGGTTTTAAGCAGGAGGCCTGAGGAATGACAGTAGTGGGGGAGTGAAGCCGAAACGATAATATTAGAGTACACAGAATAATTCACAGCTGCCAGGTCACACAACGTGAGAACTTACTCAGAACAGTTAACTCTTCCATGGTGTTGCTAAGAGACAGGAGAGGTGGGGAGGCATTTCTCCCTCTGCTGAAAGGGAGGGAAAAACATGAAGAGAGAACAACTTGAGAGTTTGGAAGTCATTTTCTAAACTGAATGCTAGTGACTTTGAGGAGCTTTCACATTGCCAGACAAGTGTGCCTTGAGAGCCTACTATATGCCATGCACAGCCTCGGACGTTGAAGAAACAAAAATGGATAAAGTCCCTGCCCTTACATTGCTTTCTATTGAGTTCAGCCTTATCATTTAACAGAGAATGACTGAAGTTTAAGAAGGGGACAACCTACTTAAGGTCTTGAGGAGACCTACTAGCAAAGTTGACCTAAATCTGCTGTTGTTCATTGTTCATTGTCAATGAATCTGAACCAACTCATAACTGACCCTTCAAAAGGTTTTGAGGGGCTATACTCAAATGGAGGTAGCTCTGGTGGCTTATTGGGAAGGAGTTGCACTGCCAACCTAAAGGCAGGTGGTTCAAATCCATCTCCTAGGGAGAAAGATGAACATCTCCTCTTGTGCAATTTACAGCCTCTGAAAACTCACTGGAGGTTCAGCAATGAGTTGCTTCTGACTTGATGGCAAAGAACAGCAGCAATCAGATGGGAGGAGACTGCCCATCTTTCTCCTGCCGAGCCACTGTTGTGCTTGCCTTTGGGTTGGCCACACAGATCTCTATCCACTAGGCCATTAGTGCTCCAACTTAGAATATTGGCCTTCTAAATTCTACATCATAACTTTTTCCATATACAACAATCAACACCAGTGGAAACAGCAGTCAAGAAATCAAATTATGTACTGCAGATCTACACTCATGGAAACACCTCTGAGAAATCAAAGGACGGATTACACAATTTAGGAGGTTAAAAGTAAAATTTAATGCTTTGCTGGAGAAGGAGGGGCAATCTCCTCCTGTACCAGTCAGATCTGATTTGACGGTACACACACACAAAATAATAAAATAAAAAAAATTTTCAAAAAGTCAAATTTAAGGTGTCAACTCTAGGAAAAGGCTTTTTATCCATATAACTTCTGGTTCTAAGAGGTCGCCAGTGCAGGAAACTGGGTCCAAAGGATCTACTCCACTCCTGGCTCTTCTTTTTCTCGTGATATTAAGGTCCCCCTTCTCCACTTCTCTTTCTTTTTTTCTCTTGAAGGACAGTAAGTAATGTAGACCACTTTCAAGGAAACTCCCCCTACATCAGATTAAGGTTGTGACCTATTCATGGGTGTTGTGTTGCATCACACCCTAGTTTTCTTATCATTGTTTGACTTATCATATTTCAGATAGCAACACTGGGGATGATTTTATAGTTGCATACCTAAAAAATGGATATCAGAAGAAACTCTGAAAACTTTATTGGAAAGAAAAGAAATAATAATTAAGGGGAAGGAATATTGATATAAGAAAGCTGAGCAGGTTTCAAAGATAAGCTTGAGAAGATAAAGCAAAATATTATAATAAAATATGCAAGGACCTGGAGTTAGGAAACCAAGAGGGAAGATCATGCTAAGCACTTTTCAAGTTGGAAAGAAAGAAATTCAAGCTGAAGAAGAAATTCAAACTCTGAGTTGCAACACTCAGATTCTATGGGGGAAATCTTGAATGATGTAGAAATGGTGAAGGAATACAGCTCATTGTTCCCAAAAGAACTAATGGAAGTGGAAACATTTCAGAAAGTAGCATATGATCAAGAACCAACAGTATTGAATCCAAGCTGCACTAAAAGCATTGGGAAAAGCTTAGGTCCCAGAAATTGGTGGGATACAAATAGAGATGTTTTAGGAAACAGATGCAACCCTGGATATGCTCATCAATTCCCTCCAACAAATATGAAAGACCTGTCTGGCCACTGACTGGAAGAGGTCAATATTTGTTCCCATTCCCAAAAAAGGTGATCCAACATAATGTGGAAATTGTAGAACAATATCATTAATGTCATACACAAGCAAAATCTTGCTGAAGATTGTTTAAAAATTACTAGAACAGCACATTAGCAAGAAACTGCAAGAAATTAAAGTTGGATTCAGTAGAGGCTGTGGTACAAGGGATATCATTACTGATGTCAGATGCATCTTTGCCAGAAAGATGTTTTACTTGTGTTTTGTTGGTTATTCAAAAGCACTTGGCAATGATTAATATTGAGAAGAGTGAAAATATCAGAACACTTACTTGTGTCCATGCAAAACCCACACCTAGACCAAAAAACTCTCTTGGACAAACAGATTAAGGAAATGCTGCACAGTTTAAAGTTAGGAAAGGTATGCTTTAGGACCATATTCTTTCTCCATACCTCATACAATGAATGACAGAAGAATTGATGCCTTTGAGCTGTGGTGTTAGAGAAAAGTACTGAATACCCACAGACTCCCAAAAGAATAGATATGTCTTGAAAAGGGTGCAACCAGGGAGCTCTGGTGGCCTAGTGGCAAGGGGCTGTGCTACAATCCTAAAAGCATGCAGTTGGAGGCCACCAGTTGCTCTGTGGGAGAAGGATGGGCAATATTTTCTTATGTGATTAACTGCCTCCGAAAACCAGCTGAAGGGTCAGCTATGGGTTGGTTCCAACTCTACGGTATACAATCAGGGGCAGCCATAGAGGTCCTTGGAAGCAAAGATGATAAAGTTTCAACTATTGTACATTAGCATGTTAGGAGAGGCTATTCATTGAAGAGGGATAGCATGCTGGGAAAAGTGGAGGGCTGGTGAAAGAGTGGAAGACCCTCAAGCAGATGGATTGACAGAATGATTGCTGTGAAAGGCTTAAGTGTGTCAAAGATTGTAAGGATTGTAAGGATGGCCCAGGGTAGGACAGAGTTCAGATCTGGTGTTCATCTGGTGGTCACTCTGGGCCATACTTAACTCTACTGTACCTACAAGCAATACTGTATCTATTCAGTCTGCATGTTGAGCAAATCATTTGAGAAGCTGGAGCATACAAAGAGGAACGTGACATCAGAATTGGAGGAAGACTCATTAACAACCTTCATTAATGCGGATGACACAATCTTGCTTACTGACAGTGAAGAGATCTTGAAGCATTTATTGCAAAAGATCACATACTACAGTTTTCAATATGGATTGCATCTCAACATTAAGAAGACAAAAATCCTCTGGAGTAATCAGATGGAGTAATGGACAAAATCTTGGTAGATGGAGAAAAAAATTGATGTTTTCAATTATTTTCTTTTTCTTGGATCCGCAATCAACATCCATAGTAGCAGCAGTCAATAGATCAAAGGGCACGCGGCATTGGAGAAATATGCTGTCAAGGACATCTCCAACGTTCTAAAAAGCGAGGATGTCATTTTCAAGATTAAGGTGTACTTGATCCAAGCTATGGTATTTTCTACTGCTCCCTATCCAACTTAAATTTAGACAATGAATAAGATGGACAGAAAAAGAATCAGTTCCTTTGAATTTTGGTGCTGGTGAAGAGTATCAAATATACTCTGGCATATATGTATACACACACACACATACACACACACACACACACTATGGCCTGTTAAAAGAACAAATAAATCTGTCTTGGAAGAAGTGCAATCAGTAGGCAAGGATAATGAAGATTTGGCTCACTTACCTTGGGCATATTTTCAGAAGGAAATAGTCCTTGGATAAAAATATCATGCTGAGAATGGGTCAGTGAAAGAGAGGAAGACCTTCAATGAGGTAGAAAGTACACAGTGGTGACGACAATGGTCTTGAACAGGACAGAGGTCACAGGAATGAGACAGGATAGGGGGCAAAGATTCAGATCTATTGTTTATAAGGTCACTATGAGTTGTAGGCCACTTGATAACATCTAACAACAGCAACCTATAATCCTGCCTCAACAACATCACTGTTTTTGTTGTTAGGTATCATATAGTCAAGTATCATTCACAGTGACCCTATGAACGGCTGACTGAACACTGCCCTATCCTGTGCCATTGTCATCATCTCTGACACACTAGAGCCCGTTGTTGAAGTCACCATGTCAATCCGTCTTATTGGGGTTCTTCCTCTCCTTCGCTGGCTCCATCTTTCAAAGCAAGCTGTCCCTTTCCAAGAAGTATCCTCACCAAAGTATGAGAGAGAAACTTCACCGTCTTTGCCTCTAAGGAGCACTCTGGCTGCACTTTTTCCAAGATAGCTGTTATTTTTCCAAAATATCTGTTATTTTGGCAGTCCATGAGATATTCAATACTCTTCTCTAGCAGTACAACCCAAAGGCATCACATTTTCCTCTGTCATCCTTATTCATTGTCCAGCTCTCAGGTGCATAGCAGGTAACCAAGAAGGCCATGGCCTGAATCAGGCACATTGTAGTCTTCAAACTGATGTCATTGCTCTTCAGCTTAGAGAAGTCTCTGACAGTGGATTTGCCCAGTGCAATATGACTACTGATTTCCTGACTCTTGGTACCAACAGTGTTAATTGTTGATCCAAGCATGATTAAATAAATCACTGACAGCTTCAATCCTTTTTCCATCTATCATAATGTTGACTGTTGGTCCTGTGGTAAGGACCTTTGTTTTCTTGAAATTGAGATTAGGATTTAGAAAATGTCAGATAATTACATATACTGAGCCTAGTTAAACCAGGACTTTATGAGGAGGAATGTGGCATCAGGATTGGAGGAAGAATCATCAACAACCTACATTATGAAGATAACACAACCTTGCTTGATGAAACTAAGGGAGATTTGAAACATTTGCTACAGAAGGTTAAGGACTTTAGTCTTCAGTATGGATTGAAACTTAACATCAAGACAATAAGATTGTCACCACTGGGCCAATTAGTAGCACCATGATAAATGGAGAAGAGATTGGTATTGTTAACAATTTCAGCTTGCTCATTTCCACAGTCAACACTCTTGGTTGGAGTGGAACACTCTTGTCAAGAAATCAAAAGATCAATTTGTCTTTTGACAAATAGACAAATCTGCTGTCAGGGATCTCCCAAGAGTGCTGAAAAGTAACAGTATTATTCTGGAGACTAAGGTGTGCCTGATCCAGGCCATGGTGTTTACAATTTTTTTTTGCTATGTATCAAAGAGCTGGATAGTGACTAGAGATAACAAAAGAAGAATCAATGCTTTTGACTTGTGGTGATGAACAGCAGTAGTGAACATACCATAGACTGACAAGAGAACAATGAGGTCTGTCCTGAGAGGGTGAAACTAAATTCCTCCTTGGAGAGGAGGAGTTTGGAGCTCCATCTGACATACTTTGAGCATGTTGCAAGGAGGGACCAGTCCTTGGAGAAGGACATCATGCTTGGAAAGGTAGAGGGAAGACCCTAGATGAGGTGGTTTGACACAGTAATTGGAGTAATGGGGGTAGGTGTGTTGGAGACAGTGAGATTGGCTCTGGATGAGGAAGGGTTCAGAACTCTTGCGCATAGGGTCACTATGAGTTGTACCCAATTTCATAGCACATAATAATAACAATAGCTAAACTAACATAATATTTTGGGATTACACAACTCAATCCATGACATTCAAGCTCTGATGTCAAGATGCCTGCTCAAATTCCAAATATGCCACTTACTCATGGGGTAATTTGGAGCAGAAATTTTACCTCTATTCTTCATATGTAAAGTAAGATTAAGTACTCAACGTACTGCTGCAGAAAAGTTCATGAGATAATGTGTAGAAGCACCTAGCAGAGAGTCTGGCACAGAATAACTACTGGCTACATGTTAAATATTGCTATTAGTATTTGTCATTACCTGGGCTGGAGCTGACGTTGCAAGTGGCGTAAGCAGACACAGACCTTGCCCTTGTGGAATTTCCTGCCTATTTGCTACAATTCATTAGAGAGAGAGACCAGAGCTGGGTTTATGACCTACCAACATATAGTAAGGAGATGAGTGTATAATGTATATCAATCCTATCAGAAGAGAAACCACTGAGGACATCATGAAGTCCTAGCAGGGAAGGAGATAAAGGCAGTAGAGGTGCCCAGCTGCACAATGTTGGTGCTAAGTGATTAGATGCTTACATAATGATAAGATTTTAAGTCTAATTCTGTATCTATAGAGACAACTTGAATTAAGAAGCTTTAGAACGAGATTTTACAAACTCAAGGGCTGAGCCTCTCTGGGGGTTCAAATCCATGAGCCGCTCCATGGGAGGAAGATGAACAATTTGCTGACCTATGAATCACAGCATTGGAGACGCAATGGAGGGTCAGCTATGAACCAGTTTCAACTTGGCAGTGAGAGAGAGAGAAAATGCCAAACTGAAAGGCATCTTACTGTTCAGTAAATCCACTATCATACAAATGCAAAATGGGGATCCAAGAGACCTAGTGACTGCCTTGAAGTCAAAGATCTGGTTGCTGGTCCAGTCAGGTCTAGGTCAGTCTTAATAATCTTAAAACAACATCACAAACACATCTAAGAAGGGAGCACAAAGATTTCCCTTAAAGCACTGAGGGTGAAAGGCCCTGCCCATTCCACAACCAATGAAACAGGAGCAAAGGCGTGCCTGTGCCAGGAGGAGAGAGGACAGGAAGGAAGCTCACTCCTCCCAGCAAACTCCTGCCCTTTCTTCAGAACCTCCCTCTCTTGTCTCTTCTATGATTTTTCACCAGTGCTCTTGGGGACAGAAAGGGTACAACCATGACACACATCTTTCTTGATGTAAACCATGCAGCGTTCCCTTGTTCTGTTCAAAAAATAGCTTCTTGGCCTAGGTGTAGGTTTTGTATAAGCACAATTAAATGTCCTGGGATTCCCATTCTCATCAGTGTTAGCCATAATTTGCTATGATTCACACAACCTTTGCATAGTCAATAAAGCACAAAGTCAATTGTTTCAACTTTTGTGTTCTTATTACTGTTGTCTTTGCTCTTTGTGGCATCAATGAGTCTTGCTGCAGCTGTGACTGATTTTGGAGGTTTTCCAAACTCACTTATTGCCTAGGAAGCAGGATTAACAAGCCACTTATTAAATAAGAGGTCTTTGAAAATCCTGTGAATACTAGAGGCATACAGATAGTTGTAGTAGTGTAGTGGTAGAGCCCAGATTGGAAGTTAGTTGAAATGAGGGAAACCTGTAACATGGAAAATAATTGGAACATGGAATGTATGTAGGTTGAATGTTGGAAAACTGAAAATTGTAAAAAATGAAATGGAACACATGAACATCGATGTACTAGGCATTAATAAGATGAGATGGAACAGCTTTGGCCACTTTGAATCAGATAATCATATGGCATACAATGCTGAGAATGGAAAACAGAAAAAGAATGGTATTGCATTCATTTGAAAGCAGGAGTAGCATAGACTTCATAAACAACTTGCCTCCAGAAAGTCTGTGAACTTTGATAAATATCGATAGTTGTAGAGGAGCTTCAGGCTTTTTGCTCATAGGGTCGCTATGAGTCATGCTCAACTCAAAGACAATCAATAACAACAATTGCATTCATAGTCAAAAAGTCAATTTCAAGTCTATTTGACTTTATTGACTACACACAGGCATTTGGCTTTGTGGATCATAACAAGTTGTGGCTGAAATTAAGAGAATGGGAGTCCCAGAGTACTTAATTATGATCATGTGAAATCTATACCTGGACCAGGAGGCTGTTTTGTGAACAGAACAGTGAACACTGCATGGTTTAGAATTAATAAGGGTGTGTGTCAGGGTTGTATTCTGTCTCCACAAATATCCAGTCTGTATGCTGAGCAAATTATTTGTGAAGCTGAACTTTTTTTTAAAAACATTTTTAATTATTAATTTCAATGAAAATTTACAGAGACTTTGGATTTTCATTCATTCATTCATTGTTGCACTTTTCTCCCCTTCCAACCCTCCCCCCAGTACACTCCCTTCTTGGGAAAGTGAAAGAAAAAACCTTTCATTGTTTTACATTCCCTTCCCCCGAGGTCCACGTCACTATGCAGCCTTCGCTCTGGACTCCTGACATGACAAAAATACATAATCACATATCCCTTTTAAACCGTTTTCTCCCTCATCTGTTTCAATGCAGTATACATTATTTATCCCCTCTTTCTCAGTCTCCCTCAACCCCGTTGTCAGTCCTTTTTTACAACAGTGGCACCATGCAGTATTTGTCCTTTTGTGACTGAGATATTTCACTCAGCATAATGTCCTCCAGGGTCACCCATTTTGAATAATATTGCATGAGTTCCTTGTTTTTCAATGCAGCATAGTATTGCATTGTGTGAACATACCACAGCTTCTCTACCCATTTGTTTATTGATGGGCACTTGGGTTGTTTCCAGCTCCTTGCTATTGTGAACAAAACCGCGACAAACATGGGTGTGCATATATCAGTTTGGGTGTCAGTTATGGTCTTTTTGGGGTATATTACTAGTAGTGGAATTGCTGGGTCTAATGGTATCTCTATTTTCAACTTTTTGAGAAACACCATACCGCTTTCCACAGTGGTTGCACCATTTTACACTCCCACCAACAGTGAATAAGTGTTCTAGTTTCTCCACAACCCCGCCAGAATTTGTTGCTTGCTGTTCTGTTAATTTTGCTATTCGGACTGGGTTGAGATGATATCTCATAGTTGTTCTGATTTGCATCGCAGAGCTAGGGATTTTGAACATTTCTTCATGTGCTTGTTAGCCATCTGAATGTCTTCTTTGGCAATGTGTCTGTTCATATCCTGTGCCTATTTTTCAATTGGATTATTTGTCTGTATTTTGTTGTGGTGGTAAAGCTGGATTCTATGAGGAGGAATGTAGCATCAGGATCTAACAGAGAGTCATCAATAACCTGCATTATACAGACGACACAACCTTGCTTGCTGAAAGTAAGGACTCGAAGCACTTGTTGAAGAAGACCAAGGAATGCAGCCTTTAATAGAGATTGCATCTCAATGTCAAGAAAACAAAGATTCTTACCCATGGACCAATAGGCAACATCATGATTGATGGAGAAGTGATTGAAACTATCAATAACTTCACCTTACTTGGATCCACAATTAACACCCTTGGTACCAGTAGCCAGGAAATACGGACACACACTGCACTGGGAAAATCTGCATTTAGGGAACTTTCTAAATTATTGAGTAATAATGATGTCAGTTTGAGAACTAAGGTGTGTCTGATTCAGGTCATGGTCCTACTGATCGTTTGCTGTGAATCTGAGAGCTGGACAATGAATTGGGATAACAGAAGAAGAACCGTTGCTGTTGAGTTGTGTTGAAGAAGAGCACTGAATACTCCATAGATGGCCAAAAGAACAAACAAATATGTCTTGGAGAGGGTGCAGCCAGAGTGCTCTTTGGAGGCAAGGGTGATGAGACTCTGCCTCACAAATTTTGGTTATGTTTTTAGGAGGGGCTATTCCATGAAGAGGGACATGATGCTTGGAAGGGTGGAGGGTCACCAAAGGAGAGGAAGATCTTTGACCAGGTGGATTGACACAGTGACTGACACAATGGGCTTTAGTGTGTCAGGAAGCGTAAAGATGGTGCAGGATAGGATAGGATAGGATAGGATAGATAGATAGATAGATAGATAGATAGATAGATAGATAGATAGATGATAGGATAGAGTTCAGATCTCTTGTTCATAGGGTCTCTATGAGTAGTACGCACCTAACAATAACAACAACAACAACAACAACAACACTTACAGCCTGTCATTGACTCAGAATTGACTCAAAGCTGACCCTCCAGTGGGTTTCTTAAGCTGTAAATCATATAGGAATAGATTGTACATCTTTCTCCCCCAGAGCCGCTGAGGGACTTAAACCACCATAATCATGACCTTTGGATTAGTAGTGCAACTCCCTGTGGACTGTGCCAACAGAGCCCCTTTTTATTTCTCGGAGGATATAGATGCCTTGATGGCAGGGACAGGTTTATATTTTTCCTTCTATCTGCAATATTTGACACTGACTGAGGAACAAGTACATGTCTATTGAACGAAGGAATAAATGAGTTAGTACATTTATGTTACAATGAACTTCCCAGGGTTATTAGGGAAAATATCACACTCGTCAACTTCTCGAGATTATCTTAGAGAGAAGTTTCAGGAGAGATCAGTGATGGAATACAATGACTTTATGTCATCCGTTTATCTTTATGAATTTTACAAGGACTCTGCAGGATCACAGAATTAGCCTAGTCCTCATCAGTCCTCTTCCACATCTGTCTTACACTACTCCTTGCTTCACATCTTAGCCTCTCTAGCGCACCCAGGACATAGAAACCAAGTCTACCTTTTACTGTGCAGGTTTGACCAACAACACCCAGCTTAAAGCCCTTCAGAGGGCCCTCTGTGCTGGCAGGACAAAGATCAGACCACTGGGTCTTTCTTTCAAGGCCTTTCAGGCTGTTATGAATTGAATTAGGTCTCTTGAAGACATGTTTAAAATCCTAACCCCCGTAAGCATTAACTTGGCCTTGTTAGGAAATAGGGTCTTCAAAGGTACCTTCAGTTAAACATGAAGTCTTATCAAGTAAGATGAGTCTTAGTCCAATCTGAATAGTGTCCTTTGAAAGAGGAGAAGAGACACAGAGGGATAGACAGAGGAAAGTAAACCCTCTGAAGACACATCTGTGAGCTAAGGGAACATGTGGGGATATTAGAGAGGGACACTGAGAGGGACAAGAGAAGATCATCCCCTGGAGACTTTGGAGGAAGCATGACATGGCTGTTGATTTGAACCTGGAGCCTCCAGAACTGAGACAATAAATTTCTGTTGTTACAAGTCCCTCCTTTTCCACTTGATACTGGGAGACCAGGATGGCCTCTGATAACCCATCCAGTTTCATCTCTTACAAGTCCTGCCTGAAGCACCACATGGCATGATGCCTGCTCTCCAAGTGTTTTGGCCTGCCACTTTCACAAGTCTTTGCTCATGCTGTTTCTCTGTGCAGAGTGCCCTCATCTTTATTCGTCTGGAGAACTCTTACTCATCCTCCAGTGGCACCTCAGAAGAGCTCCCAGGTGCTTTAGTTGAACTAAGTGCCTTCCCCCTGGGTTCCCTCAGCATGTTGATGAGCTCACCCTTTATTTTATCACATACATACTGTACTATAGTGATCTCTTAACTGTGAGTTCTTCTAATGATGCCTTCTTTGTACAGTTGCTGTGAGAATTGTTTGAGAACTGTCCAATCTGAAGGCTGGTTAACAGGTAGAAGCCTAATACATGAAAGCTATCCTTATGAGTAAGAATCAGTCTCTGTCTGTTAGGAAATACTAAATCATTAAAAAAATGAGTCGCTGCTGAGTCGACTCTGATTCATGGTCACCTCGTGGGGGCTTTTGAGTAGAATTGCACCCCATATGGCTTCAGTCACTGTTTTTTGTTGAAAGTAGATTACCAGGCCTGAGGCACATTTGATTGGATTTGAATCACCACTCTTTCTGTTTGTAGGCAAGTGTGGTAATGTTTGGCACCATAGTACATAAACTATGCTGTGCCCTGAGCTGATTGATCCCCTTAGACATAGATAACTCCTTTAGACTTTGCACCAACCCTCTGAAACAGATTATCTTCCTCCCATTTTCACTCAAAGCCATTACCATCAAGTCAGACTCATAGCTGACCCCTTCAGTGGATTTTCGGAGGCTGTGAATCACAAGGGCGGAGTGTCCATGTTTCTTCTCTATAGGTAGTTATTTTTTGTGTTTTTTTTAAAAAAATTAATTTTATACACAATTTATCCAGTTTTTCTCAGTCTTACCCCAATCCTGATATCAGTCCCATTTTACAACAGTGGCACCATGCAATATTTGTCCTTTTGCAACAACAACAACAACAATAATTTTAATGAACGTTTACAGAGACTTTGGATTTCCATTCTTTAATTGTTCCATTTTTCTCCCTTGTGATCCCTCCTTCCCAGTTCACTCTTCTCTTTGAAAAGTAAAAGTTCTTTCGTTGCTATACAATCTCTCCCCCCAAGTCTATTCCACTATGAAGCCTTCGTTCTGGACTTATAGGTACTGTTGTTGTTGTTAGGTGCTGTCAAGTCAAGTACTACTCATAGTGACCCCATGAACAAAAAATCTGAACCTCGCTCTATCTATCCTGTGCCATCCCCACACTTCCTGACACACACGAGCTCATTGCAGCAGTCACTGTGTCAATCCACCTGGTTGAGAGTCTTCCTCTCCTTTGCAAACCCTTCACCCTTCCCAGCATCTTGTTCTTCTCCAAGCAATAGCACCTCCTAGCAACATTACCAAAGTATGGGAGGTGAGGTCTCATCATTCTTGCCTCCAAAGAGCACTCTGTCTGTATGCTTTCCAAGACATACCAGTTCATTTTCTTGACTGTCCATGGGATGTTCAGTGCTCTTCTCCAACACCATAGCTCAAAGGCATCAATTCTTTTACAGCCAGGGATGTACAGTTTTTGGGCTAGCAGCACAACTTCTTAAGGACTACACCATCAGAGCTCCCAAAACTGACCTGATAGATTAAGAAACTGGCTGCCATGCACACCCATGTTTACCATGGCTTTGTTCACAATAGCAAAGAGTTGGAAACAACTCAAATGCCCATCAGTAAATGAATGGGTAGAGAAGCTGTAGTATATTCACACAATGGAATACTACTCTGCATTGAAAAACAAGGAACTCATGCAATATTATTCAAAATGGGTGACCCTGGAGGACATTATGAATAGTGAAATATCTCAGTCACAAAAGGACAAATACTACATAGTGCCACTGTTGTAAAATGGGACTGACATCGGGATTGGGGGAGACTAAGAAAGATGGAATAAATAATGTATACTGCATTGAAACAGATGAGGAGAAAACTGTTTAAAAGGGATATGTGATTAGGTTTTATTGTCATGACAGGAGTCCAGGATGAAGGCTGCACAGTGGAGTGGACCTTGGGGGAGGGATTGAAAAACAATGAAAATTTTTTATTTATTTATTTTTTAATTTTCAAAGAGAAGAGCAAACTGGGGGCGGGGGGAGGAGGGGTGGACAGGGAGAAAAGTGCAACAGTGAATGAATGGAAATCCAAAGTCTGTAAATTTTCATTAAAATTAATAATAATAATAAAATCAAACAAAAGAATAAAGAAAAGAAACTGGCTGCTGAGTGATAGAGTGAGTTAGGATTCAAACTTGAGTGACCTGCATCTTTAACTACTGCATTATAACCATCATAACAGAGAGAAGGGGAAGTATTAATATCCCTGTTTTATACAGAGGAAAAAGATGACGCTAAAGGAGGTTATTAGTAACTTGCCAAGGTCACACAGTTCAAGAGCAAATACACTAAGACTTCCTCTGTCCTTTTTATTTCATTCAATCTCTGGCTCCAAATCTGCAGTTGTAAGCAGGTGGCTTTCAATCAAAGCTTCTCAGAGCACAATGAATAGAAAGTATCTGAAAACTTGGACTATGGGACAGATGTGAGTTTGAATCCCATCAGGTCACACTGACCACTGACATGATCTGTGGCAACTTAACCTCTCACTCAGTATCCCTATGAGTAAAGGCATAACATCTCCCTTTCAGATTGTTTCTCGGGGACAGTTTGAGGGACTTGCACTTGTCTGCATTAGAAGCAATGCTAGGTGCATCAGAATGGGGCTTCCAGTGGTGGTCAGGACAGCAGACTTTTAGGATTTTCTTCTTTAGTAGTATGGTGTGAATTTGAATCACCAACCTTTGGACTAAGCAAAAAGTCAAAATTGCTGCTGTCAAGTTGAAACTGACTCAGCTGACATTCCACTGGTTTTTTGAAGGCTACAAGTCACATAGGAAGAGACTGCTCATTTTCCCCTGCAGAGCGGCTGACAGGTTCAAACCACCAGAGGGGTGCTTCCGCCAGGCTAGCAACACAATATGCCATAGAGTTTGTCACTGGCACAAACCATCTGGGTCCAGAAATGGAATTTCTACCTTATCAAATTTTTCACTGTCCTCCTTGATGTACTGTGTTCTTTCTTTTTATACATGTTACACATTTTTTTAAAAAAATTTCATTTTATTATTTTTGTGTGAGTGTACCATCAAATCAGATCTGACTGGTACAGGAGGAGATTGTCCCTCCTTCCTCGGCAGAGCATCTGGTGGATTCGAACCGTGCGCCTCTGAGATTGTAGTTGCAGCTCCTTGCCACTAGGCCACCAGAGCTACCCTATGTTACACATTTTTATATATTTCTTTTCAATACCACTGTTGGATATATAATAACTAGCCATCAATGTTTCAGTGTACATTTGCCGTTCTCATCAGACATTATTCCTACCAGTTCACAAAGACCCCACACGCATTAAAATGAAGTGCTTACTAGCCTTGTACCATTCCCCTGACAGCGGCCCATGAGATCATCATGCCCCTTAGGATTTTCATTGAATAATTTTCATGAGCAGATCACCAGATCTTTCTTCCAAGGTACCTCTGAGTGAACTTGAACATTCAATCTTTCAAGTACAATTGAGCTTACTAATCATTTGCTGATATGTATTTTTCATTGCACCAGGAAGATTAAACTCTTACGTTATAGAAGTCAGTTTGTATTGGTTTGTATTTTTGCCCCTTGCTAACACTGGGCCCCTGTAACTCTCCTATGCACAGGTGTTGCCTGCTAGCATCCAGAACCACCTTTTCAGAGCTGGCATGAATTTCAGCCACCAGAGCCTGCAGAGATGCTCAAGAGAGGCTTCTGGTATGAGTGTGCTGTGAGTCACGGACAGTTATGGATGAACATTGGATAGAGAGCTAGCAGATGCCGGCAGCATATGCTCCTTAGATGCCTGGTTATGTTTTTGGCCTGGAGAAGAGCTGGGAGCTATGGGGCCTGGAGGCAGCACTTCTGCTTTCTCCAGAGGAAGCTTCAGCATCGTGGGCTTCTCCACGTGCACAATGGCTGTATCCAGACCTCAATGCCCCTTGCATTACTCACAGGAAATGAACATAGGACATTGCACACAGGAAGATGACTCGCTCCTCTATCAAGATGCAGAATGCCTTCCGAAGGAAATGATTTGAAGTATTTAAATATTCTATTTCTTAGTCTGTTTTTCCTCTGATGGATCCCTCAGCTTGAATAGGAGACTTTATTCACAAACAGATATATTTTTTGCATCCCTAAAACTTTTTTCTGGATTTTGTTTTGTATTTAGGCCAATTACAGTACTTTAACTCAGCGCCTGCTCCCTGGATGTGTCTGTGGCACTGCTGTAGAAAAGACAGATTTGTCAGAGGAGTGGGAGATGATACAAAGGCATTTATTGTTTTTATAAAGGAAAAGAAACATACACAATAAAAATTAATGTCTCCCACTTGTTATGAGCCAGGATTGAGTCTAAGACATGACGGATGCATAGCAAGCCTGAATGAACAACAGGAAGAAACAGGGAGAAGACAGACAGGGTAGAGGAGAAACTTCTCATCACAAGTCACGTCAAGTTAGGAGCAGGACAACTTAGAGGACTCAGACTCACCCAGAATCATTGAAATGAGTCCATCTCTTTCTCATTATCCAAAAATGTACCTAGCCTTGAACCATTCCCCTGACAGCTGTCCATCAGATCATTGTGCCCCACAGACCTTCCATTAAATGATTTTCAGGAGCAGATCGCCAGATCTTTCTTCCAAGGTCCCTCTGAGTGAACTTGAACCTTCAGTCTTTCAATTAACAGTTGAGTTTGCTAATCATTTTCTGGTATGTATTTTCATTTCATGGGGATTCTTCTGTGTTTTCTCTAGAATCAAATAGACAGTCTTTTAGGGAAAAAAATGTCTATGTGCAGTATATGTTCCACTAGCAGGAACAGAATCTGGAACCCTGCCCTTAGGGACAGGAGTTAAATAGGTTCCAGGCTCAGGAAAATAACTCTTACTGAATTAGGGAAGCTTGCTTGGATCATGATAAAATCATGACTTAGGACCTCAAGGGGCTGTGGATCTGAATCTCAGCTATGTGAGAAGAAACACTACATGGTTTAAAATCAGGAAAAGTGTGCAACAGGTAACAATTTGCTCCACCTATTTAATCTATATCCAGAGTAAATAATTTGAGAAGCTGGGCTGTATGACGAAGAATGTGGCATCAGGATTGGACAAAGGGTCAACAACCAGCATTATGTAGGCGGTATTTTCTTGTGGAAAGTGAAGAGGATTTCAAGTACTTATTACAGAAAATTAAAGACCGCAACTTTCAATAGAGATTACAACTTAATATCAAGAAAACTCAATTCCTCACCACTGGACTAATAGTTAAGATCGAGATGATGTTGTCGTGTACCATCAAGTTGGAACTGACCCATGGCTGACCCTCCGGTGTGTTTTCAGAGGCAGTGAATCACACTGGAGGAGACTGCCTATCCTTCTTCCGCAGAGCAGCTGGTGCATTCACACCGCGTGTCTTTGAGATAGCAACACAGCTTCTTGCCACTCGGTCACTCATGCTCCCTAAGGTCATGATAGGTGGGGGGAAAGACTGAAGTTGTCAAGGATTTAATTTTCCTTGAGTTCACAATTAACATCCGTGGTAGCAGCAATCAAGATATTAAGAGCCACGTTGCATTTAGTGGGTAGAGGGAGAGAGAGGAGGGTAAAGGAAATGGGAAATATCTGGTGAGGATCTGGAAAGAGGTAACGGTGGGCATAGTTCAACAGTGATTAATTTTATAAAACAATGAATAGGAATGATTGTATGAAACACATTATAAAAGAAGAACAGTGTGAAACACAATGTATATGAACTTTGTAAGCAAATCAATATAAAAGAATTAAAAAAATACAAGCCCATGTGGCTTTTGGAAAATATGCTGACAAGGACTTCTTTAAAGTGCTATAGAGCAAGGATATCAGTTTAGAGACTAAGGTATGCCTGACCCAAGCCATGGTATTTTCAGTTATTTCCTATGAATTTAGAAAATGAATTAAGAAGACCAAAGGAGTATCTATGCCTTTCAATTGCAATGTTAGAGACGATAATTAAATATAGCAGGATTGCCAAAAGAGCAAACAAATCTGTCCTGGAGGAAGTACAACCAGGGTGTTCCTTAGAGGCAAGGATGGTGAAATACCACCTCACATACTTTGAGCATGCTGTCAGGAGGGACCAGTCCTTAGAAAAAGACATCATGCTGGCAAAGTCTGAGGGCCAGAGAAAGAGGGAAATCCTTAATGAAATGGGTTGATATAGTTACTATAACAATAGGCTGGAGCATGTTGGAGATTGTAAGATGGTGTGGGATAGGGCAAGCACGGTTCAGATTTATGATTTACAGAGTCACTGTGAGTTGTAGTCAACTCAACAGCACCTAACAACGACAGCAACAAGAACTAATTTTGTAAAGAACACTACAAGGATGAAGACAAGGGAAGATCAACTTGGAAAGAATATGATGACTATTAGAACAGGGTTCAGTGGGAGGATGCGGGTGTGAAGAAATAGGTAAGGTGCAGTGGGGACTTGAGAAGACAGGGAGATGAAAGTAGTAGATCAGTACTAATTAATTACATAAAACATCGAGCACAGAAATTATTGTATAAAACAAAATGTTTGTGAATAGAACAATATATGTGAATGATCATATAAAAATGAATGATGGTATAAATAAATTATAAAGAAAAAACAGCACCTAACAACAACAACAAAACAGAGAGAGCTCCGTTGCCCTAGTGGATAGAAAGTGATGCTACCAAGCCAAAGGTGGATGATTCTAATCTGCGGCACTCAGGCCTGGTTTTAATTGTTTTTGGTCAAACATTCTTCTAAGTGGTATAACACTGGTCTGTCCATTTGCTGGACAGAGGTAACTCGTGGTTGCTGTGATGCTAAACTCTGTGCCACTGATGCGTCAAATGTGATAATGGTTACCCATGGTGGAGGGTGTTTGGTGGAGCTCCCCGATTAAAACAAGCTTGAAAGGAGGAGTGGCATCCAGTTCTGAAATAGCTTGCTTCCAGAAACTCTACGAACATGGAGAAATGATGAAAGTTATACAAGTATTCAGGTGTGTTGTTCATAGGGTCTCTATGAGTCCTCTACGACTCGATGGCACCTAACAACAACAACAACAACAACAACAACAACAAAGAAAAAGAACTAACTTTGTGAAGGTGGGTAGGTCGTATCACTCTTTAGGGCTCATTCACAAACTGATCCGTAGGGAGACAACTTACAATCGGAAGGATGTGGATTTGAGACTCTGGTCTATAGCTTCTGATCTCAGAAAGGGAGGTAAGAGTAACTTAGCATTTTGATGTGAAAATTAATTAAAACAATGCAGTTGCACAAAAAAGCATTTCATTAAAAAAATAAACAAGTAAACAAAACACAGTTATCAATTCCAGCTCATAGCAACCCTGTAGGAGAGAGTAGAAATGCCCCCAAGGGTTCCAAAGCTGTAAAGAAATCTCTGTGGAACAGACTACTGCATCTCCTACCACAGAGTGCTGATGGGTTCAAATGGCCAGCCTTTGGTGAGAAGCCTGGTGCTTTCCCCACAGCATCACCACAGCTCCTTTAAAGCACCCCGTCAATGGCCCATAGAAATAGGTCTTAGCATATCAAGTTCTGGATCTGGTTGTCAAGGCACAGGAAGCATGGCTATGCAGCATATGTTTGAGAAGTGGGGCTGGTTGAGTGGTGCTCTAGAACTTCTCATATTTGCTCAGACTACTTCAATTATGTACTCCTTGGTTTTGGTTAAGATACTATCTGATCAAGAGGCAACAGTGATGAAGGAGGAAGTTTAGGCTGCTCTGATGGGCTTGACAAGAAATTAAGCCCCAGGAATTGATGGAATACTAATTGATGTATTTCAACAAACAGATGCTGCCCTGGATGTGCTTACCAGGTTGTGTCAAGAAATATGGAGGACAAGTACGTGGATTACTGACTGGAAGAGATCCATATTTATCCTCAATCCCAAAAAAGGTGACCCGAAAAAGTGTGGAAATTATTGTACAATATCACTAATATCATACGCAAACAAAATCCTGCAGAAGCTTTTCCAAAATCGCTGGAACAGTACATTGACAGAGAACTACCAGAAATTCCAACTGAACTGAGAAGAGGTCATGGCATTACCACCATTATCATTATCACCAATAATAAGACATTATTACCAATAATAAAACGTTATCACCAATGTCAGGTGGATCTTGACAGAAAGCAAAGAATACCAGAGGCATGTCTATCTGTGTTTCTCTGACTATGCAAAGACATTTGACTGTGTGTATCACAACAAATTGTGGCTAACCTTGAGGAGAATGGTAATTCCAGAACACTTGATTATGCTCATATGAAACTTATACTTAGACCAGGAAGCAGTCCTCAGAACAGAACAAGGAAACACTGTACAGTTCAAAATCAGGAAAGGTATGCATAAGGGATGTGTCCTGTCTCCGTACCTTTTCAACTTATATGCATACAGATGATTTGGGGACTGGGCTTTATGAAGAGGAATGTAGCATCAAGATTGGAGGAAGACTCATCAACAACCTATATTATGTAGATGACACAACCTTGGTTTTTGAAAGTGAGGAGGACTGGAAGCATTTGCTGCAGAAAGTCAAGGGCTGTAGTCTTCAATATGGATTGAAGTTCAACATCAAGAAGACAAAGAGTCTCACCACTGGGATAACTGGTACCACCATGATAGAAGGAGAAAAGATTGAGGTTGTTAACAATTACAGCTTGCTCAGCTCCACAACTAACACTCTTGGCACCAACAGTCAGGAAACTAAAAGATTAATTGCACTAAGAAAATCTTCTGTCAGGGACCTCTCCAGAGTACTGAGAAGCAAGGATGTCAGTCTAGAAAAGAAAGTACACCTGATTCAGGCCATGGCCTTCGCAATTAACTTGCTATGCATCAGAGAGCCAGACAACAAGTAAGGATGACAGAAGAATTGATGTTTTTGAGTTGTGGTGCTGGAAAAGAGTCTTGAACATACCATGGACTACCAAGAAAACAAGTAAGTCTGTCTTGGATAAGGTGAAACCAAGTTTCTCCTTAGAGGCTAGGACTTTGAAGCTCTGTCTCACATACTTTGGCTAGGAGGGACCAGTTCTTAGAGAAGGACATCATGCTTGGAAGGGTGGAGGGACAACGCAGAAGAGGAAGACCCTGGACCACATGGATTGATACTGTAACTGGGGCAATGGGGGTAGGTGTGTCAGAGTCAGCTACACTGGCTCAAGAAAGGTCAGGCCTCAGAACTGTTGTACATAGGGTTGCTATGAATCACAAGAACTCAACGGTACACCTCCACCATCACAACAACAACCAGATTCCAGGTCTGAGAATTATCTATAAAACTTCATTTCGTAAGCTGAGGAGGCTGATAAGATGACCTGTGCCTGGTAGGCTGGTTTGAGGAAGTAGGAATAATGAACTGGGGGAAGATTACTTTACAAAGAAGGCCGATAACTTGATTGTACTTTCTGAAACACAATCTCATTTAGTTTTATACCCATAATTCACATCACCAACGTTCTCTGTGAATGAAGAAACAGAAGGCGTGAGAGGTTCCCTAAGTGGGAGTCAGTGCTGGTCCAGTGCCCTGAATTTGCAAAGCCACCTCAATGTCATGGTGCCCTCTTCCCAGCTCAGTTAGCTCTGAGGGGCTGCTCTTTCCTGAGGACCGTTGAGCGAGGGTACCGGCAGCAACCCTGCTCCTACCTAACTGGGTTGTTGGGATTCTGGGGATGTAATTGCTGTTGCTGTGTACCATGAAGTAAATTGATATCACTTACTGAGCACACACTGTGAGTGCCAAGTCATTTACATACCCTGTCCTATTTTTTTAATGCCAGAAAGACACTAAGTAGGATTTACTGTATCCATTTTATAGTCAAGGAAAGGCAGGCTTAGAGAGCTTGTTCTAGGATGTACAATTAGAGGATGAGCTGAGAGGTAAGCCCCTTAGCAGTGTCCTTTTCATTCTCAATGACGTTTCATTTCCTTTCCTGCTAATGGCTTACTATGCAGTTAGCTTAAGCCTAATTAGAGTCAACAAATTTGTGTATAATAGGATTCTGATACTAATCTTCTATCCTTCTCCCATCAAGCAATTGATGAACTTTCTAGGGGTCACATGTGCTTAATAGGATCGTTCCTATCCTATTTTTATTTGAATTTTTACCCGGATGAAAAATGACCAGGGTGGGTGATGGGTAAGCAGCGGCAACCTCCTAAATGCTTTTGAAAACAAGATCCATCCTCGCATACTTTCCCCTCCTTATTTTATTCTTCAGCGCTTCACTATTTTCTGTCACCGTTTCTATTGGATTATGAGGACATTTTATACAGCAACGAGGTTAGTCTTGGTTTTGGCCACACAATAACTTTGTATTCTTTTCAGAAAGCCTCTCCTTCTTTAGGGGGAAAGTAAATTATTGATGTACTGTGATCTTAGTGCCTCATTTTCCTTTGTCTCCTCTTCCCTTAATTTGTCAACCCATAGTCTCCAATTTCTAGTATTTGTAATACTTATAGCTTTATCATTTATTCTGCTATCTGACAGTGCATGCCCATCTTCATTGTCCTTATTTATCTTTTTAATAAATTCTCTGGCATTTTTTTGTTTCTTTTAAATAATAATGCATATAATGCACATTTGTAAAAAATCTAGGAGCCCTGGTGATGCCGTGCTTAGTGTATTGCACTGTCAACCAAAAGGCTGCACATCTCCAGCAGTTCAAAACCAGGAGTGGCTTCTTGGGCTAACAGTTGGACAGTCTCCTCCCATTCACATTTACAGCCTCATAAATGCAATGGAGGGTTGCTTAGAGTCGGAGAAGACTTGATGGATTTAAGGGGTTTTTTTTTAGCTGTGTGGAAAAATGAGAAATAAGAGATAATTATTTTAATAATATCATGATAGATGGAGAAGAGATTGTAGTTGTTAAGAATTACAGCTTGCTTGGCTCCACAATCAACACTTTAGGAACCAGCAGTCAGGAAATCAAAAGACAAATCATATTGTGAAAATCTGCTGTCAGGGATCTCTCCACAGTACTAAGGATCCTTTGGCCAGGAGAAACCAGTTCTTGGAGAAGGACATCATTCTTGCAAGGGTGGAAGGACAGCACAGACGAGATGGATTGATACAGTAATTGGGGCGGTGGGGGTGGTAGGAATGTTGGAGTCAGCAATATTGGATCAGGACAGGGCAGGCTTCAGGGCTATTGTACATAGGGTTGCTATGAGTTGCCAGTGACTTGATGGCGTATAGCAACAACAATATTAATAAGGGATCTCTAGAGAAACAGAACCAGTGAGGCATTTTATATATCTCACATATCACAGGCTGGAGATTCCTGCAGGCTTATGTCCCAAAAGTAGATTATGACTATGACCTTTTACAATCTGATCACCAGGGTTTTCTTCCTAGGTCCCACTGAGAAGATTCAAATGACTTGACCTTGGCAGTGGCCTGGTTACTTCCTGGTTACTTGGCTGGCCTTGGAAACAGAGGCAACCTTGCTTTCCAGAGTTCTGAGCCACCCATGTGCCAGAAAATGTCTCTGCCTGGTTGTCCCCTGGGAGTCAGACTTAAGGTGGAGATAGAAGTGTCTCTGGTCGCAGGCTTCGCTTGAGTCTTGCTGGGTGCCATCGTCACTATAGGAGTCCTCTGACCAGGAAAGCCCTCCATGTTCATGGCCATGTTAGTAGCTGAACACTTAATCATTTTTTTCTATACAAGAACTCCAGAAAAATCCATTTTCTGTTGTTTTTGTTGTTGTCAGGTGCCATCGAGTCAGGCATGACTGACAGCCATCCTGTGAGCAACAGTCCTGAATCCTGTCCTACTCTGTGCATTCCTCATCTCTGATATGCTCGAGCTCATCACTACAGTCATCAGCTCAGCTCACCTCCGTGTGTGTGTGTGTGTGTGTGTGTGTGTGTGTATGTGTGTGCGTGGGTTCTTTATTTTTGTGACAATCCACCTTTCCTTTCCAAGTACAACATCCCTTTCTGAGGAATACCTGCCTCTAACAACATGCCCAAAATATGTGAGCTGAAGCCTTACCATTCTTACCTCTGAGGAGCAGTCTGGCTGCTTCCCCCCGCCTGCCCCCATGATGTATTTGTTTGTTCTTTTGGCCGTCCATGGGATATTCAGTGCTCTTCTCCAACACCACAGTCCAAAGCCATCAGTTCTTCTGTCATCCTTATTATATCTCATTCAACCATTCTCTATTATTGGACATAGAAGTAATTTCTGTTATTGCATTCAAGCTAACTACCCACCCCAAAAACCCCCTGCTGCCATCAGGTCAATCCTCATGACAACCCTCTATCTGATTTCCTAGTTGTAAATCCTAGAGCTGTTACTATGTGATATGGAGTTGGAACTGACTCATGGCTGACCTTCCAGCAGATTTTAGAGATGATACATCACGGGGAAGGACATTGACCATCTTTCTTCCTTGAAGCAGCTGGTGGATTTGAATCATGCACTTTTGAGTTGACAGTGCCGCTCCTTACCCTAGGCTGCTTCTTGTTGTTGTGTGTCGTAGGGTAGGAACTGACTCATAGCTGATCCTTCAGTGGGTATTCAGAGGCAGTAAATTGCACAGGAGGAGATTGCTCATCCTTCTCCCTAGGAGCAACTGGTGGATTCGAACCATGTGCCTATGAGATGCCTAAGCATCATGGCTTCTTATCATTAGGCCATCAGAGCTTCCTACTTGACCGTTGTTGTTGTTGATTGTCTTTGAGTCAAGCACGACTCATAGTGACCCTATGAAGAAAAGGCCCGAAGCCCCTCTACAACTATTGACATCTATCAAAGTTCATAGAATTTCCAGAGGCATGTTGTTGAGGAAGTGGATGCCACTATTTGAGTAGTAGTGGTTTCAAACTGGCAACATTTCAGTTAGTACAACACACAATGCACGACTATTCATGTTGCCTTTTCTCTGGGTGTGAAGGAATCCTGTTCAAACTCTTCTGCTTATGTGGCCATCCAACCGGTCTAAAAGATATACTTCAGCATCTGGTGTTAGGTTTGTGATATCTCCAGCAGCTTGTCAATGTTTCCTTCTTCCCACTTCAAAAGTGCCATTCAGACTTGATTCAGTATAGAGGGGACTGTATCTTTAATTATGGAAGAAGTCCAGCTTTGTGGTTAAGAGCACGAGCTTTGGAATCAGACAGAACTGTTAGAATTTAGAGAAGTTGTCTAAAACTCTCTGTGTCTGTTTCCTATTCTCTAAAAGCCAGGCACCAATAGTTACTCAAAGAGTTATGAAACGATTAAATGTGATGATATCTCTGAGGTCTCTGGCATTCATGGAGCAATACATTTAGTAAAGTAGGATATTTAACAAATAATAGCTAAACCAACATGGCACCTTTGACTAGGACAAGATGGGTTACTGCTCAGGAAGCTGTGTTGTCCCAGAATTAGGGTATTTGTATCATCTGAGAGTCTGCAGTATCCAGGCCCTTCCACGACCCACTTGGGCAAAGTCTGCATTTTCAGTAGATTCCTGAGTGATTGAATTGCCTAGTCACGTTTGAGGAAGCACTGGTCTAGGTATTCAGGGAACTGATGGTAGTAGCTAGGGGTGGGCCAGTCGAAGCAGATGACATCTCTGAGTGCCTGAAATTCTGTTCGAAATTTGCTTTCTCTTAGATCTGAAAGTCTTCAGTCAGTAGTGATATGTTGTTGTTGTTGCTGCTATGTGCCGTCGAGTTGCCTGCAACTCATAGCAACCCTATGTACAACATCCCTAAACTCTGCCCTATCCTGTGCCAATCTCACTATCTCTGGCACACCTGCCCCCATTATTACCCCAGTCACTGAGTCAATCCATCTCCTCAAGGGTCCTCCTTTCCTGCGTTGTCCCTCCATCCTCCCAAGCATAATGTCCCTCTCCAAGGACTGGACCCTCCTTGTAACATGTCCAAAGCATGTCAGACGAGGCTTCAGAATCCTTTCCTGCAAGGAGCAGCCTGGTCTCGCCCTCTCTAAGATGAACCTGTTTGTTCTCCTAATTACCATTAATCTTCCTCTATTATCACCCTACCTATTCAAGTCCCTGTTGCACTTTTTCCATTCCTTCCCTGCCCCCACCTGCATTCACTACTAGCCTTTCATCTCAACACTCTGATTCCAGTTTCTTCCTCTTTTACGTGAGGAATGCACTTCTGTTGGAATATTATTAGAGAAAATTAGTATGATATATACAACTGCCTAGAAATTCATCACTGCTGAGTTGGAATTAATTCAGAGCTGACCCTCCAGAGGGTCTTCAGAGGCTGTAAATACCACAGAGGGAGACTGCCCATCTTTTTCACTCAGAAGAGTTGGTGGATTGAAATTGGCTACCTTTGGGTTGGCAGAGCAGATCCCTACTCTTTAGTCCACTAAGCTAAAGTGGTACAAGAGCTAAGTAGTAGTAGTAGTAGTTGTTGTTGTTCTTAAGTGTTGTCGAGTTGCTTGTCACTCATAGTGACCCTATGTACAACAGTTCTGAATCCTGCTCTATCGTGAGCCAATCTCAACATCTCTGACCCATCTATCCCCATTACCCCAGTCACTGAGTCAATCTGTCTCATTCAGGGTCTTCCTTTCTTATGCTGTTCTTCTACCTTCCCAAGCATGATGTCCCTTTCCAAGGACAGAATCCTTGCAGCATACCCAAAGTATGTCAAGTAAAATTTCAAAATCCTTGTCTCTAAGGATTTTGAAATCCTTGTCTGGTTTCACCCTCTCCAGGACAAACCTGTTTGTTCTCCTAGCCGTTCATGGTATATTCAATACTCTTCTCCAGCACCACAGCTCAAAGGCATTAACTCTCCTTCTATCATCCTTAGTCATTTTCCAATTTTTTGATGCATAGCAAGTAATTGTGAAGACCATGGCCTGGATCAGGCACACCTAAGTCTCAAGACTGACATCGTTGCTCTTTAGTACTCTGACAAGGTCTCTGATGACAGATTTTCCAAACGCAATTCATCTTTTGATTTCCTGGTTGTTGATACCAGGTGTGTTGATTGTGGAATCAAACAAACTGAAACTGTCAACTGTCTCAATCTCTTCACTGTCTATCGCGATGCTGTCAATTAGACCAGTGGTGAGAATCTTTTGGCATGCAAGCTTGTTTCATCTTCAAAATGCAGTTGTTGATATATCTTCTTCCAAATCTGATGCCACATTCCTCCTCATAGAACCAGCTTCCCGGGTGACCTGTTCCATATATAAATTGAGAAGGTATGGAGATAGGATGCATCTCTGGCATACAGCTTTTCTTATTTTGAATCATACAGTGTTTCCTTGCTCTGTTCTGATAACTGCCTCCTGGTCTAAGAATTATAGATTTTACATGAGCACAATCAAGGTGTGCCTGATTTGGACCATGATCCTTTCAATGACTTGCTATGAATTTGAGAGCTAGACAATGACTAAGGATGGCAGAATAATTGATGCCTTTGAGTTGTAATGTTGGAGAAGAGTGCTGAATATTCTATGGACTGAAAAAAGAGATAAGACTTGGAGAAAGTGCAGTAAAATGTTCCTTGGAGGGAAAGGTGAAGCTTGATCTCATGTACTTTGGGCATATTGTTGGAGGGCCAGTCCTTGGGAAGTGAGATAATGCTTGGAAAGGTAGAGGGTCAGTGAAGGATAAGATTCTCAATGAGCTGAATTGACACAGTGACTGCAGCTATGGGCTCAAGTATGTCAAAGACGATGAGGGTGTCACAAAATAGGACAAGGTTCATATCTGTTGTTCATAAGGTCACTATGAGTTGTACTTAACTGCATGACACCTAACAACAACAACAACAACAATGGTGACTCAAAGGTGCACTGCTATGGTCGTATAGTCTATAGCAAGTTGCTCTGTTAACTAAAAGATCATTAATTGGAATCCACCTGGGAAGAAAGATGAACAATCTCCTTCCATGAAGACTTACAGCCTCAGAAACCCAATGATGTATCATTACGAGTTGGAACTGACTCTATGGCAGTAAATTTTGAGTTTTGAGTGGTGACTCATAGTTAGAATTCTAAACTAAGACTCCTGTATGCCAAATCATCTGTACTGCCTCTCAATCAAGAGACATAAACAAGAGATTTGATTTTATATGTACCAATGGATGTATTCTATTTGGAAAAAATTAGAAACTCAAAGGAAGTGGTGACAGTTCTTAAAATGAGTTTTCACATAATAGACATGTTATGCTGCTGTTGTTAGATGCTGTTGAATCAGTTGTGGTTCACGCCTAACAGAAGAAAATACTGGTTGATCCTGCATCGTCCTCACATTCCCTACGATCCTTGATCCCTTTGTTGCAGGCACTGTATCAAGCCATCTCCTTGAGGGTCTTCCTCTTTTTCACTAACTTGTGTTTTCCAGAAATTAGTTCTTCCTGGTGACGTGTCTACAGTATGTAATACAATTCTCTTCACCCTTGCTTTTGAAGAGCATTCTGGTTGTACTTCATCTAAGACCGATTGGTTTGTTCTCTGGCAGTCCATGTTAACATTCATTATTCTTTGCCAACACCATGACTAAAATGCATCCCCCTTTTCTCCCCTTATTCATTGTCTTCCTTATTAATTGTCCAGATTTCATATATATGTGAGGTAAGTGAAAACATCATACAGTGCAAATAATCTGAGAAGCTTGTATATATCAAAGTGATTATGGTGGATGCAAGTCCCTGGATGGTGAAAATGATTTGCTTTTTACAACAAATACAAAGTTTGGCTGTTCAATCCCATGTATCAGCCTTGTGGGCAAAAGGCCTGGCAATCTACTTCTGCCAAGATTACAGCCAAGAGAACCCTATGGAGCTTGGTATTAGATGGGGTTGCCATAAATTGGAATAAACTTGATGAGAGTGGATTTGACTCCATACAGTGGGTAGTCCATATGGTGGAGGGATCTCTGGTAGTGGTTAGGAGCTGCACTGACAACTCTAAGGCATGCCGTTTGAATCCACCAGCTGCTCCACGGGAGAAAAATAGGTAATCTTCTCCTGTGTAATTTGCTGCCTCTGGAAACTCAATGGAGGGTTAGGTATGGGTCGGTTCTGACTCAACAGTACATAACAACAACATATGATGGAGTTACTCAAAGCTGAATTTTATACTTTTGAGAGTTTAGGGTATAGATCTGGTGTTGGAAGAACTCTGATTCAAGTTGGAAGCTATTGAGGTCATGTGTACCTGAAAATGCTTGATTACGGAGGGGAAAACAAAAGCACAATGTAGTTCAGTTGCCCCTGAGTTGATTCTGACTCATCACGACCCTATAAGCAGAGTAGAGCAGCCCCATAGTGATTTCAGGGCTGTAAATGTATACAACAGATTGCCACATTCTTCTCCCTTGGAGTGGCTGGTGCATTTCAAATGTCAATAGTTTTTGTTAATAGCCAAGATCTTAACCACTGTGCCACCAGGGCTCTATCCCAATTACGGCAGATATTTAATTAAAGTAAAATATTTTTAAAATATCCTAAGTAATTCTTTATTATAGCCTTTTCAGAGAGAATATAGGACAAGAAATCCCAAAATAAACTCAAACTAACAGAGTCTAAAGGGAGCTCGGGTTGCCTAGTGGATAAGGAGGTGTGCTGCCAATCCAATGGCACATAGTTCAAGTCCCTCAGCTTCTCAGCAGGAGAAATATGGGCAATCTACTCCTGTGTGATTTACAGCCTCAGAAAACCCACTGGAGGGTACCCATGACTTAAAGGCACATAACAACAACAACAATAATAACAAGAACAAGGGAGTTTGTTTCTCTGAATGAGAACTAAATTAGCAGCAGGAGTGGTGTCCACTTCCTAAACAACATGGCTCCGGAGATACTATGAACTTTGATACATGTCTATAGTTGTAGAGGGGCTTCAGGCCTTTTGTTCATAGGGTCGCTATGAGTCGTGCTCAACTTGAAGGCAATCAACAACAATCATCCACTAAATAAGATGTGTCTGGTTTTCACTGACTGGATTTTGGAATTAGATCTTCAAGTCTTTCTTCTTCATCTGCCTTGGTCTGGAAAGCTCTACTGAAATCCACTGATGCTATGCTGAAACTGGTTAGAAACTTAGATTTCCTGGATGGAAGATAAGAATTTTATCACTACACTGCCAAAGCTTTCCTTTATTGCTAAGAATTTATATAATAAGGAGAATTAGCCATGCCAGGGGTGTCAGGCAAGGCCTTGCTGAGGCCTGATGCTAGGTTCTTGACATATCTGAAGTTGACAAGCATTGATTGAATTGTGAATCAAAGTCAACTGAGCAAAAAGGGAAAGGATTGTATTCCTTAAAGAGCAATAACATGGCCTTTCTGTGAAGATGGCACCGAAAGCAAAGAAGGCTTGCCCCTCCCAAAACTGAAGCCAAAGCAAAGGCATGAAAGGCAAAGGCAGCAGTCCTGAAGGGCATCCACAGCCAAAAAAAAAGAAGATTTGCAGGTCAACCACCTTCTGTTCTGGCGGCCTAAAATGCTAAGACTCTGAAGGCAGCCCAAATACCCCTGGAAGAGTGTCCTCTAGAGAAACAAGCTTGACCACTATGCCATCATCAAATTTCCCCTGACCACTGAGTCAGCTATGAAGAAGGTAGAAGATAACAACACACTTGTGTTCATTGTGGATGTCAAGGCCAACAAACACCCAAATTAAACAAGCTGTAAATAAGCTCTATAACATTGATGTCACCAAGGTCAACACTTTGATTAGGCGTGATGGAGAGAAGAAGGCCTATGTTCAACTTGCTCCTGACTATGATGCTTTGGATGTTGCCAACAAAATTGGGATCATCTAAAATGAGTCCGGCTGGCTAATTCTAAATGCAAATTTTATCTCAAAAAAAAAATAAAAAGCAATAACATGCACAGGAACTACCAAAGGGTCTTCAAAGAAGAAAATAGAAGAGATGAAGTTGGAAAAGTAGAGAGGATTTTAATGGCTGTTGTTGATAGGTGTCATTGAGTCAAGTATGACTCATAGTGACCTTATGGACAGCCAGAGTAAACCCTGTCCTATCTTATGCCATCTGCATCATCTCAGAAACACTAGAGCCTGCTGCTGAAATCATCATGTCAATCCATCTCATTGAGTCTTCCACTCCTTTGCTGACCCTCAATCTTTCCAAGCATAATGTCCCTTTCTAAGGAATAGCCTTGCCTAGCTAATGTCAAAAGTATGAAAGATGAAGCTTCACCATCTTTGCCTCCAAGGAGCACTCTGGTTGCACTTTCCCCCAGACATATCTGTTTATTTTTTTGGCAGTCCATGTCTGTAGACATTGGTAGGAGCAGCTGCATCCCCACCAGCTACCTTCAGGTCTAGCAGCCCTTGAGCCTGTGCTAAGAACTAGCCCTAGAGATTTTGATAGTACAGGAGACCAAATCAAAGAATTCTGCCTTTACTCTAGGCATCATGAACAGACATAGCAGACTGTAAACAGCAGAGGAGCTGGCCCTGTTTATATTTAGAAGATTCTTCTGGCTGCAGGGATGAGAATAAGCAGACGGCAGGACAGAATGGATGTTGAGAGACCAGTGAGGAAGTTATGTTGTAGTCCAGGGGAATAATGATGTTCTCTTCACTAGGATGGACGTGGTGACGAAAAATAGGAGACAATATGAGTGATAAATAGGTTTTGAAGTCAACAGGCTATGAACTGAACGTGGGAGGTAAAGAGGGAAAACTCACTCGCTAACTCACTGCCACTGAATTGAAATCAACTCGAGGCTGACCCTCCACTGAGTTTTCTGATGCTGAAAAACACAGAAGATTGCTCATCTTTATCCTAGGACGCTACTAGTGAATTAGACTTGCCAGAGAGGTACTGTAACTCCCTATGAGCTACACTACCAGAGCTCCCTTAAAGGAGAGAAAAAGCCAAGGATATCTCCTATGTTTCTCTCTGGCATGCATAACTGAAAGGAGTGCCATCATTGAAACAAATTACCTCTTAGTCTATTCTTGGCACTGCTATGGACTGTTGTGTGAGTTGTGCACTATACAAAGAGATTCGGCTTGAGGTGAAAAGCAGAAGGTGAAAGCCAGCCAGTGCATGGCTTGCCAAATCATATATTCCAATAGAGGACTATGTCTACCCAGGTTGGATGAGCAAATTTTTGTTATTTCTACAAAGGAGCTATCCATTTGGCTAGATCAAAAACAACAACAACAAACCAACCCAAAACATTGTTAAAACCTTTCACCCAGTTGTTGTAAGCATTCAGGCAGTCCCAGATGGGATACTGAAAGTACAAGGGCCAGGACTAGTATCGAGATAGTGACTGTGAGAGCAGTGAAAATGGACTAGAAAAGGATCTGGTTTGACACACATCAAGCTTAGCTATTTTCCCCCCCTCCGTGGCTCTCTGGCCTTTCCTGGCCCGTGTGGAGGGGGATTCTGGCTGCGACTCACCCTTCCTGTTATTTGGATTCTTTTGTTGGATGCCTTTAATGAAAGTAGACATGAAAACACAAACTGTTAGACAACAGAAGCACATTAAGATCCATCCCTAACTAAGAAACAGACAAGGTTTGAACAAAATGATAACTATATTCAATGTTATTGAACTGTCTATATGAAGGTTGTTGAAATGTCAAATGTTTTATTACATGCGTATTTACCATAATATAAAAATTGAGGAGGTGGGGAAGAACTATGTAGCTGTAATGTTTCATTACTTTAACAAACAGACTTTGGAGATATTCTAAATTCAGTCCCAAACCACTACAATAGGGCAAATAAAGCAATAAAGTGAGTCACCTAAATCTAGGTGATGTAGCTTTGGTGAACTAGTGACAAGCAACTATATTGCCTAGGCAAAGGTTCTCTGCTCCATAGGAGAAAGACGAATATTTCTCATGTGATTTACTGCTTCAGAAAACCTACTGGAGGGTTAGCTATGAGTTGATTCAGACTCGACAGCACATGACAGAAGTCATAGGGAGTTGCGCTGCTAACACAAAGGCGACACCTTTCCAGCAACTCAACCCCTCCAGGGTCTCTGTGGGAGAATGATGGGCAGTCTCCTGTGTGACTTAGAATCTTCTAAAAACCCACTACAGAGAGGATCAGCTGAGTCTGTTTTGACCTGATGGCAATGAGTCTGAGTGCATGTGAAAGTTACATGATCCTGTAGTCTATCAAGCAAACAATACAGCATTGTAATAAAAAAGTTTGAAATATTGTGAGAGTTACAAAAATATGTCACAGAAACATGCAGCAAGCACATGCTATTTAAAAAAATGGTGCCAATAGACTTGTTGGACAAAGGGTTGCCATAAGCCTTCAATTTGTGGGAAAAAATGTGCTATTTATGAAGCACAGTAAATGAAAAGTGCAATAAAACTAGGTTTTGTTTGTGTCTGAAAGCGCTAAAGCTCAGAGAAATGGAATGTTTTCTCCCAGGTTTTTCCTGCTCTCCTACCCAGAGACTAGATCCTTCATTAGCTAAGCTACCACAGGCCATGCACATCTGATAGAGTGGAGGCTGGGACAAATTGGGTTTGGATCCCAGCTTTGTCATTTCTTCGCTGTGTGATCTAAGACAAGTTATTTAATCTCTCTGAATCCTACTTTCCCTACCTGTAAAATAAAGACAAAAATCATGATCACCTGAAAGTGTAGTTATGGGGAAGGATGTTGTGTTGGAGCAGTGATAAAATGACCTTCTTGTTGTTGTTATTGTTATGTGCTGTCACGTACAAGAGCCCTAAACCCTGCTCTAGCCTGTGCCAACCTCATTGTCTCTGATGCACCTACTCTCATTACCCTAATCACTGAATTGATCCATCTCATCGAGGGTCTTCCTCTTCTGCGCCATCCCTCCACTCTCCCAAACATCATGTCCTTCTCCAAGGACTGGTCCCTCCTTGCAACATGCCCAAAGTATGTCAGACAAACCTTCAGAATCCTTGACTCCAAGGAACAGCCTGGCTTCACCCTCTCTAGGACAAACCTGTTTGTTCTCCTCGCAGTCCATGGTATATTCATCACTCTTCTCCAACACCACAGGCATCAATTATCTTTCTCTCATTCCTGGTTACTGTTCAGCTCTCTGATGCATAGCATGCA
>NW_006399755.1:18379237-18410320 GCF_000299155.1 Elephantulus edwardii
GACCACCTTCCCAATTTTGAACCTTGAGCCAATGATATTCATAAACCCCAGCTGGCCATTTGTTTCCTTTTCTGGTCCCTTCACTTTTTCTTCCTCTATTTCTGAAAGTTTGGCAAGGTCTTCAGAACATGTATTTCTTTGAAAGTTCTTTGGGCAGAACTTCATAGATTTGTGATTCTACATTTCCCCTAACTTTTCATTTGAGACTAATTCCCTAAGACGCAAATGACAGCTAAACCCTGGCCCCCAAATCGGTCCTCTGCTTTCCCCCATGATGACTCTGCACAGATCCCAGGAAGCTTCCTGTGAAAACAGCACCCTGAAATTAGGAGCAAAGGAAATCTGAGAGGTTTCCGCAAGAGGCGTAATATAAAAGCCAATTTTGAAGAAGGTGGACGGTGGGAGAGCTCAAAACCTAAGTGATGGCAGGAAAGTCTTTGTCTATTCCCCCCCCCCCCCCCGCCCCGCTTCTTTCAAACGGATTGGAATGGCACGTAGTTACTTTCATTTTGTTCCTGACTTTGAGAGGCTGACAAATAGCAGCCTTATTTTGAAAGTCTATTGTTACTCCTGAGATTTTATGCCGAGCAGAAAGGATTGTTTTGAATGTTTCTCATGGATAAGTGGAAGCTGTCCTCTTGCGACAAGTGATTCATCCGGGAGAAATGATATATAAACAAGACTGCCTGCTTGGAAAGCGGATGGGAGGGCCAGTTATTTCAGAAAGGCTATTCACTCCCATGCCAGGGAATGATAAAAGTTAGGTCTCAAAATAGCAGGGGGCTATGGAATGGAGACTTCAGAAAAGTTTTTAATCTTCCATCTCATTATTACTGTCAAAGGTGGTATTTTTTTTAAAATTTCTGAGTAAGATTACTATTTAGTTATTGTCTCATGATGATGATGACGTGGCAGAGGGTTAGTACCGTTTTAGAGCTTGTCCTGTCAGTCCGATGTGGCTAAAGGAGCAAGGTACAGCAGTGAGTGGACAGTCAGCGAGTGGACAGTCAACTCCAGGTTAAGGCAAGACAGGCACTTACTCTTAGTGTCATACAAGAGGAGGGTCAGCACTTGGATGCACCTGAGAATTAGTGCTTCCTTAAATTTTGGACCCTGGGAACCTTTCTTGCTTAGATGCTTGTGTAGGACGTGGAAGAGATTTGAAAAATCAAGACTCTATCACTTATTGGTGGAATAACTTTGGAGGTCCCTGACTGACAAATGGTTTTTGCTCAACTATTAACTTAAAGGTTGGAAGTTCAAACCTATCCAGTAGTATCATAGAGCAATTGGTATCAAAGATTACAAGCGAAAAATCTCTATGAAATAGTTCCACTCTATAGTACATGGGTTGCTAGAGTAGAATTTGCTTGACAGCTCTCAGTTTTGGTTTTTTATTAATGTTGGCTAGGGGACCCCTGGGTGGAACAAATGGCTAACAGGCTTAGCTGCTAACTGAAAGGCTGAATATTCGAGTTCACCCAAGAGCACCTTAAAAGAAAGACCTGGTGACCTACTTCTAAAAAACCATCCACTGAAGACCCTTTATAGAGTACTGTTCTACTCCGAGGCACGTGGAATCACTGTAAACCAGAGAAAACTCTGGGAAGCTTGTTGGTTACTGGTTAACTTTGGTGAATTTGTTAGAATTGGGGTCAACTATAATGGAGCTCTGATAGTCTAGGCAATTGGAAGTCACACTGCAATCCAAAGCTGCATCCTCTCTAGTGATTTGAATCCACCAAATGCTCCACTGGAGAAAGATGGGCAATTTTCTGTCATGTGACTTACATTCTCAGGAACTCTCTTGAAGGTCTGCTATGAGTCAGTTCCAACTAGAGGGCAATTGGTTGATAAGCTAGTAACCTAATGGTAAGAAGCTGTGTTGCAATCCCAAAGGCACATGGTTCAAATCCACCAGTCACTTCACAGAATGATGCGCAATCTCTTCCCCTGTGATTTACTGCCTCTGAACACCTGATGGAGGGTCAGCTCTGAATAGGGTAGGACTCAAAGACACATAACAGCAACAACAAACAAGAGTGGCTGGCATAGGTGAGGTTTTCTTTGTCTTCACATGAAAATCTAGGATGATACCAGAGCCAGCCAGTTTGGATTCCTTCAAATGTGTTCTAACTTATGATGACCCCATGTGCTGCAGTGTGGAACTGTGATCCACAATGTTTTCACAGCTGTTGAAAGCAGATGGATAGGCCAATCCTCTGAGGCATCTTAGGGTGAGATCAAATTGCCAGGCTGTCAGATAGTAGTTGACTACCTAGCCATTGCCATGACCCAGGGACTCCTAATGTAGTCCAGGGCTGGTATAATGTATGTTCCATAATCAGATCTATGAGCCTTCCCTTTCATTGTCCTGCACTTGGAGAATTCTGCCTTTATGAAGCAGAATAGCTGCATCCATGGTTCAAGTTGGAGACCTGCAAATTTCAGATGGCAGGATGGAGGAAGGAGCATGGATAATGAAGGTACTAACAATTTTTAAAATTAATAAAATGATAATTTTAAAATGGAAATTAAGCTAAACAAACAACAAAATTAAATTTTGTCAGGATTGTAAAATTACCTAAAACATAATTTATATATTATCTCTATTGTTTCCATTCTAAATTTCCAGCCTCAGCACCAAGTTTATCAGAAATGTCGGAGACTTGCACCCCCAAATTGAGAATGTTTTCAGAAGAAAATCTATGAGCACTAGAGGAATGCAGATAGTTATAGTAGTGACATAGTAGGGCCCAGATTGGAAGTTAGTTGAAAAGAGGAAAAACAATGACAAACATTGTTTAATAATTGGAACATGGGATGCACATAGCTTGAATGTAGGAAAACTGGAAGTTGTTAAAAATGAAACGGAATGCGTGAATATCAACATAGTAGGCATTAGTAAGATGACATAAATCAGCTATGGCCACCTTGAATCAGATAAACATACGCTATACTATGCAGGGAATGAAAACCAGAAGAATAGTGTTGTGTTCATAGCAAAAAAGTAAATTTCAAGTTCTATCCTGAAATGCAATGTTGTGAGCAATAGGATAATATCCATACGCATAAAGGGAAGACCCATTGACGCAACTATTAGTCAAATATACACTCCTACATCTAGAGCCAAAGAGAAAGAATTTGAGAATTTTTACCAAATCTTGCAGTCCGAAATTGATCCAATATGCAATCAAGATAAATAAATGATAATTGGTGACTGGAATATAAAAGTTGGAAACAGTGAAGAAGGAATAGTAGTTAGGAAATATGGGCTTGATGATAGAAATGAGGCTAGAATAATTTCTGATTATGGAACATATACATTAGACCAGCCCTAGACACATTAGGTGTCTCTGGGTGGTGGTAATGACTTACTCATTGCAAATATCTTTTTTAGAAGACACAAACAATAACTTTACTCAAGGATCTCACCTGATGGGCTGCATAGGAATAAAATTGACTACATCTGTGGAAAAAATTGTTGGAGAAGATCAGTATTAATAGTCAACACTAGGCCAGGGATGGATTGTTGCTCAAACAATCAATTACTCACATGAAAGTTCAAATTGGGCCAAAGAAAATTTTTTAAAAGTCCACAGGAACCAAGATATGATCTTGAATAAGTTCCATTTGAATTTAAAGCTCATTTTAGGAATAGTTTTGACGGTTTGAACACCAATGATAGAAAACCAGATGAGTTGTGGAATGATATGAAGGATATCTCATACATGAAGAAAGCAAAAGTCATTACAAAAACAAAAGAGAAAGAAAAAGCAGAAATAGATGTCAAAAGAGAGTCTAACAATTGCACTGGAACATCAAGAAGCCAAAACTAAAGGAAATCATGTCGAAGTGAAAGAACTGAACAGATTTCAAAGGACAGCTCAAGAGGACAAAGCGAAGTATTATAATGGACTGTGCAGAGAGCTGGAATTGGAGAATAAAAAGAGAAGAACTTGCTCTGCATTTCTTAAGCTGAGAGAACTAAAAAACAAATTTAAGACTCATGTCACAATACTGAAAAATGCTATAGGCAATATCGTGAATGACCCAGAAAGCATCAAAAGATGGTGATGGGAATACACAGAATCTCAGTACCAAAAAAACCTGATTGACACTGAAAAAATTCAGGAAGTACTTATGAACAGGAGCCAATGGCAATGAAGGAGGAAGTGGAAGCTGCAGTTACAGTATTGGCAAAAAATAAGGCCCCAGGAATTGATGGGATACCAATTGACTTGTTTCAATTAACAGATGCAGCCTTGAATGCACTTACCAGTCTATGCTGGGAAATTCAGAGGACAGCTGTCTGCCCAACAGATTGGAATATTGTTCCTATTCCCAAGAAGGGTGATCCTACTGAACATGAAAACTATCAAACAATGCCATTAATATCACATGCTAGCAAAATACTGCTGAAGATCATTCAAAAACAGCTAGGACAGTACATAGAGAGGGAACTGTCAAAATTCAAGAAGGATTTAGAAGAGGGCATGGCTCTAGGGATATCATTGTTGATGTCAGATGGATCCTGGCTGAAAGTAAGTAACAGAAGAATGTCTATTTGTGCTTTATTGACTATGCAAAGGCATTTGACTGTGCAGATCAAAAGAATTTGTTGATGACATTAAAAGGAATAGGAGTCTCAGAGCATTTAACTGTGCTCATGGTTCAAAATTAGGAAGGGAGTGCATCAGGGATGTATCTTATCTCTATACCTTTTCAATCTGTATGCGGAGAAGATCATTTGAGAGGCTGGACTTTATGAGCAGGAGTGTGGCATCAGGATCGGAGGACGATTCATGAACAACCTGCATTAAGCTCATGATATACAGCCTTGTTTACCGAAACTTAGGAGGACCTGAAGCATTTGTTTTAGAAGGTCAAGGACTGTAGTCTTCAATATGAATTGAAACTTAACATCAGGGCCAATTGACAGAACCATGGTGGATGAAAAAATAATTTGAGCTTGTTAACAATTTCAGCTTGCTCAGCCACACAATCAACACTTTTGGCAACATCAGTCAGGAAATCAAAAGATGAATTGCATTGGGGGAGTCTGCTGTCAGGGACCTCTTCAAAGTGCTAAGAGCAATGATGTTAGTCTAGAGACTAAGGTGTACCTGATGCAGGTCATAGTCTTTGCAGTTACTTGTTCGGCATCAGAGAGCTGGATAATGACTTAGGATGTTCTTAAGCAATATTTTGCTTAAACATGATAGTAATTATATTGTTCTATAATTTCCACATTCTGTTGGGTCACCTTTCTTAGGAATGGGAACAAACATGAATCTGACCATTTTAGTCAGTTGACCAGGTAGCTGTCCTCCAAATTTTCTGGCATCAACTGGTGAGTACATCCAGGGCTGCATCTGTTAGTTGAAACATATCAGTTGGTATCCCATCAATTCCTGAGGCCTTATTCTAATGCCTTTAGTGCAGCTTCAACTTCTTCCTCCATTATCATGTATGGCACCTAAGAGAAACAACAACACAAAAACAATGACCTCAACTGTTAACCAAAAAAAAAATAGTTCAAACAGATCTCACTGCTCTGCTGGAGACAGATCTGGTGATATTACAATCAAGAAAACTCTATTGGACATTTTTATTAACCCATAAGTCAGAATCAGTGTCCAATAATTATATTCTGCAAGCTAGAAGCTAAGATTCTTGTGTCCTACCTTCTTTCTTCCAAGTCCTCTTCACTCTGAGACTTGCTCCACTTTCTTAAAAGATGTCAGAGGTGCTGCCACCAATGACAAATTTACTAAGTGATGACCTAGTTAATAAAAAGGAGTGATGACAATATTTAGCATTTATTTGGTACTTAACATTATCAGTTCCTGTGCAAAGCTCTTTACTTTTATAAAGTACTGACCACAACCTCATGTTCTATGTACTATTGTGTTGTTGTTGTTGTTAGGTCCCCTTGAGTTGAGTACAACTCATAGCAAGGCTATGAACAAAAGATCAGAACCCTGTTCTATCCTGTGCCATCCTCACACTTCCTAACACATAAGAGACCATTGCAGCAGTCATCATGTCAGTCCACCTGGTTGAAGATTTTTCTCTCCTTTGCTGACTCTCCACCATTCCCAGCATCATGTCCTTCTCCAAGGAATACCCCCTTCTAACAACATGCCCAAGGCATATGAGATAAAGCCTCATCATTCTTGCCTCCAAAGAGCACTCCAGCTTCACCCTGTCCAAAACATATCTGTTTGTTCTCTTGACCGGCCATGGGATGTTCAGTGCTCTTCTCCAACACCACAGCTCCAAGGTGTCAGTTCTTTTTCTGTCATCCTTATTAATTGTCCAGCTCTTAGATTGTTGTGATATAAACTGCTAATTGTCTCAAACTCACTGCTGTAGAGTTGATTCTGACTTCTGACTTGTAATGATTCTGAAGGCCTGAGTAGACAGCACCACTGGGTTTCTGAGATTGCAAATTCTTACCAAGACTCCCATATTCCTTCCACAGAGAACTTGATGGGTTTGAATGGCTGAAGGGCAACACTAACCACTATACTCCTTGAGCTCCTGCCAGTTGACTGTCCAGCAGCAATTACCCCTTTTCTGATTCACAGATGTTAAAGACTACATTTACCAGCCCTTCTATAACTAGGTGGAGTCAAACAAATCCGAAAGCTGCTAGTGAGCTCTTGAAAAAAGCAGGATGTTGTTATGAGCTGCTGGATTGGAACCAACTCGTAACCGACCCAGTAGTGGGTTTTCCGAGGCTGTAAGTCGCATGGGATGACGTTACCCATCTTTCTCCCTTGGAACAGCCAGTGAATTTGAACTGCCTGCCTTTGGGTTGGCAGCACAATTCCTTACCCACCAGGCCACCAGAGCTTCCTAAATCAGAATAAACATCTTTCTTCTCTCTGTCTCTTTCTTCCTTTCCCTGATATTTCCTCTTTCCTCTAGCCTAGACTGTAGACATGACAGAGATAACTTGTGACCATGACAATCAAGGGCACATGCAAATTGTGGTACAGCAGAATCACAGGAGGATTCCATGCCCGGATGACTGTGGAGCCGCCTTGCTTGCTTCTTTTTAGACATGGCTTTAGGCCATGTAACGGAAAAGAATATGCCATTTTTGGCGGACGGATTTCAGAGCCAGTGTGTCTTCTCCAGCTTGTCCCATCACAATGACTCTACAAGTCATATGGTGACATGACAATCACCAAATAGATTCCTAAGTGTAGAAGGACTCCCACTGCCTGCCTTAGAGTGAGAAATTAACATTTGTTTTTCCAAGTCACTGAGATCTCAGACACTTGTTTGTACAGCACAGATAAACATATTCTGACTACTATGCTTCATTCTGTGGATGAAGAGACTTGAGTCAATAGTTAAGTAAATTGCCCCAGTCAGATGGCAATTAAATTAGCAAGTTCTGTGGTGTTTGGTTATTTTTTTTTTCTTCCTTTCCTAATGTTTCCCCTTTCTATCTACCTCTTCCTTTCTATTAGCCACCCTTCACGTCCCTATCCCTATTAACTTTCCATCATTTACTTCTGTCTAGGTTTCTTTCCTCCTTTCAGCATAGATTAGAATGCTCAAGTCATAAACCATATCACTATAATCGCAGAATTTCTTCTAATGTTGCAATTGAGTCTTAGAATTTATTTTGGGCCTTGGCTGACTGAGTTGGCCAATACTGAAAATGGCTGCTTTACATCTGGCTCTTATTTGGTCTTTGGCTAACGCACAGAATTCAAAATTAATTTTCATCACGGCTTTGTAGTATTTTCTGGGTTCTTTGCTTAGTAAGTGAAGGGGCGGGGTGTGTGTGGGGGGGTGAGATGTAGTCACAATACCATATCTGAATCACTCAGTTCTGTGGGTTGGAACAACTTGTTCACAAGAAAAACTCGTATATTCAACAGATGTTAGATTCCAGGGACCGTGATAGGTACTGGGGTTGTAAAGAGAACTTGACAGCATAGGCCTGACTCTAGAAGTGCCCAGTGCAGTGACCCATCTAACCAAATAAAATGTGAAACGCTGTGGTAAGCCCATTGGTTGTCAGCATGAATTAGGTACCTAGAGGCACAAATGAAAGGGAGGTCTTTTTCTACCTGGACTGGTTATAAATTTCTACATAAATGAGTTTAACAACACGATTGGAAGAGTTACTAAATACCGCGCTAAGCATTGCTTATAAATGAGCTAGCTCTTCTTTTCCCCTTTACAATTGTTATTACATCAGTACTGTGGGAAGGAGGCTCTGGTGGCAGTGGCCTAATGGTAAGGAGTTGCGCTACCAACCTAAAGACAAGTGGTTCAAATGCACTAGGTCCTCCAAGGGAGGACGATGAGCAATTTCCTCCAGGGAGACGTACAGCCTCTGGACTTCCGCTGGAGGGTCAGATTTGAGTCTAGTTTCAGACTAGATGGTACATAACAACTTCTATATGTGCTCAAAGAGGCTTGCCCAAAATCACCTGTCCAGAATTATTATTTTTAAACTCAGTTCTGCCCAGCCTTCCTCAGCATGCCAAAGTGGTGTCCCTGGTAACGCAGACGGGTTTATTCTGACCACCTGAGCCTCCATTGTCTCAGTATCCAGTGAGTTCCCTGAGCAGAGCCCTTCACCTCTCCGTCTCAGCGTGGGCTTCTTGGAAATGCGGTGCTAGTTCCCAAAGCCTCCCTACCTGCTGGGCCTTATTCTTCATTCCTGAAATAAGAGCTGTCCTGTAAACAGCGTCTGGTGATCGCTTCCTGGCCTCTGGCGGGTGGAGCAAAGACACTTCCAGCGCATATGTTCCCCACTTCATAAAGAATGTGCTTATGCTTGGTCTCCTAAGAAGGCGGAGGACGCCCATACTTCTGTCTGATCCCAGTTTGTTGGCTGGGTTTCCTCTAACCCTTCACACTGGCAAGCAGGGAGCTCTGCGTCTGCGCATTGGCGCCATCTACCGGCACAGTGTAAAATCCTCGAAGGCACTCCATAGACACTGATTCATCCAGCAATTAACTGGCTAAATCTGGCCACTTAATCAGCAAACGTTTTTTTTCCCCTTCACGGGCTAGAAAATGATCACTTAAAATGAACACATAGAAAATAAATTATTTTAATGTAAAGAACCCAGAGTCCCCTCCTCATACTACCAGTTGTGACATTCCTTCTTTAATACTTTCTTCCTTCTAAAAATATTTATTTTGTTATTGCATAGAGATTGGGGCACGGGGCACCCAGTCACACACCTGAGCAAACAGAGGGACTGACTGATTTGCTGGTGTAAAGAAAAACATTGGTTTTGGGCTCATTACTGTGATTCCACAATGGACACCAAATCTCACTTAAGACCTGGAAAGAAGTCTTCAAAGGAACGTCTGTGCCTGGAGAGCGAGCTGCCTCGCTGAGTCTCTGCACTGTAATAACCCACGTTTGGAGACCCAGATCAGTCAGATCAAAATCAGGCCTGGCCTCCAGACCTTGAAACAAGTCACAACGGTGAACTTTACTCATCCATTTTCACAGTACGGCCTGTTCTCTTTACAAAACATAGTGCAGCCTCGCAAGTTGGCGCTGGCTGCAATATTTTATATATTAGGGAGAATCCTGACTCCTTCCAGGTTTCTGTCGGTGTGTTTTTAAATCCAAACGGCTTGGCTGAACGTAGTTTTTAGATGCCTTTCATGTGAAATAGAACTCTAAATAACAGAGGCATAAAGCCCAGATACAGATGAGATGGAAAATAAAAAGGCCCCTGTAGTTCCCCATTCACCTTCATGTTAAGGAAGAGACAGAACATTCCTTGTAAACCTGTGAGTGAGGGTGGTACCGCTGAGTTGGTGGACTATTACACTTTTGTTTTCTTAGTTAATGTTTTTGGCTTTCTTCTCCAGAGGAGTTGGATGTACTCATCAAGAGCAGCTTGGCTGTTTTTTTTAGTGTCATATTCCGCTTCTTCACCTCCTCTCTGTTTCCTCCCCTAGAAACAGACCTTTGACAGCTATCTGAGAGAGTAGTTTAAACCAGTTTACTAAAGTAAAGCAGAAGACACTTGTCAAGGGGTTGGGGCCCATCCCAAGAGCTCCATAAACAGTTAACATGGCCCATGTGTCATTCATGGTCTGGGATCAGAGTTTCTGGGCTCCCAACCAACTGGTATGATCATTATCAACAGTCCGGGCTTTGCTTTCTGTTATCTAACTTCTCAGATGAAGACTGGAAGGTCTGAGTAGGTCAGGGGTGCTCTCAGCTGCCGGTGATCTAGACCCACCAGTCTCTGGTCTCCTCTCTTCTGCTTCTCCCCGGCAGGGATCCCTGGGTCCCTAAGCACAGGGACTCTCGTGCAGAATTCCTAGCGTGCTCTTCCTGCAGACTGGAATGCGTTTACACCCCACCCTCTAGGCCCTGCCTGAGCAGTTCATACAACTTAGCACAAAGGTCAGTTCCTTGGGGAGGCTTTTCTTAATTCTGAGATTGAGGCAAGGCCCTCCTGGACCCCTCACTGAACACCCTGGTACTCTAACTGTAACCTTCCAGTGACACTACTTTTTTTTCTTGCTGCATTCTCCCAAGTGCTGGCTTGACCACTTCAATCATTCACCCCTTTAATATCTCTTTACCTCACTTGATAGTAATTGTCAGAGAGGCAGAAACTCCATCTATCTTGTTCATGAATATGTTGGTCTTCCGAGTTCGACTTGCTTCCCCCACCCCCCCCCCGCAGTCCCCTCTGCTTGGAAGACCATCATCTTGTTTTTCTATCAATCTTTTCCTCACTCCCCACCAAGGTTCAATTCCAAAATCGCCTCCTCAGTGGAGGTGAATTCCCTTAGATGGGGAGTCTGCACCCATTGATGATTGTGTTTGCCTCTGTCACAGTGATTAGTCTTTTGAATGCTTTTGATATCAGGGTCTGTATCTTCTATAGCATGTTATCTAACATGCTTATTGGGTTTCTAGCACAGAAGAGGCATTCGATCAATAGCGCATGAATAAATGGAGCTCTCTGTCTTCTGGGAAAGTGATGACAATTCAGCCTCATCAAGATTTTAAGGCAATTTATGCCAAGAACTAACAAATCATGGTGGTGCAAGAGTGAAGCACTTGGCTGGTGGCTGTAAGGCTCCACTGGATAAAGACTCGGCAATCTGCTGCCATAAAGGTCACAGCCTAGAAACCGCCATGGGCCAGTCCTACTGTGTCATCTGGTGTTGCTAGGAGCTCAACTCAACACACAAGCACATAACAAGAAACTGCCCATCATGCTTCTTCATAGAGCTGTGTTAAGCAATAAAATTGTTACTATTAGTGGCAATCTAGTATCAGACCCCTGGAGAATAGTCTGTTGCCACCTTCATGATTATTGAAATGCTCGAGCTCTTTGCTGGGACTATCATGTCCATCACATCACCTGCCCTGACAGCAACCCTGCAGGGGGGGTAGGCATTAGCTCCACTTTATGGTTATGAAACTGAAACTTGTTCGTTGTCGTCAAATCTGTAGATACTCATTAACTTCTTCATACTTGCAACACTGATTTATCATTCACTTCTCATGTCTCTAACCAGTTCTCATTAGTGGAGATTTTTAGAATTCTTTCTTACATCCTTTCTCTCAGGTATAAGACCTTGAATTCTTTGAGGGGAGGGAAAAATTCATTTTTCTTGCCCTACATTGGCCTCTCCTTGTAGAGATTTAGTCATGAAAACGTCTATTCAGTTCTCTCTTCCACTTTTACTACATCAACCAGTGAATTGGGGAGATACTGATGCAGAAATTCCTGGGGCTGATGCATTCAAATGAACCAGTGCATGGAAGAAAACACAGAATGGAAGTTGATATGCTTGATGGGTTTCTTGGCATTTCAAAGTTCTTTCTGAAGATTCTTCAACTCTCTGTGGGCTCGGATTAGCTATGGACCCAGGCAGACCAATAAAGCACAAACCTGGGGCATGTGAGGAACTGCGATAGCCATTTTCTTCCTCCTGTGGACAAAGAGGCAGAAGCTATTAGGCATGAGAGGGAGATCAAAGATGAATCTAACTCTTTGCAGGTCAAGCTAAGAGATGGTGATAAAACAAAGCTTGATGGCATCTTTCAAGCTGAAGGCTCTTCAATTGTATTTCAATAATATTCCTATTTTAGTTGAACTTTTTTTTTTGTTACTTGTAGAACTGTGGAATTCTGATACACCTTTTATTTGTGCATGCTTCTTTTCCTTTCACCTCCTAAAAACCTATGGCCATTACTTCCATTCTAACTCATGACAACCCTCCATCAAGTTTCCAAGGCTGTAAATATTTTTTTACAAAAGTCTTTTTTTATTTATTACTGGTTTACTTACAAAGTTCGCATACACAGTTGTTCACACCAGATCTTTCCCATTTTCTTTTCTCATCCGTCGCTCCATCCATCAAAGTATGCGACCCTATGATTAACCACACCCCACCTATATGCATCCCTCTGCACCTATCCTCCTCACCTTGGATCCTCATACACATGCTACAATAATTGTCCTACACAGTATTTGTCCTTACGAGACTGAGTTAGCTCACTGAGAATAATGCTTTACAGTTCCTCCCAAGTTATGTAATAATTGACAAAATCATCGCTCCTGTGTGCTGTGTGGTATGTGAATGCATCATAATTTCTCAATCCATTCAATTGTGGTTAGACATTTGGGCTGTTTTCATGTTCTTACAATGGTAAATAACACTGCTATGAACATTGGTGTACAAGTCTCCATTTGTGCCTCAGTTCTTATTTTCTCAGAGAATAGTCCAAGCAGTGGAATAGCTGGGTCATATAGAATCTTTATGTTCAGCTTTTTAAGGAAACACCAAACTGACCAAGACTGTGAATCTTAATGGAAATAGGGTGCCTCATCTTTCTCTCATGTAGTAGCTGGGGGATTCAATCCACTCACCTTATGACTAGCACAGCAACATATAACCTACTGCTCCACCCTTACAACAACCCTAAGGGGATAGGTATTAGTTCACTTCTATAGTCATGAAACTGGAATCTGTTGTTGGTTGTTATCAAGTCAGCTTCATCATAGTGACCTCATATGTAACAGAGCAAAATGCTACCCTGTCTGCAACATTGCGATGATCGTTGCTATGCTCCAGCTTATCATTGTGGTCTCTGCATGTTTTGAGTGCCTTCCAACCCAGAGGCTCATCTTCTAGTACTTTCTCAGGTAATATTCTGTTGTGACCCCACAGGATTTCCACTGGTTAATTTCTGAAAATTATTTTCTTGTCTGCCTTAGTCTGCAGACTCTCGTGAAATCTGCCCACCTTGAGGGATCCTACTGGTATTGGAGGTATCCATGGCAAAGCACCCAATATCACAGTAACAAACCAACCACCACAGGTAAAACAGACTGACAGGTGGGTGGGGCACCGTGACTTAGGGAGATTAAATGTCCTGTGCTAGATGATGGAGTGGGAATTAGAGCTCAGGTATAAGTTGCTATATTGTTTCCTTGGTAAGGGAACATAGAAGAGACGGATGTTCCTTTCTCAGGTTTCCATATCAACTCAGGTACTTCACCTCCAGTTTCTGTCCTTTCTTTCCTCAACTCTTCTAATTTATTATACCTCATAGCTCTCGTTCTCTCCCTACCAAACACCTTGACTTCAAGACTCTAGAGTGATAAGTATTAACATCTTTACTCAGAAAGGTTGGAGAGCCCAGGTGTAGTCATTCCCCTGCCCAAGGCTGGCTGAGATGACCCTTGTATGGTCCTCTGATCACTTTTCTATTGAACTCATCATTCTTGGGTAGGTGCTGTGGATTGCATTTTCCTTTTTCTGACAAGACCCATCCTCAGAGGCATTGATAAACCCCAGGGCAACCCAAGCTGATAAACACCCTGCCTGGACAAGGCACTTCACTGCCTGGGCATTTGTGCGCAGCTGGCTGTATTTGAAAGCCTGCTTTTCTCTGACTTCACTTCCTGAAAGTGCTGACAGGCCTCTGAGCCAAGCCAAACAGGTTCACAATGCTGGGCCTGCAGAGTATTCCCCTGCGAGTGCAGCTGGGGAAACAAAACTTCTCTCCAGCCTGCAGAGAGGACCTGCCAGCCCTTATATGACCAAGAAGCAGGCCCCGTGAGACGTCGTTGAATCTTAATGGGAAATGTTTTCATTTCAGTGAGGATGGTGTGTGTGTGTACATGTGGGTGGGGGAGGAAAATCTATAATGTGTGTGTATGAACACAAAGAGGGGGCATTCTGGATTGTTTCTTTTAAGTTAATAGATTACTATGAAAAATGGCTAGTTATTGTTTGACTAGTATATGCAGGTGGTTAACGTATGTGTCCTTCAATGGTGCAGTATACACTCAACTATTAACTAACTTAGAGGTTAGTGGTTTGAACCCACTCAGTTGTACCATGGAAGAAAGGTCTGAACACCTATTTGTGTAGATGATAGATCCAAGAAAACCCAGTGCAGTAGTTCTACTCTGCAGTACATGGAGCTGTTATGTCTCAGCATTGACTTAGCAACAATGGATTTGTTTGATTATTATGTAAATAATCCTCATGAACCATGCAGTGTTTCCTTGCTCTGTTCTGATGACTGCCTCCTTGTTCAAGTATAGGTTTCACATAAATACAATCAACTGTTCTGGGATTACCATTCTTCTCAGAGTCAGCCACAGTTTGTTGTGATCCACACAGTCAAATGCCTTTGCATAGTCAATGAAACACAGACGTACCTCTCATGTTCTCTGCTTTCAGCCAGGATCCATCTGTTGTTGCTGTGTTGTTATGTGCCGTCGAATTGCTTGCGACTCATAGCGACCCTATGTACAACAACCCTAAACTCCACTCTGTCCTGTGCCAATCGCACTGTCTCTGACACACCCATCCTGAATACCCCAGTCACTGAATCAATCCCAAGCATGATGTCCCTCTCCAAGGACCAGTCCCACCTTAAACATGTCCAAAGTATGTTAGATGAAGTCTCGGAATCCTTGCCTCCAAGGAGCAGCCCGGTTTAACCCTCTTCAGGATGAATCTGTTTGTTTTCCTAGCAGTCCATTGTACCCTCAATACTCTTCTCCAGCACCTCAGCTCCAAGGCATCAATTCTCCTTCTATCCTCCTTAGTCATTGTCCAACTCTCTGATGCATAACAAGTGATTGTGAAGACCATGGCCTATATCAGACGCACCTTAGTCTCCAGAGAGACACCATTGCTCTTCAGAACTTTGGAAAGGTCCCTAATAGCAGTCTTTCCCATGGCAATACATCTTTTAATTTCCTGGCTACTGGTGCCGAGAGTGTTGACTGTGGAGCCAAGCAACCTAAAGCTGTGAACAATCTCAATCTCTTCACCATCCATCCTGATGCTGCCAATTGGCCCAGTGGTGAGAATCTGTCTTCTTGACATTGAGCCTCAAATCCATATTGAAGGCTGCAGTCCTTGACCCTCTGCAGCAAGAATTTCAGGTTCTCCTCAGTTTCAGTAAACAGGGTTGTGTCATCTGCATAACACACATTGTTGATAGATCTTCCACCAATCCTGATACCACATTTCTCCTCATAGAGCCCAGCCTCCCGGATAATCTGTTCTGCACACAGATTGAAAAGGTATGGAGAGAGGACACATCCCTGTCATACGCCCTTCCCAATTTTGAGCCATGCAGTGTTTCCCTGCTCTGTTCTGACGACTGTCTCTTGATCCAAGTAGGTTTCGCATTAGCATGATCAAGTGTTCTGGGATTCCCATTCTTCTCAGAGTCAGCCACAGTTTGTTGTTATGGTCCACACAGTCAAACGCCTTTGCGTAGTCAACGAAACACAGATAGACATTCCTCTGGTATTCCCTGCTTTCAGCTAAGATCCATTAGCTTCAATATTCCTAGTACCACGACCCCTTCTAAACCTAGCCTGCACTTCTGGCAGTTCTTTGCTGATGTGCTGTTCCAGTCATTTTTGGATAATCTTCAGTAGAATCTTGCTTGCATGTGAAATCAATGATATTTTTCTGTAGTTTCCTCACTCCATTGGGTCACCCTTCTTTAGGATGGAGAAAGGCTATATCCTTGATGTACTCCTTTCTTGAGTTTGAATCATGTACCATGTACTGTTCCCTTGCTCTGTTTGGACAACAGCTTCCTGGTGTAGGTATAGGTTTCCCATGAGCACAATCAGGTGTTCTGGGATTCCTATTTTTCTCAACATTAGCCACAATGTGTTGTGATCCACAAAATCAAATGCCTTTGCATAGATGATAAAACACAAGTAGACCTTTCTGGTACTCTCTATATTCAGCCTTTGCTGTTGTTATTAGGTGACGTTGAGTGGAGTACAACTCAAAACAATGCTATGAACAAAAGATCTGAGCCCTGTTCTATACTGTGCCGTCCTCACATTTTCTGACACACAAAAGGCCATTGCAACAGTATCATGTAAATCCACTTGGTTTAGGATCTTCCTCTCCTTTGCTGACCCTCATCATGTCCTTCTCCAAGGGATAGCCTCTCCTAGCAATATATCCTAAGTATGTGAGACGAAGGAAGCCTCATTATTCTTGCCTCCAAAGAGCACTCTGGCTGAACCCTCTCCAAGACATATATGTTTGCTCTCTTGGCCAACCATGGGATGTTCAGTACTCTTCTCCAGCATCACAGCACAAAGGCATCAATTCGTCTTCTATCATCCTTATTCATTGTCCAGCTCTCAGGTGCACACAGTAAGTGATCAGAAAGACTATGGCTTGAATCAGACACACCTTAGTCATCAAACTGACATCATTACTCCTCAATAGTTTGGAGAGGTTTTTAACTGCGAATTTTCCCAGTGAATGCCTCTCCTTATTTCCTGACTGCTGGTACCAAGGGTGTTAATCGATCCTTTAGACATCATCAGCGATATCTCCCTAGCACCACAGCCTCTTCTAAATCCAGTTTGTAAGAGACATACTCCATACACCACAGCTATAAGCACCAAATCTAAGATTTAATTCACTTGATTATAAAATCAGTACACCTTCTCTAACTCAGAATACCTCAATCCTGCATGTGATCATAACAACAGCAAAAACCCTGGTACTGTTGTCGTTGTGTGCTGTCAAGTGAGAACCGACTCATAGCTGACCCTCCATTGGGTTTTCAGAGGTAAAGAATCCCACAGTAGAAGATTCTTCATCCTTCTTTCATAGAGCAGCTGGTAGATTTGGATCACGTACTTCTGGGATTGAAACAAAGTTGAATTCCAAAAACAAAATGGAAAGATAACAAGGCCTGAGTGACAAGGAGATTGTGAGGCTCAACTAAGGCTCTAATGTGTCAGTGCTATTTAGTAGCAAGGTCTAGTGTGAACAGAGCAAGTTCATTGGGGTCGGAGAAATCTGGTCTCAACCTGAACTCAGTAATTCGCTCCATTTCCTTACACATAAAGTACCACCTTAATGTCTACCTCATAAAGTCCTAGCACAGTGATTGTTAATAGCGAAATCTCAGTAAATAGTACTGAGATGAAGACACCAGACGAGATGGTTTGACACTACAATTGAGGTAATAGGGATAGGTGTGTCAGAGACAGTGAGATTGGCTCAGGATAGGGCAGGGTTCAGAGCTATTGTGCATAGGGTCGCTATGAGTCTCTTCAGATGACTTGAGAGCACATAACAACAACAGAATTAAGTAAGAAAATGTCTCATGAATTGCCAAAAGGACAAATAAATATGTCTTGGGAAAAGATGCAACCAGAGTGTTCATGCTTAGCAAGGTCAGGAAAGGAGAGGAAGGCCCTCAAAGAAATGGACTGACACAGTGAGTGTAATGGTGGGCTCAAGTATGTCAGAGGTGGTGAGGATATCAAAGGGGAGGGCAGGGATCAGATCCATTGTCACAGGATTGCTATAAGCTGTAGTTGACAACTGAAAAAAAACAACAACACCCAAAACCCAAAACCCAAACAAACACTGTTGTTGTTGTTATGTGCCGTCGAGTTGCTTGCAGTTCATAGCGACCCTATGTACAACAGCCCTAAACTCTGCTCTGTCCTGTGCCAATCACACTGTCTCTGACACTCCCATCCCAATTATCCCAGTCACTGAATCAATCCACCTCATAGAAGGCCTTCCCCTCCTGCGCTCTCCCTCCACTCTACAAAAGAAAAATACCTACAATTGCCAACAAGTCAATTAAGACTCATGGTGACCCTATAGGACAGAGTAGAAATGTCCTTTAGGACCTCCAAATTGCTTTATCTTTTTCATATGGAAGGTTGGTAGATTCTAACAATCTTTCAGTTAACATACAATGTTTATGAAATGCATTGATGGTACATCGTGTCATCAAGGTTTCTTGAACATTTACTAGTGTCAATTTCATCATACTTGTAGTTGACCCTGGAGTTAATGGTTAATGTGTTGTCTGTTAATCACAAAGTTTGAGTCCACTCAGAAGTGCCTTGGAAGAAAGACTTGGCTTTTGACTTTTCAAAAAACTCAGCCACTGAAAACTGGGGAGCACGGTTCTACTCGGATGTACAGGGCATTGCTATGAGATGGAACTGACCTGGCAGGAAATGGCCTGGTTAGGGAATTCTGCCATAGCGGGCAACTCTCTATTTTCAGTGTCTTTGAACAACAGACGTTTCTTGCTTGCTTGTGTGGAATGTCTATTGTAAGTATGTTGGAGGATGATCTCTGATTTGTAACGCTATCTTTTAAGGATCCAGACTGAAAGCCACTCTGTTCTTCCACCATCTTTAAGACAAGGCAGAAAGAGCACGCTGAATTTCATTTTAGCCTTAGGGCTTCTGACTGGACGTGGTGTTTGCCACTGATGGTGATTTTTCTTATGGACTAAGATTGTAGAGCAGCTTCTTGCCATGAGGCTGACTTCAAGCATGCAGAAAAGCACCTTGTGCCTAAGAAAATGGAAAATATTTGATGCTAATATTTTACTAATGAATATTCCTCTCCACTCAAAATTCGTCCTCCTTTATTTCTTTCATAACCAGAACTCTGATTATTATTTACTTTTAAACTCTATTTTCTGTATTTACTCCAACCCCAATGTGCTTTGAAATTGTTGTTTCTTAGGTATAAATCATGACTGTGCATCAATCATGGTGGTCTCATTCCCTTTGGAGGTGATAGTTTAATTATAAACATGTTCTATCCAGAGTTTCCACTGGGAGTCTACTGGCTTGTAGGTGAGGGGTTTCTAGGAAAGATTTCTATTGCTTGGGATAAAAAAGAAAAGATGGAAATAAACTTCCCTCTTGCTAATTACAGTATTTACATTTGTGCCAAAAACTGCTACAACCATCTTGAGTCCATACAAGGTGGTTTCTGGACACCCCAAGAATGGGGAAATGAAAAGATGGAAAGTACCTGAGCCCATAATAATGATATTAAGTCAGTGTATTTGCTATCCTTGGATTTTATTTCTATCCAAACTTTGAATTTAAATCATGTCTTCTGTTACTCCTTTAAGCATCCTAACTACCAGTTGTTGCTGTTGTTAGGTGCCACTCAGTCAACCAAGACTTATAGCAACCCAATGAACAAGGGATCTGAGCCTTGCCCAATTATGTGCCATCCTCATCATCTCTACTATTAAGCTCAAAGGCATAGTCAACCCCTGTCATTGAGAATCTTCTTTTCCTTTGCTGACCATCCACCTTTCCAAGCATGATGTCTTTTTCTAAGGACTGACCTCTTTTAACAACATTCTCAAAGTACATGAGATGCAGTTTCACCACCCTTTGCTCCAAGGAGCAATCTGGTTGCATGTTCTCCACTACATATTTGTTTGTTCTTTAGACAGCCCATGGGATAGTCAGTGCTCTTCTCCAGCACCACAACTCCAAGACTTGTCTCTTGTAATTCATTGTCCAACTTTCAAAAGCACAGGAAATAACTGAAAATATGGTGGCCAGGATCAGGCTCAGCTTAGTTTTTAAACTGACATTGTTGATCTTCAGCACTTTAAAGAGGACCTTGGTTGCAGATTTGTCAAATACAATATGTCTTTTGATTTCTTGGCTGCTGGTACTGAGGGTGTTGATTGTGAATCCAAGTAAAATGAAATTCTTCAAAACTTCAACATTTTCTCCAGGTGTCATGATGCTGCCCATTGGTCTAGGGGGTGAAAAGTTTTGTTTTGTTGATATGAAGACTTAATCCATATGGTAGTTTTGGATCTTCTGCAGTGTTTCAAGTCCTCTTTGCTTTCAGCAAGGAAGATTATTGAGTCTTTCTTCGGTCTAGATGCTACTTTCTTTTTCATAAAGTCCAGCTTCGTGAATAATTTGTTCAGCATCAGATTAAATAGGTTTGGAGAAAGGATACAGCCCTAATGCACACCTTTCCTGATTTTAAACCTTGCAGTCTTCTCTTGTTCTATCTTCAAGGACAGCTTCTTGGTCTAAGTATAGGTTTCACGTGAGCACAAGTGTTTTGGGATTCCCATTCGTCTCAACGTCAGCCGTAATTTGTTATGATTCACATAGTCAAATGCCTTTGCATAGTCACTAAAATGTAAGTACACATCCTTCTGGTATTCTCTGCTTTCAGCCAGGATCTGAAATCAGCAATGATATCCCTCATACCATGGTCTCTTCTAAATTCAGCTTGTATTTCCAGCAGTTCTCTGTTGATGTTCTGTTCTAGACACTTTTAAATAATTTTCAGCAAGATTCTACTTGCATGTCATGTTAATAATATTGTTCAATAATTACTACAATCTTGTGGATCTTTTTTTTTCTTTTTTAAGAATAGGAACAATGTGGATCTCTTTCAGTCATCTGGCCAGGACAATTATGTAGCAGTCACGTACTTCCCCACTACCACCCAAACTTTAAGATAAAAATCAAGCAAAAGCATCCCCTTATAGCATAACCTAGGATGAGCCAATACATCCTGGAAGAGATTACTCATCACTAGAAACTGATTGAAAGATAGCCCCAAGGAGATTTGGGAAATAACCACATTCTGTCCAGGTGGACATTGAACATCTACAATAAAGAAACCAAAAAAAGTCTCTTCAAACTCATTGCTGTTGAGTCAGAACCCACTTATAGCTGTCCCGCCAGCAGGTTTCCAAGGCTATAAATTGCACAGGAGGAAATTGCCTGTCTTTCTCCTGATAAGCAGCTGGTGGACGCAAATAGCTAGAGAGGCACCACCTTAGGTGTAACAGGTCAACTTCTTATGGACTAGCCCACCAGAGCTCCCCAACTACAATGTACCAAGACAGTAACCTAATCAGTGATTTTGTAAACCAATTTCACAGTTTCTGCCTGTGTAATTTATTAATAAAACTTACACACTTCATATTGTGTCACTATTCATACTATCCCTCCTCATATTGCTTCATTATTTACTTAGGTTCTCTGGCACTTAAGAGACTTCATCTGTACTTTAGGATTACGCTTGTCAATTTGATTTCACACAGACAGTTCTTATAAAGAGCATAACACTCAAGATACCCTTTATCAAGAGTTATACGATGCTAATTCATTGATATTGTGTACCGCCAAGTCAGAACCTACCCATAACTGACCCTCCATTGGGTTTTCAGAGGCAATTAACTGCATGGGAAAAGATTGTCCATCCTTCTTCCATGGAGCAACTAGTGGATTTGAATTGTGTGCCTTCAGGATTATAGCACAGCTTCTTGCCACTAGGCCACCAGAATCCATGTTAATTTAAATGTTACTTTATGGGATATTATTAAAGTTTCAAAAACTGTCCTTGTGCGATAGATTTGAGGGTTCATCTAGTCTCAATTGACCCGGTAAGTCTGGTGGGAAAATTCAAGTTCTGTTTCACATTTTTCCTCCTTTTCATCAGAATCCATTTATTGGGTCTTTGATCAAAATGTCCAGTAATGGTCATTTCTTTTGATCTCATAGCAAAGAAAACCTTCAGTCCATTTCCTTCCCCGATTCCTGGGTGCCCTTGTCCCTTGTTGCTCTAGGCAAGGAAAGACTAAGTGTTGTATTTTAGGTGACCACTAGCAAGCTTCTAACACTCCATATGGCAATATTTTTAGAAAGTGTATCTAAAGGTAAGAGGTCTTCAGCACAGAGTTTGCAGCAGGACAAGATGAGGTCATTAGACTTTATTACAGTATGGATTAAATATCCCTGGAGATTATCTGGTCACCTTTAATCAGATGTTGTGAACATCAAAGAACCTTCTGATAACTAATTCAGTTCCTCAGGGTCCTTGATATAGAAGTTGTTGTTGTTGTTGTTGTTGTTATGTGGCATCAAGTTGGAACAGATGCATGGCTGACTCTCCAGCAGGTTTCCAGAAGCCATACATTGCGCAGGAATAGACTGTCCGTCTTTTTCATGCAGAGCAGCTGGACAAGGAAGGATGAACTAGATAAGAGACCCAGGAATACCAGAACATCTGGTTCCTTGAATAACATGGCAGGAGAGTATAGTTTTCTTCCTGAGGCCTCACCAATTACTACCACCTGGTGATTTTAAGGAACACATTTGAAACTTTCTGGGAGACTCAGCTCCTGCTCCAATAAAATGTGGCTGATAGCAACATATATTCCCAGTGTAGTGGTGAAAATAAAATTTGGTAGGTGGGGTAAAAACATTGCCAAAGGGGCCCTTTAGAGTAGTGAGAGAAGGTCTTCACCCTGAAACCTTCAGCGTCCCTTTTCAGCAGAAGTAGCTAAGAGAATACGCCGTTCCCTTTTCCGTATGAATCAGGGTGAAGTCTCTCTCAGGGAGGAGTGATAGGGAATGGCAATGGACACACTGACAAAGGAGATTAATCAGAACTGGCTTTGACAAGCACTGTGGCAATTGGACAATTAAAACAGACTTTCAAGGGAGGAAAAAAAATGAACTGAGGAGAAGGGTAGAGAAAATAGTGCAACAATGAATGAATGAAAACCCAAAATCTCTGTAAATGTTCATTAAAATTAATGAAATTTAATAAAAAAGAATATGAAATAGTAACCACATATCATCATTCACCCTTTCCCCTGCTCACCTTACCTGGGTCTTCTTTTAATTCATCGAACACATTGAAGTAGTTTCCAATAAACATCTTCCCTCTGGGAATCCTCTGTGTTCCTTAGAAATGAATATCATGCTTGGAAAAGGTGGAGGTTAACGAAAGAGAGGAAGACTCTGAACAAGATAGATTGACATAGGGACTGCAGCAATGGGCTTGAGTATGTCAAAGAGGCTGAGGGATGGTTCAGGAAAAGACAGGATTCAGATCTAGTGCTCATAGGCTTGTTATGAATAGTACTCAACCTGACAGCACCTAACAACATCAACAACAACTCTTCAGAATTGACTCACAACAGGTTTCAGAGGCTGCAAGCCACACAGGAGGAAATTGCCCTTCTTTCTCTCACAGAAAAACTGGTGGATTTAAACCTGTTGCCTTTGAGTTGGCAGTGGGGTTCCTTGTCCATTAGGCCACTAGAGATCTTTCACTTTCCTGCTGCTCACTGATGGACTCTGGGCTTAACAAATTCTGGGTGATGTGATACAATAAGGCTTGGGTTCTTTCTGGGAGGCCTGAACCAGGTAGCTGTGGGTTCTTTTTCAGGTATCCATTTAGTTGTGCATGCTGACAATGAGCAGGTCGAATCTAGATCACTTGTCAGCTAACTTTTATCTAGGCTATCATCTTTACATTTTAAAGAAGAAATCTTGAGTATGGGACAGATAGCACAGATGTAAATTTTACCTGACAGCACCACTCCTAGGGCCTCAACTTGTCAAAAAGTTGCATAAGAAATACAAAATGCTGTTGCTGGAACAGAGTCATTTTCTTCTAGTTTCTCTCCAACTTTAAAATAAACTTAAATGTCATAAGTAATCTAAATGAAATTAAAAACCTCTTTCTGACATTGTTTTTCTTACCCAGCCTCATTTCTCTCATTCAGAATGATACCAGTATTATTCCCTTCCATTATCCTCTATCACTATAGAATAACAACCAAAGTCTTGCCATGAAAGAGATATTCCTTCACAACCTGCTTGATATAGGGATGAAAGATCCCTGTATCATTACCTGTGAAGGTGGTTGTTTTTAATAAAGCCAACTGAGGAGGACCTGAAGCGCTTGCTGCAGAAGATCAAGGACTTCAGTCTTCAATATGGATTAACATTAAGCTTAACATTAAGAAAACAAAGATTCTCACCACTGGGCCAATTGGCAGCATCAGGATGGATGGTGAAGAGATTGAGATAGTTAACAGTTTTAGTTTACTTGGTTCCACAGTCAACACTCTTGGTAACAGCAGCCACGAAATCAAGAGATGAATTGCATTGGGAAAGTCAGCTGTGAGGGACCTCTCAAGAGTACTGATGAGCAACGACGTCAGGTTGAAGATTAAGGTGTGCCTGATCCAGGCTATGGTCTTAGCAATTATGTGCTATGCATCAGAGAGTTGGATAGTGAATAGGGATGATAAAAGAGAATTGATGCCTTTGAGCTGTGGTGCTGGAGAAGAGTGTTGAATATACCATGGACTGCTAGGAGAACAAACAGGTCTGCCCTGGAGAGGGTAAAGCCAGAATGCTCCTTGGAGTCAAGGATTCTGAAGCTTCATCTGACATACTTTGGGCATGTTGCAAGGAGGGACTGGTCCTTGGAGAGGGACGTGATGTTTGGGAGAGTGGAGGGGCGGTGCAGGAGAGTGGTGGGAATGAGTGTGTTTGACATGGCGAGGTTGGCACAGGATAGAACGGTGTTTAGGGCTCTTGTGCATAGGGTCACTATGAGTCGCAAGCTACTCGATGGCACATAACAATAACAACACCAACTGATACTATTTTTTTCTGCCTACCTAATGTTATGAAACCTTCTGAGAACCAAATAAAGGCAAATTATCTCCATTCCCAGGAAAGTGCACACACTTCTGTAAATGCACGTGCACACAGAGTATTTTGTAGACACTTTCATTGAATTCATGAATCTCTGAAAAAGTGGACACAGAACATTAGGACTTTCTGATGGCTATTATTTATGATATATACCTTGCTAGTATTTATTATTTTTTTATATCAGGAGAAATTGAGAAGACTGATTGTTTTATGAGCCACTGGCTTTATATTCTCTAATTATTAGTATTAACAAAAGAATAACCCATTCAATGTCTATAATAAAATAAACCTTTGAGTAACTATAGGTCATTCACTGACTTTCTGTCTCTAACAGTCATTGTTTTTTCTTTTACTACAATTATCCCCTTCAACCTCTTATTCCTTTTGATTAGAACAATTATGATTCCAGCGATATGCATTTGAAATGTTGACACAACCAAATATGGGGAAAGCTTGAGTTTCAGACAGTTTCAGGTGGTTGGGGTTTTTTTATCCCCCAACATTAGTCTTAAGCAAACTGGGGAGTGGTGTGGCTACTTTGTATTTGAGTGTAGTCTGGGCTTAGTCTACCTCTGCAGGTAATTAATTCCCCAGCTTATTATTTTTTCTAGTTGGCTCTTGTTTAGCTTACACAGAGCCCCACCCCAAAGTGCTTTATTGTCCCTCTGCTATTCCTACATATGGTCAAAATCAACACACCTTCCGGGTTGCTGACATCAGCATATTCACTGTTTGGCAAACTGGGCTCTGCTCCCAGTAACCCTTTTGTGAAAGACGTGTTATTAGAGGGGAGTATATCTGATAGTAATTCTGTTCAATCTCCTTGATTTCTAGATGTATTCCTAAGGAGAAACTTTGTCTATTAGGATTTACAAGCACAGGCAGATGTCAGTTCTTCCAGACCTGTTGGATAGTTGAACACTGTTAATGAGCAAACAGCCCTTCCTCAATTAGTGGTTTGTGAAATATTCCTGGATATCAAATTGCTTTTGCTGCTGATAATCACACTGGCTCTTGGGACGAGAAGCAATGAATCAAAATTGTTCCCTTGATGAGAATTGCCTTGTTGAGCTAAGTTTTATCTGTAGAAAGGATTTAAGTTTATTATTTCCCCAGAGCTGAGGTTTGATTTCCACATGTAATCATTGTTTTGATGTTCATGTGCTCTCTTGCTAATCTAGTTCATAGCATGTAGATTACCATCCTTTGAGACTGATTCTGTAATAATTAAAGATTTTAGATGTAAATTAACAACTATAAAAGATAAAACGAACAGTAAACTGCTATAGAATTATTTTCCGTAGGCATAGTTGTTTATTTCAGAAGTAGTGTAAGGTGGGGAAGACACACACACACACACACACACACACACACACACACACACACACTGGGAGAGTGGGTGAAAAGTATTTCCTTTTGTAGTGCTATAATTTAAAGTAATAATGAAATTGAGAGATTTATCCAGCAGAACTGTAATGTCTGGTTTACGATCTTAATGTCTGCTTATTTTCTCAGTAACTTCAGATTGCAGTTAACCCTAGCAACTGATAAAAATACATGACAATTCCTAATTGTCCTTTGATGTTACATAAATTTGCCTTCATTTAGAAAACATTTTACCAAGCCCACCTAGAATTAAATCTTCATCATAATCATTTGTTGTATCCAGTTTTTAAATCACTGAGAAAGTTTTAAGACTTTTTTTGCAGTCAAGTAGGACTATATGAACCTGTTGTGATTTACCTACAAATTCTTTAAGACATTAAAAAATGGGTCTCCTTTGTAACCAAGGGCTGCTTGGTGTAGCTTGGGAAGATAAAAGTAGTAAGGAGAAAGGAATTCAAGATGTTATTTCTATTTGAAAACATTTACTGTGACAAGAATTCTGTCATAAATATTCATAAGCAAAGACCATCTTTCTTATCTAGGGATTCCAAATTGGAAGGCTACATCTTTTGTAAAATCTGCTACTAGTTCCTACTTTGAGAAACAAGCATCTATTGTTAAATTTCCAACATTATAAATGATCACAGCACATGTCACCTGACACAATCCCAAATTTTAGTGTTTGACTTCCCAGTCTCTACCTCTGCAGCCCCTTCAAACACCACACTGTCCTTGGCAAGCAATTCTATGTAGTTGGGAGAGGAAAGAGTAGCTTGATGATAGCATCTGCGACACTAATTTCTAAGGTCCCATAGGGGATAATTTTCATTGCTTGGTAGTAAGAAGCACTGAGCATGATTCCGATTGACTCTTAACTCCTTAAGTTTCACCTAGAAGAATTAAAGATAATGCAGTAAAGAGTTTGGGAGGGGAGTTACTTTTTCAATATTTTATTGTATTTTCTTAAATATCCTTTCTGGAATTTTCAGAAACAAAACATAAAAAAATTATATATTTTATTACAAATGGTAAACTCAGAGTGCTCCAAATCTTATTTACAAACAACACTGGGCAGGATACCCAACAAACAAACATGAAATAACTTACAAAGGCATGAAGCTGTTTATTGATAATAACCAGCTTTCATCAAATTAAAAAAAATATATATGTACATACACAGTTAAGGAAGGCAGGCCTGAAAGAGTTCATCGTAGGCTCAGCTTCCCTCTCACAAATTTCCCTCCCGCCTCCCTTCCCCACCCCCGCCCCCTCTTTGTGTTCTTAAGGAGTACTACAGAAGCAATCTACAGTCTCTATTGCAGTTTGAAACCCCTCCCCCTCCCCCCTTTTAATACTGAATGAGATCGAATGTTAGGTCCATGCAGTTCTTGGTCAATGTTAAAGAAAAGTCTAACGTTCCGTTGGCGCTGGGACAGCCCGTCCGCAAAGCCGGGCAGCCCGGAGGCTGCTGCTCCCTGGCTCCACGCCAAGGGAGGGCGCGCCAAGTCCTTCCCACTCGTGCACACTGGGGGCGCCGTCAGGACGCAACCCAGTCCAACTTGGATACCCTTGGCTTTAGTTCTCGGACACTTCTTTTCTCTCCCTCTCTCGCAACTTCTCAAGTTCTCAAATCTGTCTCTCTGTGTTGTTTGTCTCCGTTTCCCCTCGACCCCCGACAGTCTCTCTTCAAAACGTTTGCAACTGCTGTGTTAGCATGAGCTGGCACCCACTATTAACGTGGTTCATGACTTTCTGTTTAAGCTGTGCCACCTGTTCCCTGAGCATGTTGGCGGTGGACGCCAGCTCCGAGTTCTGCGCTTTCAAGGTTTTCACTTTTTCCTCCAGCCGGGCGATCCTCTCCAGCTTCCTTTTCCGGCATTTGGAGGCAGCTATGCGGTTCCTCATGCGCTTCCTCTCCGCCTTGATCCGTTCCTGTGACTCCATGTCGATGGGAGACAGGGGCGGCGTCTCCCCGGGCATCTCGGGGACCGTCTGCGGTTCCTCCTTCAGGGCCTGCAGCCGTGGGTGCTGCACCGGGATCTGCTGGGGAAGATGGTGCGGCGGCTGGGGCTGCTGTTGGGGCTGCGCGGGAAAGGCCAGGCCACCCGCGCCATAGGAGGGCGCCCCGCCACCGCTGCTCAACGCGCCCGGGTTGAAGTTGCTAAGGTTGGCGTAGACCGGAGGTTCGCTGTGCAGGCTGGCGCTGAAGCCGCCGTTGCCGCCGGCCACGGAGGCCACGGCCGGGGCCACCATGCCCGCCCCACTGACCGGCTGTGCCGCGGACGTGACGCTGGGCAGCGTGTTCTGGCTGTGCAGTTCGGCCAGAGCGCGCACGAAGCCCTCGGCAAAGCCCTCCTGCTCATCCGTCACGTTCTTGGGGCACAGGAACTGGGTGGGGGTCGGCGTGGTGGTGATGTGCCCGTTGCTGGACTGGATGATCAGACGCTCCAGCTCGGGCGAAGCCAGCTTGAGCAGCCCCACGTCGGGCGAAGTGAGCAGGTCCGAGTTCTTGGCGCGGAGGTGCGGCTTCAGGCTGCCCACCGGGTCGGCCAGGTTCAGGGTCATGCTCTGCTTCAGGATCTTGGGGTTACTGTAGCCGTAGGCGCCGTTCTCAGACGGGAGGAAGGAGGCGTTGAGGGCATCGTCGTAGAAGGTCGTTTCCATCTTTGCAGTCATAGAACAGTCCGTCACTTCGCACGAGGTTAGTTTGGGCTGCGCGTACAAGTTTTGGGGCCGCGACAGCGCGCGGGCAAGCGGGGGACACCCGCGCCTCCCCGCGGCCAGAGGCAAGGAAAGTTTCTTTAAGGGCGCGCGCACCCGCTGTCTGGCCTCCCCCGGGAGCCCTCCTCACCAGCTCGCTCCCGGGCACGCTGGGGCAAGAGACTCCTGCACCCTCTCGGGCCGCTCACTCGCCCCGCTCTGCTTGCAAAGTCGTGATCACTCACTGAGCGTTCGGTGGGCGCAGTGGTTCCGCGGACGAACTCACTTCCTCGCGATCGCAGCTTTCCTGGCTATGCTACCGAGCGCAGACCCAGGAGTGGCGAGCCGGCGGCGGGTCTCGGCCGCCCCAACTCCGATCACTGACCCCTCCTCCGCAGCGAGGGGAGGGGGTGCCTGGCAGCCGCGGTTCGCTCTTGCCCAAGTTCAGCAACCGGTGTGTGCAAAGCTGGATGCGGGTCCCTCTTCCCTCTCCTCTCCCGCTGCCTTCTTCTTTACCGTTGCCGCAAGAGGAGGAAAGGTTTGCAAAAGTTCTCTCCGGGACCAGGAGCCACTTGTCCCCTTCTCCTCTCAGCTGGGAAAGTTCTTTGCCGCTACAGGAGCTCTCCGGACTTCCCCCGGTGGACGGGCGCTCACCGATCTCAGCGGCTGTCAACGCCCGGGCAGCGAGGTTCTCCTCCCAGGGGCAGCTGGAGCAAGGGGCTCTCCGGACGCTCCCCAAAACACCAGCCGGGAAGCCACAGGCGCTAGGTCTAGGCAGTTGGTTCAAAGCAGAAAAGAAAATACGATTTGCAGTTCGTACTCCACTGCCTTCCTGACAGATTATGCCTCTGTCTGAGTCCGCGCCTCTTCACTACCGCTTCGCCGCTTCAACCACACTCAGTGCAACTCTGAGCCCTTACCCAGTCCCGAGCTCAACACTTATCTGCTACCAGTCAACCCCTAAAAATAGCCCATGATGTCACCCCGAGACCTTCCCATTGGCTCGTGTCGCTCTCAGGGGGGCGGTCCCGCCCGTCGCCATGGAGACTCCACCCTGGAAGATTCTTCCCCGGGCCCGCGGAGGCTCACGGGATGAGGTAATGCTCCGCTGCCCTCCTACAGTTGGGCCCTTCTTTCTCCTCCTCCCTGCCCCCCTCCCGTGCGACTCTCGCCCTCTGTTTCCCCCTCCCCTCCGGGGCCAGTCTTTCCCGGCCGGCCCGATGCATTGTGGGCTGACGTCTTGGGGTTTGACTGTCTAGTGACGGTGGCTGCTACGAGTCTGTGGACGCTCGCAGCCAGTGACGGAGGCGGGCTCAAGTTCAGGCCTCCGGACTGTAGGGAATGCGGAGACCTAAGAAGATGCGAGACTGTCAGTTGCTAGGGGCTGAGGGCGTGCGGTGATGTATAGTATTTGCCCACTTGAGGGGCTCCAAGTGGCTCGTGGACATGTCGGTGCTACACGGGGTTAGGCGGCAGCTAGCCTGCGTCTGTGCGCCCCCCTCCGTACTTCCGGGGGCGGGAGCGCCGCCTTTAAGGTGGTTCTTAGTATTCAGTAGGGGCAAGTGAAAGTGGGCTTAAGTTTAGGGGAGGTCGTGTGGGGTTGATCCCCCACTTCCTGCAGCACGGACACATAAATACACACACACACACGCACAAACTCTGAAGTTTGTCTCTTGGTCAAGTTCATGAGTCTGCCCCATTCGTTGGTGCTGCCCAGGGTGGATTGATTTGCGCAGCTTGAAACTAGGCGCTCCGCTGTGTCTCTGCTGTACCTCACATCACCCTCTCGGGACCAGAGGGAAGAGGGTTTGTGGGAGTTTGCAGCTTTGTTTAGGGAGTGAGGTTTTCACGCGGGAGAAATTGGGCATCAACAGGGTCCACTAGGGAATAAGTGTTTAGGGAATCCGAAGTCCTGGGAACCCCAGTGTTTTTGGACCATACACAACACTCTACAGCGCGCGCGCGCGCACACACACACGCACACACACACACACACACACACACACACACGCTTCGATACACACTACATACACACACACGCCCCTCCAGTAATTTTCTTCAGGGAAACATGAACTCGAAATCCTGGGGCCCCGATGATCTTTATCGTGTGTCTGTCTCTCCTCTCTGTCTCTGTCTCTTTTACACACACACACACACACACACACACACACAC
>NW_006399755.1:18410420-18418829 GCF_000299155.1 Elephantulus edwardii
CACACACACACACACACACACACACACACACACACACAAGTTCCAGGCTGATTTGCTTCAGAGAAAACAAGTGCCAACAGCCGCGTAACTGGACAAGTCACGCAGCGATTCTGAAGTAGAATCAGGACTTAAAAATTCCTTGGCGTCTGGCCCGGTGGTGGGCTCATAACTTGAGCAGCCTCTAGGAAGCGCTAGACACATATAAGTGGTTCTTTTCCGTGGTTGTTATTTTCTCCTCCCCGCCTCCTCTGTTCTCTCTCCTTCAGGGACAAAATGTATGGTGGAAAAAATACTGAAGTTGTTAATGGTATAACCCCGTAATGCTAGAGTGTGAAATGAGCAATCACTACTCTGTACTTAAATTCTCTCATCTGCATGTTGGCTGGTGAGATCCACCTCATTGGATTGCCAAGAATTAGTGTAATGGGAAAGATCCCGGGTGAAAACAATGTATAGGAACTTTGTAAGTAAACCAGTATAAAATAAAACTTTTATTTGAAAAAAAGTTTATACAGAAAAAATCCCAAAACAAACTAGTGTAGCATCATGCATCCAAGGCTAAGGAGGTGGTGGCTAAACAGCCCCCAAAGCCTTGTAAAGGGCTGTCGCAGGTTGTGTGTGTGTGTGTGTGTGTGTGTGTAAATACCAGGATGTAAGAATGTGTTTTGGTAGAACCAGATATATTCTTCACTATAAGAAGGAAGTGAGTGAGGAAGTGAAGGAAGATTGAGTTAGAAGTCAACGGTTTGAAGTTGGACCTGCAGCCATTTAAATTCTTAGGTTCTTAGTCTTGATTTTCTGCCTCTGTACTTGGGACAAACTCAGTCTTAGGTTCATAGCTTCCAGCCTTAAGGTTTTCTCCACCTGGAGAGTACAGAATCCTCAGCACAACAGTAGCTGGGGTCTGTCGGAGATCTGTCAACTTTTCCCCCTTTTGGGGCATTCACACAGAAGAGGATTAACAGAATGGTTATTATGAGTCTAGCATTGATCTAGGACAAAATTTGAGCAGGCAGGAAGGGTAGGGACATAATGATGACAAAATCCATTCTCCTCTATCTTATTTGCCCTGACTTATTTTGTCAGGGAGTGAATATTCTTAGTAATTTTTAATAGCACAATTATTAGAATAATTTCCATATATGAAATATAATTTTTCAGACATTATCCTAAGCAATATAAATATTGATATTTCCTCCCCATCATCATCTTGAGAAGCAAATACTCTTATCATCTCTATTTAACATATGAGAAAATAGGCCCAGAGAGTTCAAGTATCTTGTTCTGGTCTCACAGACTGCTGGAACTTGACCTCAGGTCTATATTCCATTCTCTTATTGTATCTTTTTAGCTCTGATCAACTTTCTTGTGAAATGTTAGTTGTCTGCAGAGGAAATGGAGCTTGTGGGAGAGGGAAAATTGTCTTGCCAGATCCTCTGTTTATAACTCTGTTCAGAGCTCCTGTATTTGGACACATTAAAAACCTAGGACTTTGAATAAATATCTCTCTTTTTCCTAAGAGTTCTGTGTGTTCTTCTTTGCAGTATGTGATTTGGTGAGCTGGTTTTTCTCCTTATGTTGAGAAATAGCATATTTCATCCTCTAAAATAACAAATCTGTTCTTGGTAACACTTTGAAGTCTTCCTTGGCTTCTACCTACTACAGGAGAAGTGGACACAGTGGTTGAGTGCTTTCCTTCTAACTGAAAGGCCAGTGGTTCGAACACAACAGTTGCTTTTTAAGGGAAAGGGTGGAGTCTGTTTACATTAAGATTATCACCTTGGAAACACAACAGGACAGTTTTACTGTCCCTTCAGGGAGCCTATGAACTGGAATAGACTCATGGTAGAGCATTTGGCTTTTGGGATTTTATGAAAGGAGAAAGTTCAGACTCCCTTGTTTAGTGGTAGAAGGAGCCTTCATAATCAGGCTTCTGATCTGTTATTCAGTCTCATTCCTCACGTTCAATATCAAACCAAACCAAGAAAGGCTAAGTTTATACTTCTTTTTTTTTTTTTTTCAAAGGAAAAGGGCATAAGCAACCTCAACATCCCTGGCTTTCATTTATTTATAGCAAACATTGCATTTTTGCTCATGCTGCTTTTCCTAGGTAGGCCTACAAGAGAGTTCTGTTCACTGTAGTCACCTGAAGAATCAAAATGGAAGAGGCCTCAATTTAATATATATTATTCCACAATTATCTAGGTAAGGCAAGAGAACATGGCAGTTTATATATTGACTTTCAGTGCATGCACTTAGAAAAGCCATATATATCTCACTTCTGCTCATATGTCACAGGTCAAGGCAAGACACATGACCATGCCTAATTTCAAGTCTCTTTAACCCTGGCAAGTGTTTTGAAAGGAGAGAGCCAAACATATTTTAGGAACAACAGTAATGACTCTAACAGTCTCCTTTTCTATTCATCAAATGTTTGGCTTACTCTCTCCCCACAAGAAAAATTTCCTTACTCTTTCCTCAAGGGAAACAAACTTTAAATATCCATCCAATCACAGCATCAAACTCATTGTCCACAATTTCTGAGTGATATGTGGTAGTCTCTAAATCAAATCCAGATGTGGTTATTCCTCATTTAAAGGTGCGATATCTGCTACATGCCTCAACACATAATGATGAGACAGAGACAAGATAACTGCAGTGAACACATAGTAAAAGGAAGAGGAGGCTATAATTCTTACTGGGTCACTGAGTGGATATTTTGAGGAACCCTCTTATCCAATACTCTTAATTAGGTCTTGATACTACTCGACAAATGTAGCTTCTTTGCCTCTTTCCTGAGAATCTTCCTTGTCTATGGTCTAAAGCAGATATTTTGAAATACACTTTCAAATCGTAAGTTTTTAACATATTTGGGTTATACAAGGTTATATTATGTCTCAAATGTTCTTAATCCAGTCATTTTAGATTTTAATTCATAAAAATGTCCCAGATGTCCTCATTCTCATTGTTCCATGTGTCAGTATCCACCCCCATAATTCATTTGTAGAACTGTAAAGGTTGTTGTATTTCTCTGTTTTCTTACTCTTGTGCCCTCCCTCCTTTTGACTTAACTTTGAATGTTTTGGAATTATTGGACTTAAGTGAGAGAGTCACACTTTTCTTCCCTTTTCCACAGCCTTTTGGTCTAATTGAAAGCATATGTTGGGTAACATCTCAATTCATCCACATTCTCTAACAATAAGATTGAAGGTCATTTCCTTGACCCTTACTTCATGGCTGGTTTTCAGCAGTCCTTTATTGCTGAAACATTTCTCAGTTTTATATTTTACTATTTGAGTTTGAGAAATAATCACCTCTTCCAAATCTACAAATCCCCAAATTAGTGGATTTGTCTTTATACTATTGATTCCTGCCATTAAACGGGCTTGATATTTTCTGAGCCCCTCTATTTCTTGTTAATAACGTTCCAAATGCTGCAAACAGCAAAAGTTACTAATATTCTGTTTTGCAACCTCTTGCCTTAATTCACGGGGTTCATGTCCTGTCTTCTAAATTAGTACAGGTGTTTGCCTAATGGATCATCATCCTTTCAGCCTGATAACAGTGTTGTTAGTTACTACTGTTCTTTAAGTAAATGTATGATTTTATGGTTGTTATGTTTATTATTGTTATTACTGTATATTTCCAAACTCAAAATTAAAACTCAATGCTGTTGAGTTGCTTCTGCCTCATAGCAACCCTCTATTGGGGTTTTTAGGCTATAACTCCTAACATGAGGTGATTACCCATCTTTCTCCTAAAGAGCAACTGGTGGATTCAAATCACCAGAGATACAATCTCAAGGTTAGCAGTACAAGACAATATGGAGTATGCCACCAGGGCTTCTCATTCATGTTTATGTATCAATATCTATATTCTTTTTATTTAATGTTTATGTTCATGTTGTTATGTGCCATTGAGTTGACTCACAGTAACCCTATGCATAATAGCTCTGAACTCTGCTCTATCCTGAGCCAGACTGTCTCTGACATACCTACACTCATTGCCCTAGTTGTTGTATCAATCTATCTCATCTGGAGTTGTTTTCTCCTGCACTGTCCCTTAACCCTTCCAAGCGTGATATCCTTCTCCAAGGACTGGTCCCTCCTAGCTTATGACCAAAGTATGTGAGATAGAGTCTCAAAATTCTTGCTTCCTAGGAACAGCTTGGTTTCACCCTCTCCAGGATGGATGTATTAGTTCTCTTTGCAGTCCATGGTATATTCAGTACTCTTTTTCCAGCACCACAACTCAAAAGCATCAATTCTTCTTCTGTTATCCTTGGCTATTGTCCAGCTCTCTGATGCATAGCATGTAATTGCAAAAACCATGGCCTGGATCAGGCACACCTTAGTCTCTAGACTGACATCATTGCTCTTAAACACTCAGGCGAGATCTCTGACAGCAGTCTTTCCTAATGCAATTTGTCTTTTGAGTTCCTGAAAGCTGGTACCAAGAGGTTTTAAATTAGACTATGTTAAGTTGTGCCATAACAAATAATCCTAAAATCTTATTGACTTTTAATAAAAAAAATTTATGTCTTGCTCATACTGCATATTCATGAATAGAGAATGTTCATGGATAGAGGATAGAGCATGTTCTGCTCATTGCACTCTCTCAAAGACCTAGTCTGAAGAAGATTTCATCTCAAAACATTCTTTTACAATCATTCCAGTCACCTCATGGGGGAAAAAGTTTGGTGAATACTTACTGGCTTTAAAAGATTCCTTCTAGAAAGGGTACACATTCATTTTGTTTACATATTATTGGCCAACTCTGTTAACTTAGTAATAAAATACCAAACCACTGCTATCAAGTTGAGTCCCACTCATGGACCCTCCAATGGTTTACAAGACTGTAAGTCATAATGGGCCCTGACAGCTTCATCTTTCTCTCATGGAGTGATTGTTAGGTTCTAATAGTGGGCTTTCAGTCAGTAGTCTAACATTTAACCCATTACACCAATGATCTTTGTTGTTGTTATGTGCCATCGATTCGCCTGCGACTCATAGCAACCCTATGTACAAGAGCGCTAATCGCTCTTCTGTCCTGTGCCAGCCTAGCCATCTCAAATGAACTTATTCCCACCACTCCAGTCACAGAATCAATCAATCTCATAGAAGATCTTCCTCTCCTTCTCCGCCCCTCCATTCTGCCAAACATGATGTCCCTCTCCAAGGACCAGTCCCTCCTTGCAACATGCCCAAAGTATGTCAGATGAAGCTTCAGAAACCTTCACTCCAAGGAGCATTACAGCTTCACCTTCTCCAGGACAAACCTGTTTGTTCTTGTAGCAGTCCATGGTATATTCAACACTCTTCTCCAGCACCACAGCTCAAAGGCATCAATTCTCTTTCTATCATCTCTATTCACTATCCAACTCTCTGATGCGTAGCATGTGATTGCAAAGACTATAGCCTGGATCAGGCACACCTTAGTCTCCAGCCTGACATCATTGCTCTTCAGTGCTCTTAAGAGGTCCCTCACAGCTGACTTTCCCCATGCAATTTGTCTCTTGATTTCCAGGCTGCTGTTACCAAGAGTGTTGATTGTGGAGCCAAGTAAACTAAAACTGTTAACTATCTCAATCTCTTCATCCTGATGCTGCCAATTGGCCCAGTGGTGAGAATCTTTGTTTTCTTGATGTTGAGCTTCAAACATATCAAAGACTGCAGCCCTTCACCTTCTGCAGCAACCACTTCAGGTCCTCCTCAGTTTCAGCAAGCAGGGTTGTTTCATCTACATAATGCAGGTTGTTGATGACTCTTCCACCAATCTTGATGCCACATTCCTCCTCGTATAGCCCAGTGTCTCGGATGATCTGTTCTGCATACAGATTGAAAAGGTATGGAGACAGAATACATCCCTGAAAAAACCCTTCTTGATTTTAAACCATGTAGTGTTTCCTTGCTCTCTTCTGACAACTGCCTCCTGGTCCAAGTATAGGTTTTGCATTAGCACAATCAAATGTTCTGGGATTCCCATTCTTCTCAGAGTCAGCCACAGTTTGTTGTGATCCACACAGTCAAAAGCCTTTGCATAGTCAATGAAGCACACATAGACATTCTTCTTAAAAGACATGTTGTTGTTGTGTACCATTTGTTGAGTGTGGCTCATAGTGATCCTATAAACAACAGATTTAAACTCTGTTCTATCTTTTGCCATCCTTTTCATCTCTGACAGTCAAATGCATTGCTGCTGTCACTGTGTCGATCCATCTTGTTGAGGGTCTTTTTATCTTTCACTGACCGTCCATTTTTCTAAGCATGTTGTATGTGCTGTTGAGTCAATTATGATGGCATAGGGTTCATAGCGACCCTGTGGACTATAGTTATGAATCCTGCCTTATCTTGAACCAATCTCACCATCTCTGACACACCTACCCCCATTGCCACAATCACTGTTTGTCAATCTGTCTTATCCAGGGCCTTCCTCTCCCGTTCTGACCCTCCACTATTCCAAGCATGATGATCTTCTCCAAGGACTAGTCCCTCCTAACAACATACCCAAAGTATGTGAGATGAAGTTTCAAAATCCTTGCCTTCAAGGAGCAACCAACATAGTTTCACCCTCTCCCGGACTGAACTTTTTATTCTCTTGATGGTCCATAGTTTGTTCACTACTCTTCTCCAGCTCAAATGCATTGATTCTTCTGTCATCCATAGTCATTGTCTAATGCATAGCAAGTAATTGTGAAGACCATGGCCTGCATCAGGTGCACCTTAGTCTCTAGACTGACATTGTTGTTCTTAAACACTCTGGAAAGATCCCTGATAACAGACTTTCCCAATGCAACTTATCTTTTGATTTTCTGACTGCTGGTGCCAAGAGTATGGACTGTGAATCCAATCAAGGTGAAATTGTTAATAACCTCAATCTCTTCTTCATCTATCATTATGTTGCCAATTGGCCTGTTGGTAAGAATCTTTGTTTTCTTCATGTTGAGCTGCAATCCATATTGAAGACTGCAGTCCTTGGCCTTCTGCAGCAAATACTTGTATTCTAATCCTAGGAAAGTGCAATCTACTATGTTCATGAAACTAACAAAAATAAAGCTAGAAATGCATACTTCAGCATAGTTTATATTATCCTGTGGTTATTGTTGTACCATTGAATCAGAACCAACCCATAGCTGACCCTCCAGTGGATTTTTCAGAGGTGATAATCACACAGGAGGAAATTGCTCATCCTTCTCATGTGGAGCAACTTGTGGATTTGAACCATGTGCTTTCAGGATTGCTGTGCAGCTTCCTTACTACTAGACCACCCCAAATTAACTTGATTACAACTGCTGAGTTTTTTCTTATTCATACTATCTAGCTATCATGGCTTAGCTGGGTCTCTGCTTCATACATGCCATTTTTCCAGGGTCCATCCAGTCTAGCCATGCACTCTTCTCTGGAACCTTATTGATTGTTATACCTGAGAGAAAAGAGCATGGTGAACCATGTATGTTTCTTATAGCTAAGAAACCATGTATGTTTCTCATGGCTAAGCTTGTGTTCAGTGGGGATGGGCAGCAAATATTTGTGTTGAGTAATACAGTATACCACACCCTGCACTAAACATTCCCCCCATTCCTCTGTGTTGCAACCATCCTGAACGTCTTCCATTCCTCAGACATCTTTCTGTCTTTCCTAAAAAATCTCACCTGCAAACTCCTATTCATCCTTCAAGACCCGGCTCAAATAATCACTCCTTTAAAGTTTTTCCTCACTCCATTCCCTACCTCATCTCCAAATAGTTGTCTTATTTGGCTTCCACCACGTTGAGGACATACTTGAAACAGAAGATGTTTATCATATGTGCTTGTAAATGTCTATTTACATTCCTGCCTTTAAAACCCAAGAATTGTATCTTACTACGTTTTATACTTCCAGTGCTTAATATTGTGCCTGACGTGTGGAAGGATAGAAAGCTCTCAATGAATGCTTGTTAATGGATTTTCCCCCCTAACCATTTATATCGGTCTTTTAATACTGTTGTTGTTGTTGTTAGGTGCCATTGAGTCAAGTATGATTCATAACAACCCTGTGAACAAAAGATCTGAATTCTGTTCTATCCTGCGCCATCCTCACACACAAGAGGCCATTGTATCAGTGTCAGTCCACCTGGTTGAAGGTCTTCCTCTCATATCTCAGAGACTTAGACTATCTTAGTTATTTAATACTGCTATCACAGGGATGGCTTTAACAGAACATTTAATTGTGCTAATGCGAAAACTATACTTGGACCAAGAGGCAGTCGTCAGAACAGAGCAGGGCAACACTGCATGGTTCAAAATTGGGAAGGGTGTACACCAGGGATGTGTCCTATCTCCATACCTTTTCAATCTGTATGCAGAGCAAATTATCCGAGAGGCTGGGCTCTATGAGGAGAAGCGTGGCGTTAGGATTGGTGGAAGATCTA
>NW_006399755.1:18419294-18421149 GCF_000299155.1 Elephantulus edwardii
GGAGGCAAAGATTCTGAAGCTTCGTCTGACATATTTTGGACATGTTGTAAGGAGAGACAGGTCCTTGGAGAGGGACATCATGCTTGGTAGGGTAGAGGGACAGCGCAGGAGGGGAAGACCCTCTATGAGGTTGATTGATTCAGTGAATGGGGTAATCGGGATGGGTGTGTCAGAGGCAGTGCGATAGGCACAGGATAGAGCAGGGCTTAGGGCTGTTGTACATAGGGTCGCTATGAGTCGCAAACGACTCGACGGCACATAACAAAACAACAACAACAACAGTTCAGAAAGTTGAAAGTGCATATTTAGGATGCCACTTCTGTCAGTAGTGGAGAAAAACCCTGTTGCACGGTCAACTCAAAGGCTGACAGTTCTAATTCATAGCAGCTCCCTAGGGAGAGATGGACAGTCTCATTCCATGGATTTACGGCTGCTGAAAACGCACTAAAGTGCCAGCTCTGTGTTGGTCCTGAATTGACTTTAATGAATTTTTGGGGTTTTTTTTTTTACCCCATGTACATATAGGAAGTTGTTCTGGTGGCCTTGTGACAAGAAGCTGCACTGCAATCCCAAAGGCATGTGGTTCGAGGTCACCAGCTGCTCCATGGGAGAAGGATGGACAGTCTCCTCCCATGTGATTACCTGCCTCTGAAAACCCACTGGAGGGTCAGCTATGTGTCAGTTCTGACTCTATGGTATACAACAACAACAACAACAACACATGTATATATAGTCATAATGTGGAAGCTATGCACTAATCCCCTACAATCAATACACCAAATATTGACATAGACATAAACAAAATGTGATATAGACATAGGCAGGAAGTCTTGTTGCTCATATATCCGTGAAGGGCTAGCAATACTGACTACATGGACTTTTCAGTCCTTAAACAAGTTTTTCATATTCATAAATCAAAAGTCCTATACTTAGGATCACTGAAGAACATTACTTAATCACTTATCAAGTAAGATAGAAGAAAAACAACATGCTCATCAAACCCAAACTGCTTTTCCTCTGTGTATGCAACTAGATTGAATTTCACAGCCTGCTTTGTAATTATAAGTGGCCAGTGCAAAATGGGTGACTTAGATATATGCCACTATTAGGCTTGCCTTATGAAGCCATTTCTCTCCACGTCCTGGTTAAATTTAAGGGACTCCAGTGGCACGGAGAAGGGATAGAATAACGCATGCAAGAAACCTTGGTGATCATTTAGAGTGCTGCTTATAAGCTTAGAAGAACTCTAGAACATGAAGAGTCTGTTAGACGTCCTGAAAAATCTACAGCCAGGAGAGAATAAAATAGATGAATGGGACCTTCTAAGAATCAAATCCCTATGCACATCAAAAACCTTTCTCATCAGGTTAAAAAGGAAAGCCAGAGACTGGGAAAAATATTTGGTAATGACATGTCAGATAAGGGACTTATATCTAGAATTTATAGAATACTCCAGCACCTCGACAAGATAAAGGTAAACAAACCAATTGCAAAATAGGTACAGGATATGAACAGACACTTTTCCAAAGAAGATCTTCAGATAGCTAACAAACACATTAATAAATGTTCAAAATCCCTAGCTCTAAAAGAGATGCAATTCAAAACAAATATGATTAACACCATGATTAATGGCATCACACAATTTGATGGGTCAGGGGTTAGGGGAATGGGAAGGAACTGGTATTAGAAACAATGTATTCAAATTTTGTACGTAAACTAATGTAATAATAATAATAATAATAATAATAAAATATGAAACTGTGGCTGACCTGAGAAGAATGGGAATCCCAAAACATTTAATCGTGCTAATGCAAAACCTATACTTGGACCAAGAGGCAGTAGTCAGAACAGAGCA
>NW_006399755.1:18421979-18428831 GCF_000299155.1 Elephantulus edwardii
GAGGCAATGAGATTGGCACAGGCTAGAGCAGGGTTTAGGGCTGTTGTACGTAGGGTCGCTATGAGTTGCAAATGACTCGATGGCACATAACAACAACAAACAACAATATCTCACCCCCGTAACAATTGCAAAGTTCAATAGAACAGCAAACAACAAATACTGATGAGGTTGTGGTGAAATTGGAACCCTTATTCACTGTGGAGGGGAGTGTAAAATGATGCAACCACTCTGGAAGGCAGTATGGCACTTCTCAAGAAGTTGGAAATAGAGATACCATTTGACCAAGCAATTGTACTACTGGGACTATACCCTAAAGGAACCAGAACTGCCACCCAAATAGATACATGCACACCCATGTTTATTGCTGTGTTGTTCACAATAGCAAGGGATGGAAACAACAGAAGTGCCCATCAACATATGAATAGGGAAGTTTCGGTATATTCACACAGTGGAATCGTACACAGCAGTGAAAAACAAGGAACTTGTAAAATTATACAAAATGGGTGACCGTGGAGGACATTATGCTGAGTGAAATATTTGTCACTAAAGGACAAATACTACATAATGCCAGTGTTGTAAAACAGGACTGACATTGGGGTTTGTGGGAAAATTAATAAAAGAGGGGGTAAATAATGAACACTGCATTTAAATAGATGAGGGAAATATTTGTTTAAAAGGAATATATGCTTAGGCATTATTTGCATGGCAACAGTCCAGAATAAGAGGTGCATAGCAAAGTAGAACAGTACATAGATAGGGAATTGCCAGAAGTTCAGGCAAGATTTAGGAGAGGCATGGCACCAGGGATATCATTGCTGATGTCATATGGATACTGGCTGAAAGTAGAGAATAGTAGAAGAATGTCTATTTGTGCTTTATTGATTATGCAAAGGCATTTGTGTGGATCATAATATGTTGTGGCTGACATTGTGAAGAATGGGAATCCCAGAGCACTTGATTGTGCTCTTAAGGAACCTATACCTGGACCAGGAGGATGTTGTGTGAACGGAACAGGGGAGTACTGCATGGTTTGGAATTGGGAAGGAGTGCATCAGAGATGCATTCCATTTCCATACCTGTTCAATATATATGCTGAGCAAATTATCCAAAAAGCTGGACTCTATGAAGAGGAATGAGGCATAAGGATTAGAGGGAGACTCGTCAAAAACCTGCATTATGCAGATTATACAACCTCACTTGTTGAAAGTGAGGAGGCTTTGAAGCACTTGTTGCAGAAGATCAAGGAATGCAGCCTTCAGTATGAATTGCATCTCCATATCAAGAAAACAAAGATTTTTACCACTGGACCAATAGCAGTGTCATTGTGGATTGAGAGGAGATTGAAACTGTGTACAGCTTCATCTTGCTTGGATCTACAATTAACACCCTTGGTATGAGCAGTCAGGAAATAAGGAGACACATTGCACTGGGAAAAACCAATGTTAGGGACCTTTCCAAATTATTGATGAGCAGTGATGTCAGTTTGAGGACTAATTCAGGCCATGGTCTTTCTGATTACTAGCTACGCATCTGAGACCTGAACAATGAATAAGAAAAATTGACACCTTGGAGCTGTGGTGTTGGAGATGAGCACCGAACATTCCATAAATGGCCAAGAGAACAAACAGGTATGTCTTGGAGAGGGTATAGCTGGAGTGCTCCTTGGAGGTAAGAATGATGAGGCTTTGCCTCATATACTTTGGACATATCGCTAGGAGGTGCTATTCTTTGGAGAGGGACATGATGTTGGGAAGGGTGGAGGATCAGGGAAGGAGGGGAAGACCCTCAGCCAGCTGTATTGACATGGTGACTGCTGCAATGGGCTCTTATGTTTCAGGAAGTGTGAGGATGGTGCAGGACAGGATGGTGTCCCTTTCCAAGGCAAACTGCCCAATGGATGTAAGATGAAACTTCTCTATCCTTGCTTCTAAGGAGAACGTTGGCTCCGTTTTTTGTGTTTATTTTTTTTTAATGACATATCTGTTTGTTCTTTTGGAAAATCAGTACACTTCACCACCACCACAGCTCAAAGGTATAGATTCTTCTTCTGTGATCGTTATTGATTGTCCAGTTTATATACATAGCAAGTGATTGGGAAAATCATGGCTTGACTTGGGCACACTTTAGTTTTTAAACGAACCTTCATTACTCTTCAGTACTTGGGAGAGGACCCTAACAGCAGACTCTCCTAATGCTGCATGTCTCCTGATCTCCTGATTGCTGGTACCAAGGGTGTTTATTTTGGATACAAGTAAGATGAAATTGTTGACAATTACAATGTTTTCTCCATTGTTAACAGCTTCAGTTTGCTTGGCTCCACAATCAACACTCTTGGTGCCAGCAGCCAGAAAATCAAGAGATGAATTGCATTGAAAACGTCAGCTGTCAAGGACCTCTCCAGAGTATTGAAGAGCAACAATGTCAGTCATTAAGGTGCACATAATCTAGGGAATAGTCTTCACAATTGCTTGCACTGCATCAGGAAGCTGGACAATGACTAGGGATGATAGAGAATTGATGCCTTTGAGCTGTGGTATTAGAGAATAGTGTTGAGTATACCATGGACTGCCAGGACATAAGCAGGTTCCCTAGAGAGGTTGAAGCCAGGCTGTTGGTGGAGGCAAGGATTCTGAGGCTTTGTCTGACAGACTTTGGGTGTGTTGCAAGGAGGGATGGGTCCTTGGAAAGGGACATCATGCTTGGAAAGGTGGAGGGATGAAGAAAGAGAGAGAGAGACCATCAATGACATGGACTGATACAGGAACTAGGATAATTAAAGGTTGGTGTTTCAGAGCTGGTAAAGTAAGCACAGAATAGAGCCGGTTTCAGGGCTGTTGTACATATGGTCGCTATGAGTCACAAGTGACTTGATAGCACATAACAACAACACAACAATCATGACATTGCCTATTGGCCCACTAGTGAGGATTTTTATTTTCTAGATGCTAAGATGCAACCCATATTGAAGGCTGTATTTTTTTTTATGTTCTGCAGCAAGCATTTTAAGTCTTCCTTACTTTCATCAAGCAAGGTTGTGTCATCTGCATAATGAAGATTGTTGATGCGTTTTCCTCTGATCCTGATGAATAAGAGAGGAAAATGGGTAGCTGTGGTATTAAATAGAGGTAGACCCTAGATGGGAAGCCACTCAAAAACGAGGAGAAAAAAAAATCCACTAATACTTCAAACATGGAATGTAGTTAGTGTGAATATAGGAAAACTGTTGTTGTTGTGTGCTGTCAAGTCAGAAATGACTAATAGCTGATCCTCTAGTGGGTTTTCAGAGACAGTTAAATCACACGGTAAGAGATTGCCCATCCTTCTCCCATGGAGTTGCTGGTGGATTCAAACTGTGTGCCTTTGGGGTTGCAGCACAACTTCTTAACCACTAGGAAAGGGAACATGCAAGGATAGAATTTCTAGGGATAGTAAGCTGAGATGAACTGGAATTTGCCACTTTGAATTGGACAATCAGATGATTTATCATGCCATGAATGAAAATTTGAAGATGAACGGTATTACACATATAGTTAAAAAGAGAGTTGCAAGATCTATAATGAAGTACAGTGGTGTGAGTGGTGGAGTAATATCCATATGCATGCAAGGAAGACTTGTTATTACAACTGTTATACAAATATATGCACCAGCAACTAAAGCCAGAGATGAGGAAATTGAGGCATTCTATCAGCTTTTGCAATCTGAAAATGCAGTCAAGGTGAATTAATAATAATTTGGGACTGGAATTCAAAAGTTGGAAACAAAGTAGATAGAATGGTAGTTGGAAATTATGGACTTGGGGACAGAAATGAGGCTAGAGATTGAATTTTGTACATTAAATGATTTATACATTGCAAATGCTTTTTAAAAACACACAAACAGCAGCTATTCAAGTGGACCTCCCCTGATGGTCTGCACAGGAATCAGATTGAGTAAATGTGTGAAAACAATCATTAGAAAATCTCAACATCAGCAATCAAAATCAGGCCAGGTGCTGACTGTGGAATAGCACACCTTAAGTGAGGAAATATATATGAAATTAAAGTTAGGGGTTTTGTTCTGCCCTTTCCACTATAAAGTAAATTAGTGGAGGAGGAAGAAACAAATAATATAGGGTTCAATTAAATACTGAGGCATCCTGGATGTCAATGATCTCTTTCCATTTAATTTATAAACTATTACCATGTCTTATGTGTTTTGTGTTTTAATTTTTCAGTATTTATTGATAAATGATATGAGCTTTGAGAATTTCTGATAGCATATATTTCTAAATATATTATTGATTTACTGAATGAATTTTGACTGACCACTGTTGGGCAGGCTACTGGTAAACAAACACCAGAGAGCAAGAGCTCCAGGCCCTGTTAATAATTGGAGTGCAGTAAGGACAATAAGTAATAAAGAGACAAGAACAGTTAGCATAATGCAATGAGAGAGAGGAACAGGATACTCAGGGTACATACAAAAGAGGCTTTGTCAAAAGTCCCAGATTCACTGTCTTTTAGTTGATTCATACAACAGCCATCCATCCATTGGGCTTTTGAGGCTATAAATCTTTACGGGAGGCTATGGACTCACTACCAGAGTGGCTGGTGGGCCAAAACTGCTCACCCTCCAGTTATCAGCCCAATAGATAAAGCATGATGCCACCAGTGCTCCTTCTTGTAAAGGATGAAGTAAGAGAATTCTCCACCAAAAAAATTTGGAGTGAACCAGGACCTCAGAAACGAAGAATAGTAGTTAGAAGAGGTGAAAGAGAAACATAATTTCAGCAAGAGGTACATGGGGAAAGACCTGGATGTTGCTAAATATGGGGTGTGTTTGGAGACACTGAAAGAAAAATCTGAAAGAAGGATAAGCATGAGAGGAGGAACTTGGAATATATGTACATGCTCATAGTAAATGCTTAGAAAAGTCCTTATATTAAGTATGTACCTACAGAGGTGCCCTGGTGCAATATTCAGGGTCTCTTCTGACATCCATTTAGGCCTATTCTTCTTCCTCTGTCTTTGTAATGACCTTTTGCATTCTTCATGGATGATATTCTTGATATCTTCCCACAACTCATCTGGTCTTCACTCATTAGTATTCCAGGCCTCAAACCTGTTCTTAGGATGGTCTTTAAATTCAGGAAGGATAGACTCATGGTCAAACTTTAGTTCTTGTGGATTTGACTTGTTTTCTTTAGCTTCAATTTGAACTTCAGTATGAGTAGTTGATGAGCTGATACATAATCAGCACCTGACCTAGTTTCTACAGCTGATATTGAGCTTCTCCAACAATTTTTCCCACATATATGTAATCAATCTGATTTCTGTGCAGGCAGGCCACCAGGTGAGGTCCATATGTACAGTCGGTGTTTATGTTTCTTATATTTGCAATGAATAAATCTTTGATAGTATCATTCAAATATATGCACCAAAAGCTAGAGCCAAAGAGGAGGAAATAGAAGATTTCTGCCAACTTCTGCAGTCAGATATTGATCAAACATGCAATCAAGATGCATTGATAATAATGGGCAACTGGAACACAGAAGTTGGGAACAGGGAAGAAAGACCAGTAGCTGGAAAACAGGGATTCGGTGAGAGAAATGAGGCTGGAGATAGCATGATAGAGTTCTGCACATTCAATGATTTGTTCATTACAAATGCCTTTTGTAAGAAACATAAACACAGGCTATACACATGGATCTCACCTGATGGTATGCATAGGAATCAAATCGATTACATTTGTGGAAAGACGTGATGGAGAAGCTCAATATCAGCAGTGAAAACCAGGCCGGGTGCTGATTGTGGGACAGACCAACAACTGCTCATGCAAGTTCAAGCTGAAGTTGAGGAAAATTAAATCAAGTTCATGGGAACCAAGATTTGACCTTAAGTCTGTCCCACTCGAATTTCAAAACCATCTCAGGAACATGTTTGAGGCCTTGAGCACTGATGAGCACAGGCCAAATGAGCTCTGGGAGGATATCAAGAAAATCATCCATGAAGAATGCAAAAGATCATTACAAAGGTTGAAGAAGAAAAGACCAAGATGGACATCAGATGAGACTCTGAGTGTTACATTAGAGCACTGAGAAGCCAAAGTTAAAGTAAGAAGTCAAGAAATCAAAGAGCTGAACAGAAAATTTCATAAAGGCTGCTTGGGACAACAAAGCAAGATACTATAATGAAATGTGCAGAGAGCTGGAGTCAGAAAATCAAAAGGGCCAGACTCATTCAGTGTTTCGTTAGCTGAAGGAGTTGAAAAACAAATTCAAGCCATGGGTGGCAATACTTAAGGATAGTTTGGGTAGAATGTTGAATGATCCAGGAAGTATCCAAAGAAGATGGAAGGAGTACACAGAGTCACTGTAACAGAAGAAATTGGCTGACACAGAGGAATTTCATGAAATAACATATGAGCAAGAGTCTATAGTGATGAAGGAGGAAGTTCAAGTTGCTCTGAAGAAATTGCCTAAAAACAAGGCTCCAGAAGTTGATAGCATACCAATTGATTTATATCAACAAACAGACGCTGCCCTGGATGTGCTTGCTAAGTTGTGCCAGGAAATCTGGAGGACAGCCAACTGGCCAACTGACTGGAAGAGATTGAGATTTGTTCACATTCCAAAGAAAGGTGACTCAACAGTGTGTGGAAATTATCAAACAGTATCATTAATGTCACATGCAAGCAAGATTCTGCTGAAAATTATCCAAGAAAATTTGGAGCAATATGTCAACAGAGAACTGCCAGATGTGCAGCCTGGATTTAGAAGAGGTCGTGGAACTAGGGATATTATAGCTAATGTTAGATGGATCTTGACAGAAAGCAGAGAATACTAGAAGAATGTCTATCTGTGCTTCATTGACT
>NW_006399755.1:18429257-18441245 GCF_000299155.1 Elephantulus edwardii
CCAGGAAATCAGGAGACAAATTGCATTGGGAACATCAGCTGTGAGGGACCTCTCAAGAGTACTGAAGAGTAGCGACGTCAGCTGGAGACTAAGATGTGCCTTATCCAGGCTATGGTCTTTGCAATTACATGCTATGCGTTGGAGAGTTGGACAGTGAATAGGGGTGATAGAAAGAGAATTGATGCCTTTGAGCAGTGGTGCTGGAGAAGAGTGTTGAATATACCATGGACTGCTAGGAGAACAAACAGGTCTTTACTGGAGAGGGTGAAGCCAGAATACTCCTTGGAGTCAAGGATTCTGAGGCTTTGTCTGACATACTTTGGGCATGTTGCAAGGAGGGAGGGACATCATGTTTGGGAGAGTGGAAGGATGGCACAGGAGAGGAAGACCCTTGATGAGATGGATCGATTCTATGAGTGGAGTGGAGGCAATGAATGTGTTTGAGGTGGCGAGGTTGGCACAGGATAGAACAGTGTTTAGGGCTCTTGTACATAGGGTCATTATGAGTTGCAAGCGACTCAATGCCACATAACAACAACAACAACAACAGCACAACAGTACAGAATTATATCATTCTGTTCCCAGCCACATTTCTGTCACCATGTCCATTTTTTCCTGACTACTGATCCTTCTTTGTTCATCAACAACCTGTGTTATGCAAATGACACAACCTTATTGCCAAAACTAAGGAGGACCCGAGGCATTTGTTGTAGAAGGTCAAGGACTGCAGCCTTCAATATGAATTGAAGCTCAACATCAAGAAAACAGAGATTCTCATCACTGGGCCAATTGGCAGCTTCATGATAGATGGTGAAGAGATTGAGATTGTTAGCAGCTTCAGCTTGTTTGCCTCCACAGTCAACACTCTTGGTACCAGCAGCCAGGAAATGAAAAGATGAATTGCACTGGGAAAATCTGCCATTAGGGACTTTGCCAGAGTATTGAAGAGCCATCATGTCAGTCTAGAGCCTAAAGTGTGACTAATCCAGGCTAGGGTCTTTGCAATTACTTACTATGCATCAGGGAGCTGGACAATGATTAAGGATGATAGAAGAAGAATCAGTGCCTTTGAGTTGTGGGGAAGAGTATTGAATATACCATAGAGGCTGGTGAATGAACTTGTAGGTCCTAGATAGGGTGAAACCAGCCTGCTCCTTGGAGGCAAGGATTCTGAAGCTTTGTCTGACACTTTGGGTATGTTGCAAGGAGAGACCAGTCCTTGAAGAGAGACATCATGCTTGAGAGGGTGGAGGGACAGCGCAAGAGAGGAAAATCCTCAATGAGATGGATTGACTCAGTGAGTATGGTAATTGGGGTAGGTGTATCAGAGACAGTAAGGTTGGCTCAGGATAGAGCAGGGTTCAGAGCTGTTGTACATAGGTCACTATGAGTCACAAGGGACTCGATGGCACTTAGTAACAACAATGACAACAATCTAGGAGAGAATATGGCTTATTAACCAGTAAGATACCAGCAGTTGTGATAGCTGAGTAATTTTCACTTTCTTTCTAATGCTTTTGTTTTATAATTTCCTGCAGTAAACAGTTATTATTATTTTTGACAACGTTTATTTTATATTGGTTTGCATACAAAATTCATATACGTTGTGTTTCATACTTTCATGCATTCACATTACGTTTTCATACAATCATTCCCATACATTGTGCTTTATAACATTGTGTTTATATTATGATTATATTAAAAACAAAACAACCCTAAACTAAATGTGTTCTGTCGGTTTAAAGACTAAAGTGTACCAAATTCAAGCCATGGTCTTTTTAAGTAGTTTCTGTAGCTTAAAATCCTTCATGAGGCTAAGGGACTAAGAGTCTCCCTGCACTCTGGAAGTCAGCTGGTTAATCTGGCGGGATGGCTGGTGTCACCATGGTGGCTCCTCTTGGTGGCAGTCAGGCAAGGGAAGTTTCTGGGGTCTTTTGCTTTGTGTGTTACTGTTCTTGTTGCCCTTCAAAGGTGGGTGGGTGCCCCTGACCCTTAGAGTAAGGGTAAGTAAGGGTGGGGTAGAGCCTGCGGAGCCTGCTCCAGGGGCTAGTTTAAAATCCTTCACGAGGCTTGGGCACTGGAGTCTCCACTTGCTATACAGAGGTAACTCGTGGTTGCTGTGAAGCCAAATGCTGTGACACTGATGAGTCAAATACGAGAATGGTTACCCACGGGGGACAGTGTTTGGTGGAGCTCCCCAATTAAAACAAGCTTGGAAGCAGGAGTAGCATCCATTTCCATAATAGCTTGCCTCTGGAAACGCTATGAACCTGGAGAAAGGTGTCCAGGACTTTTGTTCATAGGGTGGCTATGAGTCACCTACGACTCGATAGCACTTAACAACAACAACAACAACAACAACAACATGTCAGACATACTTTGGGCATGTGCAAGGAGGAACTAATCCTTGGAGAGGGACATCATGCTTGGAAGGGTGGAGGGACAGGGAAAGAGAGGGAGATCATCAATGAGATGGATTGATTGAGTGACTGGGGAAATTGGGGCAGGTGTGTCAGAGACAATAAGGTTGCCAGAGGATAGAGCAGGGTTTAGGGCTCTTGTATATAGGGTCACTATGAGTCACAAGCAACTTGATGGCACATAACAACAATATGATTGTATCTGTTGCCCTCATCATATACCAAGAAGCATGGCAAAGCTGATACTAGAGTTCCAAAAGCTCCCTTCAGTTTCCTTTCTTTGGCATCTGCTCCATCTGTAATTATCTCCACAATGATGATGACTTTAATGCAGAACTGTGTGTTCCCATGTATATAGTCTGCAGCCCAGAAAAGCTGGGTCCAAATTCTTATGATATTCAACTGTCTAAGAGGCTTCCACACAGGAAAGTTGATTCCTAAAATAACCAGACACCACAATTAGACTTTTCCATGATACCGTCTTCTCCTTGCCTTGTGAGTTGGCAATTGGGGATGGTGCTATGGAGATTTTTTCTTTCTTTTTTTATGAAGTTAGGGCAATAGGTGATTTTTTTCTGATTATCCTATCAACCAACATCTTTATTGACTAGCTTGTTGATGTTTGGCCAAACCAGTGATAATGAATATTTATAGTGCTGAGCATGTGAAAGTCTTGAGACATTGTTAACATGTTCTCTGTCATCCTTTGGCAACAAACAACCCTCCAAGTCTCAGAAGCTTAAAGCCATCTGAGTCCATTTCATGTCCATGCTTCATTTCTATCCAGATTCTGGCTTTAGCTCTTTTTCATGAGATGCAGGCTGAGGGCACACTTCTGAGATGTTGCTGGTGTTGGGTCAACAGGAAGAGAGAGAGAGGTGAAACTATTAGGTGGCCCTTAAAGCTTTGGCCCCAGTGCCACTTCCACTCATCTTGGTCCATTTGTTCAGTTTCATTCACTATGAAACTACGTCACATGGCCAAGCAAGTGATAAGGAAAGAAAGGGTTTGACAGAAAGGGGCAGCAAGTAGTTGAATAAGTGCCTTTAGCTCCCAGAGTCTCAATTTCTTTATCCCCACAAAAAGAAATGGGCAGGATACATTATGGTATATTCAAGTATGGCATTTATCTTGTGTCTATTTTCAAAGATGACTTAATTGCCTTTAAAAAGATAAATTGATATGGAGGAACATTTATCATTAGGTGAAGAAAGCCAGTTGTTGTCATGTGCAAATTGTGGCCTCATTTTGAATGAATTAAAAGAAAAAAAAAAACCAAAACAAAAAAACCAAAAACCCCAAACCCAAACAACAACAATGACAAAAACCCTACCATAACCAAAATGGGTTGGTTTAACAGAATGTGTATGTTTTGTGAGAATATTAATTACAAGCAGCTAATGTCTATGAATGCACATTCCACCTAGCCAGCAATGGACTAAGGTGCTGTATTTTGCGTGCATTTGCTCAATTAAACCTGGAAAAATCAGAGTAAAGAGTAGAAAGCTATATATCAAACTGTTGTGAAAAACTATTTTAGCTGAGAATGGGATTAGAAATTAGAAAGAAAATGTTTGGTGGGCAGGGGTAAAACCACAGGGTTGCCCAATTTGGTGCGTGGAGGGGGAAAGTTAAAAAAATGAGAAAGATCTGACAGGGACCTGAAAAGACAGAGTAATGATGGGCAAGGTCTAAGGTGATTAATTTTATAAAACATAATGTGTGGAAATGATTGTATGAAACACAATGTGAGTGAAGAATAGGAAACCAATATAAGATAAAAATGAAAGAAAAAGTTGTAAAAAATATTTTTGGTATTTTTAGTTGCCACTATTGATGGGTTAAGCCCTTTTTTGTTTGTTTGGTTTTTTTATTTTGTTGTGTGCCGTCAAATCAGATCCACCTGGTACGGGGGAGACTGCCCATCCTTCTCCAGCACAGCACGTGGTGGATTTGAACCATGCATCTTCAGGATGCTCCTTCCCTTTTGTTACAGGAAAAAAAATATCACCACAGAATCTTAGTGCTCTATAATATTGAGTATATTCTTTTTTGTTCTTTGGTCTGCAAGTCAGCTGAGGTAGCTTACACTTAAGTCCCTGTTCAGCCTTCCTTTGCTCTCCACTTTACCTGCTTCTCCTGAAATGTTCCGAGTAGTGATGATGGATGTTCCTGGAACTTTCTATTTTAGTGCATACTCATATGTATATGATTTGCAATCTAGAGAAATGCAGCTGAGGTTTAAATTCAGGTTTGCTTTTGTGTCTTATAGTAGGCCCCATCCTGGAGGGACAAAATAAACTAGGGGTAAATTCTTCCCATGGATAAAATCAGGACATAGAAGAATATACAGGCCTAGACCTGAAACAAAGTACTGTCAATTTCTACCTGTTTTCTATTGGCCAAACCGAATTTCAAATAAATGATTTGCTTGTTATAGCAACTCAACGTATTAGTGGAGCTGAGTAGTATATTTCTGTAATGGAGGCAGAATAAAGAAGGAAGGAGCATTTATTAATAATAATCTATCACAATAAAAATGAGTTTCCTTCTTAGTTAAGAAAACCCCCCACCCTAATAAAGTGAGAAAAAGAAAAATTACCAGGGGTAGATCGAATTGTGTTCAATGTAATCTAACATCACTTTATACACATCTTAAAAAGGTAAATTACATATAAAATATTATGTTGTTCACAGTTACATTAATAAGGAAATTTAATTAGCCAAGGATCCTACAGGGTAGGCAAGAGTTTATACCAGCTTAGCTTATGCGGCTTGTGATGTGACGTCCTAAACATAATCTAAATGTACTCCTTATCCATAATTCATCCCCATACATCACTGCTACTTGTGTGGTTGTCGGCATGCAAGGAACTGAAATAATTGAAATCACAGAGACTCAGAGATCTACTCATGGAAGGCAGGTGTCTCCTAATTTACTGAGACAGCTGCTTTTGCTGATTATAGCCATTCTTGATTGAGTGTGTCTTACATTTCCAGAAAATGGCTATGGAAATAGAAACTCCTTTATTTAACCAATGGGCACAATGAACCCTACAGCTGTGACTCACCTAAGTGACACAGTAACTAAAGAGTTGTGCTACCAATCCAAAGGCAGGTAGTTTGAATCTGTCAGGTGCTTCCTGGGAGAAAGAAAGATGAACAACCTCCTCCCAAGCAGTTTACTGCCTCTGAAAACTTGCTGGAGAAATAGTGATTACATCAATTCCAAAAGGATGACAGTGAATGAGTGAGTAACATATATGAGACTCTACACTACTTGATAACTTGTATTAGTTGTCATAAACATTTGTTGTTGCTGTTGTCTGCTTTTCAGTTTGAACTGACTTATAGCAGGTTTTCAAAGGCTTTAATTGCACAGAAGATTGTCTACCCTTCTCTGCAGAGCAGCTGGTAGATTCGAACTGTTTATCTTAAGACTGGCAACATAACTTCTTGTGATTAGGTCACCAGAGCTCCAGATAAAGATTTAAATGACTGTAAAAGGAAATATAATTGGGTGTAAGCTGATTGTATTTGGTCTCATATTTAAAAAGGCATTTGGTTGCCAGTTTGGGGCTGGAATCCAGTTTGGTAATATAAGTGGAGAAGCTGGATTCTACAAAGGTTCATTTTCTATAAAAATTCTCAGCACTGGCAGCATCATGATGGATGATGAAGAGTTTGAGATTGTTGACAGCTTCAGTTTGCTTGACTCTACAATCAGCACTCTTGGTACCAGCAGCCAGAAAATTAAAAGACAAAATGCATTGGGAAAGTCTACTGTCAGAGATCTCTCCAAGGTACTAAGGAGCAACGATGTCAGTCTGGAGACTAAGGTGTGCCTGATACAGGCCATGGTCTTTGCCATTACTTGTTATGCATCAGAGAGCTGGGCAATGACTAGGGATGATAGAAGGAGAGTTGATGCATTTGAGCTGTGGTGCTGCAGGTAAGTATTGAATATGCCATGGACTGCTAGGAGAATAAACAAGTTCATCCAGGCTGCTCCTTGGAGGCAAGGATTCTGAAGCTCCATCTGATACACTTTGGACATGTTGCAAGGTAGGATCAGTCCTTGGAGAGGGACGTCATGCTTGAGAGGGTGGAGGAACAGTGCAGGAGAGGAAGACCCTTGATGAATGGATAGATTCTGTAACTGGGGTAATGGGGATAGGTGTGTCAGAGACAGTAAGGTTGGTAAGAGATAGAGCAGAGTTTAGGGCTGTTGCACATAGGGTCTCTATGAGTTGCAAGTGACTCAACAGCACATAATAACAACCATATATATACCCCCCACCCCCACCCCCACATTACCTGCAAAGCTCTATAAACTGGAGCATAGCAAAATGAAGTAAGCCTGTGCCTCCTCTAACAAATCTCTCATCCTGTTTTCCAGGACTCCTACTAACAGAGATTTAAGCTTGGCATCCTTTTCAAAACACTTACTATACACTTTCATGTACTAAGAAAATTCCCTTGAAAAAAATTCCATTATCCTTTGGTAGATTCCAAGATTATTAAAGTACATATATTAATTATCTGTTACTGTATAACAAGTTTTCAAAACACACCGTCTTAAAAGAACAATAAATATCTCCTAAAGTAAAAAAAAAAAACAACAAACAAAAAACAAAGGTCTTTTTTTCTGGTTTTATTATACATGGTTGCTGTAATGCTAAACAACACTGTGACACTGATGTGTCAAATGTGATAATGGTTATCCATGGTAGACAGTGTTTGGTGGAGCTCCCAGACTAAAACAGGATTGGAAGCTGGAGTGGCATCCACTTCCAAAATAGCTTGCCTCCAGAAACTATGAATTTAGAGAAACGATGGAAGTTATATACAAATGTTCAGGTCTTTAGTTCATAGGGTCGCTATGAGTTGTCTATGACTTGCTGGTACTTAACAACAACAACAACAAAAAGGAAATATATTGTTATTGTTAGGTCCTGTCTGATCGACTCATAGTGACCCTGTGCACAATGTATCTGAACCTTGCCCTGTCCTGAATCATTCTCATAATCTCTGATATGCTTGAGGCCACTGTTACAGTCACTGTGTCAATTCATCTTGTTGATGGTCTTTTTCTTTTTCTCTGATTGTCTACATTTCCCAACATGTTGTCTTTTTCCCAAAGACTGGCTCCTCTTGATAACATATCCAGTGCGTGCAATGAAGTTTCACCATCCTTATCTCTACGGAGCAAACTGGTTGCACTTTGTCAAAGAATTGTTTGCTCATTTGGTCATCCATGGAATATTCAGTACTCTTAAACATCACAATGCAAAGATATCAATTCTTCTTCTATCATTCTTATTTGTTATCCATCTTTCAGATATATAGCAAGTAATTGAAAAGACCAGGCCCTGGATCAGGCTCACCTTAGTCTTTAAACTGACATTGTTGCTTTTTAGCATTTTGAGGTGATCCTTGACAGTAGATTTTTCCTATACTACATGTTTTTTGATTTCTTGACTACTACTACTATAGGTGTTGGTTGTGGACCCAGTAAAATAAAATCTCTGATAATTCATTTTTTTTTCCTCCATTAATCATGATGGATGTTGGTCCAATGGTGAGGATTTTTTGTTTTCTTAATGTTGAGGTGTAATCTATATGGAAGAATGTAATCTTTGATACTATGAAGCAAGTGGTTTAAGTACTCTTCATTTTCAGCTAGCAAGATTGTGTCATCTATATCATGCAGGTTGTTGATGGTTCTTCCAGCAATCCTGTTGCTATAACCTTATTCATATAGTCCAGTTTCTCATGTATGTTAAACATACAGATTCAATAAGTACAGAAAAATGATACAACCCTAACACATAACTTTCTAGATTTTAAACCAGGTGGTATTCCCTTATTCTATTCAGATAACGGTTTCTGGTACAATGTATAGGTTTTGTATGAGCATAGATAAGTCTTCCGGGATTCCCTTTCTTCTCAATGATATAATTCACACAGTAAAATGCCTTTGCATAGTCAATGAGACACAGATAAACATCTTTATGATATTCTCTGATTTCAGCCAAGATTTATCTGACATCCCTCATTCATAAGGCCCCTGTAATATCTGGCAGGTCCCAGTCTATGCACTGTTCGAGATATTTTTTCAACATTCTTTAGCAAGATTTTGCTTGTATGTGACATTAATGATATTTTCCAATAATTTCCACATTTTTTTGGATCACTTTTTGGGACTAGGAGCAAATATATGTTTCTCCCGGTCAGTTGGGAAGGTAATTATCTTCCAAATTTCTTGACATAGACTACTGAGCATGTTCAAGGCTGGATCTGCTTGCTGAAACATGTCAATTGGTATTCCATCAATTTCTGGGACCTTATTTTTATGAATGTCTTCAGTACAATTTGAACTTCTTTCATTAGCATTGGGTTTTGGTCATATGCTACTTTCTGAAATTGTCCAGTGTACACCAATTCTTTTTGGTACAGTGACTGTACTTATTTCCTTCTGTTAACACTTCCTGCATATTCAATACTTTGTCCATGGAGTTCTAGAGTTTCACAGCTCGAAGCTTGAATTAGTTCTTTCCTTCTTTCTGTTTGAGAAATTCCTAGTGTGCACTTCTCTTTTGGATTTCTAACTCCAGCTCTTTGCACATTTCATTATAATACTTTGCTTGTCTTCTCCAGATGTCCTTTGAAATCTGTACGTCTATTTTACTTCAGCATTTATTTATTTATTTATTTATTTATTTGGTTTCTCTATGTTCTAATGCCATTTTCAGAGTCTTTTCTGATATCTATTTAGATCTTTTCTCTCTTCTGTCTTTGCCATGACATTTCACTTGATGGTAATGAGTTGGGTTGAAAAAGAAATATGTGACCACTAAAAGAAATAGATTTCCCAAAAAGTCCTCTTAGTTTATAAATAGTATGCTTCACTGATTGATCAAAGAATATTAGCTTTAGAATCAGAAAGACCTAAGTTCAAATCTCAACTCATCTTCTTATCAGGACTGTGATGGTGGGCAATTTCTTTTCCTTTCTGGGCAGCAACTAGCAAATGTCACAGCTTGTGTGTGTGTGTGTGTGTGTGTGTGTGTGTGTGTGTATGTGCGTGCGCATGCACGTATCTATGAAAAGGATAGAGTATTGTGCCTAGGATATAGTAAGAACTGAGAAAACTTAGCTAGTCACATTTGTTATGACTTGCCTTGTGCCAAAAGATAAGTTTTCCCCCTATTAGCCCTTCTCTGTCAAAGCTGTGACTGTAATCTCACTTAATAGCATTATTTGAAGAGGCTATCAATTCAGCGAATTGTGAGGCCATACTGTGGTGTTTGGTAGCTGCAACAGAGTTGAGCACAAACTCTGGGAACAACATGCACAATTAATTGAAAGAAATGCCACATAGTCGTGTGTCGTTCCAGTGAGTGGTGATTGTGAGCCTTTGGGTTTCACAATTCGCTTTCACACTGAACAGACTGCAGTGCAATGTAACATAACTTTTATATGCACTGTTGTTGTTAGATCCTGTCAAGTTGGAGCTAAGCTATAGACGAGCTCTCTAGGAGTTCGCAAATCACACAGAAAGAGATTGTTCAACTTTCTCCCACAGACAGCTTTTGGGTCAGCTGTGCAGGTCTGTATGCACTGTGTTGTTGTTTTTGTGTGCCCTTGAGTGGGAACTGACTCATAGCTGACCCTGCAGTGAGTTTTCAGAAGCAGTAAATCGCATGAGGGGAGATTGTCCATCCTCTTGCAGAGCAGCTGGTGAATTTGAACTGCGTGCCTTTGGGTTTGCAGTGTAGCTTCTTACCACTAGGCCACTAGGCCTATATGCACTGTTGTTATTAGGTGTCATCAAGTTGAGTATGACTCATAGTGACTCTGTGAACAACAGACCTGAACCCTGTCCTATCCTGTGCTGTCCTCACGATCTCTGAAGTCCTCGTGTGCATTACTGCAATCACTGTGTCAGTTTACCTGGTTGACAATTTTACTTTCCTTCTCTGTCCCTCCGCCTTCCCAAGCATGATGTCCCTCTCTGAGGAATAACCTCTCCTAGCAGCATGGTCAAAGTATATGAATTAAGAGGCAAACAAAAAAAAACCAAACTGGTGTGACTCACATGATGGTAATTTTCACTTTATGATGGTGGTCTGGACCCAAAGTGGCAATCTCTCCCAGGTGTATTTGTAAAACTGAAGAGGAGACCAGAGAAGAACCAGAAACAGGGAACACTGCCTTGTGAAGATTAAATCAGAGATTGGATTAACTGGCACAAGTCAGAGAACATCTGAGGCCACCTGAAACTGGGAGAGACCAGAATCTCTGGAATTGTCTGATCCTGCTGACATCCTAAATTCAGATTGCTAGCTTCCATAACTGGGAGAAAATAAACTTCTATCACTTTTAAGTCATTACTGTGTTCCAACAGCCCTTGATATTCAACTGATATATAGTCTAGGTATTGATTATATTTTTGTAGAATAACTTACCCATTAATTACAGACCAAGGGCTAGCATTGTGCCACAAGTGATGTGGGCACATTGAAGATGGGCTTGAAGACCTAAATTCAAGTCTGTTTTGTCACCTTTGGGTAGGTAATTTATCCTCTTTGGCCCCCAGCATGGCTGAGAAATTATTTTGGTGATTCCCATCAATGTGTACTTTGTAGAGCTTATGTAAAGTACTGATAGCTTATGGGAAAGCTTTTGATGAATAAAGAATTGCATACTAAAAATAGTAGGGTTTTTAGAAAAATAGGATTGAGGTGGTGAAATGTAACACTAAGCTAAAACTATGTTTTTCCTAATAGAAAGGCTATTAAAATGTATTGTTAGGTGCCATTGAGTCAGGGCTTATTCATAGTGATAGTAAGTACAACAGAATAAAATCCTGTGGGAGCTCAGACCAGCCTCACAGTTTCTGCTATAAGCAAGTTCATTGATGTAGCCACTGTGTTAATTCATTTTGTTGGGGATCTTTCTTGATGACCCTCTACCTTATCAAGAATGAAGTCCTTCTCCCAGGACTGGTCCCTCTTGATAATATGTCTAAAATATAGGAGACAAAAATCTTATTATCTATCCTTGCTTCTAATTCAAATTCTAATAAAAATAGTAGAAAAGGTGAATAGAACTGCTTGGTTTTTAATATATACATACACATGACATTCGTTTGGCAGGCCGCTCAGAGAGGGGGTACAGGAGTCTGACCAGCTGAAAGCAGGGCAGGTTAAAGACCCGTCACAGTCCCCGCCCATCTTCCCAGGTAATCCAAAGACGCCAAAAACCTTGCGGCATTTGTCATAGGCCCTCGGGCCAAGAAAACCCTATCTACACACCAGTTCTACAGGATGCATCACCTTTGCTTGGGAAACATTACGACTAAACTTCAGAGGCATTGGTCTCAACATAAGGAACTACCAGCAGCTGATGTGTTTGGAATCACAGAAGCCAAGGAAGCTTCATATATAAGTTATTAGATGGAGGGCTGGCCAAAGGGAGATAGATGTGAAGGGAGGGGGTAGAAGTGGATGGGTATCCTGGTGGATGGTGGAGCAGGGAAATAAGCGGGTAAAGACGTGTGTGA
>NW_006399755.1:18444281-18461350 GCF_000299155.1 Elephantulus edwardii
GTGTCAGAGACAGTGCGGTTTGCACAGGACAGAGCAGAGTTTAGGGCTGTTGTACGTAGGGTCGCTATGAGTCACAAGTGACTCGACGGCACATAACAACAACAACAACAACAACATTACTATATATGGACTTTAATGAAGTTTCATGGAAGATATGAAAGAATGGGAAGGAAAGGAAGGAGAGGGAGAAAGAGAGGAGGAAAGGAAAAAGAATGGGGGAGAGGAGAATAAAAGGGCGAGGGACAGGGAATAAGACTGCTAAGTTATAGAGGTGGGACACATTTTTCTAATGAGTAACAAACTGAGCCCAGAGGAAGGATGGGTAGGTCAAGGGGCATCATGTCTAGTGCTGTATTTGTAGTGTATTCTCTGCTTAGTTGTTGATAGGAACAAAGTTTCACCAATCTGGGAAAAACTAGTGTGAGATAATGCAACTTCCAAGTTATATTTAGCTAAATCTTACATTAACCGGGTACATTGTCTTACATACGGAAAGTGTAGTTTCAGAGTGGTGCATGTCTGTGGGCTAGAGGGCGAAGTTCTCAACTAGGAGCGCATGCTCAGCTGTCAGGCTTTATGAGAAGAACAATCAATGATTCCCAGAGGTACAATGCTTTAGAAGACTTCGTTTTTTACCTCCTACTCTCCCTCCTTCACCTGCTCCTCTCTCCCTTTCTCCATTTCCAGCCTGACTAGACTACTTCCCTGTCTTTGTTTCTTGAGTTTTTCCTCTGTAGTCCTTGAACTCCTTGAAGTCAAGTCTTCTTTAATATACACCTTTGTGTTCTGAGGTCACTGGATCAGAATAGTGTCTTTCTTTTGATCCCTGGGTGCCCTAAGGGGTTTCCAGAGTTTACCTGGGGTATCACTGGACCCTACACAGCAAAGATGGGGAACAGAGGCACTTCTCCAGGACAAGAACTGTGTCTTATTAATCCACTGACTCCAGCATCTCTACTGCTCCCAAGAAAAGTGGCATCTCCACAGAGGTGGCCATGATGAAGATAGCATCACATCCTCCTTTTCCTCAACCACCCTTCCTCCCTGCCTGCCCTTCTTCTTTCTTGCCTTTCTTTCAGCATGTCTTGATCCTATGCTTTGAAAACCAAACTAGTTGCTGTCAAATTGATTCTGACTCTGATCCCCGGGTTGTTACAGTTGAACTGCCCTCCATTCAATGGTGGAGTTTTGGGAAGCAGGTCACCAGGATTTTCTTTTGGGGAACTACTGAGTAGACTTGAACTTCCAACTTTTAGGTTAGAAGACAAGGACATTAACCATTTACACTATTGAGGATGCAAAGGAGGCAAAGTCTGCTTAGGTATCACTGTGATGTTGTTTGGGGGTTAAGAAAACCTCTGGAGACAGACTACTTAAGTCTTTTATCTGATTCTGTCCTTTGCCTATTGTATGAACTCAGCTTTCTCTCTGAAGCTCAATTTCCTAATTTATAAAACAAAACTTATATAGAAACTATTACAGAGGGTTGTTATTAATAGTGACAGAATTTCTGTATGTAAAGGACTTGGCACAACATGTGACAAAGTTGTTGTTCAAGGTGCCGTTGAATTGACTATGACTCAGAGACCTGAACAATTCTTAATCCTGCCCTATCCTGAGCTACTCTCACCATCTCCAATGCACCCATTCCCATTGCCAAAACCACTGTGTCCATCTATCTCAGCCAGGATATTCCTCCTTTGTGCTAACCTTCTATCCGTCCAAGTATGATGTCTTTCTCCAAAGACTGGCCCCTTTTTACAACATGTCAAAAGTATGTAAGACAGAGCTTCGTAATCTTTGTCTCCAAGAAGCAATCTGGTTTCACTGTCTCCAGGACAGACTTGTTGGTTCTCTTGGCAGTCCATGGCATGGTCAAGACTCTTCTCCAGCACCACAACTCAATGACATCAATTCTTCTTCTGTCATTTTTAGTCATTGTCCAGCTCTTTGCTTCATAGCAAGTTAATTACAAAGGCCATGGCTGGGTTTAGGGGCACCTTAGTCTCTCAGACTGACATCATTGTTCTTTAGCACTCTGGAGAGGTCTTTGATCCCAAATTTCCCCAGCAAAACTTGCCTTTTGATTTTCTGACTGCTAGTGCTAAAGGGAACAATTATACATCTCTTCTAGTCATTTGGCCAGGTGGTTGTCCTCCAGATTTCTTGGCACAACTTGAGCACATCTAGCTAATGCAGCATCTGTTTATTGAAATATATCAATTGGTATACCGTCAATTCCTGGGACCTTGTTTTTTTGCCAATTCTTTCAGAGCAGCTTGAACTAGCTCCTTCATCACCATAGGCTTTTGCTCATACATTGTTTCATGAGATTCTTCTGTGTCGGCCAATTCCTTTTGGTACAATATACCCTTTCCATCTTCTTTTAATACTTCTTGGATAACTTAATATTCTGCCCAAATCATCCTTAAATATTGAAACTCGAGGCTTGAAATTGTTCTTAAGTTCATTGAGCTTAAAAAATGCTGAGTGAGTTTTGCCCCTTTGATTTTTCTGTCTCCAGCTCTTTTCACATTTTATTGTAATACTTTGTCTTCCCTCCCTGCCCTTTGAAATCTAATATCTTGGTTTCTTCCCTTTGCTTTGGCTTCTTGGTGCTCTAGTGCAACATTCAGAGTGTGGAAATAATCAAACAATATCATTCATATCACATGCCAGCAAGATTCTGCTGAAGATCATCCAAAAATGGCTGGAACAGCACATCAACAGAGAACTGCCAGAAGTGCAGGATGGGTTTAGAAGGGGTCCTGGTACTAGGGATATTGTAGTTAATGTTAGATGGATCTTGGCTGAAAGCAGGGATTACCAGAGGAATGTCTGTGTTTCATTGATTATGCGAAGGCATTTGACTGTGTGGATCATAGCAAACTGTGGCTGACTCTGAGAAGAATAGTCCCAGAACACTTGATCATGTTTATGTGAAACTTATACTTGAAACAGGAGGCAGTCATCAGAACAAAGCAGGGAAGCACTGAATGGTTCAAAATTGGGAAGAGTATATACCAGGGATGTGTTCTATCTCCATACCTTTTCAATCTATATGCAGAACAGATTATCCGGGGGGCTGGGATCTATGAGGAGAAATGAGGCATCAAGATTGGAGGAAGACTCATCAACAATCTGCATTATGCAGAAGACACAACCCTGCTTGCTGAAACTGAGGAGGACTTGAAGAGCTTGCGGCAGAAGGTTAAGGACTGCAGCCTTCAGTATGGATTGAAACTCAATATCAAGAAAACAAAGATTCTCACCACTGGGCCAATTGGTAGCATTGTGATGGAAGGTGAAGAGATTGAGACTGTTCACAGTTTTGGTTTGCTTGGCTCCACAGTCAACACCCTTGGCACCAACAGCCAGGAAAGTAAAAGATGTATTGTGTTGGAAAAGTCTGCTGTCAGAATCCTCTCCAGAGTACTGATAAGCAATGATGTCAGTCTGGAGACTAAGGTGCACCTGATACAGGCCATGGTCTTTGCAATCACTTGCTATGCATAAGAGAGCTGGACAATGAGTAGGGATGATAGAAGGAGAATTGATGCCTTTGAGCTGTGGTGTTGGAGAAGAGTGTTGAATATAGTATGGACCGCTAAGAGAACAGGTTTATCCTGGATAGAGTTAAACCAGGCTGCTCCTTGGAGGCAAGGATTCTGAAGCTTCATCTGACATACTTTGGACATGTTGCAAGGAGGAACCAGTCCTTGGAGAGGGATATCATGCTTGGGATGATAGAGGGACAGCGCAGGAGAGGAAGACCCTTGATGAGATGGATTGATTGAGTGACTGGGGTAATGGGGGCAGGTGTGTCAGATACAGTAAGATTGGTATAGAAAGGGTCACTATGAATTGCAGGCAACTCGATGGCACATAACAACAACAAGTGCTAAGGGACTTGGATTGTGATATGCTAAGTGCCTAATAAATATTGGCTATGATGTCCAGTATTATAGTTACTGCAAATAGATAATTAATAAATGAATATAAAATTAGAGTATAAGTTCAATGGATAAAAATAACTAGTTGGGAATTTCCTGTAACCTGAAATTCTTTGCCTCCATGATCTGCTTTGTGGAAAGGATAAAGCTTATCTGATGAGGGATCTTTGCTGGAGGTGGATTTAGGTAATTTCTCCTCTTCTGGCATTGAAGAAGAATAACAATGGGTGCCTTCTTTAACAGGATAATCAGAAATGGCATCTCTGAAAAGAGGGTGTGGTATAAATGCAGAAACTACACAGCAAAAGGGTGCTGTGTGAGGGGTGTTCTAGGTAGGAAAAGAGCCATAATCAATGATCAGATGTTAAGGACCTTCTCCTATGGTGTCTGCACTTGCCAATACCGTCAGAATAACCTTTGTTGCTAAGTACTGTACTTAAGGAACTGTCAGTAGTTTTCCCAAGGAAGTGAAGCACTGGCACCCTCCATAGTCAGAGGATTCTAGAAGTTCATGTCTTTTGAGCTTATTACTGTGATTCCCTCTACCCTGTCCTCTGCATTCTTAGGTTACCATGCCTTCTGTGCTATTTATCGCATTATGTCTTATGTTGCACTTGAACAATTTAAAGAAACTTAATGTACATTTATTTCTATCTGTTGCTCTCCAAGTTTACTCCCAACTGGTAAGCTGTAATCAGTATATGTTACCACCCACACGTTGTTTAGGTAACCTTAGTCACGTCATCTTATTTGCCTACTCATTCATGAATATTCATTCAACAAATACCTATTGAGCAAGAAGTGGGTGTTGGAATGACAGAGAGATAGGTCACCTGGGGCCTCAGCTTCTCCATGGGCCACATGATCACTTAGAACAGACCAACTGACGTGCTGACTCCAGATCCCTATTTGTTAAAATACATTGGAAAATGGTTTCAAGATTATCTATTTGATAGTTTCAGACTCACTCCCTAGTGTACTGACAACTTTTTCCGGTGAAACAGAAAGCAATGGAGTGACAGCTAGCAACTGGGAATTTTTACCATTATTTCCAAGAATTTAGTTTTTCTTTTTTTGTAAATTTATTATTAATTTCAATGAAAATTTACAGAGACTTTGGATTTCCATTCATTCATTGTTGCACTTTTCTCCCCTCCCAACCCTTCCCCCAGTACACTACCCTCTTGGAAAAGTAAAAGAAAAAACCTTTCATTGTTTTACAATCCCTCCCCACCCAGGTCCACTCCACTATGCAGCCTTCGTTCTGGACTCCTGTCATGACAAAAATACCTAATTACATATCCCTTGTAAACAGTTTTCACTCTCATCTGTTTCAAGGCAGTATACATTATTGAACCCATCTTTCTCCGTCTCCTCCCAACCCAAATGTCAGTCCTATTTTACAACAGTGGCACTATGCAGTATTTGTCGTTTTGTGGTTGAGATACTTCACTCAGCATAATGTCCACCCATGTTTATCAGGGCTTTGTTCACAGTAGCAAGAGTTGGAAACAACCCAAGTGCCCATCAACAAATGAATGGATAGAGAAGCTGTGGTATATTCACACAATGGAATAATACTACGCTAAATTGAAAAACAAGGAACTCATGCAATATTATTCAAAATGGGAGACCCTGAAGAATTTAGTTTTTCATTGACCCAGGAGAATACATGAGCCTCATCTGTCACAAGGTTGCTATGAAAAGATGTGAACTGGACATTCTCTGAGGTCCACTCTGACTCTGGGGTCTGAGTCTATTTTGTTCCTCTTTCCATTCCTTTCTTCTTCCTAACTCTCTCTCCCCTCTTCCATCTGTCTTTATTTCAGTGAACACTTTTTCAATGTACATTTCCAGGAATCAAGGAGTCTCACTCCCTTGTCAGTTCCAGTCTCAGAAAGGCTTCAGTTTTGCTTTGATGAATTCTCCTGTTGATTCCGCCCTCCCCTAGATTAAGCCTCCTTAACTGAATCGCAAGTGTATGTGTATCTCCCACACTCAAAGTCTTCATCTTGGGTACCAGAAGAACAAATTCTACATCACTTTATATAAACACTTATTAATAACCTTTGGAATCTCTTCTTTTGTGAGGGCACTAATTCTTAAAATGAAATTATTAAATCAAAAGACATATGACTGTTTATTGGAAAATGTTACATTGTTTATATTTCACAACAAAAATATGTAAAAAAAAGTTTGTACTGTTTTCATGCTTTTATTACCAACTTCCAGATTGTGAAGGTGCTTTTGTTTTATATAAGCGGTAATATGTCTGATAACACTTGTGCTAATTATTTATAACAGTACCTTAAATAATGAATCAAATCAGAGTATTTTCTCCAAGTATACTGTTTTCACCTGAAATTTCAGTAGTTTCCATGTTTTTATTATTGTTAGGTGCCGTCGAGTTGAATGTGACACCTAGCAACCTTATGAAGAACAGATCTAAACCTTGTCCTATCCTGTGCCATCCTTACCATCCCAAACCCACGCAAGCTCATTGCTGCTGTCCCTGTGTCAATTCATCCCACTGAGGGTCCCTCAAGTCCATGAATACTGCATGCTGTGAGGACAGCCAGGGGAGAAAGAACTGGGCCTTCTGGCTGTAAGTGCCAGCATTGTTTGTTCTTTTGTGGACACTCCACCTATTTATCATTTCAACATAGGCCTAATTTGGGCTTCTCAATGATGATAATAAATGTAGCTGTAACCGACCAATCTGTGAAAATGATGGTTAATAGCTCGTTTTATAGATAAGGAAACTAAGGTTCAGAGGCGATGAGACATGGCCTGGGTCACACAGTGGGGATTTAGCAAAGACAGGATTTCCACCGGGTTCTTTCTGACTCAGAGTTGATGCTCCTTCACCGCACTGCACCACACCACTCCCCACATGAGCGCTCTGGGTTGGGAGCCTCGTGGGAGCCACAGGTCTGTCAAGTTCTGCAGGGCTGAGCTGTTTATCATTGCAGAGGACACTCATCACTGCACTAATTACATTAATTGCTGCCCACTCTGAGGCTAAGTGGGTGGCTTAACAACACCTAGCAACGTGGTAATGATGCCTGGGCCTGCCTTATGCATGAAAACATCTGACTTTTTTCCCCTCTTCCAAACTCCTTCCTGTGGTGTTCAAACCAATAATTATGGTTTATATTGGCTAGAATTAGAGACCCTGTCCTATGGGGGAAAGGTCAAGACTGACCTTTGCCTTTTATCACTTTTAGTGGAAGAGAGAGGGGTTTTAAACTTTTGTTAAGCATCAGCTTTGTGCTAGACACTTTAGTTAAGGGATCTTGTCTAGTCCTCACTCATGTTAGCTTAGAACTAGATATTATCTTATCCTCCTTATAATGTTTTTATAAGGAAACCAAACCAAACACTTATGAAAAGATAGAAACAGGCTTCTTGTTGTTGTGTTATGTACCATCAAGTCACCTGCGACTCATAGTGACCGTGTGGACACTAGCTCTGAAACTTGTCCTATCCTGTGCCAGTCTCAGCATCTCCAACAGACCTAGTCCCATTTTTCCAGTCACTGAATCAATCTATCTCATCCTTGGTCTTCCTCTCCTCTGCTGTCCCTCCACCCTTCCAAGCATGATGTCCCTCTCCAAGGACTGGTCCCTTCTGGCCACGTGCCCAAAGTATGTGTTCGCCAGTGCCAAATATGTCAATATTTATGAGTTCCATTTCTTCCTTAACAATCTCCAACTTTTCTACATTCATACTTCTCACATCCCACGTTCCATCAGTAGTGTCTGTTTGTAACTGTTCCTCCTCCTTTGTGATTCCCAGGGAGAAGGTTCTGCCTCTGGTGCCATATCTGCTAGTCTAATCTAAATGTGCTCTCTTGTACATAGAGTTTTCTGAGGCCTGTTATTTCAGGAGTGGCTGGCCAATCCTTCTTCCCTAGTCTGTCTTAATTTGGTTGCTTGACTCAGAAGCAGTATATAATAGAAAAGAATTTTCCCAAAAGAGCAAATGAGAGACCTTTCTCGTTATTCAGGTAACAGATCAGATTTTAGTCTCTCCCACCACTCCCTTAGGACCATGAGTCTTGCTCCCACCTCTGCCCCTGCTCTGCTGGTGTCCAGTTGAATTCCTTCTCTTTGCCCCTCCAGCACCTTGCACCCCCTGTCCCTAGCCCATATGGTTTAATGGCTCAGGCCTACACCCACCTCTGTCCACCTACTACCTCTCCACTCCCCTGTGATGTTGGTGATCCTGTGCAGTGTGGGTGGAAAGTTTACCTGCTGATGTCTTTTCTCCTTAAGTCAATTGTCCTTCTTTGCCCCAGACAAAGGTGTGAGATAAGGTGCACCAACATAAGCAATGTTCTTTTGTCTAATGTCGTGGGTCTGCAGACTGCTGCGGCCAGGATCCTCAACACTCTTCTCTACTCTCTGAGATGGTTCAGTGGCAGGTCCTTGACTTAATTCTTAGAGTAGGTGAAGGTGGTGTCTTGATAGTATTTTTCATATTGGTGACCCCCATTTTACTCAGGCTTAGAGCATCCCATTGTTGAAGAACAAATTTCATCTCTGAAAATGTCCCTCCACCACAGCACTTCTCACAGGTGATCTTGTCATTCTACTTATTAGAATTAGTAAAAGACCAGTGAGACTGAGTTTGCATTTCCAGAGAACAAGCAAGACATTGGGCATTGAAGTTTTGCCCTCTACTGCTGAAGGGTGAATACTTGAAATTTCAGCCTTCCAACCTCACGCCTTTCCTGAACTTTGAAAGGAAATGTTGACTTTATTTTCAAATTGACTTTTTTTTTGTTTGTGTTTTTCTTTAATTTTTAAAAATTTTTTAAATATTCATTTCAACGAAAATTTCAGAGACTTTGGATTTCCATTCGTTCATTGTTGCACTTTTCTCCCCTCCCAACCCCGGCCCCCCTCCCCAGTACACTGCCCTCTTGGAAAAGTAAAATAAAAATTTTTTCATTGTTTTACAATCCCTCCCCTGAGGTCCACACCACCATGCAGCCTTCGCTCTGGACTCCTGTCATGACAAAAATACCTAATCACATATCCATTTTAAACAGTTTTCTCCCTCATCTGTTTCAATGTAGTATACATTATTTATCCCATCTTTCCCAGTTTCGCCCCAACCCCGATGTCAGTCCTGTTTTACAACAGTGGCACCATGCAGTATTTGTCCTTTTGTGGCTGAGATACTTCACTCAGCATAATGTCCTCCAGGGTCACCCATTTTGAATAATATTGCATGAGTTCCTTGTTTTTCAATGCAGTGTAGTATTCCATTGTGTGACTATACCACAGCTTCTCTATCCATTCGTTTGTTGATGGGCACTTAGGTTGTTTCCAAGTCCTTGCTATTGTGAACAAAGCCGCAATAAACATGGGTGTGCATCAAATTGACTTTTTAAAGAAGTGATTTGAAGACTATCAACAAACCAGGTAGATGCCATTCTGCTGATTCTAACTCTTGATGAACTCATGTGTTTTAGAGTAGAAACATTTCCTATACGGTCTTCAGTGACTTATTTTCAGAAGGAGATCACCACGTCTTCTTTCTGAGGTACCTCTGAATGGGCTTGAACCGCCAACCTTTCTGTTAGTAACTGAGTGTATTAACTGTTTGCACCAACCAAGGGCTCCATTTGGCAACTGTCTATGTATTTGTTGCAAATGGACAAGAACTGCTGATGACTTTGGCAGTTCTTCTTAATTAGATAACTATTATCATCTCCCCAGAAACCCAGATATCACGGAATAATTTAGGAAGAAGTAATTGACTTTAAACAGTTATACCTGTGTATATTTTATGGGTGTGTCAGTATCTGTATTCCTATGTTGTTGTTATGTACCATTGAGTCAGAACATACCCACACCTGATCCTCCAGTGGGTTTTCAAAGACGGTAAATCAAACAGGAGGAGATTGCCCATCATTCTCCCAAGGAGAAGCTGGCGGATTTGAACTGTGTACTTTTGAGTTGACAGCACAACTTACCACTAAGCCACCAGAGCTCCCTCAACATGTTAATATATCTTGAAATGTGGTAGGTATGTGAACATAAGCTCATCAGAAAATTTCCAGGTACTTGTGGACTTGAGTGACTTGGTTCTTTCTATGTCTTCCATCTCTACAAACAAGGCTTAAAAGTAGATTTTATTAAAGCTCAAAACTACTCTCAGTGGAATTTTTATGTTCCAATTAGTGGTTAAGATATTTGGGTGTAGATCAGAGTTTGAATCTTGACTCTGAGACCAGGGTTAGAATCCTGTCTCTGCTACTTACTAGCTGTTCTGACTTGGGCGAGTCACTTAATCTCTCTAGGTACCTGTCTTCTCATTTCTAAAAATAAAAATAATGACAGTGCTGACTTCATGGGGTTATTATCAGACAGGGAGGTTCCTGAAGGCAGGGACTATGTATATGCACTTCTCTACGCCCAGCCAAAATACAGTTTGAAAGACTAGGAAGCTTCCAACTTAGTACTTCAGTTCTGCTTCCAGAACTTTCACAAGCCTTTGTGACTTTGGAAGAAATTATTTCACTTTTCTAAGGTTCATCTATAAATTGGAGGTTTATTACTTTCATCTTAAATGATTGCTGCATAATGAAATGAACACATGAAAAACCAATATAGCAGTTAGGACACAGGAGAAATCTAGGAAAGACTTACTCTTCTATAATTGTTGCTGACTGAGATTTCATTTGAACTGTAGAACACATTCATTTTGTAGCCACTTTCCATCTAACCTTGACTCATATCTTCTGACCTGGCCACGATTATCTGTCTCCTGAGTTATTCCTGCATTCTTCTGACTAGCCTCCTCACCTCCATCTTTTGTTTTTCACCTCTCACAGGGTGATTTTCAACCTAAATCAGACCTCTCTAATCCTCTGTGCCATTCCTTCCAGTACTTACCATCACACTATCAAAATAGAGGAACATCCGTGGTCCTTGTTGTGGTACTTAGTGTGTAAACAGTTTTCTTGCAAATTCCTTGGCCTCACTTTCTTGCACTCTGGCTCTCAGTTGCTTCAGTCTAACCTCGATGTACTTCTGGCCATTTCCAGCATATCCTAGTTTAGAGGCACACCTTCCACACAGTGTCAGTAACAACAGGCTCTGGCATATCAGGGATTGTGATTACAGTTTGGGACATGACAGGTTCAAATCTGTTGTTCACATGATTGCTATGAGTCGTAGTTGGCAACACTTAACAAAAACTAGTTTTGGGTATTTTGTGCTTGTAGTTCTTCAGCCTGCAACCCTTCCTCCAGATCTTTGGAACTTCTTTATCTTGCTTCCTCCAGCCCCTTCTCACTTGCCACAATATCAGAAAGGTCTTTCTTGACAACCTGTAAAATATTCCAATCACTTTCACCTTCTACTATACTTTTCTTTTTTGTTATCACTGACACATTATGCCTTTATTAACTTTTTTGATCTCGTCTCCCCAGCAGAATGTAAACTTGGTAAGATTTTGTTTTGCGTTCTGCTATGTCCTCAGTGCCTGGGAGGATACAGAAACAGGTTCCCCTGTTGACCATAGTGCATGACATATGGGGCTGCTAACTGAAAGATCGGAGAGCTCCAGAGGTGATCAGGAGCAGCAGTGCCATCCCAAAGGTACATGGTTTGAATCCACAGGCTGCTATACAGGAAAGAGATGGGCAATCTGCTCTGGGGCAGTTTACTGCCTCTGAAAACCAGCTGAAGGGGCAGCTATGAGTCAGTTCTGACTCTAGAGTCAACAACAATAACAGATGAAAGGTCAGAGATTCAAATCCACCAGCTGCTCTAGATGGAGAAAGCTGGGCAGTCTCCTCCCATAACTGATGGAGGGTTACTGTGAGTAGGGACTAACTCTATGCAGTGAGTTCGGCCTGGCTAAATTGACAGGTTTTTGTGATTCTTCTGTGAAATAGCAGGGAAGAGCCTGCACAGATGGTCTAGGCAATTATAGGCCTGGGCTTCACTGAGGAGCTTGTATCTTCCCCAGGGTGGTAAGTGAGGAGGAGAGCTAGGTGGCTGTTTAGAAGCACTGACTCGTTTACATGGAGCCCCTAAGTAGTATCAACTGTCAATATGCTCAGTAGGTAAAGGATACCAGAAGCACCTTAGAAGAAAAAACTGGTAATCTGCCAAATCAGCCACTGAAGACCCTGTGACGCTGTCCTATCTCCTAGTCCTCTGGACAGTGCCGGTGGTCTTCAAAGCCTGAGATGGATCATTCAAGGTTTTTATTTGCCCAGAGAAGCAGAGGAAGAAGTAGAGTCAGGAAATGGAGGAGGAAATGAAAATACATGCCATTTGCCTCAATGAGCAACTTGCCTACTTTGCCGTGAGATCAGAAGATCTGACTACTACTACTGAACAATTTGATCAAGGAATCTATAGAAGAAAAAAAGAAAAAAATCCTAGCCAAGATGGGGAAAATATGGAACAGAATTTAAAATTTTTGTGACTCCAGATTTTCTGTGAGTTGGTGAGGCTGAATTGCTATTGCCTTAGGGAAAATTTTACACTTTAAAATGGAAACTATCCCCTGAAGTTATCTTGCTTGAAACCAAACCATAGTTAGGTTAATTAGAAAAGAATGTCTGCCTTGAGCACTGTCCTTTTTAAAGAATTATCTACATGAGATCAGATTGACAACAGCCACTCAGGAAAGCTTAGGGGAAGTGAGTTAGTGTTGATGATGGAGAAACAATTTGGAAAAAGGTTGTTGAGATCATTGATGCCACTTGAAGAATGTAACCAATGTCAGTGAGCAGTGACAACATGATGTAGAGATTGCTGAACTGATGCATGTCTTTGCCACATATATACAAGGAAAGAGGGAAAAGCCCCAATGAGGCACAGTTCTTTCATTTACATGGGTCACCAAGATTGGGATTGACCTGACAGTCACTATTTTTTGTTTCTTTCTCCTTCGTGGCAAATGGAAATATGTGTTTGCATATGCCTTCAACCAAAGCGATTTTATCCATGCCAGCAATCTACCTGCTTTGTGTCACCGCTGCACTGCTGTCTGGAGTTCCCATATCTAATTTACAATAGAAATAATTTTGCTCATTCAGATAAGTATCTATAGCAGATATATGACTTAAGATTTAAATTTAGTACTACTATAAAAAAACTAAAAGTTTGAGGTGTGATCGTCTCCATGTAAAAAAACAAAAACACAAAGTCTCCTAGCATTGAATCACTCTTCTCCACCCTTCCTCTCTCTACCCTTCTTCCCACTGACTTTACCCTCTCTATTCTGACTCTGTTCACATTAACAGAGTAGTTTAGGGAAGTGAAAAATAACGTGAGAACCCACAGGTCTCATAAACCACACGTTTATTCACTATGAGATCACAAGCAGGCTACCTTACCTCTGTGAACCTCTATTTTCTCTTCAGGAAAATGGGCTAGAAGAGCAGGTAGTCAATAATAGGTGCTGAATGAATGATGACTAAAGTATCCTGGAGTAGCTAGCCCATAGCCAGTTACTGTTGATTCTAAATCATGGCAACCCATGTGTGTTGAGAACGGAGCTGCACAGGCATGTCAGTGGTTGAATTTCTGGAAATAGATCATCAGGTCTTTATTTTGAGGTGTCCCTCTAGGTGGAATGGAACCACTAACCTTTTAGTTAGCTGCTAAGCATGTTGACCCTTGGCATAGTGAGTACTTAAAGGAATCCTTCCTTGGTGACTGATTTACATGACATGACTAGTCTTTTGATAAACCTGCTTTAACTTTGCCAACATTTAGAATAGACAGCCCAATTTGAAAGAAATAGAGCCTGGCTGATGATCAAATCTTTGAGAACTAGTACATCAAAAAGGCCTTTGTAGAGGTCCTGCGGTGTGTTTGAAGATTCAGGGGTGGGTGGGGCAGGGGAGAGATGTAGATCCTGCCCTCCAGGGATTTCAGATTAGGTAAAGGGACAGAAGACACAGAGCTGAGTCACAGAGTTTCCTGTAAACTAGGAATTCATAAAACAAACCCAACTGGAGGGTGAGTAGGGGATTGGCTCAAGCATTTTTTTTAATCCAGAAACATTCCCTGAGCTTCTGTGGTAGAGTGCTGGGGAAGTGAAAATGCGAGGCATAGTCTCTGCTCTCAAGGAGTCCACAGCCCAGTGGGGGGGACAGAAGGTTAGGTATTTCCAGTTCAGGATAGCGGAGGATGTGGTAGAAGGAGGCCAGGATGCTGCGTGGACTCAGGAGAACAGGTTGTAATCATGGAGGAGTGGTGGTCAGGGAGGGCTTCCTGGAGGAGCTGCAGTCTCCTTTGAGGCATGAAATAAGAAGGAGCCAGCCTGACCAATTGGAGAGGGTTCCTAGGAAGAAGGAAGAGAAGAAAAGAGTCTGGCTTTCTGAATAATGTATGAAGCAGAGCTTTAGTGAAATGAACAAATGATCAGAATGAAAAAGGTGTTGCAATCCACCCACAGAACTATAGGAAGTCACAGAAGATTTTAGAGAGGGATAGTAACATGATTGCATCTGTATATTAAAACCAGAAACATTATAGAAAACCTTCAGAGAAAAGCAATTTTCCAGTATAAATTAAAGATTACATTGGCATTAGCAGTTAGGAAATAAAAAGATGAATTGCATTTGGGGAAAGTCTGCTCATGGACCTCTATAGAGTGTTGAGGAGCAGTGATGTCAGTATGGAGACTAAGGTGCGCCTGATCCAGGCCATAGTCTTTGTGATTCCATGCTGTACATCAGAGAACTGAACAATGACTAAGGATGAGTTGTGATGCTGGAGAAGAGTCTTGAACGTGCCATGGACTGCTAGGAGAACAAATAAGTCTGTCTTGGAGAGAGTGAAATAAATTTTCTCCTTGGAGGCTAGGATTTTGAAACTCCACCTCACATATTTTGAGCACATGGCCAGGAGTCCTTGGAGAAGGACGTCATGCTTGGGAGGGTAAAAGGACAGAAAAGGAAAGGAAGACCCAAGATGAGATGGGCTGACATCATAACTGGTGCATTGGGATTAGGTGTGTCTGAGTCAGTGAGACTGGCTTAGGATAGGGCAGAGTTCAGAGCTGTTTTACATAGGGTTGCTATGAGTTGCATGTGACTCAAAAGTACATAACAACAACAACAACAAAGTATCTTTTTAAAAAAAATAGAATACAACATGTGTGCAGAAAAGTGTACAGCTTGATGACGGATCATGAGTTGAAGAGTCTTGAAGAGTCTTGTGTGCACAGCAGCTGGTACCTGGGGTTGTCAGAGGAGATGTAGAATAAAAGGAGAACTAAGCAAGGGTTCAAGGACTAAGGATTTCTTATCCTTGTCCTATAAAGATATAAATCCTCCATGTAACAAAAGAAGCCTGCAATTTGTAGTCGTTGTTGCGTGCCCTCACTTCCAGCAGGTTTTCAGAGGCAGTAGATTGCACAGGAGGAGATTGCCCACCCTTCTTCCAAGGGGTAGCTGGTGGATTTGAACCATGCACCTTTGGGATTGCAGTGCACCTTCTTACCGCAAGGCCACTAGAGCTCACCAGAGATTTGCAGTAGTGGGCAGATTCTATATTGAGTCTTAGATTCACTATTTTCTTGCTGTACAATCTCAGGAAAATGGCTTTACTTCTCTTCGGTTGTACTGCTGATAGAAGGGGCTCATTGTGCCTGCCTGTACAAAATAGTGTGGAAGCAAAATGGAGTACAGCTAGCAGAAACACTTTGTAACATGAAGCATAGTTCCTTATTTAAATGTCAGGTTTTTATTCATCTCAACCAAAAATATCCCCTGAAATCTTCTTCAACCCAAGCACTGGTTTAGCTTAGGGAGCTCTGGTAGCATTGTCTGTAGAGAGTTGCGCTACCATCCAAAGGCTGCATTTCACCAGTGGTTCAAATCCTCCTATGGCTCTCTGGGAAAAAGATGGAAAATCTCCTCCTGTATGGTTTATAGCATCGGAAATCAGCTGTACAGTCAGCTATGAGTCAGTTTGCCTCGATAGGGATGGCTTATGAGTTTAACTCAACTAGTCAACAATTTCAGCCTTGAGCATTTTGCTTTTTAAAAACAACTATCTATGTGGAATCAAAGTGACAGCAGTAACAGGAAGGAAGGAGGTAGGGCTGTAATGAGAGATTCTAAAGTAAGAAAAAGCCCACTCCTTCCTCTTTGGAGACCCAGCATTGGGGAACTAATTTCAGATTAGGTATATGAGGTGACAGAAGGGAAACATCATATTCACATTCAGATACAGTGAAGCCAGTGGGATCCAGAGCTCCCCAAGACTGCCTTGATCTTCTGGGTTTCCTTTGTGTCGTTAAATTGTGGTGTTGGAGAAGAGTACTGAATATCCCACAGACTACCACAAGAGCAAACCGTTCTGTCCTGGAGGGAGTGTGACCATGGTGCTCAGTAGAGGCACGGAGGGTGGAAGTTCATCTCACATACTTAGGTCATGTCAGGAGGGGCCAGTCTTTGGCAAATGACATCATGCTAGGAAAGATGGATGGTCAGAGAAAGAGATGGGAACCTTGGACAAAATGAATGGATGCTGCAATAATAAATGAATGAGGAAAAAATGAAATGGAAAGAATATGCTGTAAAATATGTATATGTTGCATTAAAAAATCATCAATTAAAAAAGAAGAAAAAATGAATGGACGCAATGATTACAACAGTGGGCTCAAACATATCAGAGAGGCTGAGGATGGTGCAGGATAGCATTGTTCTGATTCGTTGTTCATAGGGTCGCTATAAATCGTAGTCGCCTTGATGGTACCTAACAACAGCAACAACTTCTCCTTTTGACATTGTTCATGTTATTATTGATCATTTCAGTGGAGAATATGGAAGTTTTTCTTTTTTGCCAGATTTCCCCCTTACACTATTCCAGTTTTTACAAATTTTACTATACTGTGCTGTGACAAAATGAAAACAAATCAATAAATAGGACAAAATCAAAGCCTTAGAGTTAGAGGCCCAAAGCACTTAAGCAGTTCAGAAAGATGTGAGGCCCTATTATTGGATAAAACATCATAAAGAAGGTGTGTTCAGTGTGAGATTCTCCTGTTTTCCTAGTTCCAATTCTTGACATTTATGTAATGTTGTTGTTGTTGTTATGTGCCGTCGAGTCGCCTGCGACTCATAGC
>NW_006399755.1:18462817-18509875 GCF_000299155.1 Elephantulus edwardii
AATCCTTGCCTCCAAGGAGCTACCCGGTTTAACCCTCTCCAGGACAAATCTGTTTGTTTTCCTAGCAGTCCATGGTATTCTCAATACTCTTCTCCAGAACCGCAGCTCAAAGGCGTCAATTCTCTTTCTGTCCTCCCTAGCATATTAGATCATTTTCACTCTCTGGTGTCATAATCCAGAGGTAGTTGCACTGCTCAGCCAATGACTGGTTCGAATCCACCAGCAGCTGTGAGGGAGAAAACCTGGCGGTCTCCTCCTGCACAATTTACAGCCACCAAACCCCCACTGTAGAGTCAGCTCTGACTTGACAGCCATGAGTTTGAGTTTTTGGGCTTTTTAAAATAAGATCATTATTTTGCTTACACTGTCTTAGTCGATTAAGACTAAAAAAGGAAAACAATAGATGCTAGGGAAGTTGTAGAGAAACCCTTGTCCACTGCTGGTGAGGATATGAAATGGTATACAGCCACTATGAAAAACAGGTTGATGGTTTCTCATGATGTTGAACATAGAGGCCAACACTCCTGGTCCCAGAGAGTGAAGGCAGGAATACATACACAAGCACATGTATACCATTGTTTATGGAGGCACTTTATACCATTAAAATGATGGAAACCACCCAAGTAAATATCTACCTATAGATGAATGGCTAAGCAAAACGTGCCATAGAAATACAATGTAAGACTGCTCAGGTGTAAAGAGAAATGAAGTTCTGATGCACGCCTCAACACAGAGTGAAGCTTTAAAGCATACTGAATGGAATGAGACAGTCACAGGAGGACAGACACTATATTATCTCTCTTATATAGGATAAGTATATACAGAAATAATATACAGAAACCAGTTTATTAATGGTTACCAGCACAGACAGAGGTAAGGAAGGGCAGCTTTTGCTTAGGGATCACTTTGGTTTACATAAATGGCAGTAATTTAGAAAAGGATAGTGATAAAATGATGGTACAACATGAAGAATGTAATCTATGTCACTGAATTATACATTTAGGGATTGCTAAATTGAGTGAATTTGTTGTTTATATTTGTATTACAATAATGAATAAAGGGAGCTTGGTGGCATAGTTCATGGGAACTTTGAACCTTTGCTAACCCAAACGTGGTACCCCGCTGGTGGGTAAACCACACTAGCAGCTTCCTGGGAGTGGGGGCGGGGAGTAGGGGTAGGAAGGAAGGGCAGTCTCCTTTCGTGCGATGTGTAGCAGCCTTGGAAAACTTTTTGGAGTGAGTTATGCTTCTGATTTGAAGGCAGTGAGATAGTAATACAGTGAAAACTTAAAAGGTTAAAAGGTAAGTATTGTAATTATCATCTTTTGGATGAAAGGATTGAGAGTTACAGTGATTTGCCCAAGAGCATACAGCTGTTAAGAGAAGGTAACTCTTTTGGGCCCACACCTATCCAGCTCCCAAACAGCTTCTCTTTCCCCTCTGAATGCATGGGGACAGGAGCTGCATGTTTTAGAGGCTGCATCACATTGCGTGCATTTTTGGTATGTGTGTTCACATGTCAGCAGGCATGTGGGAATCCTGCCGGGTGAGTTGTAATGATTGCATTTTGAGTGGTTAAGTGTATTTTTGCTGGGAGGGCTTGGTTCAAGGGAACAGGGAAGGAAGTGCACAAGCCCACTATGTGGGAGGAAGTCACATGGCCTGAAGGCAGGCCTTTGGACAAACTGTTGGAAAATGGCAGAACATAACCTTGCTGGAACCTTACTTCACTGTGGGTCCCCTGGGCTTTTCCCTAACTATTTAATTTCCAAAGCGAAACTCATTCCTACTTTCTCTTTTAAAAGGAACTAATACTTGTTTAACAACCCCTGTGTACTAGGCAGGGTGCTAGGTGCTTTACACCCATGACATCACTTGATTTTTTTCAAAGCCAGTTCAAAATGGTGTCCTTCACACCACTGTTTGGCCCAGGAGACCAGGAAGGTTGGTGATTTGTTTAAGATCAATTAGCTGATGCACAGCAGAGCAAGAGTTCCCAGTTAGTGCTCCAGAAATTAGGCCACACTGACATTTTAAAGTCATCGGTAAGACATTTCATTTCTCAATAAAGAGGTAAATTACCTCTAGATCATGAAACAGAATACTGACGTCTTGACTGACAGTGCCCTTTTCTTTTAGAAAAAGAAATACTTCATGTATTCATTCCTGAACAAGTGAACTGTTTTACCAAGTAGTTTAGTGGAATCTTCAAAAAGAGTCCCACATGTCCACCCTTACTTCTTGAATCATTTTGTGTCTCTATTTTCCAAAGGCAGCTGACATCTTTTTAGAACCCCTTATTACCATTAGGTGCAGGAGAAAGATGGGCAATCTCCTCTCATGTGATTAACCGCTTTTGAAAACCTGCTGGAGGGTTAGCTATGGGTCAATTTTTACTTGAAAGGTACACAACAACAACATTACCTCTTTGGGCATGTTGCTAAGAGAGGCTATTCTTTGGAAAGGGGCATCATGCTTGGGAAGGTGGAGGGGTGGGGAAAGAAAGGAAAACCCTCAACTTGATGGATTGAGAGAATGACTACAGCAATGGGCTTCAGGGTGTTGGAGATTGTGGGGATCACACAGGATAGGATAGGGTTCAGATCTGTTGTTCATAGGGCTGCTATGAGTTGTACTCGACAACATCTAACAACAGCAACAACATATCACCACAGTATGTGTCTGCTGGGGCAGAACCAGGCACAACAGGGCCTCAATGGTGTGAAAGCCCTGATTTTCACTCATCCAAGACCACCGTGTAAAGGTCTTTTTGTATACTTTTATATAGAAAAGTCCTAAGTGTCATTTGAAATACTTTGACAGCTGACCAAAGCTTCTGAACCATTATTTTCTTTAAGTAGTTGCTATTATTATTATTAGATGCCAGTGAGTCAACTCCAACTCATAGCAACTCTACAAACACAGATTGAAACCTTGCCCTATTCCACGCCATCCTCAAAGTCCCTACCACTCTGACGTCCATGGTTGCCGCGATTGCATCTGTCCATCTCGTAAAGTCTTCTCTTTTGTTGGTCCTTTAATTTTCTAAGCCTGTCCCCTCCTTACAACATGCCCAAAGAATGTGAGATGAAGTTTCACTCAAAAGTAGATACTTATTTCTGAATGCCTGAGCGGTCTTACTTTTTTGCTTTTGGCATTCTATTGATTGAGCCTTCCAGTAATGGAATGAGGAATTCAGATGAAAATCTTTGCACCTCTAAGGCTTATCTTTTCAAGTCTCGTTTAAGGTCTTTAAAAGAAGGGGGAAGCCAGGAGGGAGCCTGGAAGAGGTCAAACTCCTGGGGTTGGTAGGGAACCCAAAGATTGTACCTATGTTACTTTCTGGCTATGTGATAAGGGCACATTCTTCATTTCTTTGAGTCTCAATTTTTTTCTTCTGCCACTTGGCAATGGTCGCTTCCCTCCCCTCTTCTAGATTGTTGTGGTGAAAATGACAAGACACTGATATTGTAGTAGGGCCCCCACACAGAGAAATTTCTTAAGCAATAGTCGGGAGACATGAGTCATACTCCCAACTCTGCCCTGAACGCCGCACTTCTCCTCTCTGGATTCCTCTTTCTGTAAAATTGGAAAGGATTTCAGTAGGATTTTTGTTTTGTTTTGTTTTGTTTTTTAAATTATTTCGTAATGACCCTTTTGGCTCTAACATATCATGATCCTTACCTCTAAGGGATTAGAGACAACAATTTAAAAAATTAGTTTTTATTGTGAATTGACTAAAAATTTACAGAGAAAATTTGGTTTCACATCACTCACTCATACATCTTGTGTTTTATGCTATTAATGACAATACCCACATTGTAGGTAGGCTTCCTACTTCCTCCTTGAGATCTTGTGTCTGTTCATTCTTCTGGTTTTTTCATTCTTGCCTTTTGAGCTTTCCCCACTCATCAATGCTGCCCTCTTCAGCTTGCATAATTGGCCATTTTAAGACCTGAACACCTGCTTGGTGTCACTGGTCACCTGTTAGGCATATCTATTGTTTGGCTGGCACACGCCCAGGGCTGCCTATGTGAAACATGTCACTTGATATTCCATCGATTTCTGGGGCCTTATTTTTTGCCAGTGCCTCAAGTGCAGCTTGAACATCTGTCTTCATCCCCAGTGGCTCTTGCTCATATGGTATTTGCTGAAATATTTCAATATTTGCCATTTCTTTTTGGTAAAGTGATTGTGTATTCTTTCTATCTTCTTTTAATGTTTCCTGGATCATTCACAATTTTCCCCATAGTGTCTCTTAATATCACAGCTCAAGACTTGAATTTGTTTTTTGGTTCTTTCAGCTTGAGAAATGTTGAGTGAGTTCTTTTTTAAGTTCCAGCTCTTTGCATATTCTGTTATAATACATTGCTTTATCTTTTTGAACTGCCCTTTGAAATATCCTGTTAAGCTTTTACTTAGGCTTCTGTTCCCTTTATTTTGGCTTCCTGATGCTCTAGTGAAATTTTCAGTCTCTTCTGACATCCATTTTGGGTCTTTTTTCCCCTTTCTCTGTCTTTTTAATGATTTTTTTGCTTTTTTTCATTAATGATATCCGTAAGGTCATCCCACAACTCCTCTGATCTTTGATCATTGGTGTTTAAAGCCTCACACTTATTAAGATTATTCCTAAATTCAGGTGGGATAGATGTAAGGTTATATTTTAGTTCTCATAGACTTGTTTTCATTTTATTCTCCCTCAGTTTGAACTTGCACGTGATTAATCGATGATCTGTTCAACAATCAGCATCTGGTCTTGTTCTGACAGACAGCTGATATTAAGCGTCTCCAATTATTCTTCCACAGTTGGAGTCAGTCTAATGCCTATGCACTACAGCAGGTGAGATCCATGTGTAACACTATTTGCATTTTTTTAAAAAAGGTATTTTTGATGAATAAATAACTGAACATATAAAATTCAATCATTCCATTTATGGCCTCATTTCTGTCACCAAGAAATAAAAAATTCCCACCACTGGACTGATAGGCAATATCATGACAGATGGAGAAAAGATTAAAGTTGGAAGCTACTTCATCTTACTTGGATTGACAATCAACACCCTTGGTACCAGCAGTAAGGAGGGTAGGAGTTGTATTGCATTGGAAAAATCTGCTGTCAAAGACTTCTCCAAATTACTGAAAAACAATGATGTCAGTTTGTGGACTAGGGTACGCCTGAATCAGATTATAGTCTTTTCTATTACTTGCTGTGCATCTGAGAATTCGACAGTGAATAGGTATGACAGGAGAAGAATTGATGCCATTGAGTTGTGACGTTAGAGAAGAATGCTAAATATCCATGGGCTGCCAAAAGAACAAACATGTTTGTGTTGGAAAAAGTATAGTGCTTCAAGGAGGCAAAGAAGACAAAGCTTCTGCTCACAAATTTGGGAACACTGTTAGGAGAGGCTGTTATTCCTTGTGGAGCGACATCATACTTGGAAAGGTGGAGGACTGGTAAAAGAGAGGAAGACCCTCAAGTAAATGGATCGACACATTGTCTGTTGCAATAGGTTCAAGGATGTCAGAAATAATGAGGATGGCACAAGATAGGGCAGGGCTAAGATCTGTTGTTCATAGGGTCGCTATGAGTCTTGACTTGATGGCACCCAACAACAACAATGACATTTTTGGCTGAAACTTAAGCTGGGTGTGAGTTTAGTTTCAGGCTCAAAGAGTGACTAAGGGCAGTAGTCTTGGAAGTTCCAGTAGTCTGTATTAGAACCAGAAGCCTGGACATTTTTATGACTTGAAATTTTATCCCATATTTTTTTTGCTGCTCAGTTCAAGGCCTTCTGCTATGATCTCTTTTAGAGTGCTCAGCAGTGGTAACTGGGTACTATCTAGTTCTTCTGGTCTCAATGTCGTGAAGATTGGGATTTATAAATATATTAGTCCTCTGGACTAATTGTTTCTGTGTGTCTTTGATTTCCTTCAGTCTTCTTTGTTCTGGATAGAGAAAGACTAACTTTTAAGAAATAAATGAACTATTTAGTATTCATTCATTCATTAAATATTGTATGAGAGCCTGCAGTGTGTCAGACTCAGCTCTAAGTGATGGGTAGAGGATGACAAACAAAACAAACACATAGAATTTATAGTCTAGTATACAATGAGGGATCTTCCTCATTTAAGATCACTTAAGGAGTACCAGTCCTCCAAACCCTGTTAGCTGTAACACTGTTACCTGGAAGGACAATGTTATACATGCAAATGTTTATTGAATGAATAAATAAATGCAAGCTAGCTCTTGAAATGACCCTAGAGTGGGAGAACAATTTTTAGGAGTCAGTGAAGGCTGTGAGAACTCTGGCCAAGGGCGTGTGTAATTGCTAAATTGTTTGTTGAGACGCTTGTGCAAGAAAGGCTCTGCCCCTACCTGCCCGATTCTCAAGGGACACACTTAGTGGGCACAATGACCACTTCATATAGCAGCATGTCTTTTCCCCGGAGGTGGAATCAGTGCTGATGCTGGAACCCATGAGAGGAGCAAAGAGTTGATAGATAAAAATGTCAACATAGCCTGGCTGATAGGCAAAGTCCTTAAAGGACGTGAAATCTCCTTTGTATCTTCTCAGTGGGGAAACAGGGATTCCTAACAGAACTGGAGCTCCCAGAAAATCTTGGCATTCTTTGGCATTTGGCTTTCCCTCTTATAATTTTGGCCTCTCCGTCCACATGCCCATTATTTCTCTCTCTCTGTCTGTTTTAACTCCTCTTTGACTTGCATGTTTTTATCCAACATAACACAACTTATGCTGGATTAGGACACATTCTACTTCTGCATGATCTCATGGTAACTAAAAATATTTTCAAAAATTTCCTTTTCAAATAAAGTCACACTTGCAGGTACCAGAGGTCAGAATTTCAGCAAACCTTTTGGGGCAGGGGGACACAATTCAACTCATAATAGGCTTCAAGAGAGTTTGAACCCAGACTGTGACCTGGTAGCTTCATGGAAAAGTGGAAAGAACTTGGGCTTTTGAGTTGGTGACCAACTTGAGTTTGAAGGCTCTGATATCTTGGGACAATCATTCTTAGAACAAATGAATTTTCTCATCCATTAGATATAAGTAGGCATTGTAATGCTGGCCTGTCTAAAATGATGTGAGGTTTGAGATATCTCAGACATTGAAGATCAGTAACTGGGACTAACTAGGAGCTTCATAATTGGCATTTGTAATTATTATTACATTAGTAGGGCATAGGTCCAATTTATCTGCAATAATAAAGACTGTGCTAGGAATAACTTCAGTGAGAAACTTTGAAAGAGACTGAAATGAGACTGATTTGGGTTCGTGGAATCAATTTCTCCTTATTCAGACATTAATGAGCCTATATAAGTTTGTCTTTAACCATCTCCGAGACTGGATTTTCTTTCCTATTAAAGATTCATTTTCCTGTGGAATCTTTTTGAAAATCCATCCCTTAAACATTTATTGACGTTTGCTCTGGTCTGCTCTGGTCACCATGTGTAGAAGTCAGCTTAAGAATTGACTCTACTGGAGGTTTCAGGAAGAAGACACAGTCGCTGTTCCTAATGCAGTTACCATCCAGTGAGGCCACTCATTAAACAGACACATGCAAGAGGATGCAGTTACAGGGGTCCTAGCCCTATCTGAGTAGACAAGGATGGCTTCCTGGAGGAGGTGACAACTAAAGCTGATGACTGAAGGTCAAACCTTCAGTCTACCACGTGAAAGTAAGAAAGGAAACGGGGAGCTGAGGTAGGCATTCCAGAAAGAAAGGATTGCAGTGCAAAAGACCAAGAGGTAAGAGAGCACACAGGAGGTGAAAACAGAACAAGCCAAGTATGCTTCTCCACAGTGTAGACTTTGCAGTGAAGAGAGTGGGAGGCCCAAAGGAGGCTTCTAAGGAAGGGAGGGTGAAGTAACATGATCATATTTGCAAGTTAGAAAGACCAGTGAGGATTATAGTGAGACTTCAATGGTGGAAAAGGCATTTAAAAACCACTGAAACTCTAAGGGATGTGCCTGTGTCAAGTTCTTATGGAAACTAGGTAGGAAAAAGTGGTTCTTTTCACCTCCTCCTCTTTGCTCCTCCACCTCCCCAGGTGGCTTATATGTGTTGAAATAACCCACATGGGCATGCCTGGCACATAGTAGGTGCCAGGTTATCATATATTTCCCCCTGTTTAATAGAGTCCCTGAAAGAGAAAGCTCCCACACAAAGCACAGGTTGAGGCAAAAGCGCTGAGGGCGTGGCTGCTGTATTTTCTGGCCAGTGTTTGGTGTAGCTGACAGGATTTAGCAGAGGAAGTTCCCCAGACGGTTTGGTTTCAACCAGCCATCTGGGGTTTCAGGAAGGGCAGATGAAGGTCATAATCTACACCACAGTCCCCACCCTCTGCTTCCCAGTCTGTGCCATTGACTGGTGTAAAATGGGCTTGAAGTTGCCTGCTTTGCTAACTCTAGGCTTGGCATGAGGCTCAGAAGGGAGACGGTTAGCTGCAACAACTAGGGCAGAAGAGTATATTCATGAATGCCTACCTTGAGCAGGCCTTGTTAATGACATCACTCCCTACTCAATGCTATCAAGTTGGTTCTGACCTGTGGTGACCCACCATCAGGTTTCAGGGGTTGTACATCCTCCCAGGAGAAGACCGTTGATCTTTCTCCTGAGGAGATGCAGGCTTTCTAGAAATGGATGTGGAAGATTGAAGAACAAAGGAAAGGAGAGGTGGGGGTTGAAGTTTGAGAAAGTCTTTCCTAGGCCCACTTCTCCCAGCTCCACTCTGGTCCCTTGACCTCACTCACTTCAGAATCTTCTCACAGGTAAGCTCTGTGAGACTGTTCATCACCTCATCTTTAAATGACCCATCCCTAGAGGCTAAGAGCCTCCTCAGGGCAGAAGTTGTAGCTAAGCCATGGTTGGATCCTTGGGGACTAATATCCTTCCTGTTTTGCCATCATTAGGTACCATGGAGTCAGCCCCAGGTAACAATTGACAGAATACTCTTTGGTCCTGAACCATCCCCAGAAGAGGTTGTGGACCATAAAGTTGGAATCGATGAAGTTTTCATTGTCTAATGTTCAATAAATATTTGTGGATATATTCCTTCTGTCACTTGCATTTTTTTGCTGAAGGTCTCCTCTTAGTCAAGAGGCCCAAAGGTTGCCAGGTACATGATCATGGAGGTCCCCTGGAAGGCTGATGTGTTAACTCTTGCCCAAGTTCAGCTCATGAGTTTTCACTCCCTTACTGACTGGATCCAGTGCACTGGAGCCACCCTCCCACCCCACATGGGTCCAGGAGCAGTTAACTTAGCCTAACCCACAGGCTGAGCAAGTTGTCTGAAGAACTTCAGGGTTTGATGAATGGCCGTGGAGGCACTTGATGGCTTTAGCCGGGCCCACCGTGTCATGTCTACTCTGAGAACCTAACAAGCCTTAAACACATTGAGCAATCAGTGTTCCTTACTCGCCCTGGTCAGGATCTGGGCCAGGGAAAGTGAAGAAACCTGTTTAGGGCTCCTCGGGGTGGGCGGAGGCGGGGGCGCTTTCCCAAAAAGGGCCGATGGACCAGTTTTCATTGCTCCGGGACCGGATACAGGGCTATGACCTGGGTGGAGGTATGAGAAATGTACGCCCTGGGCAGACCTGTAAATGTTCCTGGACAACACCAACTTTGGCATGACATAAGTAGGGGCTTTGGGTCAGCGGTCACCTGGTGAGCAACTTCAGGCTACAAATCAGAAGAGGAGGTGGTGGCAGTGAATCAACTGACTGGTAGAACTGGAAAGATCTTAAATCAACCAGTCAGATTCTCATGTCTGGCAGGTGAAGGGGCTGTGCCTTGTCAGAAACATCCCCAAATTACTTGTTTTTTGCATCTGCTGGGTGGGTTTGGTGTTTGTTTGGGGTTTGGTTTTTTGTTGTTTTTTTTTTTTGTTTTGTTGTTGTTTTTAACTTATCCTGAAGGAGCCCTAAAGTGGTGTTAAATGCTGATAACCAAAAGGTTAGTCTTTCAAATCCACTAGCTGCCCTGTAAAAGATGGATAATCTCCTCCTTTAAACATTTATAGCCTCAGAAACTCAAAGGAGGGTTGTTATGAGTTGGACTCACTGGAGGGCACAGAGCTGGGTTTATTGGGTTGTTTTTGTTTGTTCGGGAATTTTTTTGAAAGGAGCTCTGGCGATGTAATGTTGGGCCTGCCCATAGGTGAGGTTTGAACCCACCAGGCCCTGGATGGGAGAAAGATGGCCAATCTGCTCCCCGTAAAGATTTACAGTCTTGAAAATGCCTACAGACGTAACTAATTGACAGCAGTGAGTTTGGTTTGGTTTTTAGATCTGAGCTTCCTGGGCTAACACAGTTGGGGAGAAAGAGATTGGGACAAGTTGTGTTTGAATCCACGCCTTTCTTGCATCAAGCTTTTGTGGTTTTGATTAAGTGACATCACTTAACATAAAATTCAACTCATTTCCTTTGAATCCGAGGTGAGTCATAGCTGACCCTCCAGTGGGTTTTCAGAGACAGTAAATTGCATGAGAGGAGATAACTCATCTTCCACAAATCGTTTGAGAGATTAGAACTGCCAGAGAGGTACTGCCTTTGGATTAACACTATAACTTTTTAGGGACTATTGTAGTTACTGTCGTGTGCCTTTGAATTGGAACTGATTTATAACTGATCCCTCCAGTGGGTTTTCAGAGGTTGTAAATGGAAGAGATTGCTAATCTTTCTCTTACAGAGAAACTGGTGGATTCACCTGCCTTTGTACACAAAGTGCAATAAAACTCCTAACCACTAAGTCCCCAGAGCTCCCTCCTGACTACATGACCTCATATTTGCTGTGTTATGTGCCATCAGTTGCAGCCAACTAAAACCTGACTCTCAAGAGCATTTTCAGAGACTATAAATTACATGTCTGCTAGTCTAAGTGTGCTCTATTGTACATAGGATTTTCAAAGGCCTGTTATTTTTCAGAAGTGGATGGCCAATTCATCTTCCTGGTCTGTCTTAATGTGAGAGCTCAGATTTAGAATAGTATCCGACAGACAACCATTTTACCGAAAGGAGCAGATGAAGGACAACCAGGAAATAAAGAGACAAATTGCATTGGAAAAGTTAGCTGTCAGGGACCTCTCTAGAGTACTGAAGAGCAACATCAGTCTGGAGACTAAGGTGCACCTGATCCAGGCCAAAGTCTTCATAATTGTTTGCTATGTGTCAGAGAGCTGAACAATGACTAGGGATTATAGAAAGAGAATTGATGCTTTTGAGTTGTGACGCTGGAGAAGAGTGTTGAATATACCATGGACTGCTAAGAAAAGAAATGGTTCATCCTAGAGAGAGTTAAACCAGGCTTCTCCTTGGAGGCAAGGATTCTGAAACTTTGTCTGACATACTTTGGGCATGTTGCAAGGTGGGGCCAGTCCTTGGAGAGGGACATCATGCTTGAGAGGGTGGAAGGACAGAGAAAGAGAGGAAGACCATCAATGAGATGGATTGACTCAGTGGCTGAGGTAATGAGGGTAGATGTGTCAAAGACAGTAAAGTTGGCACAGGATAGAACAGGTTTCAGGACTGTTGTACATAGGGTTGATATGAGTCACAAGTGAATCAACAGCACATAACAACAACAACAAAAACAACATAAATTACATGGGAGAAAATTGCTCATTTTTCCCCTGCACAGCAGCTGGTGGATTAAAAATGTCTGCCTTTGGATTGGCAGTGCAACTCCTTCTATGTAGTAGGCAACCACTCCATAGTTGGTTTTAGGTTCAGTTAAGGCAAATACAATTCATAACGAACCTGTGAACAACAGATCTGAATCTCATCCTATCCTGTCATTCTCATAATTTCTGACATACTCGAGCCCATTGCAGCGGTTACTATCAGTCCCTATGGTTGAAGGTCTTGCTTTTTTTAAAAATTTTTATTAATTTTAATAAACATTTACAGAGATTTTGGATTTCCATTCATTCATTGCTGCACTTTTCTCCCTGCCCACCCCTACCCACCAGTTTGCTCCTCTCTTTGAAAATAAAAAAAAAAAAAATTCCTTCATTGGTATACAATTCCCCCATCCCTTCTCCCACCCCACACACCGAGTACACTTCTCCATGCAACCTTAATTCTGGACTCCTGTGCTAACCATGATACTCAATCATATATCGCCTCTAATCTGTTCTTTCCCTCATCTGTTTCAATACAGTATATATAATTTATTCAGTTTTTTTCTCAGTCTTACCCCAACCCTGATGTCAGTCCCATTCTACAACAGTGGCACCATGCAGTATTTGTCCCTTTGTGACTGAGATATTTCACTCAGCATAATGTCCTCCAGGGTTACCCATTTTGAATAATATTGCATGAGTTCCTTGTTTTTCAACGTGGCATAGTATTCCATTGTGTGAATATACCACAGCTTCTCTACCCATTTGTTTGTTGATGGGCACCTGGGTTGTTTCTGACTCCTTGCTATTGTGAACAGAGCTGCGATAAACATGGGTGTGCATATATCTGCTTGGATGTCAGTTATGGTCTCTTTGGGGTATATTCCCAGTAGTGGAATTGCTTGGTCAAATGGCATCTCTATTTGCAACTTTTTGAGAAAGCACCATACTGCCTTCCACAGTGGTTGCACCAATAATGTCCCTTTTCTAATAATAACTTCTACTAGTACCATATACAAAGTATGTGAGATGAAGCTTTGTCATCCATTCCTCCAAGGATTACTCTAGCTGCATTTTCTCCAAGACATATCTCTTTGTTCTTTGGCAGTCCACAGGATATACTCTTTTCCAGCACCACAACTCAAAGTCATTAATTTTTCTTCTATCATCCATTGTCCACCTCTCAGATGTATAGCCAATTATTTCAAAGACCATGGCCTGAAACAGTCTTTAAACTAACATCATTACTCTTCAGTAATTTGGAGAGGTCCTTGACTATAGATTTTTCCCAAAGTAATATGTCTCCTTACTCCTGACTGCTGGTACCAAGGGTGTTATTGATTGTGGATACAAGTAGATAAAATTGTTGATAATTTCAAACTTTTCTCCATCTATTACGATGTTGCTTATTGGTCCACTGGTGAGAATTTTTGTTTTCTTAATATTGATATGCAATACATATTACAGGCTGTAGTCTTTGATCTTCTGCAATAAGCACTTCAAATCCTTCTCAGTTTCAGCAAGTAAGGTTGTATCATTTGCATAATGCAGGTTGTGGTTAAGTCTCTCAGATCTTGATACCACATTCTTCTTTATAAGCTTTATCTTCTTGTGGTTAATTTCTAGTTTTATGGCATTGTGGTCTGAGAAGATACTTTGTATTATTTCAATGTTTCTGAATTTGTGCCCTAATATATGATCAATTCTGGAGAATGTACCACATGTACTTGAGAAGAAAGTGAGTTGAGTTTTAGTTGGGCACAGTGCTCGGAATACATGCGCAAGGCCAAGATGGCCAACTGTGCAGTTTAAGTCTTCTGCATCTTTGTTGAGTTTCTTTTGCGTTGACCTATCTTTTGGTGAGAGCGGTGTGTTAAAGTCTCCTGCCACTATCTCTTTCTTTCTTCAGTTCTGTTAACAGTTATTTTATATATTTAGCAGGTCTATCATTTGGTGTTGGAAGGAGGAGTGGCATCCACTTCCGTAATAGCTTTCCTCTGGAAACCCTATGAACGTGGGGAGAGGATGAGAGACATCCAGGCGTTGAGGACTCTCCTTCATAGGGTTGCTATGAGTCGCCTGCTACTCGACGGCACTTAACAACAACAACAACAACAACAACAACAACAACAAATCATTTGGTGCATAGATGTTGACCAATGCTATTGTCTTCTTGATCTACGGTGCCTTTAAACATTATATAGTGCCCTTCCTTATCTTTTATGGTGATTTTAATTTTATTTATTTCAAATCTATTTTATCAGGGATTAGTATTGCCACTCCTGCTTTTTTTTGGATTCCATTTGCTTGGCATATTTTTCCCCAGCCTTTGAATTTTAGTCTTATCTTTCTCTTCATCTATTAGATGTGTCTCTTGAAGACAACATGTTGATGGGCTTTGGTTTTTTTTAATCTGCTCTGCCTACTCTTTTTCTCTTGACTGGTGCATTAAGCCCATTCATGTTAAGTGTGACTTATCTTTTCGATTTTGCTGTGTTTCTTTTTTTGTTGTTTCATGTTACTATGGTTCATCAACTTTCCTTTGGTGTCTCTGTGTATAGAACTTCCCTTAAAAGTTCTTGTAGGTTTGGTCTTGTTTTCACAAATTCTTTAAGTGCTTTCTTTTCTGCAAAAGATGTGAATTCTCCTTATTTGACAGAGAGCTCTGCTGGGTACAGGATCCTCGGTTAGCAATTCTTTTCTGTCAGCTTTCTGTATATGTCCTCCCATTGTCTTCTTGCTTGCATGGTATCTGCTGAAAAATCAGAACTTAATCTGATTGCTTTTCCTTTGTAGATGACTCTGTTTTTCTCATGCTGCTTTCATTATTCTATTCTTATCTTTTATTTTGGAGAATTTGATATGTCTTGATGTTTTCCTTTTTTGGGTCTAGTCTCCTTGGTGTTTGCTGAGCTTTCTGAATGTGGATTTCCTTGTTCTTCATAATATACCTGGGAAGTTTTCTTCTAGTACCTCTTCCACAATGTTTTCAGTGATTTGAAGTTCTGTATACTAAAGTCTCTTTTCCTGTTTGGCCCCTGGGATAGTCCATCAGCCACAGAGGCGGATTCCCCAGATGGAGGCACCTATAACCCCAGGGATGTCTCAGTCCTGTTTCCCCACGAGCAGTGGAGAGTGCTTACTCTCAGCACAGAGCTTCTCCTCCCCTCAGCTTTTCTCCTGCAACTTAATGTCTCCATATCTTCTTTATCGTGCCTTCCCTACTTCTCATACAACCTTCTCTGTTGCACATTCTTCTTCACAGAATTTAGCTTTTCAAATTACTGTTCAGCGTACACATTGAATTGGTAGGGAGATGAAAAGATTCAACCTTGACATACAATTTTCTTCATTTTAATCCATGCAATCTTGCTTTGTTGAATAACAGCTTGCTGGCCTAGTTTTAGGTTTGAGCACAATCAAGTGTCCTGGAATTCCAATTCCTCTCAATGTTAGCCATCATTTGTTAGATCCACACAATCAAAACCCTTTACATAGTCAATAAAGCACAAATATTCTGATTCATCTGAATCTCTGCTTTGTCAGGATCCCTCTGAGATCAGCAATAGTATTCCTGGTTCCATGGCCTCTTCTAAGCCCTGAAAATTCTGCCAGTTCTCTGTCAATGTACTGTTCTAGCCATTTTTAGATGCTCTTCAGCAACATTTTACTTGCATGTGATAATAATGATATTGTTCAATAATTTCCATGTTCTGTTAGATCATCTTTCTTGAGAATGGGAGCAAAAATTGACTTATTCCAGTCAGTCAACCAGACTGGTGAGCATATCAAGGCTGCACCTGTCATTTGAAACATGTCAATGGGTATCCTATCAATTACTGGACCCTTATTTTTTGCCAATGCCTTCAGTGCAGCTTCAACTTCTTGATCATATGATACTTCCTGAAATTTCTCAGTGTCAACCAATTCTTTTTTGGTACAATGACTGTGTATTCCTTCCATCTTCTTTTGATGCTTCATGGATTATTCAAGATTTTGCCCATAGCATCTCTCAGTATTGCAGCCCAAGGCTTGAATTTTATTTTTCAGTTCTTTCAGCTTGAGAAATGTTTAGAAATTTCACAGAGTCTTCTTGCTTTTGCTGCAGTTGCTGGGACCCAGGTGCTATTAAATCACTCATGTAGCCCAGAGGCTGAGGGTTGGAGAGTTTTCCAGCGGTGCCCAGAGTCTGTGAGGAGCCCGGCTGTAACATACAGTCTGTCCTGTGGTGGGCTAGGAGACAGAATGGGAGAAAGTGGCATGAAGGTAAAAGGTGCATGCCTGAGAGTCAGATGTCTGGCTTCAGTCCTGACTTGACTATTTATGCACTGGGGGACCTTGAATGAGAAAACAGAGGCACAGAGAGCTAAAGAAACTGCTCTAAGATCACTTGCGTGGTGAATGGCAGAATTAGTCAAATCCACCTAGTTGTGTTTCAAAATTCACACCTCCTCACATCATTATGCTGCACAGTTTCCCCTCATATCCCATAGTAGGGTATCTGTTCCATAAAGACAGATTCTCTGCTGTAGGACGCATTTCACTCCCAGATCTGAAAACACACCCAACAGGCAAGCCTACACTAGAAGAGATTTAGAAGTGCTGGACTGGCAATAAATTTCAGTTAAAGCAAACCTCAGTTAGTCCATCTCTCAAATGGGGAGGGGTGTGAACAGATTTCCAAGGTAGTCCTTGGGGTTGTTTCCGTGATTCTAGAAGAGTATTCCAATGGCATTCTTTCTTTCACTCATTCAGTTGCTTATCTATTTATCCACAGATTCCTGCCAGACAGAAGCTGTGGTTTACAACCTCCCCCAGTGGCGAGGTTCCCTGGGCCGCCAGCATTTCATCCTTACAAGGGCAGTTGAAGCTGCTGCCTACTGCAGGCAAGCCCCCGCTGGTCCCGCCCACCCTGCCTGGGCAGCGGGGGAGGTGGAGCCGGTTCTGCAGCTTCTCGGCTTGCCGCTGGCTGCCACACCCCAGACCATGCGCTGGCGCCCGGAATTCAGCGCCAAAATAAGGAGAGGCCACCAGACCCACAGCTCCCCCTGTTAGCACACTTATCCATGGAGCACCCAACGCGGAGCAACTACCGTGCTCTGTTCTCCCCATTTTATAGAAGAGAAAACCAAGACACAGCAAGTTTAATGGGCTTGGTTAAGATTGCACAGGCAAAAAGTGGCAGAACAAGAAATTCTGACATGATACATTTGGCTGCAAAGTCCCTTTTTCGCTCACTCCTCCTGTTATGATGAGACTTTTGTAAAAGTCTTAACGGGGAAGATGAAAACATATCTACAACGAGTTATAGAATATGAGACCAATGAAGGATCTTCCAGAGAATCTTGAGTGTCTCAAAAATACAGGGACACACTTCCACAGGATATTTTTCTTGAATATAATTTTTACTTTAAATCTCTCTCTCTGTATATATATAATACACACACACACACACACACACATTCTTATATTGATGTGTGTGTGTGTATACATATTTGTTGATTGCTGTTGAGTTGAGCACGACTCATAGCGACCCTAATGAACAAAAGGCCTGAAGCCATTCTATAATTATCATCATTTACCAAAGTTCACAGTTTCCAGAGGCATGGTGTTTAGAAAGTAGATACCACTCCTTCTTCCAAATATAGATATAGATAGCTGACCCTCTGACAGGTTTTCAGAGGCAGTTCATGGCTACCAGCTGAAAGGCACACAGTTCCAGTTTACCAGCTCCTCCTCTGGAGAATGGTGGGTAATCAATCAACTCTCATGTGGTTTGCTGCTTTAAAAAACCCATTGGAGCATCAGCTATGGGTCTGTTCTGACTTGACAATAAACAGCAATATATATTGCTCCCTCACTTCCATAGAGTGAAACTTGGCTGGCTCATAGTTCACCCTCCAGTGGGTTTTCAGCCCGTGAAACCACCTCCCTTTATATAGGCGACACAGTTTTACATTATGTCTGGGTATCTCCTTATGAAAATAATAGAGAAGAATATAAAACTGTAACCATTTCAGTTGAAATTGCAGGTTGTTTCCTAAATCCATATCCTTTACTCAATGGTAAAACCACTGCTTATGCTATCCTACCCATCATACAGATGGGCAAACTGAGGTAGAATGTTAAGAGAACAAAGAGTTCCAGACTTCTGATCTTGGGTACTTTTCGGTGGAGGTCCTGTTTGCAAACAGGCACCCACGGACAGTAACTTCTGATCTTTGTTGCTCAGCTAATCAAGAGGGTACAATTCTGAGTAATCACAGACAGTAACTGACTGAGTTTGAAAGTGAAAGGGATGCAAAGGCGATGGACTTTGGGGAATTATGGGGACCAGTTGGGAACTCCCATGCCAACAGTGCAGGAGGGACCACCACTTGGATTCCCTGTCTGAACACAGGGGCTGGGGAGGCACCCAGCCTTTGCTCCTCTGCATGCTGCAGAATCAGAGGAAGGAAATGATTTGTGCAAGTCTGAGCCCCTGCTCCTGACCATGATGTTTCCTGCAGTCTGAGCTGGCTGCAACCCTAGTCCCAAGATGAGGGTGGGAAGGCCAGCAGGTTCTGCAGGGTGGGCTCAGCCTCAGAATCTAGGGACAAGTAGCACTTTCCTGGAGCTTCTGAGGTCCTCAGACCTGGGTTACAATCTGGCCTTGGCATTTTGCTTTGGGAAAGTGTTCAACTTCTATGAGTCTCACTTTCTTTATCTGTAAACTTGACCTAGGAACACATATAAAATTGTGAGCAATGCACACGTCTATCTGTAAAGACATAGCACATTGAAGAAACGAATTAAATGCTATGTTTTTGCTATTATAATTATTATTTATTATTATTAAGGGGGGTTGAGTAGGAATAGGATGCAGGGGTAGAGGGTGGGTGAGGGAGGCATGGTGTTCCAGGCTTTCAAGAGTCCACAAGGGATTATGTTTGTGATTGGCCAGTGTGCTCTTCAGCACTTTCCACTTACTTATTAGCACAGCTAATTTTATAATTATCACATGTGAAAGGAGAAAGATTAACAATGTTATCCCATTTTCAAAGTAGAAAAAGGAGGAAAAAGTATTTTTTCAAAGGCCACATGCTACAAAATAGGATTTTAAGCCACAAACTGTGGCTCCACATTCCATATTCCTAACCACTATTGGATGTGTCAGGCACTGTGCTAGGTGGGGAGTGTATGACAGGATTAGCCTGGATACACAGCTTCTTCCTAACTAAGGCTTTCTGAGCTTGGAGTTCCAGATACATATCCTTTCTGTTGCATGCATTTTTATTTTGTTTTGTATAATAAAGCCTTTTACTGTCGTACATATAGTAGGTATTCAAAAAGCTCATTGCATTCTTTTGTATCTGCAGTCCACTTGCCAGTGCTCCCTGGAGTAAGGATGATAGGTATTTTAGGTGCTCCAATGCCTGGCTTCCCTGAAAGATGAATGATAGGTATTTTAGGTGCTCCAACGCCCAAGTCCCACTGCCCTCACTGCCTAGTAGTCTTCCAGTTAAACAGACTTAAACAGCATACCCTTAAGGTTTAGACCTTTTAATAATAATAATTGCTTCTGCCTCAAAGAATTACTGTCTGTGCTGTGAGGTTCCCAGAACTGAGGGTGAATTTACTGTATTTATCCCTTAATCATTTCCATAACAGCTTATGACTAGAGCATTTTTAGTCAAAGGCACAATTCTGCCTCTCCTACCCTTCCTCTTTGGGGTCTTTGTGATAACTCTTGCTGTAAGTGGCTAAAGCTATTACAAATACAGTGTAGATATTCCTGTGATGCAAGTAAGCTGTCGTTATACTCATTACTTAAATGGGATGATCATTTCAAGCTTGGCTTTTTCATTTGAAGCCTTGAGTTAAATGTAAGGAATGGAAAAAAAAAAGTATAATGACTGGAAAAAAAATGTGCAGTGGGTAGGTTTCCAAAGTAGTAAAAATCAACTTTAATTTTAAGAAAGATTTAAAAGGTGGTCTGGTTCCAGGCAGCATTCAGGAAGTCTCCATCATTCATCCTGGCTGTAGTACGAGGATCAAAACTACCTTCAGACAATTCAATGATCTTAAGTAATGGCAAAGATCTAAATTCATTCATGTCTCCATATAGAAGAAATAACCTGAGAGCACCCAGCACAAGACAGATGCTTAAGGGAAGCTACAGTCATCAGGGTCTTGGATGCAGAGGGAAGGCTGAAGATATAATATGCAGCTGGCGTTTATTTTCTATGAGCTTTGGTGGTCTACTGAGTAAGGAGTTTTGCTACCAACCCAGCTGGTTCAAATCCGTCAGCTGCTTTCCGTGACAAAGATGGGAGTTCTTCTCCCTTGTGACTTATAGACTCTGAAAACCCACTGGAGGCAGCTATGAATTGGCTCTAACTAGATGGCACATTACTACAACAACTATGTGCTAGAGGGAGATCTGGTGGCCTAGTCTGTAGGGAGTTGCAGTGTTAACCCAAAGGCACAGCCTCTCTGGTGGTTCAAATTTTCTATCTATACTTCCAGAGAAAGATGGAAAATCTCCTCCCATGCAGCTCACAGCCTTGGAAACCTATTAGAGTGACAGCTATGAGTCAGTTCTGACTTGACAAGCTGTTGTTGTTGTTGTTGTTATGGTCCTTCAAGTTGCCTGCCACTTGTAGTTTAACAGCTCTGAACCCTGCTCTATCCTAAGCCAACCTTATTGTCCCTGACACCTATCCCCATTACCCCAGTCACTGAGTCAATCTATCTCATTGAGGGTCTTCCTCTCTTGCGCTGTCCCTCCACCCTCCCAAACATGATATCCCTCTCCCTCTCCAAGGACTGGTCCCTCCTTGTAACATGCCCAAAGTATGTAAGACAAAGCCTCAGAATCCTTGCTTCCAAGGAACAGTCCTGTTTTACCCTCTCTAGGATGAACCTGTTCGTTCTCTTAGCAGTCTATGGTATATTTAATACTCTTCTCCAGCACCACAGCTCAAAGGCATCAATTCTCCTTCTTTCATCCCTAGTCATTGCCTAGCTTTCCGATTCATAGCACATATTTATTTGCAAAGACCACGGTCTGGGTCGGGCACACCTTAGTCTCCAAACTGACATCATTGCTCTTCTGTATTTTGGAGAGGTTCCTGACAGCTGATTTTCCCAATGCAATTAGCCTTTTGATTTCCTGGCTGCTGGTACCAAGAGTGTTGATTGTGGAGCCAAGCAAACTAAAGTTGTTAACAATCTCAGCCTCTTCACTATCTATCATGATGCTTCCAATCAGCCGAGGAGATGAAGATTTTGAACTATGTGCCAGTGGTTAAACACTAACCACTTCCTAAATAACATGCCTCCAGAAACTCTATGAACTTTCATAAATATTGATAGTTGTCAAGGGGCTTCAGGCCTTTAGTTCATAGGGTCACCATGAGTCGTCCTTGACTTGAAGGCAATCAACAACAACAGTGGTTAAACAAGTAAAGCATTTGTAGTTCTGACTTGTAGTGACTCCATGTGTGTCAGAGTAGAAGTATTCCCCCCACATTTTCAGTATTTCGTTATTATTGCTGTTATTATTAGCAAGTTGTTGCTGTTGTGTACTGTCGAGTTGGAACAGACCTATAGCTGATTCTTCAGCGAGTTTTCAGAGGCAGTTAATTGTTTGGGAGGAGATTGCCCATCCTTCTGCAGAGCAGTTGCCGGATTTGAACCTTGTGCCTTCAGGATTGCAGCACAGATTCTTGCCACGAGGCCATAAGTCTTGCTACGTTTTTCTTCTAAGGTACCTCTGACTGGACTCAAACACCAGTCTTTGAGTTGCTAACTGTACCACCCAGTTTACAAATCCATTATTGAAAATAAATTTCACAAGCCTTTAAGGAAAATAGAGTATTGAGGTAATGGACACTCCAAGAAGTTCATTAACTTTCCTTGTTGCCCAGAGAGTATGAAACACAGTCTTGATTGGAATTTGATTCTAAATCCAAGTTCACCATCTGATTCACTGCACTGTCTGCTTTACTCTGTAGGCCCAGGTGGTCCATCTTCATCATCACCTTGGAGATAAAGGTCACCTTAGCCAAGATTTCTCTACCTTGTTTTAGAATCCAGACCACCCTGTATTAGCACAAAAACCTCCCACATTCTGAATGAATTAAAATTAAAAATCAATCACAAAAATCTTCTAAAAAACTAAATTAAAAAAATCTTCTCCCTTCTCCAAAAACCCCTTATTGCTGTGTAGTCTGAACTGACTCATAGCCGACCCTCCAACAGGTTTTCGGAGGTTGTAAATCACTCAGAGGAGATTGCCCATCTTTTTTTCTATGGAGCATCTGGTAGATTTAAACTACCAGAGAGGTGCCACCTTTGGGTAAGCTGAGCAACTTCCTGCAGACTGTTCCACCAAAGTTCCCATTAAAAAAAAATCTCCATTCAAAAACAAATCAAAGCAAAGAGACATTGAGTATTTTGGTTTTAAAGAATAGATTTGAGTGTGTTGGAGATTGGGAGGATGGAGCAGAGTAGGGCAAGGTTTCATTCAATCTGTTGTTCACAGGGTCACTATGAGTCGTGGTCCACTCCATGGAATCTAACAATCTCAAATGTTTTCATTTCTCCTCCTTACTTCCACCAGCCCCACTGCAAAACTACCAGGATGCCCTCCCACCACCCTCCAAGCATTGGCTTTTGAGGAAGTTGAGTCTGGGGAGGGATAATAGGCTGGGCAGCTTTTGAATACAATTGTGCCTGTCTCCAAGTGTGGCATCCTTTGTCTTGACACGCTGTTGACCTCTCCAGCCTTGTCCTTCATCACTGTAAGGCTCAGGCACCACACTCAAGCTTGCTACTACCCACAATTCTCAGACTGAACTATGTAGACTTTTGCTCAGATGTTCCTCGGTCTGGACTGCCCTCCTGCCCCCTCCTCTCCTATTTGTCTGGTAAGCTCCTACTCATTAAAGTTTGGCTGAAATGCCACTTCCTCAAGGAAGGTTTTCTGGACTCCCACCTCCATACGAATAAAAGGAACCAATTCCTCCTTCGTGCCAGCCTACCACTGCCCACTGCCAGTTCTGACTCAAAGTGACCCTACAGGACAGTGTGGAACTGCTACACTGGTTTCCAAGGCAGTAATCTTTAAAGAATTTGACTGTTATGTCTTTCTCCCTTGCTGACTAGTGGGATTTAACGGTTTACCTTAGGCTTAGCAGTTCAGTAACTAACCACTGTGCCTCCAGGGCTTGCTGTGCCTGCCCAGAGGGCTGTAGAATTAGCTCATGGCATCTTTTGTCCTTCCTTATTTGCATGGCTAACTCAATCACTTGTGCCCTCCATGGACATTCTGCCATTACTGTCACTAACCTAACAGTGATTGGGGTGGAGGCAATCTTTATATTCTTGCAGCAAATCTAAACAATAACAACAAAATCCACTGCTGTACAATCGATTTTGACTCACTGTGAACCCATGTGTTAGAGCAGAGCAGGATTAGGGTTTTCGTGACTGTAATATGTACTAAAGTAGATTTCCAGGCTTTTTAGCTACAGTGGTGCTAGCTGAGTTTTTAACGATCAAACTTTAGGCAAGCAATTTGTATCACCAAGTGACCTTAAGTTTTTCAGTAGTCCATGTTTGGGAGGGTAGAGGGACAGTGCAAGAGAGGAAGACCCTCAATGAAATGGATTGATTCAATAACTGGGGTAATAGGGGTAGGTGTGTCAGAGACAGTAAGATTGGCACGGGATAGAGCAGGGTTTAGGGTTCTTGTACATGGGGTCGCTAGGAGTCTCAAGCGACTCGACAGCACATAACAACAATGTCAACAGTGCCTGCCCTATAGCTAGCAATACATGTGTGTGAAATAAACTCGTATGTGCGAACACACACATACACCCTCCCCCCTTTCTCAATGTGCCTATCCCATTGATTTATTGATACTGATCCTGAGTCTTTGTGCAGGTTTTAAACTCTCATAGTTAGCTGTCTTCTGTTAAAGTAGTAAGCATAGGTTTGTTTTATTTCATATCCAGAAAGGTGGGAAGAAGTTTTATTTATCCTATCTTGGTATATTCTTGAAATATATGTACCATTTTACAATCCCACCAACAATGTATAAGAGTTCCTATCTCACCACATCCGTTCCAACATTTATTACTTGCTGTCCTCTTAAACTTTGCCATTGCTACTGGAGTGAGATGGTATTTCATTGTGGTTTTGATATGCATCTCTCCTATTTACAGTGATTTTGAACATTTCTACATGAGTCAGTTGTCCATCCAACTATCTTCTTCTGTGGATAATTCTTTTCATGCAATTTGCCCATTTTGTAATTGGGTTATCAGTCTGTATTCTTGTGGAAGCCCTGTAGGATTCTGTAAATTTATGAGACTATTGTCTGAAATGGTATTGCCAAATACTTTTTCCCAGTCAGTATATTTTCTTTTCACTCTACTGGGAAAAGTCTTTAATGTGCACAGGGATTTAATATTTCCACTGTGGAAGGCAGTTTTGTGTTTCCTCAAAAAACTGAATGTAGTTATTCCATATGACCCAGCTATTCCACTGCTTGGACTATACCCTGAGAAAATGAGAACTTAAGGCACAAAAGGAGACTTGTACACCAATGTTCATAGCAGTGTTATTTACCATCGCAAGAACATTGAAACAGCCCAAATGTCCAACAGCAAGTGAATGGATTGAGACATGATGGTACATTCACACAATGGAATACTATGCAGCATTTAGAAACAATGATTTTGTAAATCACTATCTAACTTGGGAGAGACAGTCCCATAATGACAAATACTGTATCAGACTATTATTGTAGAATGTGTATGAGGATCCAAGGTGGGGGGAGGATCCAATGAGGGTGAGGATGGGTGGGGGTGTGGAGAGAGGTGGGTGAGGGTTAGTCATAGGGTTGCACAATTTGATGGGTGAAGGGAGGGGTGGGTAAAGGAAATGGGAAAGAACTGGTAAGAAAAAAGTGTATATAAACTTTGTAAGTAAACTAGTATAAAATAAAAATTTTATTTAAATTTTTTTATAAAAGAAAGATGCAGGTGCCTGTTAACTATCCCCTCTTGCTCCCAGGTGCTATTTTAGACATCCTGAAAAACATAGTGAGCCAGGTGGCAAACAAAGTCTCTGCCCACATTGAGTTTCAGTGTCCTGGGAAAGAAAGACACTACATCAGAAAATAATAAATATATATCTTAATATAGTAATAAATATTATGAAGAAAGACTGAGACTGTGAGGTGACAGATGGAGTCCAAGGCATTTTAGATGGAGAGGTGTTAATAAACTAAATTGTGTTCTTCTACCACCCCAAACATTTTGATGTCCTAATACCCTCTGTTGGCTTAGTGGTAAGAAAGTGCACTGCAATCCTGAAAGTACATTCTTGCTTCAGACACACCAGCTGTTCTGTGGGGGAAGGAAAGATGGGCCGTCTCCTCAACGTGATTAACTGCCTCTAAAAACCTGCTGGAGGGTCACCGATGGGTTCTTTCTGACTCAATGACACACAACAACAATATACTAACATACATTTTGAGGCAACTTAATACCACATACAAGTAAAATCTTGCGGAAGATTGTAAAAAAAAAAGTTTGAAACAGTTCATGACATGGAACTGTTAGAAATCCATGCTGGATTCAGAAAAGACTGTGTAAAAAAGATATCATTGTTTAATATCAGATGGATCTGGGAATAATTCAGCGAATACTAGAAAGATCTTTGTGTTTTATTGACTATTCAAAGGCATTTGACTTGTCACAACTAATGAAGGATAACATTGAGAAAAAAGTTAACAGCAGAACAGTTAATTTTGCTCATGTGAAGCATATATGTAGACCAAGAAGCAGACGTCTGACTAGAACAAAGGAACAGTGCATTGTTAAGATGAGGAAGGGTGCATAAGGGTTGTATGCTTTTTTCCATACCTATTCAATCTTCATGGTGAGCAAATAATTTGAGAAGCTTGACTATATAAGGAAGAATATGACATAAGGATTAGAGGAAGACTCATCAACAGTCTGCAATATGCAGGTTTCCATAAGACTGAATTGACTTGAAGACATGTCACAACAATCTGGTACCTGAAAATGTGACCACATTTAAAAATAGGGTTTTAGGAGATGTTATTAGTTAACATGAGGTCATATTAGAATAGGGATGTTTTCACTCAATACATGAGTGGGTCTCCTTGTAACAGAGCTCAGATTGCTTAGTAGAGAGTTGAGCCCAAAGGCACATGGTTCAAATCTACCAGCTGCTCCATGGGAGACAGGTAGGCAATCTCTTCCCATGTGATTAACTCTGAAAACCCATGAAAGGGTCAACTATAAGTAAGATCTGACTTGACAGTACACAAAAACAACAATAATAAGTTTATAAAATAGAAGACATACGAAGAGACACATGCACAGCAGGAGTAAAACACATGAAGACAGAAGGAGAGATTGGAGATATGCTGCCACAAAGGGACATGCATGGCTCCCAGAAACTTAGAAAGATCCTTCCATCTTTCATTACAGAGTGAGCACGGTTCTGCTGATCTTTTGAATTTGGGCTCCCAGCCTCTAGAACTGGGACAATAACTTTTAAGTTGTTTAAAATGCCTACTTCTTGGAATTTTGTTATGACAGCCCTAAGAAACCAATATAGGAGGTCAGGGAAGACTCTTTGAAGAAGAGACGTTTGAGCATAGAGCTGACTGCAGTGAAGAGTCATACAGAGATCTAGAGAGAAGACACTCTGAGAAAAGGAAGAAGCAAGTACAAAGGCCCTAAAGCAGCAACAGGCTGGAGGTGTCAGAGGAAAAGCATGGCCATGGTACACGCTTTACCCCTCAGAGTATAACGGAAAGAAGCATCCTAAGTCTTAGTAAAACTTGCTTTGTTTTTTTAGTTGTCTACAGATGCTGCCATGGTTTCACTCACTAAGTTGTGCCAAGAAATCTGGAGGACAACAACCTGGCCAACTGACTGGAAGAGATCTGTATTTGTTCCCATTCCAAAGAAAAGTGACCCAACAGAGTCACAAATTATCAAACAATATCATTAATATCACATGCACATAAGATTCTGCTGAAGATTATCCAAAAATGACTAGAGCAGCACATCAACAGAGAACTTTGAGATGTGCAGGCTGGGTTTAGAAGAGGCTGGGGTACTAGGGATATTATAGCTAATGTTAGCTGGATCTTGGCTGAAAGCAGGGAGTACCAGAGGAATATTTATCTATGCTTTATTGACTATGCAAAGGTGTTTGTGTGGGTCACAACAAACTGTGGCTGCCTCTGAGAAGAATGGGAATCCCAGAACACTTGATCAAACTTTTGTGAAACCTATGGTTGGACCAGGAGGCAGTCATCAGAACAGAGCAAGGAAACACTGCATGGTTCAAAATCAGAAAGGGTGTCCGCCAAGGATGTATTCTGTCTTCATACATTTTCAGACTATATGCAGTACAGATTATCTGGGAGGCTTGGCTGTATAACGAGGAATGTGGCATCTGGACTGATAGAAGATTCATCAACAACTTGCATTATGCAGATGGCACAACCATGCTTGCTGAAACTGAGGAGGATCTGAAGCGTTTGCTGCAGAAGGTCAAGAACTGCAGCCTTCAATATTGATTGAAGTTCAACATCAAGAAAACAAAGATTCTCACCACTGGGCCAATTGATAGCACCATGATAGATGGTGAAGAGATTGAGATTGTTAACAGCCTTAATTTGCTTGGTTCCACAATCAACACTCTTGGTACCAGCAGCCAGGAAGTCAAGAGATGAATTTCATTGGTAAAGTCGGCTGTCAGGGACTTTTCCAAACTACTGAAGAGCATTCATGTCATTCTGGAAACTAAGGTGTTCCTCATCCAGACCATAGTCTTCTCAATTGCTTGCTATGAGTCAGAGAGCTGGGCAGTGACTAGGGATGATAGAAAGAGAATTCATGCCTTTGAGCTGTGGTGCTGGAGAAGTGTTGAATATATCACAAACTGCTAGGAGAACAAATAGCTTTGTCCTGGAGAAGGTGAAGGCAGGCTGCTACTTGGAAGCAAGGATTCCGAGACTTCATCTGACATACTTTGAGCATGTTGCAAGGAGAGACTGGTCCTTGGAGAGGGACATCATGCTTGGAAGCGCTGAGGGATGGAGAGAGGGAGACCACTGATGAGATGTCTTGATACAGTGACTTGGGTAATACAGATTTTAATGGCCACAATCTTATTTTTCTCTTTCCTTCAGAACCAATGGGATGCTTTGAATCACTGACCTGTTGGCTAATAGCTGATTGCTTAAACATAGTGCCACCAGGTTTCTTTTAGCTATAGATAATCCAGTATTTATTGTTTATACCTTGAGTTGGCATTCTTGCTTCCCATCTTGATTTGTTATTGGCTCAGAGAATTGAAAGAGAGACTCAGGAAGAAGGAGTATTGTAAGTGAGATGACTGCAAGTTCAAGTGGGCTAATGCGTGGCTCTACAGGAGCCCCCAAGACAAAGCCAGTCACCTAGCCTGCCGTGGAGCTTCTGGGGAGTGAAAAATGGTTAGAGAGGCTGCCAGGAAGAGACTTGAGGCTTGTTTTCACTTATTTATTTGAGTGTGCTGACATACCATATTGGTTTTCATTCAATCATTCATACATACTTTGATTTTTGGGTGGTTTGTTTGTTTGTTTGTTTGTTTTATAACATTAATCACAAGTGATCATTGTCATTAACAATGCCTGATCAAGCGTTTATTATATATTGTCTTCCCCTTCACCCAACTTATCTATCATTAATTTTTAACTCCCCTCTCCCTCCCTTCCCATCCCTGGTAACCATTTGAGGCTGGTGTGTGAGAAGGATAAGGCAATGCCAGGAAGGGAAGAGGAGGGGAGGTTTGATAGGCAGAAGGAACAGTGTGTGCACAGGTTTCAAATTGCATGCCATCTTCTGGGAACTTCAAGGAGAAGCGCTTGGTTAGGGCAGAACCACAAGGTCCAGAACCAACCGTACTTGTGTTTATAAAGCATTGAGGAGATTGCTTCAGTTCCTTTTTTCTCACAGGTTCTGAAGAAGATCCCAGCCAGTAACTGCTGCCTTCTAAGTGCAGCTTGGTGGAATCCCATCTTGGCCCATAGCCATTAGGATATTTCTCAGGGAAAGCCCTTGGACCAAGAAACCTAGTTTTTTTTCTTTTCTTTGGAAACTATGGTGCTTTCTGTGAAAACAAAGGACTTTGGATTCTGTTCAGGAAAAATGTAACCTACAAACAAATAGCCTTGGAAAAATTGGTGCCTCACCCTCTGCCTTAAACAGGCAGGACCTCACCCTCTGCTGCTTTCTTGCTGGATGCACCTCCTTTTCTCTCTCCTCTCTGCCATCTCTGGCTTCCAGAAAGCAGTGCCTGCCATCCATGCATCTCTCTTCCTTGCCGCTTAAGTACCGAGGCTTTGCAAATGCCGTTTCTCTGTCTGGAAGGTTCTTTTCCTCCCCTACGTGAATCTTTTGTCCCTCTTTAAGACCCAGCCCCAACTTCTCCCCTTCATCTTAAACCCCCAGGTGATGATGATTTGTCACTCTATTAAGTTGTTCTGAATAATCACCAATTAAAATATTCTTCTCTGGTCATGTAACATATTGCTGAATTTATATTTTAAAATATAGTAACAATGGCAACTTCTTGGACTAGAGGTTACAAACAAATGCTTCCATTCAGACCTGTCGCCCTGTGATGTGACCATGTTTGACCAACTGAAATATATTACCTGGGAATTATTAAAGTCAAAGGCTCTGATAAGAAAGAAAAAGAATGAAATAGTGACTGCTAATACAGAATCTCTTACTATGTGCCAGACAGTGCGTGGTTCACAATCAGGAAAGGATTTTTTCAGGCATGCATCCTGTCTCCATACCTTTATATTCTATATGTGGAACAGATCATTTGGAAGGCTAGTCTTTATGAGGAGGAATATGGCATCAGAATTCGAGGAAGATTCATCAACAACCTGTTCTATGCAGATGTCACAACTTTGCTCACTGAAACTGAGGAAGACCTGAGGCATTTTCTGAAAAGGCCATGGATTTTATTCATCAATATGGATTGAAGCTCAACATCAAGAAAACAAAGATTCTCACCACTGGGGCATTTGGCAGCACCATGCTAGATGGAGACAAGATTGAGATGTTAACAGTTTTAGCATTTGTGACTCCATGATCAGCACTCTTGGAACTAGCAGTCAGGAAATCAAAAGACAAACTGGATTAGGAAAGTCTGCTTCCAGGGATCTCTCCAGAGTGCTGAAAAGCAAAAATGTCAGTCTTGAGACTAAGGTGCACCTGATTCAGGCTATGGTTTTTGCAATTACTTGCTATGCTTCAGAGAGCTGGGCAATGATTAAGAATGATAGAAGAAGTGATGTTTTTGAGTTGTGCTGCTGTAAAAAGAGTATTAAACTGCTAGAAAACTTAGCATGGATTGCTAAGAGAACCAACAGGTCTGTCCTGGAAAAGGTGAAACCAATTTGCTTTTTGGAGGCAAGTATTTTGAAGCTCTGTCTCACATACTTTGAGCCTGTTGCCAGGAACGACCAGTCTTTTGAGAGGGATATCATACTTGGAAGGGTGGAGGGGGAAAATGCAGGAGAGGAAGACCCTGGATAAAATGGATTGACACAGTGACTGGGGTAATAGTGGAAGGTATGTCAGAGACAGTAAGATTGGCTGAGGATAGGACAGGGTTTAGAACTATTGTGCATAGAGTCACTATGAGTACAGGCGAGCTGATGACACTTAACAACAACAATATTGAGTCTCTTATCTATGTGCCAGACAGATAATGTTATCTCATAAGTATTCAAAACAGAAACTGGCAAACAGAAGGCTCTCAATAAATGTCACCTATTATTGTCCTTGAGGCTTCTGGTGGGATAGTTTCTAGTGAGTTGTGATGTTAACTCAAAGGTTGTATGGCTCTATTGGTTTGAACCCACCAGTTGTTTCAAGGGATGAAGATGGACAATCTCTTCTTATTTGATTTACAGCCTCAGGAACCCAGTGGAGGATCAGTTGCACATCAGTTCTAACTCAATGATAATGAGTTTTGATTGCTCTTACTGTTTGACACAATTCTCTCATAGAACTTAGAGTGATTATGACTTTGCACGTTTATTCTAATCTTAAGTTTGCATGTCTGAGCTCCTTGAGGACAAAGACTATGTCTTCTCCCTCTGATTTCTTCCATTTTAGGATGCTTAGTGGCTGAAAATCTAATCACTAGAGCTGATGATGGAGGGCAGAGATTTATTTCATGAGATCACAAATAAGTTTTGTACAGCAGAAACCTAAAGAATGTCAGACCGGGAAGATCCAGGCTTTGCGTCCATTTCAATTATCTACTAGCTTTGCAGCTTTGCACAAATTGCTCAAACTTTTGTGAATGTCAAACATCTATTTTATAAAATGAGGATTGTTGTTAGCTGCTGTCAGTTCAGCTCCCTACTCATGGTGACCACGGTGGATGTGATCCACAGAGTTTTTATTAACAAATTTTTGCTAATTTCAGGTCTTTCTTCCTGCACATAAGACAATATGTCTACTACAGAGCCATTAGTATCCCAACAACATGAGGATAAGTCTCTAACTTGCCTTGAGCATTAGATGAGGTTATACATGGTAGAATTTTGTGGCTTTTTAAGTATTTTACAGAGATGAGAGATCATTAGAATAATTTGGGATCCCATGGCCATCAAGCCACTACTTAGCAGAGCATGAGCCCATAGATAATTCTTGTTGAACCAATATCAATATTTAGTTTCAATAGGTGTCTGAAATTGAAGTTCCCTAAGGCTGAAGATGGAGCCAGAGAAGGCATAGCCATAGGAATTCTTGCAGAAGGTACAGCCAGAGCCTTCCTTGAAGACAAAGGTTATAATGCTTTGTCTCACATACTTTGAGCATGTTGCTACAATAGGCTATTCCTTGAAGAGGACCTCATGCTTGGGAACATGGAAGATCAGTGAAAGAGAGGAAGAGCTTCAACAAGATGGACTGCAGCAATGGACTTGTGTGTGTTAGAGATTGTAAGGATGGCATAAGATAGGACAGAATTCAGATCTGCTGTTCACAAGATCGCTATGAGTTGTACTTGATTCTATGGCACCTAACAACAGCAACAACAAAGGCTGAAGATACCACTATTGTATTCCTTTAAACTATACAATCAGTGCATTAGCCTTAAATCTTTTTAAGTGTTTAAAATATATTTGATTTTAAACTTGTCTGCTTTTAAGCCTCTGATTCTAAATTTCACAGTTAAGCTTTTTCTCTGGAAATGTCCTACTGAGAACTGTAATTAAACATACCCCCACTTCTCCAAGTCAGTTCTTATTCTGGCCATTTTAATGCTAGAAGCTAGGAGGAGGCAATAAAAGGGGGAGGGGAGATGGAAGGACTTGGCCTTACTAGCAAGAGGCCAATATTTGGTTCAAAAACCACAGTTAAATCTTGGACCTATGGACAAGGTGGTGGAGGCTGATGTGTGAAGCAATTGGATTTTGGAAGGTGGGGTGTTTTGTGTTTTTTGAGAGTTGGGTGTGGACTGTTTGGTTGTTTTTTATTTTGTTCACAATGGTGTGTGAACTGATTGGATTTGCTGGATTTAGCTAACAGTGAGTTGTGGGCGAGAAGCCACTTGTTTAGAGTCAACAGGACATGGTGGAAGGCCTTGGTATTTAAAAGTTGGTTGGTTTTAATTGTGTTTGGGACTAACATTCTTCTAAGTGGCAAAACACTTAGGTCTGTCAATTTGCTGTACTGAGTTAACTTGGGGTTTCTACGATGTTTTATGTTGTGCCACTGGTGTGTCAAATGCCATAATGGTTACCCATGGTGGACAGTGTTTGGTGGAGCTCCCAGATTAAGACAAGCTTGAAAGCAGGAGGGGCATCCACTTCATAAGCAACATGCCTCTGTAAACTCTATGAACTTAGAGAAATTATAATAGTTAAAGAACTGGATTCAGGTCTTTTGTTCATAGGGTCACTATGAGTTGTGTTCAACTCAATGGCATTTAACAGCAACAACATGGAAAAGAGACATGAACTGAGAAAGGCAAGACTGTTTTGTATTTAAGTGGTTCACTAGAGTTTCAGGGAGGATTTGGGCCTTTTAGGCAAGCTTTAAGGAAGACTGACACTTAGACTATAAGTAACCTTGGAAACAAAATTAATAAGCTAAGGCATAAAGACAACCCTTTGGGGTGGTGGTAACTCTTCTCTATGAGCAGGATTATTGAGCTGGTTAGTTCTTGGTGGAGTAAGAGGAAGGACTGAGAGTACTTGAGTTTTCCCCCACTGACAAATATATGAGGCCAAAAGGCTGATAGTATTTTGTGGATGTTACTTTTGTAATGAGGACATAAATACTCTTCTTTTCACCCATGGCATACTTCTTTTAAAATATGTAAAAAAAATATCTTTTCTAGAAAATTGTAATGCTTGATAATGCTAATAACAATAGATGTTCCTGGATCAGTAAGACCAGAAGGTAGTTAGAATGGAAAAGAAAAAAAAATCCCAGGTGTGTATATACGTGGTGGAGGTATGAAACTATTCTAGTACTTGAAGTATTTGGAGTCATGGGTGTGCATGTATATGTATGTGTGTGTGTGTGTGTGTGTGTGTGTGTGTGTGTGTGTGTTTAGAGGAGTTCAACAGAACCTCAGTAATACAAATGTTTAAGCACTTGTCTGCCACCTGAAAAGTAGAGGGGGCCTGGAAGAAGAAGACATGGTTATCAGCTCTCATAAAGATCTGCTCCTTCTGAAACCTGTTGTGTAGTTCTATTCTGTTACATAAGTTGAAATTGACTGGATTGCACCTAACAAAAACAGATGGAAGAACTATAAACAATGGACAGAAGCTACAAGAATTTCTATTTCAACTTCCTATAATGAGGAACTTTTGAAAGTGATGAACAAATTCGTTGTTGTCAATTTGGAACTGACTCATAGCTGACCCTTCAGAAAATTTCTGAGGCTATAAATCACACAGAAGGAGATTACCCATGGAGCCACTGGTGGATTTGAACTACCAGAGAAATGCCAGCTTTGAGTAAGCAGTGCAATTTCTTATGGGCCTCCTCACCAGGGCTCCCTATTAAAATAAATGAAAAACCCACAAACTCACTGTTGTCAAGTCAGAACCCGCTCACAGCTGACCTTCCACTAGGTATTCAGAGACTGTAAGTATGGGACAAGATTGCCCATCCTTCTCCTTCAGAGCAACTGCTGAATTCAAACCACCTGCCTTTGTGCTGGCTGTGCAACTCTGTACCAGGCCTTAAGACATTGCTAGAATTAGAAGTTGATACTTGGTCTGTATACAATCTTCAACCTTTAAGCTGCTTTAGTTATTGAGAAATTGCCTATTAGTGAAGGGGCCTAAGGAGACTTCAAGAAGGAGTGTTACTTGCTTAACACTCCAAACAAGTGAATAGGTAGAACGCTCTCCTTAAAAACTGTAGAACAAACTTTCAAGGAAAAACAAAACAAAACAAAAAACTGTAGAACACATATTTGAAATTTATTTTACATAAACTTACACTGCTTCTCAATATAAACACAGTGATGTGCATAAAACAAAATTACTTTTTTACAGCTCGGCTAATGGAAGTGGAACTTTCCCAATCTCTTGTCTTATCTCCTGCCTTGTTCTAACACTAGCGTAGGCTTCCTCACAAAATATACTCACTGTTTCCTTCCCCTGTGCCCAGACCACTCAGTCTTCCTTAAAAAGATATTAGAATCTTGGTATTTCTCTGAAATCTAAATAATTTACTTCAGCTTGAACAGAGCCAGGGGAATTTGTGGTAGCATCTAATTGTCACTTTCAGGAATTTTTCTAGTGAGAGTTACTATCATTTGAAGATGTTTCAGAAATCCGCAGCAGGGAATGTGGAAGCTTATGAACTAAAATAGTCAAAAGGCCTCTTTATTCGTGGTCCCAATTTATGACAGAAGAGAGAGAAAAATAAGGAAACCAAACCTAGATTCTAGTACAGGATTTTTCATCTACTCACTCTTTGTCATTGCTGTCAAATTGAAATCACTTCATAGCTGACTCTCCAGTGGCTTTTCAGAGGTTATAAATCACACCAGAGAAGAGGCGCATCTTTCCTAAGGAGCTCTTGGTGGATTTGAACAGCCTGCCTTTGGGTTGGCAGGACAACTCCTTACCCATTACATCACCAGGACTTCCTATTTATATCTACTCATAATGTGATCTAAACTACTTAGTTAGGCCTTAATTATATTATCTACAAAAATGGGTGAATTTTGCTTGCTGAGTGAGTGAAATAACCTTGCACAACTGTATTGAAAGGGTACGTTGAGTGAAGTAGTAGATTATAAGCCAAAAATGTAAGACACTGAAGAATATTAACAGTCTTAAAACCTTTATGAAACAAAATGTGCACTAATAAAATATGAACTATTATTTTTATTTTCTGGTGATTAATCTGTTTAAGAAAAACAAACACATACCTGACTCAAAAGGAGACTTTTTAAAAAATTCCTTGCAGTTTGTGACCAAAGAAATAAGGCAATGTCTTGCAACAGTTTTTAAAAAGCAAACAAACATACACATTGCCACTAAGCTGACTCAGATTCCCAGTGACCTTGTGGAAGTAGCTTTGATGGCGTAATGTGTAACTATAAGGCCATGCATCTCTGATGGCTTGAATCTACTAGCTGCTCGAATGGAGAAAGGTAGGCAGTCTTCTCTTGTTGAGATTTGTAGCCCCAGAAACCCAATGAAGGGTCATTCTGAGGTTGAATCAACTCAGTGGCAGTGAATTTGAATTTGAGTTTCTAAGATAGAAATTCCCTGCCGGGTTGGTGAGGCTGTAAATCTTCATGGGAGCAGAAACCTCTTCTCCCATGGAGCATCTAGTGGGTGCAAACCATCACACTTTTGATCCGCAGCTTAATGCTTAACTCTCCACACCACCAAGTTCCCCCATAACTTGAGTCAGAAACCCTGTAATTGGCCTTGTTTAAGTGATAGGAACAACTTAGACACATCACTGCAGCTAAGCATGGGTATTCCCTTTAGGCCAGCTTGACTCCTACACGTAACTTCTCCAGTGTAACCCAAATATAGTTGCCAATCAAATCATGGCAACCTCGTGTAGATCAGACTAGAATGACGTGCCATATAATTTTTAATGACTGATTTAGATCTCTAGGCCCTTCATTCAAAGTGTTTTTGGGTGGACCTGAACCTCTCATCTTTGCCTAAAAGATCATCATTCCATTAACTGTACCACAGAGGAACAACCATGTAGCCAAACCCACTGCTGTCAGGTTGTTTACAGCTTATGGTGGATGACCTTCATCAGTTTTCCAAAGCTGTGGATCTTTAAGGGAGGCGATTGTATGTCTTTATCCTGAGGATCATTTGGAAGCACCTGAACTTCTGGCCTTTCTGTTAGCAATCCAACACTTAAAGCACTACACCGCCTACACCACTGCTGTTCTATAAGCAGCCAAAGGGTAGAACAAACATGGACATAGCCCTGCCTTTGGGGATTGTCTTCATTGAGGTAACAGCTCTACATACTTGTGTTCATAACAATGGAATAAAAGATACCCAAAGGAGATATTTCTCAGACACTATTGGGAATGTTTCTCAGACACTCCTGGGGATACTTTACAGGCACTGGTGCAGCTTTTTGTTCCTCAAGGAACCCACGGATATAAAGGGGCTCTTGCACTGATGACTCTTGGGAAATCTTGCCAGTCTTTGCTCGACGTGTTTTGGTTAGGTGCATTTTAAGAATAAGCACCTGATTACCTTGCCAAACCTAATGTGTCATTTTGTGTTGTTTAGTTGGTCCCAACTTCTAAGAGTTGTATCAGAGAGGGGAGAATTGATCTATAAGATTTCTTTATGGAAGTTGCACCATCAGGGCTCCTTTAATTTTGTATGGAGAAGGAATGGAAGGGACCAGCTGATAGCTATATCATGACCTAAGCTAGAACATTCAAACCACCCATACATTCGTGTTGGTCTCAGGACAGAACCAAAATGAAGGACATTATGAGTGTCCTGAGAAGTATCATGCTGGGGAATAAGTACAGACTCAGAGTCAGTCAGTTCTGATGTCAAAGCCAGGCCTGGCTGCTTCCTGTCTGAGCATTTATAACAGCCTCATAAATCTCCTTATTTCCATGACCTTCATTTTCCTTATTACAAATGCGGAGATGATAGTTATGTCATGTATACTTATTGATTATAAGAGTAATTAATGCTTATTGAGCATATCAACTGGTGGTTTGTTCAGTTTATACAGATTCTCTTGTAATTTATGAAAATTCTAGGAGGTGGGTGCTATTATTATAAATCCCCCTCTGGGGGTTGAGAAAATTGAGCTACAGACATTTAGTGACTTGTCCCAGCTGACACAATGAGGAGTTGGTTCACTTTACCATCTGATTACTATTTCTTTAATATAAAATTCTGCAGTCTTTGCTAATTATTCAGTCTATCACCCAGTTGTTTCAGTTAAGAGGATTAAATGTGTGGTAAATATCCTACCAAGTTAAAGAGAGAGAGAGAGAGAGAGATAATGGTGAGTTACAAAAATATGGCTTCTGCATCCATGGAGCTTCCAATCTAGCAGGGAAGACAGAAATTGAATAAGCTTCTGTGCAATGGAAGAGAAGCATGGAGCACTCAATAGTACCCAATAGAGACCAAAAGATGCTCTAATATTAGCTTGGTGAAGTATCATAGACGGGAGAAAGGCCTTTTAGGCAGAAGGATTTAGCGTGCCCCAAATCCCAGAGTCAAATGCTGATCAGTACTAACTTGGCATCTTTCCCTAAGGTTGAGCTGTGATCTTTACGGGAAGCTGGAGGCCCAGGTTTTCCTTACATGGTGCCCCCTTACAGAGAAAATATTAGCCATAGAGGGAGTCCCCAACACCTGAGAAATCATTGCAGGGTGATCTGTCCCTTTTAAGGGAGCTAATAATAATTACTATTAATGCTAATCATTGTATTTGACACCTTGATTGCCACAGAGCTTCAAAGCTCCCAGAAGCAATAATTACTCCTCCCCATCTCCTCTATGAAACAGGTAAATAGAGGTCTGAGTAGAAGTTGAGGAGCCATAAAGTTCTGAAAATCAGGCTTGTTCTCTTTGGCCAGGAGCAGAAAAAGAAACACAAACCAGAAACCCCCCTCTAACTCCCATAAAATGGGAGGCAAGCAGGAGTAGGGAAGGATCATGACCTCTCTGGTGTGCTGAGTTCAATTAGAAGGTTGGACTTTTGCTTTCATGAGGAAAGGAGCCACTGAGCACTGCTTTTCTAGATTGCCAATCCATTTTCAGTCAGATAGACAACATCAGGGTTAAGCGCTGGATGCTGAGATGCAGGAATGTGATGGGAATCCTGAGCACTTGTCATGAAAAGGCTCTTATTTGGGCTAAGGAAGGCCAGACCAATTGACCTGACCCACTTCAGTCTTGTGCTGCTGGTACATAGATGACCAAATGCTGACATCATTCAAACCCTATGTCCTCCAGGATGATGACAAGTTCTATGGGACTTGGAGGGTGGTAGGTCTTTGCCCTTGAGTTGTGGTTCTGGAGAAGAGTCTTGAACATACCATGGACTACCAAGAAAACAAATAGGTCTGTCTTGGAGAGAGTGAAACCGAGTTTCTCCTTGGAGGTTAGGCTTTTGAAGCTCTATCTCACATACTTTGGGCATGTGACCAGAAGGAATCAGTCCTTGGAGAAGGATATCATGCTGGAAGGGTGGAGGGACAGCACAGGAGAGGAAGACTCCTGATGAGATGGATTGATACAGTAACTGAGTGTGTCAGGATCAGTGAGATTGGCTCAGGATAGGCAGGGCTCAGAGCTGCTGTTCCTAGGGTCGCTATGGGTCACAGGTGACTCGACAGCACATAAGAACAACAACAACAACAATGAATGAATGGAAATCCACAATCTCTGTAAATGTTCATTGAAATTAATAATAATAAAAAAAGGAAAACAACAACAACAGTAGCTATTTGGTGGCATTGAAATGTTCTGAGATTTGCTTTGGTTCAAATATGACTTTTAGTGTCACCTGATATCCTTGCTCATTTTTCTTTCCCTCTTGTACATTTATCCAGCATTTATTGATTGGTTCTACGCGAGGCAGTGCAGGAGGATGGGCAGTCTCCTCCTGTGCAATTAACTATCTCTGAAAACCCACTGGAGGGTTAGGTATTGGTCATTTTCGACTGAATGGTACACAACAACAGCAACAATGTGAGGCAGTAAGGATTCAGTGATGGAGTTTCATGGCCTCTAACCTCATGATTTGGGGAGGAAATGGCAGCACACGAGTTCTTGTTATCTGCAGTTCAGTTGACCACTGACTCATGGTGACCACTCATGCAATGGTTCACAACATTGTTAGGCCCTATGCCATGCTCAGGATCAGTTGTGGCTATTTGATCACTATAATCCATGAGATTTTCAGGAAGAGTGATTTTTAGCCTGGTAGGGAGCTCTAATGACATAATCCATAGAGAGTTGCTCTGTTAACACACAGGAAGCCTACTTGTCTCTGCTGGTTCAAATTTACAGCCACCTCTAAGGGAGAAAGATGGGCAGTCTCTTCTCATGTGATTTCTAGCTTCAGAAACCCAATGGAAGGTCAGTTATGAGTCAGTTTACCCGAAGGCAAGGGGTTTTTGAGTACTGCTCTTGTGACCAGGAACAATCAGACAGATATGTGCATGGCTTCTCCTGGGATAGCCTTTCAGTGTAGGCATAGCTTACATGTTTGCCCCATAACTTGAGTCCTCTTTCATGAGTATCTCCATTCCCCATGGCTGGTGTCATGAATCCTGGCTCCCATCTCATACTTGAATATTTTTCTAAATTTGTTTCAGTTTTCTAATATCCCTCAGAAAGTGATGATAGTACTTAAGAGCATGGTTCTCAAGATTGCAATAGACCTGGATTTGAATGCCAACTTTGACATTTATTAGCTAGGAAGCTTGAAAATCTCTGAGATTCTGTGCTCGGAAAATAAAAACCAAAGTCAAAACCCAATAAACAGCTTTCAAGTTAACTTCAACTCATAGTGACCTCATGTATGTGAGAATAGAACTGTGCTCCACAGGCATTTCCATGACTGTTTCTACTTCCTTCCGAAGTACTTCTGATGGACTGGAAGCTCCAACATTGCCCTAAACAGTGGAGAGCATTCAGCATTTGTGCCACCCAGGGACTCTCTATGTAAAACCAGAAGATATTCATGCCACATAGGTTAACAGTGGATTTAAGTGCTTGACACAGTGCTTTGTACCTAGCAAGTGTTCAACAAATCACAGCTACTATACCATATTTGGCAGCTAACCAAAAGGTTAGTAGTTTGAACCCACGAGCAACTCCATGGGGAAATGACGTGGCAATCTGCTTCTGTTAAGATAATAACTTTGAAAATACTACAGGATAGATTCTAGTCTGTCCTAACGGGCCATGATAAGTTGGAATAAATTTCATGGCAGTTTGTTTGGTTTCATTTCTATACAAGGTGGGCACCCAGAACTGAATAGATGGTAACAAGATGGCACCTGGCCAGGGCTGGACTGTTGCCTCCGTCCTGGACATCAGCCTTCTCAGGCAGCCAAGGATCACCGTGGCCCTTTTGGCAGCACCACAGTGCTGACTCACCCAGCTGCCAGGTCCCTAGAAGCCGTAGGCCTTCTCACAAGGGCTGCCACTGCTCAGTCATGTCTCCAGATCATTTGCTGGAAACTTGTGTTACCAAATCTTGTCCAAGGTCTGACATTTTAGGCTTGTGAAATTCCACAGTGGGTACATTTGGCCTATCCTTGAAGCCTGTGGAAATCATCTGAGACCTTGAGCCTGCCTCCTAATAGTTACTAGCCTGTCTCCTAACACAGTTTTCTCCCAGCCCAATCCATGGCGGGAGAAGCTTGTGGAAATGTTGTTTTCCTCATACTCCTTTCCTGTCCAAAACCTTCTGTGACTGCTGGATGGGTAAAGTTCAAACTCCTTATCCAGCACAAAAGAACCTTTATGATTTAATATCAAGATACTTTTTTGGACTGTTTTATTTTTCTATAGGATTGATAATAACCTCAATCTCATAGGAATGCGTGTGAGTATAAGAGAAAGAGAGAGACAGGAGGATAGTGGAGAGGAGGGCAGAAGAGTGGAGGGGAGGAGAGTTAACGGATTGCTAGTTTGCACTGTAAAGTATTGAGAAAATAAAAGTGATGGATCTGAGATTTTACACCTTTGCAAACTAGTATGTTAACCTAACATAGTTTCATAGACGCTGTGTCTGTTGGTGGTGCAAATAGTTAACACACTGAACTGCTAACAGAAAGATTGGAGGTTCAAGTCCATTAAAAGGCACATGTGAAGACATAGTGATTGCCTTTCAAAAAACCAGCCACCAAGAATTCTATGGATCACAGTTCTCCTCTGAACATGAGTCATAATTGACTCAACCATAACTGGTGTTGGTACTGGAGTGCTTGAACCAAAGTATTTTATCACACATGACAATGGCAGTAGCCAGCACATCAGGGTTCTACTTGTGCTCTGAGCTCTGATTCCCACAGGGGCACACTTGTAAGTTGCATTGTAGAAAGGAATTGTGAACTCTAGGAACTCATCTGTTTTAATATCCGTGTCCTTTGTTGTAGAGGGAGACACTATGTCTTCCATGGCCCTTCATTAAATAATATCCTTGAGAGGGAAATTTCACACAAAGGCAGTCAGCCAATCTGCTTTCAAAATGTCATGCATCACCCCAGTTTTATATAGCTGTTCCCTTCACCCAACTTACTAGATGTCTATTATCTCGTTTTTAACTTATCTTCCCTTTCCCCTCATATTCCATCCTAATTATATAAAACAACATGCCTCATAGCACATGATTTTCTAAAACAAAACAGTAACAATGACAAAAAACCTCCCACAAACAAACAAACAAACAAACCTCAAAAAGATAAAAAAGATATGCAGAAGTGTGAGAGACCCATAGAGAATCATCTTCCACTAACAGTCTGGAAGTTGGACAATGACAGAAAATGACAGAAGAAGAATCAAGGCCTCTGCATTGTGGTGTTAGAGAAGAGTACTGAATACTCCATGGACTGTTAAAAGAACAAACAGATCTGCCCTGCAGAAAGTGAACCCAGGGTGCTCCTTTGGGAAAAGGATGATGAAACTTCATCTTACATGCTTTGGGCATGTTGTCAGCAGGGCCTAGTCCTTAGAAAAAGACATCATGCTTGGAAAGGTAGATCAGGGTAAGAGGAAGACCCTCAATAAGATGGATTGACACAGTGACTGTCACAGTGGGCTCAAGGGTATCAGAGATGGTGAGGATGGCAGGATAGGGCAGGGTCCAGATCTATTGTTTCTAGGGTCACTATGAGTTGCAATCAACTCAAGGGCACATATCAGCAACAACATACAAGTATTGGTAATGATGGTAATGGTGGTGGTGAAGGTGGTGGTGATGTGTGCACTTTGCTCCTATATGGTGGCTGTCTCCACCTGCTTTAGGCCGTGACTTCTGCCCTTTGTGTCTTTTCTTATGTAGCCCCCTCATACCTTTCTATCCTCCATCCTTATCTAAGTACTTTGCGCTGCATCTCCACCTTTCTAATAAAACTTTCCTGACCGCCTTAATTCAAATGGTTTCTCCTCCCTAAACCCTGACCTTGCTATTTGTTCTATGCTTGCAATGCTTATCAAGTACTGTCTTTACCCTCCTTCATTCACTCAAGACTTTTGCAAAACTTTTTTTTTTTTTACCTAAAAGTCCTGCTTCTTTCTCCCCACCTACCCCCGCTTCTTTCTTTTCAAGTGAACTTCGTCCTTTGTTTACCAGTTTCGATGGACTTTCCTCTGGAAAGCTCTCCAGGGACTTCCTGGATTGTTGTTGTTGTGTGCCCTTGAGTTGGAACTGACCCATAGCTGACCCTCCAGTGCCTTTTTAGAGACAGTTAATCTCACAGGAGGAGATTGCCTATCCTTCTCCCCTGGAGCAGCTGGTGGATTTGAACCGCATGTCTTCAGGGTTGTAGCACAGCTTCTTATAGGGGCCTCCATTTGCTTCTGTGACATCTGGTTTCCAAAGGTCTCTAGGGGCCTATGCTTATAGCAGTATGAATATCATGTGATTGGATCTATGTATAAATACTCACATCACATATTCCACTAGATTTTGCAAACAAGTCTAACTAAATAGAAAGCTCCAGTGGTCACAGATGCTGAAGTAGGTATATGGTGTCTGTGGTTTGATTCATGAGCTCTGCAGTCAATCAATACTTTCCATTTCAGCTGTGTTAAGTTCATAGCACTCTAAAGATCTGTGAGGCCAGGTAGATCTCTATTTAGAGAAAGTATATAACATACATTGTCAAAGGTATTTTTCATCCTGATTTTATACAAGGGAAAATTTTAGTAAGATTCCGCAAAGCAATTTAAAAACCATAAACTGTGTGTTCCTTTAACTTAGTAAATATCAAACTCATTTCATCCTTAATAGTCTACAAAATCAACACGAGTTTGAACTAATGGTCTGTTTATAGCTTACATGGCAAGTTTCAAACTGCAAATGCATTTTTACAGTGTCTTTTGAAGGTTGATATTGGAAAGAATTACAAAATAGTCACCACAAAAGCCAGAGCTAAGTTTGAGGCTGGCTCCCACTTTTCCATAATATAAAATTATACCAGAAAGCACAAAATTTGGAAACTCAAACTGAGTAATGGGAGCCCTCAGGCCACTTGGGGAAGCAGAGAGCACAGTAATTAAAATCTAGCCCTCTTTTATCAGATGAGTTTTCATAAGTTCTGTGTATCTTAATTACTGAGCATCAGTTGTCCTCAGTTTTAAAAGGGAGAAATATGGCACACAGCATGGGATTGTCATGAGAATTAAATGAGGCAACTGATGTTAAAGAAAAAAAGAAAATCTCTCAGTGCATCTTGTGCAAGCTCTCAACAATTGTAGCTATTATTATGACTATTATTATCGCTAATTTTTTTATAGTCATAAAGACCTGGGGCTTGTATCCAGCTCACATACAGACAGTTGTGTAAACGGGGCCCATCTGGCTAAGGTGCACTGAAAAATTACTTAATTTCCCTATGCCTTAGTGTCCTCATCTATAAAATGAGGATAATTGTAATGCCTGAATCGCAAAACAAGTATGGGTTTATTTGAGCTCATTTGCTAATCGATTGTGAACAAGTTCACATTTTTCACCACACCGAAGAGTCTGCTTCTATTTATGGCTGGCATCTGTCTTTCCCCCAATCCCACACCATCCTTCTGCAGACTCAAAGCCTCTTTTTGAATTTATAATCCCTGACCGAGATGGAGTACCCAGCAAGCAATCAAATGCTGACTTGTGCTTATTTACTAAGCTTTGCTTGTTTACTCAGCTGTGGTGGACAGTTTCACATTTCTTTACTGCATCAAACAACGTAGGTACAAACTTCCTTGTCCTTACATATTAATCCGTGCTGGACAGACACAGGTTCACATGTTTTTCTACCACACTTACCTTGCTTATTGAGTAATTCGTCCCTGGTTGATGAAATCATAAAATGGGCTAACGATATGTAGTGCACTAAGGAAATATGACATATGGTATGCACTTAGTAGTATGGAGAAAAATGGTGATCGTAATTATGATTCTCTGTCTCTTTTTTTTCATTTGCAAATCTGGGCCTGGTAGTATTGCCGCATGGTTGTAAGGACTGGAAATAATATTTATAAAACTGCTAAGCTGGTGTTAGGCACATAGTAATAGCTTCTCCGGAAGTGAAAGCTATTGCTTCTAAGACACTCTCTCGGCCTTGCCTGGTCTGTGTCTTCAGATGAGCGGCTGCCGAGGTTTTAGAGTTTGTGGGCTCCTCTGAGAGCGCTGGTGAGGGGCAAGGAGGGCTCTCTACCACCTGGAAACCGCAACCTGGACGTGAACTTCCCTAATCAGGGCTGCCGGACTCCAACAGCTGGTTCTACTTTGGAATCAATTGGAACCTCCTGGGCTCCTTGCTCTTTTTCTGTGAGGACCAAATGCCATCCCGCAGCCAAGATTTAGAAATTTGCTGCACCATATCAGAAACAGACCCAGCCGCGGGCAAGGTCAAGGTTGTCCAGGCCTGGGCTCCAGCTCTGGAGCGTCCAGAACCTGCCAGAAGGCCTGGGCTGAGGCTTTGACTTTGGCCTGAAGACAAGGTTGACTGTGGCGCTGCCCTGTTGCCGGCTGGTGGACAGAGGGAAGCACCACCCAAACTGCCGAGATTTCCATTTCAAAGAGTGAGTCATGTTAGGATGTGGAGAGCACGTTAAATAACAATTTTTAGGATATGAGTGTAAAAGTGCAGCAGCAAGAATGTATTTGATTTGGAAAGGAACTGCTTCCTAAATACCCACCTTATAATTTCTTCCATCTGCCCACATTTCTGGTGGCTCCCCGTCACTCTTTAAGGCCTCCAGAGTGGCCAGCGCTGGCCTGGGTGCTGTAGGTCCCAGCGTATGTTGGCTGAATGGCTGTTATCACTGCTATTTGACGTTTAATATGTCATAAGGTGAGTGAGAACCAGGCTGCAAGCAGAGTAATTTTTTGCTGTATCACCTCAGGTAATTCCCCGGCCTTCTCTGAACTTCTATTTCTTCCTCTGAAGAATGAAGACTGGGCTATATGCACTCTTGACATATCCTTACAGCTCACTGATTCTCTGGTAACAAGTCATCACAGGCACTGTAACTACTCTCTGTGAATGAATAATAGCAACTCATTAATAAAGGAGTTACTTGTCTGGCATTATGTTAAGCACTTTCCTCTAAAGTTTCAATTACTGAGTTGAATATTTAAATGCACAGAGCTATTATCCTTTTTGGAAAAGAGTATAAGAAGAGGTAAAGTGATATTTTAAGCACCTATTATGTAGCAGACACTATACTAGATTCTTCGATAGACCATGTGGGGGTCAATCCTGACCAGTTGTTATTTAACAAAGGGATTCAGCTAAAGGAACCTTGGTATAACTTCTAAAGAAGCCGTTAGAAATGACAGAAAGTAAGGGAGGAGAAGAGAAAGAGAAGGAAGTAGGATGCAGAAAATCAAAGGGTCTGGGATTCTGAGAACTGGTTCTGCTCATACAGGGACCTTGACCCACCCTACTCCAGTTTCCAATACTTCTATTGGTGTATAAAGATGATGGCAACCTCTGAAGGCTCCATGCCCATTTTATAAGCTATGAGACATATGCCCTCATTTCCTGACTATCTCTTCTCTTCCCTCAGCCTTTCCTCTGCATTGGGCATAGCCTCAAAGACACAATAGACCACAGACAAGGGCCATGTTAGTCCTGGGGCATGTGTCATAGTGAGAGAAGTAGATCAAAGAACCCCCACCCACCCAGTCCTTGCTCCCAGACAAGAGTATTTTCTGACCACAAGCATCTGAAATGTGGTTAGTTATGCTTTCATTTTATCAAAAATTATTTGCCAAAGTCCTATTTGATCTTGGCACTTCTGAACACTATATATTAAAGAGTTGGCACAATAGACCTTGTCACTGCCCCTGCAGCACTTCCAGTCTCATTGCAGATGAGTACAGGTGGGGAGACAAGCATAACATAAAATCAGCAAACACAGAGTGACATACAATATGACAGAGAAAATAAGCTTGAAAAATGGTGGTATGGAGGTAATTGCTGTTAGTTGTGGTCAAGTTAACTCTGATTCATGGTGACCACATGTGCAATACCAACTAAATACTGCCTACTTCTGCACTATGGTCAAAATTATTGGGCACTGATGATGACTGGAAATAATATAGGGGCTTCACCTTCAAGCACTGTATTTGACAATATTCTGTGCTATCAAAAGCACTTTTCCAGGCATTTCTTCCTAGTCTATCTTATTGCGAATGTTCTGCTGAAACATGCCCACCAAGGGTGATCCTGTTGTTATTAGAAATCCTGGTGCATAACATTTTTAACATCATTGCAACATGTAACCCTTCATAGCCAACTAACTGACAGGAGAAAATAGAGCTTTTAAACATAGAACTTCTCTGAACCTCAGGTTCACTGCCTGGGAAAATGAGAATGATAATAATCTTAAATCTAAATCTTAAATGGATTAAAAAAATTCAATTGCTGGAGAGTTAAATACATAGTTGTTGAATAAGTGAATAATGAAAAATATTTATAAGAAACAGTTATGTGCATCTAAATTCCAAAATCAATTTCCATAATAGTCTATGTGTTTCCTATTGCCAAAGGGGCCCTTTAGAGTAGTGAGAGAAGATCTTCACCCTGAAACCCACAGCGTCCCTTTTCAGCAGGAAGTAGCTAAGAGAAT
>NW_006399755.1:18510640-18538025 GCF_000299155.1 Elephantulus edwardii
GACTACAGCCTTCAATATAGATTGAAGCTCAACATCAAGAAAACAAAGATTCTCATCAATTGACAGCACCATGATAGATGGAGAAGAGAATGAGTTTGTTTGCAATTTCAGCTTGTTGGGCTCCACAATTAACACTCTTGGTACCATCAGTCAGGAAACTAAAAGACAAATTGCACTGGGAAAATCTGCTGTCAGGGACTTCTCCAGAATACTGAGAAGCAACAATGTCAATATAGAAACTAAGGTGCATCTGGTCCAGGCCATGGTCTTTGCAATTATTTTCTATGCATCAGAGAGCTGGACAATTACTAGGGATGACAGAAAAAGAATTGATGCCTTTGTATCGTGATACTGGAGAAGAGTATTAAACAAACCATAGACTGCCAAGAAAACAAACAAGTCTATCAAGAGGGTGCCTCTTGGAGGCAAGAATTTTGATGTTCTGTCTCATATACTTTGGGCACATGGCCTGGAGGGACCAGTCCTTGGAGATAGACATACTTGGAAGGGTAGAGGGCCATCACAGGAGAAGAAGACCTCGCTTGAAATGGATTGACACAGTAACTGGGGTAACGGAGGTAAGTGTGTTTGAGTCAGTGAGACTGGCTCAGGATAGAGCAGGCTTCAGAGCTGTTGTACTTAGAGTGAGTATGAGTTGCTGGCAACTTGATGGCATGACAATAATGACCTAGAGGATAAGGAGTTGAGCTGCCAACCTAAAGGAAAGCTCTTTGAATCCACTATCTGCTTTGTGGGAGAAAGATAATCTTTCTTTTCTATGCTATTTATAGCCTTTGAAAACTCACTGAAGGGCCAGCTAAGAGTCGGCTCCAACTTCATGACAATGAGGAGAAAACCGAGAAAGATTCACTACTGAAGGGAACCCAAAACCACAGAGACATTTGTTCTTTCATTGAGTTTACACTTTAATCGTAGTAGTTTTTATTTGTCCAGCACCTTCGTCATCCATTCACTTTTTAAATTTTTTTTTTTAATCCACCAAACAATGTGGTGAAGTAAGCAGAGCAAGCACTGTGAAAAATCTCCACTTTACAGAATAGGAAACTAAGGTCCAGGGTGAGTTCCCTCCAACTGCTATTCCACATGATTGATTCTTCCACAGATGAACAGCCTCCCTCTCTGCAGTCAGAGGACACAAAAGAAACCAAGTTAAAATACTGCTGTGCCTAAGTCTGTTCTTTAGCCTCTTTAACAAGGGAGCAGGAGTTTGATTTTTTTCTTTTTGTGGCCGTGGTGGAAAACAATTACTCTCCTCTTTGATTTTTTAATATAGCATTGGTCATCAATTAGAAACCTTTTTAGATTCCCTTGGGGAGAAATATGAGACTGCTAAAATGTGGGCCACGCAAATCTTGTTCTAGAAAAATCTTAACTGCTCTTAAAAAAAAAAAAGACAAGATGAGTCATGGAGACTCAGACTAAAACAATTGGGTTTATCAGTTCCAGTCCTTTCCTCTTTCCTTATCCAGCAAGAACACTGAAGCCCAGGCAGGCTAACTGGCTTAGCTAAAGGCCCACAGTTTAAAAGGAATAGATTGGTGTTACTACCCAGATGCCCTCATATAATAATTGTCAAAACTTTCTGAGCTTGGTTCTCTTATGATCCTGTAAAAGATGAGAAGACTAAAGCTAAGAAAGGCTAAGAGATGTGAGCAGAGCAACACAACAAATTAGAAATAGAAATGAGACTTAAACTCAGTTCTTTCTGACTGAAAAACCTGGATTTTGAATCATTGTGTTGATGTTATTGTTGTTATGTGCTGTCGAGTCGCTTGTGACTCAAGCGACCCTATGTACAACAGCCTTAAACCCTGCTCTATCCTGTGCCAATTGCATTGCCTCTGACACACCCATCCCGATTACCCCAGTCCTGAATCAATCCATCTCATAGAGGGTCTTCCCCTCCTGCGCCGTCCCTCCACCCTCCCAAGCATGATGTCCCTCTCCAAGGACCTGTCCCTCCTTACAATATGTCCAAAATATGTCAGACGAAGCCCCAGAATCATTGCCTCCAAGGAGTCACCCACCCGGTTTAACCCTTTCCAGGATGAATCTGTTTGTTTTCCTAGCAGTCTATGATACCCTCAGTACTCTTCTCCAGCACCACAGCTCAAAGGCATCAATTCTCCTTCTATCCTCCTTAGTCATTGTCCAACTCTCTGATGCATAACAGGTGATTAAAAGACCATGGCCTGTGTTGATAGTTTTTTCAAAGTAACCTCTTATGTGACAGAGCATCATTCCTATTTTACAGTGGGGAAAACTTGGGAGGAGAAATGGCTTTTCTAATATCCTCCCAGCTTCGTTTTGCTCTCCGAGGATCATGAGGCTCAATAGTTAGATTTATGGACTTTGGGCCTAGCTTATACTCAGCACAGTGACAGATCCTGGTCAACTCTGAATACTCTAGAGTTTTTATCACCATCAAAAAGTCATTGGCTAAACCAATTTTCCCCCCATTAGTTCACTGCAAATATGTAAAAATTGTTAAGCGGAAAACGAATCTGTTGTAGAAACTTTCACAATAAAAAGTAAATAATTAATCAATCTTTTTAAATTTTCACTAATAGTTGAGTGGTGGGTTTCTCCTTTTCCGTTCAGGAGACCTCGGTTAGGTTTGATTCCTGACAAATGTGCCTCACTCACCACCAGCACCCATCTGCATCAATGGTGATTTGCATTTTGCTTGTGATTCTGAAGACACCTGAGTGGAGTGTCCAGACTAACACAAATAAAGAACTCCTGAGAATCTCTTTCCAAAAACCAGCCAATGAATATCTGTGAATCACAACAGATACTGTGGCTGGTGCAGGGCTGGGCACTGACTGGTGTTGTTGTGCTTGTGGCTGCCTTAATTATCATGGAAACTAACAACAATTGTCATTATCAGGGAAGGAGTTCAGCAGCCTTCACGTGGGTCACATGCCCTGTAGCTGCATCCTTGTCTATCTCTACTACTTCCTGTGCAAGGCTAGAGTTTTGAACCATGGGCCTTTTCTCTCATCTTACAATGACCATTGATGACACAGCATCCCAGCACAAGCCACTTGAGTCTTTGCAGGAAAGGTTCCCTTCATGGGAGGCTGTCTGAATAGACATGCCCTGCAGGAGACACTTGGAGAAAAGCCCGTGGAGATCAGGCCCCTGACTCACAGTGAGTTGTCCCCCATCCGGTGAAAGCTGGGCTCAGGGCCGCCCACCTCTTCCAGCACCAGCCACAGCCTCTGTTGCTGCTGCTGCCGCTTTCTTGGCACAGACCTCCACCCTCAGCCTTAGGCTCCAAACTGCAGAATTACTCATTGCTTCTTCCTTTGGCATCCGCCAGAGTCCAGGAAGAGAGCTTTGTCTGCGCTCATTCTCACTCAACTATTTTCCTGCCTTCTTTATTGGTGGAAGAGCTGAAGCCAAGGCTGACTTTCTCTCCCATTTCCTCCGACGACCAGTATCCGGCAAAACTCATCCCTGCACTCTGAGAGACCAGGAGATGTTAGACACCAGCCTACGGAGCTCCGCCTCCAGAGGAAGCCATCATCCCTCGGTTACTGTACGGCTGAAATTGATCAGAGATGTCATGGGAGGAAACGAGTGGCTTATGAGTTAGCACAGCATGGTCTTCAAGAAAAATTGCCCTTTTATTGCATAAATAAAGTTATTGACAAACTGATTTCCTGTACTGGGACTTCTGACTCTAATCCCCCAGATGCTGTCATTAGCAATTCCTTTGCATCCAGTACTGATCCCACCAGTGAGAGAACATCTTTGGGAACGGAAGGGTAGGATGTGATGAAAAGGTGCAGTAGGGGAGAAGGAAAATGGCATGTTTTGCACATACTGTCTCATTTTATCCCCACAATAGCCCTATTGTCATTATCTTCATTTTCCAAGAATAAAAAATACCCATGAAACTCTGAGTGGTGAAAGCCTCTCCAAGGTCATACAGCGAGGAACTGGCAGAGTTGACATATGGACCAGGTCTGTGTACTGCCAAAGCCACAGTGGGGAAAACGGCTTTTCTGTCTCTTTCTCTCCTGCTTGTTACCTTTCTCCACCCCCACTGCTAATGAGTGCATTACCCAATGAATTAAAGGATAATACACACACACACACACACACACACACACACACAGAGCCTTGAACACAGTAGGTACTCAATAAATGCACATTGGATCTGCATTACTGTGTTCTGCTTTCCCAGATTGTTCGCAATTTCAGAAAGAATTCTGGAGAAGCTAATGTCTGACATTTGGAACTACATAGTGAAGTCCAAGCACACATCTTTGGTGGAATGTTTTTCCTGCCTTCTTCCCTCACTTCCTCTCTTTCTTTCCTTCCCTACCTCCCATCCTTCCTTCCTCTCAAGCTCTCTTTGTCTTGCAAAACAAAACTGGTTCCAAGTGTTCTATAAATATTAACTAACTTAATCTTCACTACAATTGTATGAGGGAAGGACTATTATAACCCATGCTATCCCCTTTTATAAATAAGTAAATGGAACAGGGAGAAGATTAGTATCCTGCTGAGGACATAAAGCATGTTGTCAACAGAGCAGGAGCTTTAAATGTAGACACTGATTGCCTGTGTGCTTTTTATTCTACCTGCCCAGGGAGAAGTCCCTGCAGTTACTTATACCCCTTACATATATCTGATGTTTTACAGTCTCCAAGGAATGCTCTCACGGCTCAGTCTGTCTTATCTTCAGCATCATCTGTGACATATGGACAATTATATCCACTTATTGTAGAGGAAATCCAAGCTCAGAGAATTGAAATTACTTACTCAAAGTTACACAACTCGTAAGTGAGCAGATCTTGGGAGTCAAACTAACTCTTGATCCATTTATTTCTATGAAAGGGGCTAGTGCTAAGGGGGCAGAGCTGACCAGAGCAAAAACAAAGTTTGAGAAGGGACAAAAAAGGTTGCTCAATATGTTTTTTTTTTTCTTGAGACTTGGACAGGAGAAGAGAGGAAGAGAGAGAGAAATAATCATAAAAGCTCTCCTCAGACCTTGAGGTTTTAATAAAATGTGAAAAACATTTTTACCAGCACCCTCCCTTCCCTCCTGGTTTTTCGGCTCTGCATAATTTAAGGAAATGTAATCCATATGTTTGATTATTCATACTTCCATCATCAGAAAATATTGTTGATTCTTTGAGGAACGTTTGGTGTTCTGGAAGCCATTTTTTTGAAGGCAGAGAAGAAGAGAAAGGCAATTTTAAAAAGTATCTTTTTCTAACTATCTTATTTCTCTTGAAAAACATTTTATGGTATTTGACTGGGAGAAGAACAAATGATCATCAGAATAGTCCTCCTTTTTTACAGAGCAGAAAGACAATTCTCAGTCTGAGGGCTCTGATTTGAACAGGAGAGAAGTAGATATTTATGGAATTACCACAATGTGCAAGAAGTCCTGGTGGCACAGTGGATTAAGTGTTGGATTGCTAACATAAGGGTGAAGTGTTCGTATCCACCAGCTGATCCAAATGAGAAATAAAAGAATTCCTGCTTCCATAAAAATTTTCAATGTTGGGATCCCATAAGGGTAGTTCTATACTGTTTTATAGAGTTATGATGAATTAAAGTTGACAACAATGAGTTACCATATGTAAAAGGAGCAAGGGCTGTGTAGGGACAGCCATCTCTGACCTTTACCAGCTTCACAAAAGGAAGCTCTCCCTATCCACAGCATCAACAGCATAAAAGCAATTCCCGTGAAGTCAGACATTTCTTCCATGATTCCATACTTTTTTCTACTCATTTCAACACCAATCTAACTGCTTTTCTGGGTTCAAAATTCAGTGCAATAGTTCACTGATCACACAGAACCAATTAGGGAAGTTAAAAAGTTATAATCCAGATTAATAACAGAACACAGTCAAGACAGCTCCCAAGATGTACATGCAGACACCTCAGCCTCAAGCCTATTAGCTTGGTGATCTCAAGTTCTCAGTCCTGGAAATATTGGCTTTCCACCCCAAGTTGTCCAACAAAGTTCTCAGCCCTGCAAATACTGGCTCTGCCATTAACCTCCAAGATCTCATCTCACATCAGGTCTCCCGTTCAGCCTCCTATTTGGCTGTGGTTGTTGCTGCATAGGTGTAGTTGGAGTAGGAAGGGCATCCTACATTATTTTGTTTTCTTTTCAAAGGCTCCAGAAGATCTGTCTCGCTCCTCCTGGCTGGCTCAAATCAATAGCAAGACTAGCCAATCCCCTTGTAGATTGTTGAGACTGGCCAGTCCCTTTGTGGAATGGTAGATAGTCAATCTCTTGTGAATAGGCTAACATGCCCCATTCACATTCCTACCTGTCTACATTGCATAGTCAAAGAATGGCTAGAAAATGTCATATTGAAAGATAAATTCCATATCATGTGCAACCAATTTACATCCATCATTTTAGACATTATTTGTATCTCATGCCTCTCAAGGAAGTGTTATTAACATCATTTTACAGAAGTGAAGAATGAGTCTCAGAAGCCAGAGAAAGTTATAGTTATGATGCAACTCCAGCTTTGCTTACCACAAAGGTATGATTCTCATACCATTCAGCCATTTGAAGAGAATAGAAGGTCCTTTACCTTCTAATACATTACCTGACACTAATTACACCATCTCCTTGATATCTGTAGTCAACTCTTGCTGCCAAACCTCTCCCTTTAAAGACAAAAATAAAAACAAAACAAAACAAAAATTCCAGACACCTCTGTTTATCTCTACAGAGTGAGATCAAAAGGGTCAATTCTGTTTTCCCCTTCATTTAGTGTCTATTGTTTGCTGATTACAGAGTTCTGTGCTATGAGAAATGTTGTTGTTGTTGTTAAGTGCCATCAGAGTCATGGAGACCCTATGAATGAAAGCCCTCAACACTTGTTTGACTTTCATTCTTTCTCTAGGTATATAGGCTTTTGGGTGGCAAGCTCTTTATGGAAGTGGGTGCCATTCTTGCTTCCAGGCTTGTTTTAATCAGGGAGTTCCACCAAACACTCTTCACTATAGGTAACCATTATTGCATTTGACACATCAGTGTCACAGCATTCAGCTTCACAGCAACCACAAGTTACCTCTGTATGGCAAGTGGACACACCAGGGCTATATGATCTAGAAGAATGTTTGACCAAAAACAATTAAAACAGACCTGCGGGCCTGTGGCCCGAGGGCCCCTACGATATTTTACCATTCTGGCACGTCCAAAGGCTGGTGAACTCTGGGCCAGAGACCCCCAATTCATCTAGAAAGTCTGCTCTTTGGACACCCGCTTGGGGCTAAAAGAAAGCCACAAGTGCCCCAGCGTTCCATATTTGTCTCTCTTCAAAACACAAGAAGCCGCATCCATCCAGCTAACAGTGAGATTCATGAGACACTCACCGTTATCCTGCAGGCATGGCCAAACATTTCAGTATTTTAACCATTCTGGCACACCCAAATGCTGGCGAAGTCTGGGCCAGAGACCCTCAATTCATCTAGGAAGTCTGCTCTGTGGACACCTGCTTGGGGCAAAAAGAAAGCCACAAGCATCCCAGAGTTCCATACTTGCCTCTATGGCTTTGCTATGTATGTCCAAAACAAATTTTCTTTCCTCTGGGATATGAAATCAAGGTGCAGGGGGACATAACTGTGTCCCTGACCCTCACTCCTCTATTACCATTTTAAAGTGTAGAATACAGTTGAGATCCCTTAAAGTCTAGTTACCTTGCCCCACCCCCTCCACTCTCTATGGTCCCCTGTGTGCAGAAGCCCTTTGGCACTCCATCAATTCAATCCACTTCAATCAGTAACTTAGCACTTTTCACAAGATGATATTTTATCACTTATCTAATTGCTTATTATCTCTTCCTATTCTCCTTCCCTTTTCACTAGAAGTAGGACAGGTGATACCAACAAAGAAACAAATAAACAAGCAAAACGCCAAACCAGTTGTCATTGTGTTGATTTTAACATATGGTAACAATCATATTCTTGAGTAACAAGTTTGTATTTGTAAGAGTTTCAAGAGTTGGTTTGTCAGAAATATTTTAGAATTTATTCTCCCCCACCCCACCCCCAACCCCATGGTGAACTTTTTGGTTAATAGTTTAACACTTAACCATTTACATGACCTAGTGACTCCTCTGGGCCAATTGGAAGCACCAGTATGGATGGTGAAGAGATTGAGATAGTTAACAGTTTTAGTTTACTTGGTTCCACAGTCAACACTTTTGGTAACAGCAGCCAGGAAATCAGGAAACGAATTGCATTGGGAAAGTCAGCTGTGAGGGATCTCTCAAGAGGACTGAAGAGCAATGATGTCAGGCTAGAGACTAAGGTGCGCCTGATCCAGGCTATGGTCTTTACAATTACGTGCTATGCATCAGAGAGTTGGACAGTGAATAGGGATGATAGAAAGAGAATTGATGACTCTGAGCTGTGGTGCTGGAGAAGAGTGTTGAATATACCATGGACTGCTAGGAGAACAAACAGGTTTATCCTAAAGAGGGTAAAGCCGGAGTGCTCCTTGGAGTCAAGGATTCTGAAGCTTCGTCTGATGTACTTTGGGCATGTTGCAAGGAGGGACTGGCCATTGGAAAGGGACATCATGTTTGGGAGAGTGGAGGATGGTGCAGGAGAGTAAGACCCTCGATGAGATGGATCAATTCTGTGAATGGAGTGGTGGGAATGAGTGTGTTTGAGATGGCAAGGTTGGCACAGGATAGAAGGGCATTTAGGGCTCTTGTACATAGGGTCACTATGAGTCACAAGCGACTTGATGGCACATAACAACAAGTGACTCCTCTAAAATGTCATACTCTCTCACTTTCATTGCCATCAAATTAAAACAGACTCATACTTGACCCTCTAGTGGGTTTTCAGAGGCTGTAAATTGCACAAGAAAAGATGGTTTATCTTCCTCTCACGGGGCAGTTGGTGGATTTGGACCACTTGTCTTTGGGTTGGCAACACAACTTCCTACTCACCAGGCTATCCAGAACTCCTTTATGAAATATGTATTATTCATTACTATATCTCAAGACTGTGGAGTAGATTAACCAAGCCTAACTCACTGCCATTGCGTTAATCCTAGTTCACAGTGACCCTGCAGGACAGATAAGGTTTTTAAAGTTGTAGTCTATGATCACAGACTACATACCGCATCTTTCTCCCAAGAAGTGGCAGGCAGTTTTGACCTGCTTTTGGGTTATCAGCTGAGTGCTTACCCACTGCCTCACCACTGCTTCTTCTGAAATTGCCATTACATGCAGTGGAGTCAGAACCAACTTAATAGGTAAACTTCTAGCAATATTCAGAGGCAATAAATCACTCAGGAAGAGATCGCTCATCTTTCTCCTGTGGAGCAGCTGGTGGATTCAAACTACATGCCTTCAGCTTGGCAACATGTCTCCTTACCACAAGGCCACTGGAACGCTCTTCCTTCTGGAAAAGACTAGGTATTTCATAATAATGCTATCCATTATTTATTGAACATTTACCAAGGTACCAAGTACTATTTATTTAAGGTGTTTTTTAAATTATTCCATTTTGCCATAAAACAATTTATTTCTGGGTAGTAAATTTCTGAAGTAGTTAAAATTATTATTATTATTATTTCCAATTACAAATGAGAAAACAGACAATCCCAGAGCAGGTAAACAGTGAGACTGCATTCCATACTCAGTCAGTCGATACTCCGGAATGGGAGCTCTTTACTATAATTCTTCCTATTTAGTGAATAAAGGATGACTGAAAGAGCTCTGACTAATTGTAGAATAATAGAGTTTTGAAGACATGGTGAAAGTAATGGGCAATTTATTGCACCTCGCAGGATCAAGCCTTTTGGAGAAGCTGACCATTAAGCCTAATCTTAAGATGAGTCTAGGTGAGTGCTCATATGCATATACCAGAGACCAAAGTCCTGAGTTAGATCATAACTGGGATGGAGAGGAAGACAGAGAAATAGTGAAAGACAGGGAAGAGTAAGAGATAAAACTGAAAGGGAGCAGGGAGACAGAAAACAGAGCAGGAAATGTGGAAATGTCGTGATTAGAGTCTCATGTTTTAGGATTCCAATCTTTTTCTGCATTTGCTATTTCCACAGTCACATAAACATTCAGGCAACTCCAGGGAGAAAGGAATGGTGCCATTGTATCCTCTCAACTTCTAGAGGTAAGAAAATGAATCCCCTGGTCACTGGCTTCTTCCTTCTCAAGCTTTGCGTCTGTTTTCAGAGAAGAGTGTCTCTGGTGGGGAGAGAGGAGAAAAGAGTGGAGGTATTGATGGGTTGAGCGGGGGAGTGGATGGAGTGAGAGCCTTGTCGAAGAGGGGAGGAGGGATGGGAAGAGACACAGCAAATTGTTTCTGGCTGGAATTTTCCAGACAGGGCCTCAGTCTGAGAACAAATGTGCCTTCTGAATTTTCACTCTAATTGTTACTGACCTTTAGTGAGATGAGTAAAATTACTCTCCTGTACCCTCCCACCCCCTACCCTTTCTGCAAAATTGTTTTCCCTGACTTTTCAAAAGTGAAATTTGGCAAGTCTAGCCCTGACGGCAGACTGTGGGAAAACAATGCAGCTCCTTATGGCCCCAAACAGAGCATTTGCAATTAATCCATTGATCTCAGTAGAAAACCCTATTGTATCAGGGCCCACCAAGAGAAAGCTGCATCCTGCCCTTCTCTGGCCCTGCACAGAATGTGCATTGAAGTTGGCACCCAAACTGATGGCAGGCAATGGCTCTAAAAGTCTCTAAATTAAATGGGGCTCAGAAAATAACTCTGGATGATAGACGCTAGGATGGGGGTTGGGAGGTAGAGGAGAATGGGGCAAGGAAATGGATTTCCACTGGAATGAAAAAGGAGAGAGACAAGTTCTGATAGGGTTCAGAGCTTTATAAACTGTGAGAGTTTCTGATTGCCCTTGACTCTCAGCTCTCCTTAGTTACTTCTATAGCATTATATTCTTCCATATCTAGTGTGCAGATGTCTTGTGACCTTATGTTGATGCAGCTGCAACTGATAACATTGCTACTAGTAATATCTACTTGGATCTATTGAGTCTGTCTAGGGACCACACACTCTACTTCATTGCATTTATTTCTTAAAAAACTTAGTGATTAGGGTAGTGGAGATTTCGATGACTATCCTTTGTTTGGAAGCAGTGGTATTTTCAGTGGTAGAGCTCTGCCTTCCATGGGAGACCCAGGTTTCATTCCCAGCCAATGTGTCTCACACACACGCAGCACTAATCTTTCAGTGCCTGCTTAGGTGTTGCTATGATACTGAATAGGTTTCAGAGATGCTTCTAGACTAAGATGGATAAGGAATAAAAGTCTGATGAACTACTTTCAAAACGCAGCCAATTAAAGCTACAAATCACAGTCAAGTTGATCTGTAATGGGGATGACACAAGCATAGCATTTTACTTCATTGAATGAGGGATCACCATGAGCTGGATGCCCACTCCACAGTTACCAACACCAAAATGTATTTGAGAAGGTTCCACTTGCCATGTGCTTTATACAGTCTTTCTCCTTTAACTTTACTAAGCTGGATGTTGATGATACTCCCACACAGCTCATCAGGTCAGGTCTTTGTTCATTAGAGTTCAAGGCCTTAAACCTGTTCCTGAGTTGGTTTTTAAATTCAAGTGAGATAGCCTCAAGGTCAAATTTTTATTTCTGGGGTTTTGACTTAACCTTCTTTAGCTTTAATTTGAACTTGCATATAAGTAGTTGATGGCCTGTTCTGCAATCAGTACCTGGCCTAGTTTTCACTGCTGATATTGAACTTCTCCAACGATTCCTTCCACAGATGTAATCAATCTGATTCCTGTGCATACCATCGGGGAAATCCATGTGTATAGTCTGTATTTATGCTTCTTGTTAAAGGTATTTACTACGAATAAATCATTGATTGTGGAGAATTCTATCAATCTCTCCTCAGCCTCATTTCTGTCCCCAAGTCCATGTTTTCCGACTACTGATCCTTCTTTCTGGTTCCCAATTTTTTGCATTCCAGTCTCACATTATTATGGTTGCATGTTCAATCAATTTCTGTCTTCAAAAGTTTATAGAAATCATCTGTTTCCTCCTCTTTGGCTCTGGTTGTTGGTGCATACATTTGAATGACAGTGGTATTAACAGGTATTCCTTGCATGCATATGGATATTATCCTGTCACTCACAACACTACAACAATAAGCTGGAGGTGATCAGAGCTGGATTAAAGTTTGATCTAGCTAGTTGAACAGTGACCTAGGAAATAATAACCCAGTTTGCCAGTATTCAAGGAATAATATGCATCAATATTAGTTGTGTATTTTAAAAAAAATTCTACGAGGTGCAATGTTACAAGTGATTGGGAGGAAAAGTTAAGAGAAGCTACCTCAATTGATGAGTGAGCTATATAGGTATCTAAACTGTCTTCTTTAGAGGTTGCATTGAGATGACAGGAGGACTTTTGTTTTGCACAATGGAGTGTGCACTGGAATGTTGCTATTCTGTGACACCATGTATGCCTGTGAGGTTGCACACCTCACAGCTTCAAGAAACATTGTTACATATGTTACATATAAAATCATGGAGAAGACTCTGCATGGTTCAACTGGTGTGGTCCTCCTTTCGGCTATTTCTAGATTAAATACACTCTCTTCTAGATAAATGTTTAACAAATATTCAAATAATTGGATACCTTCATGGTACTAAAGATATTATATTATTAATTCATTGCTTTATGAATGTCGCATTATTATTGATGAGACATTAGACTCCAAAAGGTGGAATGAGGTGATTGAAGACACATAAAATTAAATAGGTGATTGGAAACCAGCAAGCATGTAAGATTAAGGCAGGACAGAATATTTCTTGATATTCCTCTAACTCCTGCTTCGCTGTGTACCATGTGAAATAGTACAGTACCTGACCAAAAGATACTTCAATCTATTCCCATACAGATTTAGAACCTTGGAAACCTGATGGAGGGTTGCTGAGATGGCAGTGGACTTTGAAGCTGGTTTTATATGTTTTTGGCTCCTTTATATTTTTATTCATGACTCTTTTATTCATGTCTTTTTGAAGGTATTGAAGATATAGTTTCATAATAAGAGTGTTCTTGATGTCATTAGAGATTTATGTTGTTCAAAGCTTCTTATTTGTCCAAGATTACTATTTAAAGTTCGAAATTTTGCTATAAAGGTCTTCATAGCTCATCAGTTGATGAGTAGTGCTCAACTAGAAGCAATTTTGACCCTTGTCATAGATGGAATTATTTCACCCAAATATGTCTCAGTTTGGCTAGGTAGTGATTGTCAGTGTTTGTAATTATTCTCCATTTTGTGATCAGATATAATTATTGTATGTGTTGTGAATTTTAATCTCTGTGATTTGTGACAGAAAATTAGAGACAATTATGTTAATGAGGCAAGAGGCAGTCTGTAAGATTAAGTTGTATTTTGCTTAAACCTCTTTTGAAATACAAAAGATATCAAATAAGTGAGCATAGTGTGTTATTGTAAGGTGCTGTAGATGCAATCAAAACCTTGCCTGATTCTTTGCCGTCTTCACAATCTCCATTATGCTTGTGCTTATTATTCCAGTAACTCTGTTAGCCTATCTTTTTGAAGGTTTTTCTTTCCTTTGCTGACCTCCCACCTTTCCAAGTGGTAATTTCCTTCTAAGAACTGTTCCCTCCTGATAATATGCCCAAAATATGTGGGACAAGGTCTCATCATCCTTTTCTCTTAAAAAAACACTCTGATTTCACCTTTTCTGAGACAGATATCCATGAAATATTATGCATACTTTGCCAAATCACAATTCAAAGGCATCTGCTCTTCTTTGATCTTCCTAATTCACTGTTCAATTTTCATGTGTATATGAGATAACTGAAAATACCATGGCGTGGGCGAGACACACCTTTGTCTTAAAACTGACATCCTTGCACTTGAGCATTGTAAAGGGGTGTTTGACACCAGATTTTCCCAGTGCAACATGTCCTTTGACTTTTTAACTACTGCTTCCACGGGTATTGATTATGGATTCAAGTACAATAGAATTCTTGACAACTTCAATCTTTTTTCATTTGTCATGATGCTGTTTATTAGTCCAATAGTAAGGATTATTATGTTCCTGATGTTGAAGTATAAACCATACTTAAGCTTGCAGTCTTTGATCTTAATACTTCACATACAATTCACTTTCTGCAAGTAAGATTGTTTATGAGTCTTCCTCCTGTCCTGCTGCCACATTCTTCTTCATCTACTGTGGCTCCTTAGATTATTTTCCCAGCACATACATTGAATTGGTATAGTGAAAAGATACAACCTAACCCATACCTTTTCTAATTTTAAACCAAGCAGTGTTGCCTTGTTCTATTCAGAGAATAGACGCATCTCACCACCACCAAAAAAAACAAAAAAAAAAAAAAAGATAATTTAAGGGCACAGTCAGAGGTCCCACTGCTGAGAACGTCTTGGACCAAGGGGAGGAAGACTGATGCCAAGACACAAAAAGGTCTTCAAGAAATGCTGAGCTCACACATACTGAAAGGAGACAAGAATCTTCCCCCAGAGATCCTCCCTTAATTCTGGTGTGCTAAATTCAAACTTCTAGTCTTCCAGACTATGAGAGAATATATTTATGTTTGTTAAATCCATCTATTTTGGGTATTTCTTCCATGTCATTATTATTGTTGTTATATATGCCCTCAAGTCAGGATTGACTCTTAGTTGACCTTCCTGTGGCTTTTCAGAGATGGTAAATAACACAGGAGAATATTGCCTATCTTTCTTCCATGGTATAGCTGGTGAATTCAGACCATCTGCATTTGCATTGACAGTACAACTACTTACCACTATACCACCAGATCTCCACAGAAACACTTAAATAACTAACATATCCTTCAGTAGACATTGGGTAATGTCTAGAGACATTTCTGATTGTTGAATGGGTCAGGGTACACTATTGGCATCTTGTGGGTAAAAGATAAGGAAGCTGCTGTGAGTCCTATGAAACACAGGACAGTTCCCCACAATAAAAAACTACCCTGCCCCAAATGTCAGTAATGTCAATAAGGAAAAATCTTGATCTCTACCTGTTAATTTTAACCTGATGAAGTGTCTGGTAGAAATAACTTGAACTTACATATTTCTAAAATGTTTGGGAAATCCAGATAGTACAAATTCACTCAGGCAGCTGCCTAACTGCCCTTCCCACCCTGGCCCAGCTTCTGTACTGTCAGTAGAGGAACTCAGGCAAATGACACCCCCCATCTTATTCATTTTCTCTTCTTTGAATTTTCCTTGGTTCTAGAATAGTTTTCTATTTACATTATAGGGTGATTTCATATCATTGACATAGAAGAGGATAACTCAATAATGAAATTACTTTCTTTTTGATGGTTGCCATTAAACAACACTTATCTGTATTGGTAACCTTTTGACTGAGGTTGGATAAGGTGTGTAGTCTTCAGTATGGATTGTATTGAAACTTAATTATAAAAAAAAAAACCCAAGATACTCACCACTAGGCCAATCAGCAGCTTCATTATGGACAGAGAAGAGATTGAGATTGTTGATAATTTCAGCTTGCTTGGTTCCACAATCAACACTCTTGGCACCAGCAGTCAGGAAATCAAAAGATGAATTGTACTGGGAAAGCCTGCTGTCAGGGACATCTCCCAAGAACTGAAGAGCAATGAAGTCAGTGCAAAGACTATGGCACATGATTCAGGCCATTATCTTCACAATTACTTGCTATGCAAGTTAAAGCTAGACAATAACTAAGGATGATGAAAGAAGGATCGATGCCTTTGAGCTGTGCTGGAGAAGAGTGTTGAACATGCCATGGACTGCCAGGAGAACAAACAGGTCAGTCCTAGAGAGGGTGAAAGCAGGCTGCTCCTTCTCACATACTTTGAAGCTCCATCTCACATAATGTGGGTACGTGGCGATGAGGGACAAGTCTCTGAAGAGGGACACCATACTTGGAAAGGTGGACGGACAGCACAGGAAAGGAAGACCTAGGATAAAATGGATTGACTCACTGACTTGGCTCAGGACAGGGCAGAGTTCAGAGCTAATCTACATAGAGTCGCTATGAGTCACAGGTGACTCATGGCATATAACAACAAGGACAGCTCCAATCCCCACCAGTCAGCCTCTGCCTTTCCATATTCTTGCAATTGACTGTCAGGAGCATCAATTCTCTGGGTCTAGGGTCAATTTTACAGGCTCAGCATACCTTTATTCTGTCTTGGGTACTTTTGGAATCTCTAAGTGGTGGTTTTACTTTCTCACTTAAGTTACCTTGTCTATATTTCTATGATTTTGCCTCTATTTCCCTCTTTGGTAAAATATAAGACTTGAAATATAGCCGGATGCATTAGGACTCTGATGCCATGTAAACTTTTCTTTAGGAGTAAAGGGGACGATAAATTCAGGGTCCTGCTTTTTCTTCTATTGCCTGAAATCCTTTCTGTCATAAACCATGAATGGAAGGATTTTTTTTTCTCCATGTCGTGCTTATTTTAAGATACTAAAGTCTAGGATATTGATCCTATGTGCCCCATTTAATTTTGCACAACTCTTACTTTCCCATATTTATATATTACAGGTACTAGGTGTATGCTTAGTTTGCAGGCTCAAAGGTGATGACTTGCTGGTGACTTAAAATGCAGTAGCTCCTCAGAGAAACACAAGCTTCTGTGTAGTATACAGCCTCAAAAACTTACTGAAGTGTGAGCTATGAGTTGGTTCCAACTTGACAGCCATAACTGAGTACGAGCTCCTATTTCTTCCCATTCGGAGTCATGCCACATCAGTAAAGGAAGGTTCTAAATGTTTATTCCATCAGTAACATAGGCTCTACTTTGAAGTGGCAACTTTTCTGTAATCATATTTTCAATCCTTTTGAACCTATTAGACAAGGTTCTACTGTTATTGATAAGGTATTTCCTCACTAGTTTTTTTCAAAATTAAATCTCCAATCATTCTTTCTATTCTGAATTGGGGAAATCTGTCCACTGAGGATGACCCTACTGATATTTGAAATACTGGTGACATAAGCTTCTAGCATCACAGCAACTTGCAAGCCATCACAATACAACAAAGTGGAAGACAAGTTGAGGAACATGTTTAATCTGTATCTTGAGAAAATACTCTTAGATTCTACACTATGGAACGAATTCAGCATCAAGATTTGAAGAAGATTCATTAACAGCCTGTAATATACAGATAACACAACCTTGCTTGCTGAAAGAGGATTTGAAGCAACTGTTGATAAAGATCAATGAATACATACAGCCTTCAGAAAGGATTATACTTCAATATGAAGGAAACAACATTACTTATCACTGGACTAACCAACAGCATGCTAAATGGAGAAAAGTTGAAGTTGTCAAGGATTTAATTTTACTTGGATACACAATCAATCCAGACGTAAGCAGTACACAGAAATCCAGTGGCATATTTGCACTGAGACAATCTCTTGCAAAGGACATTTTTAAAGTGTATCTTTCCAATATCTTCAGGAGCAAAGATGTCACTTTGAGAACTGTGATACACTTAATCCAAGTTATAATTTTTTCAGTCATGTCATGTGTCTGCAAAAGCTGGATAATGCCTGTTAGACTGCAAAGAGAATCGGTTCAATTGAATTATGGTATTGACCAAGAATAGTAGTGACTTTCAGAAGAATGAATGAATCAATGTGCAAGAAGTACAAGCCAGAATTCTCCTTAGAAATGGAGATGATGCGGCGCCCATATTTTTAAATAGGTTTTCAGGAGGTATCTTTCCCTAGAGAAAGACATCCTCCATGATTAAGCAGAAGGTCAATGAAAAATATGAACACTTTCAATGAGAGCAATTTATACTGTTGCTGCAATAATGAGCTTAAACAACACAGCAATGATTGTAAACATTGCATAGGGCTACCCAATGTTTCTTTATGTTGTACATAGGGTCACTATGAATCAGAAACATCTTGACAGCAGCTGACAACAGGAAGTAATAGCCATTCATCCTCTTTATTTATTTTTTATTTTCTATTCTTTTTTCCCTCTTTAAAAAAAAATTTATACTGGTTTACATACAAAGTTCATAAAGTTCATATACATTGTTTTTCACATCAAATCTTTTCCCTTTTGTTTACCCACTCCTCCCGCTACCCATCAAATTATGTGACCCCATGATTAAGCTCCCCATGCCTTAGATCCTCGTACTTGTTCTCCAATAATGTCTTATACAGTATTTGTTCTTATGAGACTGATTTAGTTCACTTAGCATAATGCTCTTTAGTCCCTCCCATTTTAGGTAGTAACATTCACCCTCTTTAGATTATCACCTGTAGCTGGATTAGAATGCCCTTTGCTTGATTGAGCTAAATACTGTCGAGTTTGAATTGGCCAATAGCTGACGTGCCAGTGCATTTTCTGAGGTAATAAATTGCATAAGATATTGTCCATCTGTCATCTCCCACATAGCATCTAATGGATTCAAACCATTGCCTTTGAGTTGGCAGTGCAGTTACCACTAAGCCATCAGAGCGCCTGCTGAATTATCCTGGCTAAGACCCATGATTTTTATTTCAGGGAGATGAGATCACGCTCCCTTAATCAGCTTCTTATTGTTGTTAGATGCTCTTGAGTACAACTCATAGCAACCCTATGAACAATAGATCTAAACCCTGTCCTATTCTGTGCCATTCCCATAATCCCTGACACACTTGACCCTACTGCTCCAGTCACTCACTGTGTCAACCCATCTTGTTGAGGGTCTTCCTCTTTTTGTTGCTAATTCTCTACCTTTCCAAGCATGATGTCCTTTTCCAAAGAATAGCTTCTCCTAGCAACACACCTGAAGTATGTGAGACAGAATTTCTCCATCCTTGCCTTTAATGAACATTCTGGTAGCACTTTTTATAAGACATATCAATTTTTTCTTTTATAGTCCATGTTATATACTCTTCATCAACATCACAGCTCAAAGGCACCAGTTCTTCTGTAATCTTTTTTCATTTTCCAACTCTCAGACGCTTAGCAAGTAATTGAAAGACCATGACATGGATTAGGTACACCTCCATCTTCAAAACTCACATCATTGCTCTCAGTAATTTGGAGAGGTCCTTGATAAATAACTTGCTCAATGCAAATCTCTTGATCTCCTAATTGTTCTTACCAAGTATATTGATAGTATTTGTATTGATTCCAAGAAAGATGAAGTTTAAAGTTCCAATCTTTTCTCCATCTGTCATGATGTTAGGACAAGTGGTGAGGATTTCTGTCTTCATGATGCTGAGATGCAATCCATATTGAAAACTGTAGTCTTTGATCTTCTGCAGCAAACCTTTCAAGTCCTCCTTATCTTCAGTAAACTAGGTTGTGTCATAACACAGGTTGTTGATGAGTCTTCCTTAGGTCCTCAAGCCACATTCTTCTCCATAGAGTTCAGCTTCTTGAATGATTTCTGTAGCATACATAGTGAAAAGGTAGGGAGAAAGGATACAACACTGATGCACATTCTCTTATTTCAAACCATGAAACTCCCTTACTTTGTTTGGACAATAGCTTTTTGGTCTAAGTTTAGGTTTCATATGAGCATAATTAAATGTTCTGGAATTCCTGTTATTCTATGTATTAGCCAAAATTTATTATGATCCACACAGTCACATGCTTTAGCTTAGTCACCATAAAACCAAATATATGTTCTTCTGGTGTTTTTTGCTTTCAGCCAGGATCCATCTGACATCCATGGCTTCTTCTAAATCCAACATGAACGTCTGGCAATTCTCTACCAATGTACTTTTCTAGCTATTTTTGGATGATCTTCAGTAATATTTTGCTTGTATGTGATATTGATGATATTGTGCAATAATTTCCTCATTCTATTGGATATTTTTTCTAGGGAAGGAATCAAATATGGATTTCTTTCAGTCAATTGATCAAGTAGCTGTCCTCCAAATTTTCTGGCATAGACTGATGAGTAACTCCAGGGCTGCATCTGTTAGTTGAAACATGTCAATTGGTATCTAATCAATTCCTCGGCCCTTAATTTTTACCAATGTCTACAGTGTAACTTGAATTTCATCCTTCATTACCATGGGCTCTTGTACATATGGTTGTTCCTGAAATTTTTCTGTGTTAATTTTTTGGGTACAATGATAGTATGCATTCCTTTTTTTTTCTTCTTTTGATGCTTCCTGCATCATTCAGGATTTTTCCCTGATGTCCTTCAGAATTGCAACTTGAGGCTTGACATTGTTTTTCAGTTCCTTCAACTTAAAAAATGTTAAGTGAATTCTTCCCTTTTTATCCTCCAACTCCAGCTCTTTGCACATTCCATTAGTTAACTTTGTCTTCCCAAACTGCACTTTGAAATCTTGTGTTCATCTATTTTACTTCAGTATTTTCTCCCTTTGTTTCAGCTTATCAATACTCTAGTGCAATTTTCAGAGTCTCTTTTGACATCCAATTTGGTTTTTACTTTCTCCTCTGTCTTTATAAGGACCTTTACTCTCTTCATGGATATATCTTTGTTGTCATCCCATAAATCATCTGGTCTTTGATCAGTAGTATTCAATGCCTCAAATTCATTCTGGAGATTATTTTTAAATTCAGGTGGGATAGAATCAAGATCCTATTTGGTTCTTGTGGACTTGTCTTAATTTTCTTCAGCTTAAACTTGAACATGCCCATGGGTAATTGATAGTCTTTTTGCTGTCTTTATTGAGTTTAGCATATAGCCATGCTCTGCATAACCAGTCTGAATCTTACCCTATCATGTGCCATCCTAACAATTTCTGACACATTTGAGCTCATTGCAGTCACTATGTCAAACCACCTTGGCTGAAGATCTTCTCCTTCACTGTCCCTCCACCTTTCCAAGCATGTTGTCCCCTCTCCAAGAAACATGCCCAGGATATGTGAGATTAAGCTTCACCATTCTTGCCTCTAAAAGCCACTCTGGCTATACCGTCTCCAAGATATACCTGTTTGTTCTTTTTACAGTCCATACAGTATCCAGGATCCTTCTCTAACACCTAGATCAAACACACCAATTCTTCTGTCATCCTTATTCATTGTCTAGCTCTCAGTGGAAGAGCAAGCGATTGACATGAACATGGCCTGAATTAGGCATAACTTAATCCTCAATCTAACATCATTGCTCTTCAATAATTTGGAGAGGTTCCTGACTGCATGATTGATGGTCTGGACGCTTATTATTTCAGTAGCAGTTTTTTGCAACCCAATTGCTTGTTAAATATTGCATTGGCAGTTGGATTTTATGGATTAGGAAGATCTCACCTGCTCATAGTCAATATAAAGAGAAAAATGGAAACAAATACAAAACTCTGTGAATAAACCCTATGATGAAAGTGAATTCAGAATACGGGAGGAGTACCTTGGAAGGCAGCCAAGTGTGTGTGGGGGGATTGGTCAGGGAAGACTTTCTGGAGAAGGAGATTCTGGAGCCAGGTTTTGAAGGATTTCTGTTGGCATAATGAGCTTCTCTAGCCAGACTGATCTCCCTGGTTCCCGTTGCACATTAACTTCACTCTTCTCCAATACTTCTGATTCAGACTTCCTCAACATCTGTGAAGATATTTGTATGCCAATTCCCTTTTATAAGACTAAAAGTAACATAAAAATGAAAAAGAAGATGAAAAACCTGAATTGGGGAAACTTGCAGTAGTTTGAGTAGATATCCCTCAAACTATGAATAAGCTGTGAATCCCCAGAGTTCAATGTGGGGTTACTTTTGGTTAATAGGCATTTGGTTCAAAGTCCTCACACTGAGGCCTTCTTTTGCCTGTCAGAAGTGGCTGCTGTAGGGGAATTTGACACATTGTCAATGAACTCCAGCCTAAGCCCCAATGAGATCAGTAGAGATACCAAATGATTGCACAGAACGATTTTAACCTTCACAATAGTTTTCTTATTGTTGCTAGGTTCCTTTAATTAGGCTTCACCTCAGAGCGACCCCTACGTACAACAGAAGAAAACCCTGACAGATCTGCCTCATGCTCATACTTTCTGTGGTGTTTAAATAGATTGTTGCAGCCACTGTATCAATTAATTTTGTTGAGGCTCTTGCTCTTTTTAAACAATCCTCTATTTTACCGTACAGGAGAAAGATGGGTGGTTTCCTCCTGTGAGGTTTACTGCCTCTGTCAACCTGCTGGAAGATCAGCTATGAGTTGGTTCTGACTTGACAGTACTGAATAACAATTATTTTATCTACATGAAATCTTTCTTCAGGAACTTACCCCTCTTGACAACATGCACAAAGTATGTGAGACAAAGTCTCATAATCTTCACCTCTAAGGAGCACTCTTTCTGTAACTTTCTAAGTCAGATAATTTTGGGTTTGGGCTTTTTTACTTATATTCCATATTCCTTACCAATGCCACAATTCAAAGGCACCAATTCGTCTTTGATTTTCCTACTCATTGTTCAGCTGTCTCACAAAAATACTGGTTCTGGCAGCAAGGCAGAAAGAGGCACAGCATGGAAGGAAAAGGTGCAGCACCCACAGTACGTTGGGGTAACAGTGCTGTATAGCTACAGCATGCAGGACCCCTTAAAGCTCAAGTGGAAGGGACTGGGACAGCTCAAGCCACTCAAATGAGAATGAGATACCAGTTCTGGAAAGGAGCAACAGGCTTTCTCATTTCCCATTCAGGTGCTTTGGAGAAATCACTGTTGTTGTAAGCCTGAAGGCCTCAAGCCAAGAAAGGAACACAAATACACAGGTCCTTCACAAACGATTGCTATACTTGGTATACACTAAATAATTATAACAACCTTAGATCTACTAAGAAAAGACTCACATAATATCAAGAAAATAGCAGTCTACCTCTTTTATCATGAACCTCCCCTTCTCCTAAAAAAACAGACTCAATGAATACCCTAGATAGAGAGAACCAGGAGATACATGTTGGAGTTATTTGAACAGCTACAGAAGATGCAAATTATGGAAGAAACAATTAAGAAAGCAAGTACTCCAGAAGAAATATATTGATGAGGAGCAACTTGCTATGGAAGAAAATGCAAATGATGAAAGAAAGAATTGATAGTATAAATGAAGAGGTAAAAGAACTTTAAAAAAATCATCACAAGCCATCAAGAGTACAGCATGCACAGTACTGGAAAAAACAGAAAAGCATGGAAATACAATCCAAAATATTAAGAGAGATATGGCATAAGTGTCCAACAACAGCTAGGGGAAAAAAGTAAAACTGAAGAGATGGAGCAGAGGGTCAGTGAGCTGGAAGACAAGAGCCTTACTGGAAATATACTAGAAGGAAAATCAGAGATGAGACATAAAGAAAATGAAGAAAACATTAGAATCATGTGGGACGACAAAAAAGGAACAACGTATGTATGATTGGCATTCCAGAAGAGGGGAATGACAGGGAAATCACTGAGAAAATTGTGGAAGAAGGACTAGAAGAAAATCTCTCAGGTATTTTGAAAAATGGGAAAATCCACATTAAAGTAACATAGCAAACGTCAAATAGTTTAGACCCCAAAAGAAAAACATTAAGATATATCTTAGTCAAATGGTCCAAATTAAAAGATAAAGATAGAATTCTAAAAGTAGCATGTGAAAAACAAAGAGGGACCTAAAAAGGCACATACAGTAAAAAGGAAGAAAGAAGAAGAAAAAAAAATCAGTGATTTAACTGAACACTGTCTTAAAATAGAAAAAGAACAACAACTTAAAACTATAGCCTCTAGAAGGAAAGAAATTATAAGGATAAGAGCTGAATTTAATGAGCTAGAAAACAGAAAAAGAGTTGAAACCATCAATAAGCCTAGGAGTTGGGTTTTCAAAATGATCAGTAAAATTGACAAACAACTGGCAAACTTAACAAAGGGGGGAAAAAAGAGAAGACACATATAACTTGATTAAGAAATGACAGAAGTGACATCACAACAGAACCAGAAGAAATTAAATTGATAATATAAGAATACAATGAAAAGCTATACTCTGATAAATTAAAAATTCTAGAGAAAATGTACAAATCCCTACCCAGATTGACAAGGAAAGATATAGAACACTTGAACAGACCCATCACAAAAAAAAGAAATTGAAAAGGTCATAAGAAGACTTCCACATATGAAAAGTCCTGGACCAGATGGCTTCACAGCTGAATTCTACCAACATTCAGAGAAATATATCATCAATTCTCCTTAAATTATTTAAAAAAATTGAAAAAGAAGAAACACTTGCAGAGTCATTCTATGAAGCAAGCATAACCCTAATACCAAAGCCAGGCAAAGACACTACCAAGAAAGAAAAACTATAGAACAGTATCTTTCATGAATATAGATGCAAAAATCCTTAACAAAATCTTAGCCAATAGAATCCAAAAAGCACCTTGACCAAATGGGATTCATAACAAGTATGCAAGGATAATTAAACATAAGAAAAGGAATCAACATAATTCATTATGTTAACAAAGTAAGTAACAAGAACCGTATTATCTTAGCAATTGATACAGAAAAGGCATTTGACAAAAATAAAAACCCTTTCCTGATAAAGACACTCAGCAAAATTGAAATAGAAGGGAATTTCCTCAACATAGTGAAAAGTATATCTGCAAAACCAAGAACCAATATCATTCTCAATGGAGAAAGACTAAAAGCATTTTCCTTGTGAACAGGGACCAGACAAGGATGCCCACTGTCACCACTTCTTTTCAATATTGTATTGGAAGTGTTTGCTGGGACAATATGACAAGAAAAGGAAATAAAACTCATCCAGATCAGCAAAGAGATGGTTAAACTATCGCTATATGTAGATGATAAGAGAGTATACACAGAAACCCCCAGACTAAAAAAAAACAAAACTGTTGGAGTTAGTAGGCCAATTTAATAGAGTGGCAGGCTATAAAATCAATATCCAAAAATCAATGGGATTTCTCTGCAGTTAACAAAGAGAACTCAGAGACGGAAACCAAGAAAGCAGTATCATTTACAATAGCCAACCACAAATTGAGATATGTGGGAGTGAACCTAACTAGAGATACAAAAGACTTACACAAAGAACTACAGAACATTTCTGAAAGACACAATGACAGACCTAAAGAAATGGAAAAATGTACCCTGTTAATGGATAGGAAGACTCAATATTGTAAAAATGAAAATCAGACCAAAAGCAATCTACATGTTCAATATAATCCCAACACAGATTCCAAATTCATTTTTCAAGGAGATTGAAAGGGAAATTATCAAGTTTATTTGGAGAGGCAAGAGACCCCAAATAAAGCAAAACACTTCTGAGAAACAAAAAAATATGTGGGAGGCAAAGCGCTCCCTGACTTCAAAACCTATTTTATACAGCAGTAGTAACCAAAACAGCTTGGTACTGGCACAATGCCAAGCACACAGATCAATGGATCAGAATTGAGAACCCCGAAATGGACCCAGCTCTCTATGGTCAATTGATGTTCAGCAAGGAGATAAAACTTACCAAATGGGGAAATTACAACCTCTTCAACAAATGGTGCTGTAAAAAATTGGACTGCTACCTGCAGAAAGCTGAAACAGGATCCACATCTCACATCACACACAAATAACAACACAAGGTGGATTAGTGACCTGGGAGTAAAGCCCAAAACTATAAAGTTTATTAGAGAGAAAATGGGATCAGACTTAGAAGGCCTAGTCTATGGTATAAATAGACTGCCTACTAGAGCCAGAAATGTACACTCTGAAGAGGATACAATTGATGAATGGGACCTAAGAAAGATTAAATCCCTGTGTTTATCAAAAGCTTATTCCAATAGGGTGAAAAGAAAACCTACTGACTGGGAAAAAAAATTTAGCAATACCATCTCAGACAAGAGTCCTCATAATGAAACTTTACAGAATACTCTTGGGCCTCCACAAGCAAAAGACAGAGAACCTGATTACAAAATAGGCAAAATACATGGAATGAATTTTCACAGAAGTAGATATTTGGATGGCCAACAGACACATGAAAAAATGCTCCAACTCAATGGCAATAAGAGAGATGCACATCAAAATAAAAATGAGATACCATCTCACTCCAGTAGCAGTGGCATAGTTTAACAGGGTAGCAAGTAATAAATATTGGAGAGGATGTAGTGAGATAGAACTCTTATATTTTGTGGGTGGAAATATAAAATGGTACAACCACTCTGGAAGGCAGTTTGATGCTGCCTCAAAAATCTGAACATAGAAATTCTATATGACCCACTTATTCCACTGCTTTGAATATACCTCAAGAAAAATGAGAACTGAGGCACAAATGGAGTCTCGTACACGAATGTTCATAACAGTGTTACTTACCATCACAAGAACATGGAAACAGCCCAGATGTTCAACCACAATTGGAGGGATTGAGACATTATGGTACATTTACACAATGGAATACTACGCAACACACAGGAGCAATGATTTTGTAAATTACTACCTAATTTGAGAGGGACTGGTGAACATTATGACAAGTGAACTAACTCAGTCCCATAAGGACAAATACTGTATAAAACCATTATTGTAGCATGAGTAGGAGGATCCAAAGGGGAAAAGGGTGTCAGCAGAGGACTGAGGATAGGCGGGGGTGGGGGACACCTTAATCATAGGGTCACATAATTTCACGGGGGTGGTGGTGGTGAAGGAAATGGGAAATAGCTGGTGTGAGAAACAGTATATTTAACAATGTACACAAGCATTATGAACTTTGTATGTAAAGCAGTACAAAATAAAATACAAACAAAAAACCCTCAGTGTATTAGAACTTTGTAAATAAACCAGTATAAATTTTTTTTTCAGTATAAAATTTTTAAAAAGGTAACAATAACAAAACCACAGTGTACATGAACAGAACACAATGAAAGACTATATAAAAAGCAATGTGGATGGATGGAAAACAATGTGTATGAATGACTTAATGCAAAACAATTTAATAATTTATAAAAAGTATAAAAGTGTTAAAAACTAAATAAAATAAAAATAAAGCAAATAAAAACAAAATAAAAATAAAGCACAGGTAAGCAGCTGTATAGAAAACAAAATACTGGTTCCATCTTGATGGCCATACAATACAACAACAATGAGTGTGTGTGTGTGAAGTTTTTTGTTGTTGTGTACCATTGACACAGAATCAACTCTTAGCTGACCCTTAGGGAGTTCTGGTGACTAGTGGTAAGACGCTGCAATCTAAAAGGCACACAGTTTAAATCCACCAGCTGCTCTATGAGAGAAAGGTAAGCAATCTTTTCCTGTGCAATTAAATTGTCTCTGAAAACCCACTGGAGGGTAAGCTGTGAGTTAACTCAGTGGTATATATAGTTGTTTTTGTTGTGTACCATCAAGATGAAACTGACCCATAGCTAAGTTTCCAGCAGGTTTTCAGGGATAATCATGTTGTG
>NW_006399755.1:18546860-18554308 GCF_000299155.1 Elephantulus edwardii
TCAAGGCCTCAAACCTGTTCCTGAGATGGTTTTGAAATTCAAGTGGGATAAACTCAAGGCCAAATTTTGGTTCCTGTGGATTTGATTTAATCTCCTTTAGCTTCAGTTTGAACTTGCATATGAGTAGTTTGTAGTCTGCTTCCCAATCAGCACCTGGCCTCGTTTTCACAGCTGATATCATCAAGCTTCTCCAGTGATTTTCCCACAGATGTAGTCAATCTGATTCCTATGCATACCATCAGGTGAGATCCTTGTGTATAGTTTGTTTCTTATAAGTACTTGCAATGAACAGGTTACTGGTTTTACAGAACTCTAGCATCATTTCTGTCACCAATTCCATGTTTTCTGACTACTGGTCCTTCTTCCCTGTTTGCGGCCTTTGTATTCCAGTCACTTATTATTATTAATGCATCTTGATTGCATGTTCAATTGATTTCTGACTGCAAAAGTTGGTAGAAGTCTTCTATTTCCTCCTCTTTGGCTCTAGTTGTTGGTGCTTATATTTGAATAATTGTGGTATTCCCTGTACTTCCTTGTATGCATATGGACATCATCCTGTCACTCATGATTCTGTGCTTTTTCAAGATGGATCTAGAGATGATTTCTTAACTATGAAAGCAACCACATTTTCCCTCACCTTTCCGTCTCCAGCATATAGATCATATGATTGTCTGATTCAAAATGCTTTGTGCCAGTCAATCTCATTTTGCCAATACCTAGTATGCCAATATTTGTATATTCCATTTCTTTCTTTCCTACATTCATGCTTCTCACATTCCACATTCCAATGACTAGTGTCTACCTACAACTGTTCCTCCTCCTTTGAGTTTCCATACTTGAGGGCTCAGCCTGAGTTGCCATTTCTGCTTGTCTACTCTAAGTGTGCTCTATTATACATAGGGTTTTAGAAGGTTTGTTATTTCACAAGTGGATGGTCAATCCTTCTTCCAAGTCTGTCTTACTTCAAATGATCAGATTTAGAACACTATCTGACAGACAAGTATTTTACAGAAAGGAACAGATGAAAAACACTTCTCAATTATAGACACAACTAATAGCTGTCCTCTATGAGGAAGAATGTGGCATCAGGATTGGCAGAAGACTCATCAACAACCTGCATTACACAGATGACACAATCTTGCTTTCTGAAACTGAGGAGAACCTAAAAGTGCTTGCTGCACAATGTCAAGGACTGCAGCCTTCAATACAGATTGAAGTTCAACATAAGAAAACAAAAATTGTCACCACTGGGCTGATTGGCAGCATCATAATAGACAGTTAAGAGACTGAGGTTGTTAACAGTTTTAGTTTCCTTGGCTCTACAATCAATACTCTTGGTACCAGCGGCCAGGAAGTCAGAAGACAGATTGCATTAGGAAAACACGTTGTCAGGGACATCTCCCAAGTACTGAAGAGCAACAGTGTCAGTCTGGAGACTAAGGTGGACCTGATCCAGGCCATGGTCTTCTCAATTATGTGCTTTGCATCAGAAAGCTAGACAATGAGTAGATATGATAGAAGGAGAATTAATGTGGTTGAGCTGTGGTGCTGGAGAAAGGTATTGTATAATATACCATGGAATCCTAGGAGAACAAACAGGTTTGTCCTAGAGAAAGCCAAAAGGCTGCTCCTTGGAGGCAAGGATTCTGAAGCTTCATATGACATACTTTGGTCATGTAGCAAGGAAGGACCAATCCTTAGAGAAGGTTATTATTCTTGGAATGGTGGATGGAAAGTGCAGGAGAGGAAGACCCTGGATGAGATGGATTGATACAATAACCGGGGTAATGGGGGTAGGCTTATTGGAGACAGTGAGACTGGCTCAGGATAGGATGAGGTTCTGACCTATCATGTTTAGGGTTGCTATAAGTAGCAGGTGACTTGAAAGTACATAACAACAACAATAACAACAACATACACTTATACAAACTTGTTAGGTGTTAATGGAGCATACTAAAGGATGCTATGGACAAAATCTTGAATGATCCATGAAGTATCAAAAGAAGATGGAGGAGATTATAAAGAGTTGTTGTTGTTATGTGTCATCGAGTCATCTGCAAAGGATTTGGCAAAAACAGGCTCCAGGAGTTGACTGCATACCAATTGATTTATTTCAACAAACAGATGCTGCCCTGGATGTGCTCACTAGGTTGTGCCAGGAAATCTGGAGGACAGCCAGCTGGCCAACTGAGTGGAAGAGATAGATATTTGTTCCCATTCCAAAGAAAGGCGACCCAACAGAGTGTGGAAATTATTGAACAATATCATTAATATCACATGCAAGCAAGATTCTGCTGAAAATTATCCAAAAACGTTTAGAACAATATGTCAACAGAGAACTGCCAGGTGTGCAGGCTGGATTTAGAAGAGGTTGTGGTACTAGGGATATTATAGCTAATATAAGTTGGCAATACAGAGTTACTGTACCAAAAAGAATTGATTGACATGGAACCATTTCAGGAAGGACTATATAATCAAGAATCAATAGTAATTAAAAAATAATCAAACTTCACTGAAAGGCATTGACAAAACAATGCTCTGGGAATTTATGGGATACCAGTTGAGATGTTTTAATAAACAGATGCAGTCTTGAATGTGCTTACCAGTCTGTTCCAAAAAATTTGAGACAACTACCTTGCCAAGTGACTGGAAGAGATCCATATTTACTGTCCTCTCCTAAAAAGAAGTCCAACAGGAATGTGGAAATTATTGAACAACATCACATGCAAGTAAAATATTGCTGAAGATTATTACTAGAACAACACATTGGTATAAAAGTATCAGAAATTCAAAATGTCTTAAGAATAGGCCTTGGCAGTATGGATATCATTGCTGATGTTAGAAGGACTGTAGCTGAAAGTAGAGAATACCAGAAGGCTCTTTATTTGTATTTTATTGACTATGCAAAGGCGTTTGACTGTGTGAATCATAATAAATTATGGCTAATACTGACATTTATAACTCTCTGTCTACATATCTATATATAATATTAGATACAAAGCTCAGATATTAAGTCACTAAAAATTAGTAGAAATGGCTGCAAACAGCCATTAACAATTGGACCATGTGAATTATGAATGTAAGAAAAATGGAAGTTGCCAAAAAAATGAAACAGAAATACAGAAAGATTGACATTTCAGGCATCAATGAACTGAGATGGACAAGTACAGGTCGCTTTTAATCAAACAATCACATGATCTACTATGCTGGGAATGAAAAACTGAAGAGAAAAAGGTGTTGCATTCACAGTTAAAAAGGTAATTTCAAGATCCATCCTGAAGTACAACGCTGTGAGTTAGAGGACACTATTTATACACATATTGGGAAGGTCTGTGTATTCAAATATATTTTCCAATAGCTAAAGCCAAGGAGGAGAAGATTGAAAGTTTCTGTCAACTTTTGAAGTCTGAAATTGATCGAACATGCAATAAAGATTCATTAAAAATTATTGGTGACTGGAACACAAAAGTTGGAAATAACAAGGACAGAATGGTAGTAAGTATGGACTTGGTAGCAGAAATGAGGCTGGAGATTGAATGATTGAATTTTGTGCACTCAGTGATGTATTCATAGCAAATATATTTTAACAAAATAAGGTGACTTTACATATTGACCTTACCTGATGGATTGCACAGGAATCTGATTGACTTTTTTGCAGAAAGTATAGTTGGAGAAGTGCAGTATCTGCAGCTAAAACCAGACCAAGTATTTAGAATAACACTCCTGTGAACATCGGTGTCCATGTCTCTGTTGGTGGCTCAGCTCTGATTCCCTTGTAGCATATTCCCCTGAGTGGAATGGCTGGTCCACGTGGATTTCTATGTTCAGCTTTTACTTTTCCCACCTCCGTATTTTTATTGGTATGCATATAATTATTAGTATACAAACCCAAATGCCCATTAACAAAGACAAACAGGTATATTCATGCAATGAAATACTGTGCACCACTAAAGGACAACAAAGTGTTTGTAAAGTATGACACAACATGGGAAAGTCTAGAAATAGGGATGTTTTAATTTGGAGATTTAGATTACTCTTATTGAATTTGTCAATAAACAAAAGGTATATTGAGATATTTGGATTTATATTAAGAATAAAAAGTGAGACTGCAGAAAATATAAAATATTTTCATTTTATGCTCCAAATTTGAAACTTAATAATAATGATAATAATAATAAATCAGACCAAGAGTTGATTGTGGAAGTTCAAACAAATTGAAGTTGAGAAAATAAAAACTAGTCCACAAGAACAAAAATACAACTTTGAGTCTATTCCATTTGAAGTTAAGGATCATCTAAGAACAGGTTTGAGACATTAACAACAATGATCAAAGACCAGAGAAACTGTGAGAGGACATCAAAGATGTCATCCATGAGGAGAACAAAAAGGCATTGCAAAGAAGGAGGAAAAAAGAAAAAAACAAAATGTATGTCAAATGAGACTGTGAGAATTTTGTCAATGTGTTGAAAAGCCAAAACAAACAAACAAAAGAGGTGCCAAAATAAAAGAGCCAAACAGAAGATTTCAAAGGACATTTTGAGAAGATAAAACAAAATATGATAATGAAATGTGCAAAGAGCTGGAGTCAGAGAATAAAAATGGGGAAACTCACTTGGCATTTCTTAAGCTAAAAGAACGGAAAAACAAATTCAATCCTTGAGTTGCAATTCTGAAAGATGCTGTAGGTATAATCTTTAATGACCCCGGAAACAAAAAGAAAATGGAAGGAATACACAGAATTGCTGTACCAAAAAGTCTTTGTTAACACTAAAAATTTCAGGAAGTACCATATGAGCAAGAACCAATGGTGATGAAGTGAAGCTAAAGCTATGGTGAACGCACTGGCAAAAGAGAACACCTAAGAGTGGATGGAATACCAATTTATATGTTTCAACTAACACATGTAGCCCTGGATGTGCGCAATGATTTATGTCAGGAAATTTGGAGGACAGCTGATTGGAAGAGATCCATAATTGTTCCTATTCCAACAGAATGTGAAAATTATTGAACAATATTGTTAATATCTCATGCAAAATATTACTGAAGATCATTCAAAATAGCTAGAACAGTACATTGACAGTGAACTGCCAGAAGTTCAAGTAAGTGTTAGAGGAGGCTGTGGTACCAGGGATAATATTGCTGATGTCAAATGGATCCTGGCTGAAAGCAAAGAATACCAGAAGAATGTATATTTGAGTTTTGTTGAATATGCAAAGACACTTGACCATGTGGATCATAACAAATTATGGATAACATTGAGAAGAATGGGAATCTAAAACACTTATTTGTGCTCATATGGCATATATGCATAAACCAAGAGGCTGTTGTCCAAATGGAGTAAGGGAACACTGCATGGTTTAAAATAAGGAAAGGTGAGTGTCAGGTGTATCATTTCTCCATAACTATTCAGTCTGAAAACCAAGCAAATCACTTGAGAAGCCACTCTAAGAAGACTCATCAACAACCTGCAGATGACACAACTTTGCTTGCTCAAAATGAAGAGGATATGAAGCATTTGTTGCAGAAGACCAAGGACTGCAAGACCACTAATCAGTATTATGGTAGATAGAGAAGAGATTAAAGCTGCCAATAGATCTCATCTTACTTGGATAAAAAAAAAATCAACACCCCTGGTTTAGAAGAAGGCTGGAAATCAGGAAACATATTGCATTGGGAAAATCTGCTGTTAGGAACCTCTCCAAAATGCTGAAGAACAATGATGTCAGTATGAAGACTAAGGTGCACTTGATTCAGGCCATGGTCTTCTCAATCACCTGCTAAGCATCAGAGAGCTGGACAATGAATAAGGATGACAGAAGAATTAATGCCTTCGAGTTGTGGTGTTGGAGAAGAGAACTGAATATCCCATGGACTTCCAAAAGAACAAATATGTCTTGGAAAAAGTGAAGTCAGTGCTCCTCAGAGGCAAAGATGGCAAAGCTTCTTCTCTCGTACTTTGGACATATAGTTAGATGAGACTGTTCCTTGGAAGGGGGCATCATTCTTGGGAAGATGGAGTGTCAATAAAGGAGAGGAAGACCGTCAATCAGATGGATTGATGTGGTGACTTCAGCAATGAGTGCTAGTATGTTAGAGACGATGAGGATGGCACAGGATAGGGCAGGGTTCAGATCTGCTATTAATACAGTCACTATGAGTCATACTAGGCTTGAGGGAACCTGACAAGAATAACAGTATTTGACTAAATAATAAGACACCAAAGCTTAGCCAGTTAGACTAACACTTAACCATCACAGATATTTCCATTCCTATGGGATTGTGGAATAAACTCGAATTAGATGATTGGGCTACTTGCTGATATATGAAGGTTCCAAGTTTAAAAATCAGATTCTTCTGAAACACTTCATCTTCTTAACCCAGCTCAGACTCCATAACCAATGATGATCAAATCATGGCCTCTGTCTTGTTTTTCCCTCAGGCTTTCTGTCACAGAGTTACTCTGGAGATGAAACAGAAACAGAACAGAGCTTAGCTATTTTGTTATGTCACACCTCTTTTTCCCAAGATTTCAAAGGCAGAGGCCTATTTATCTAGATACTCAAATTTGTAGCAGGGGAGTTAGATGGAGGCTGAAGAATGGAATGCTGTTTTGGAAAGGATGAAACACATGCTGCAGTGTTTATATTCAATTCCGGAGACCTGGTTAGAAAAATATTTTTTAAAAAACGGAAGGAAGAGTAACTATGCACTCACAAAATATGAGTTCATATCACAGGGCACTTTTGCTGTTGGATTTTGTTCCCAGACATGTGCAGTTCCTAACTGCAGTTAGAGACCAAAGGGAATCTTTCTCCATTTCCTCCTATTGTCTGCTTTTTCTCTCTGCTATCACCATTAATTTTTTTCTTGGAATTCCATTAATGTAGAGTTCCCCCACTCCCAGAAAAATAATTACAAGCAAAGAGTTGGCCAAAGAACCAGGAAAGACCTATTAGGCTTGTTCCTAAGTGAGTAACTGTCATGTGTCTTGGAACTATTTGCTATTTTCAATTGAAGAAGTATAGGCTTAAGGGGAAGACCCAGAAGCATCCAGAGAAGTGAAGCAGGGGGTTATCAACCTGGTTATAGGATGTGATCAGACTCTTCAATGACGTTATCAGAGGGTTTAATATGATTTGGGGACCTAGGTTCAACTCCTTATTTCATCCTTTGCTCATTGCTTGACCTTGAGCAAGATATTTAACTTCTCTGGAATCACAAATTCATTAGTGAAAATGGGAATTGTGCCTATGTTGTGTAGGCTGTTGTGAAAATGAGCTAAGGGATTTGAAAGTGCCTGGGATACGTTACCTTTCAGATGTGTATTCTTTCAGAAAGACATTCTTCCTCTTGTCTAACCTTTTTATCTCCACAATCTCCAACAGGGAGATTCAGAGAGGACCCAGCCAAAGAAACAGGAACAGCTTAAACAGGAAGCTTCAAGCCCT
>NW_006399755.1:18554541-18564530 GCF_000299155.1 Elephantulus edwardii
ACCTGGGAGCTCCACCAAACACTCTCCACCATGGGGAACTGTTAGGGCATTGACACACCAGTGGTAAAGTGTTCAGCATCATAGCAACCCCAGGTTACCTCTATATAACAAATTGACTAGTTAACATATATCCCCACTGTTTTCTTGGTTAGAAACATCCAAGAAAGAAATTTTACATTGCTAATATTCTGTATTCTAGCATCCCTCTGCCTTCTAGCCTCATAAATGGTAAAAAAATAAATTTCTGTTTGTTACAGCCATCCACTTGTGGTATTTCTGTTCTAGCATATACTGAAGAGTTACCTAGATAGATAACTAATATGTTTTTATATATAACAATGCTTTTATATATCAGCTTAAAAAATACTTTAATCTATCTATTTGCTCTCTCTATATATCTGTCCAGGGAACTCTGGTGGTCTACTGGCAAGGAGAAGCACTGCCAACCCAAAACACGTGATTCAAATCCATTAGCTACAGGAGAAAGATAGACAATCTCCTCCTCTATGATTTGCAGCCTCTGAAAACCCACTGGAAGGTCAACTCTGAGTTGATTCTACTCAATAGCATATAACAACAACATCATTTTTTTTTTCTCTCTTTCTCTCTCTACCAACTTATCTATGCATTTCTTAGAGAGGTAGTTTCTAAGAGAAATGACAACTTCATTGAGGTATCTGCCTTTGTACATTTTCAGTATTGTTTTTAATATTACTCAGAATAAATTTCATCTACATTATAGCTATTGTTGTTGTTGTTGTTGATTGCCTTTGAATCAAGCACGACTCATAGTGACCCTGTGAACAAAAGGCCTGAAGCCCCTCTACAACTGCCAACATTTATCAAAGTTCATAGAGTTTCTGGAGGCATGTTGTTTAGGAAGTAGATAGTTGTTCTATCTTGGATATTGTATAAATATTATCTTGTTCACTAAAACTCTGGTGATGGTGTCCATAAAGAGTTGCACTGCTAGCTCAAAGGCATTGCCTCTATGCGGTTGTGTGTGCCTTTGAGTCGGAACTGACTCATAGCTGACAGTGCTGTTTCAAAGGCAGTAAATTTCATGGGAGGAGGTAATCCTTCCTTTTCCTGAAGAACACCTGGTGAATTTGAACTATATGCTTTATACCACCTTTATAGGTATTTAAATCCACCAGTGTCTTCAAGGAAGAAAGATAGGCAATTTCTCCCTTGCTGATTTACAGCCTCCAAAGAGTTAAATGTGAATTTGTTGTTCTTTTGAGGTGCCATCAAGTCACTTACGATTCATAACGACCCTATAGCTATTCTCTTATCATTGACCTCAAAAACTCCTGTGGTCTCTCACACTCATATTAGTGTTTAACTTGCAGTAACTTGCAGTGCAAGCTATTAACACCTGTTGGTTATTTTCTGAAGTGTTGTAGATTTAAGTGTTAAGCATCTACTTCTAAGAAAAATCAGTCACTGAAAACCCCGTGGAGCTCAATTTTACTCTAATGCACAGAGTGGGATCTTCATGAATTGGAAATGATGTTAGTTTGATGGATTCCATTTTGTGTTCATACACACATCTGGCAACAGAACTGTCCTGTGCCAGATATTCTGGATGAGGAGATTCCAACTTGCACTTACCTAAATGCTATGAACTTGCTTTTTTATAAGAAGGTAGAAAATGGAAATGTTGTTGTAGGTGACATAAAGTCAACTATGGCTCATAGTGACCCTATGAAAAATAGATCTGAACCTTGTCTTATCCTGTTTCATCCTCATCATCTCCGATATACTTGAGCCCATTGTTACAGTAACTGTGTCAATCTATCTGATTGAGAGTCTTCCTCTCTTTGCTTATCCTACACATTTCTAAGCCTGATATGGTTCTCCCTCAGCTAGTCCTTCCTAATAACATACTCAAAATATGTGAGATAAAGATTCATCATCCTTGCCTCCAAGGAGTACTCTGGTTGTATTTTCTTCAAGACATTTGTGTTTGTGATTTTGGCTGTCCTCGGGATATTCAGTACTGTTCTCCAATACAACTCAAAGGCATTAAATATTGTGGGTACCATGGAGTTGGAACTGACTCCTAGCTGACCCTCCAGTGGGTTTTCAGTGCCATAAATCACATGGGAGGAGATCACCCATGCTTCTCCTGTGGAGCAGCTCGTGGATTTGAAGAGCTTGCCTTTGGGATTACAATGGAGCATCTTATCACTAGAATACCAGAGTTCCCTATATGCACTATTCTTCTCCAACATCATAATCCAAAGGTATTTAATACTAATGTTCAAATGGAAACTTTGTAGAGAGAATTATAGGCTAAAAGTATAAAAAAAACACCTCAAAGTGTGCTTGCAATGTAGTGTTCATGTAAGGTGCTCAACAAACTCAAATTGTGAATTTGAGGATAATTAATGAGTTCTAGATAGAGCTAGAGAAAGCAATGAAGATTGGTGATGGATTCTAGGGCTAGCAAGAGCACAGTATTATTGTGGGGGACACACTTATGGAATCAAGAGACCAGGAACTAATAGAAATGACCAAAGTTTAGGAAGTATGGCCTTTGATAGTGATATGCAGTTAATCCACAATAACCTAATGGTGAAAAATCAGGAGACTAAGTATCTCACTTTACTCTCCTCTCATTCCCTGAACCCTTTTGAATGTCTCCAATTGACCAAATCCAACTACGACCTACAGGACAAAGGAGCCCAATCATGTTCTCTTTTAAATCAGCCTCCTTGAAGACAAGAGAATGGAAATGTCCTGGAAAAGAAGCATGGAGGGTGGATCTGGATTTGGAAATATATAATAACCAGCAGAGTGCTTTAATTCAACAAGAAAGTGGAGAAAACCAGATGTCTACTCAAAAACCACCACACACAGCAGACTAGGTTGAGTTTATTACAGTATATTTGGCTGCACTAAATATCATTCATTTCACATCTGTCACACTCTTCAGAGGTTTTCTACTCTATAACAAAGCCTAGACTTTTGAAGAAGGACTTCTAGAATAGAATTTAGGTCATGTATAGGTCATGTGCTGTCTCTGAGGTTGGTCAAACTGGATGTCTCATCCTTGACAACCACTTTATAAAATACTACTTGTCTCTGTGACTTCAATGGCGTTTCTTTAATCCTAGCAGGCATCTTCCTCATTCTTCCCAGCTCAAAGTGCATACTCCAGCTACTCATGGAATCCTTATCCCTTCCAGCCAGAATTTCTACACGTTTCCCAAGTGTGTCTGTATGTGTGCTGGGAATTGAATTGTCCCTCATACCTCTCAAATATGTATTGAAATCTTACCTTTTGTACTGATAAACATGACACGTTAGGAATAGGACTCCCCTCCCCCCTTTTTTTTAAATTTTAGTGAGGTCACATAAAAATAGGTGAGTCCTAAACCTAATCAGTTCTGAGTTATTGAAAGAGATGTACAGACACAGAGACATACATTGGGGAACATAGAAGTCAAGGAAAACCAACAAGCTCTAAAGAATGTCAAAGAGTTCCACAAGAAACTGCCAAAGATGACTGGCAGATACCAGGAACCAGTAGAGAAGTTCACAGAAGGCATTGGAAAGCCTGAAACTCTGATTGGGACTTTCAGCCTTCAAAACTTTGAGAAAATAAATTTCTGTTCTTTGACACTACCCCCTTGTGATATTTCTGCTATAGCAGCACCAGCAAACTAAGAAATACAGCATAAGATTTGCTTGTCTGTTTATGACATGCTTCATGCAAGTATATTTCAGTAGAAATTTACTGAATGCCTGTTAAGCATTTAACAGATGCTTTCTGAATGTTTGAGTTCCTGGCACTATGCAGAAGATAGTGTACCAAGAGATGGAGGACTGGCTTTTACCCTTAATGTGTTTAATTTTTTCTGGGGATTAGAAAATCTTTTACTTTTCCATCTCTCCTCTGGATGATGAGAGACCTTAGGACAAAGAATCAGTTTCATTTTCTTTGTATCCCCAGTGCTTAGCAACCAATGGCACAGAGCCTTTTAGAAAATGTAAATTTTTGGAAGAGATAAAGATACAGAGAGAGGAAGGAAAAAGGAAAGAAGAGATAATTTATGTACTTACTGTGTAAAGGGAAGAAGCCTGCAGTATACATGAAGTTCATAGAGATGCATGAGTGTGTGTGTGTGTGTGTGTGTGTGTGTGTGTATGCATCTATGAGTGTGTGTGTGGGGGGGTAATGGGTATCAGGGAGCTGGTGGTGAATGTCTGCAGAGCTTGAAAGGCAGACTACTGAGAGCCCCTCTTGAGATCACTTTTCTTAACTGAATCCAGGCAGGAGAGAAGGGGCTAATTTGGATACCCAACTGAACTACTGAGTGATGCTTAGAGACGACTCTTCAAACAATTTCTGAAAGCAGGTGATTCTTGCAAATGAGGGCTTGCTGGCATATGGTATTTGGATGATATAATTTCTTTAATTGAAAGTGTTATCTTAACCAGAGAGTTTTGCAAAACCCCAAAACAAAGACATCTGTTGCTGTTTTTGTTCTTTTCCCCAGCAAACAATCTGGTGGTGAAAAATAGGCAATGACTAAATAGAACACCAGGAAAAATTGTGGATTTAAAAAAACAAACCTCTTCATCTTTTAGTGGAGACAATTAATCAAGGCACAGGGCAGGAACCCCTGAGCACAGCCTTCTGTAAGCTTTTGGACTATTATAACTCTCCTTTAATATATTAATAATTTTTAAAAAATCATTAAAGCAGAATCCTTGTGGTAAATTCATGCATTTCTCAACTATTAGGTCTATCCTCGTGGTATGGTGGTTGAATCTTAGGGTAGACAGGTGGATAACCTGCCTCCTGGACCTTTTCTCTTGATTTTCTACAAGCATTTCAAACTCAGTTCTTCAAAAATGACTCATCAGTTCTCTGGAACCTGCTTCTGAAGTTCACATTTCAGGAAGTGTTGTCTCCACCCACTCAGTCTCTCAAGCCAGAAGTCTTGTCATCTTATCTTCTATTTTGAATTGAATTGCACCCTCTAAAATATGTGGTTAAGTCCTAAACTCTGTACCCGTGGAAGCAACCTTTTATGGAAAGAGGGCCAGCCTACTTTTGTTATGCTAGTTAGGTTATACCTCATCAGAGTGGGTCCTAACCCCACTTTCTGGATGATGTCTTGCAAAAAGGGAAAGCAGTCACAGAGTTTTAGATACTCAGGATTAGACAACATGCAATGACAGTGAAAGATACATTAATAAATGCCAAGGATAATTGAAGTTCAACATCAAGAAGACAAAGATTCTCATCGGTCATTGGCAGCTCCATGATGGATAGAGACAAGATTGAGGTTATAACAATTACCGCTTCCTCGGCTACACAATCAACCCTTTTGGTACCAGCAGTCAGGAAATCAAAAGATTAATTGCACTGGGAAAATCTGCTGCCAGGGACCTCTCTAGAGAGCCTAGGAGCAATGATGTCAGTCTAGAGACTAAGGTACTCCTGATCCAGGCCATGTTTTTCACAATTACTTGTTATGCATCAGACGGCTGGACAATGACTAAAGATGACAGAAGAATAATGGATGCCTTTGAGTTGTGGTGCTGGAGAAGAGTCTTGAACATACCATGGACCACCAAGAGAACAAATAGGCTGTGATGGAGAGGGCAAAACTAAGTTTCTCTTAGGATTTCAAAGCTCTGTCTCACAGACTTTGGGCATATGGCCAGGAGGGACCAGTCCCTGGAGAAGGATATCATGCTCAGAAGGGTGGAGGAATAGCCAGGCGAAGAAGACCCTGGGTGAGATGGATTGACACAGTAACTAGAGTAATGGGAGTAGCTGTGTTGGAGTCAATGAGACAGGCTCAGGACAGGGCAGGCTTCAGTGGTGTTGTACATAGGATTGCTATGAGTTTCAGGCAACTTTACAGTACATAACCACCACCACCTGCGGCCATCAGAAACTAAAAACAAACTCACTAAAGTATCTACATGGTTGAGACCCTAATTTTGACTTTTAGCTTACAGACTTGTGAGAACAAACCTACCCACTTTGTGATATTTTGTATAGCAACAGTATAATGTTAAGGTAATCCGATTCCTGCAGAACCTGTTGTTGTTATGTGCCACAGAGTTGCCTACAACTCATAGTGACCCTATGTACATTAGCTCGGAAAGCTTCCCTATCCTGCTTCAATCTTATTATCTCTGACAGAACTAATCCCATTGCTCCAGTCACGAAGTCAATCTGTCTCATCCTGGGTCTTCCCTTCTGGCACTGTCCCTCTACCCTTTCAAGTATAATGCCCCTCTCCAAGTCCTGGTCCCTCCTGACACATCCCCAAAGTATGTGAGACAGAGCCTTAAAATCCTTACCTCCAGGGAGCAGCTTGGTTTTACCCTCTCTAGGACAGACCTCTTTGTTCTCCTGGCAGTCCTTGCTATGTTCAACATTCTTTTTCAGCACCACAATTCAAAGACATTGATCCTTCTATCACCCTTAGCTATTGTCCAACTCTCTGATGTATTGCAAGTAATTGCAAAGACCATGACCTACACAAGCTTAAATAAATACTTATTGCTTCTCCTTTGAAAAGATTCTTTACTTTGCTATCCCTTCTTCATCTTCACTACTCTTGCATTTCTGTCCATGTTACTGTAGTTGTCCCCCACCTCCATCAATCCTCTGTCTAACCTTGAAATCATCTATGACCATGACAGGAAGAAGAATCCACCTCACATAGTTAAGAGGAAGATATTAATGCAGCAACTAAAGAAATAGAATGAATAAGAGATACTGAGACACCCAGAGAGTAACAACAGTTGGAAGCCATTATCCCTTCTAGGATTAAAAGACCAAAGGAGAGAAATAGCATATTAGAGCAGAGTGAGAACTGGAACCATGGAGGAAGAGTTTCTCAGTGAGATTTACCAGAGCAGCTTATATGGATTTGGACAGAAACAAGGAAGAAATAGCACAATACTCTTTACTTACCTCCTTTCTCCTCTCTGGTACTTTCCATTGATTGAGCCCAGACCTCTTGTTCAGATGTAATATGTAGAGACATACACCTGGGGTAACAACCTACCTTCCAGAATTCAACTGCTTCACACAAGAGGCTCCAAACTGGAGACAAGAGTCTTTTAAATACAAAGGCCTGTCCACCAGGTCTTGATTGACTTAAACAGGAGGCTTCTAGCCGATAGCTGATTGTTAACTAAGTCAAAATGACCAATCAGCTTACACTTGATTGTTAACTAAACTTAGAAACATGCTTGAATGTTGATTAAACCTCACCTGACAGTTCTGTGAGGGGCCAGGGAAGGGGAGGTGCTGCAAGCTGGTCAATAACCAAGTGTATGGGCAACAGTGTCTGTCCTCCCAGCTGCCCACAGATACCTGTGCAGGGCAGGTGTAGGCTTCATGCCAGGGAGCGTGATATGGATATCATCCTATTGTTGTTGTTGTTATGTGCCATCAAGTCACCTGTGACTCATAGCAACCATTCAACAGCTCTGAACCTTGCTCTATTCTGAGCCAAACTTATTGTCTCTGACACACCTACCCCCATTATCACAGTCACTGAATCAATCCACCTCAATGAAGGTCTTGCTCTCTTGTGTTGTCCCTCCACCCTCCCAAGCATGATGTCTCTCTCCAAGGACTGTTCCTTCCTTTCAACATGCCCGAAGTATGCCAGAGAAGCTTTAGAATTCTTGCCTTCTAGGAGCAGCCTGGTTTTGCAAATGTGCAAAGAGCTGGAGTCAGAAAATCAAAAGGGCTGAACTCGCCCAGCATTTCTTAAGCTGAAGGAACTGAAGAACAAATTCAGTCCTCAAGTTGCAATACTTAAGGATGCTTTGGGCAGAATATTAAATGATTCAGGAAGCACTAAAAGGATATGGAAGTAGTAAACAGTCACCATACCAAAAGGAATTGGCTGACATGGAAGAATTTCATGAAACAATGTATGACCAAGAGCCTGTAGTGATGAAGGAATAACTTCAAGCAAGCTACTCTGAAAGAACTGGCAAAAAACTAAGCCCCAGGAATTGACGATATACCAGTTGACACATATCAACAGATGCTGCCCTGGATCTGTAAGTTGTGTCAAGAAATCTGAAGGACAATCACCTGGTCAACTGACTAGAAGAGACCATCCATGAACAAAGCAAAAGGTCATTACAAAGACAGAGGAGAAAGAAAAAAAAATCAAAATGGATGTCAGAAGAGACTCTGAATATTGGACTGGAGCATTGGGAAGCCAAAGCAAAGGAAAAGATGCCAAAGTAAACAGGCTGAGCAGAAGACTTCAAAGAGCAGTCAAGAAGAAAAAGCAAAGCATTATAATGTAATGTACAGAGAGCTGGAAGTGGAGAATAAAAAGGGAAAAACTCGCTCTGTGTTCCTCAAGCTCAGAGAACTGAGAAATAAAATTATGCCTCAAATCACAATATTGAAAGATGCAATGGGAAATATATTGAATGACCCAGAAAGCAACCAAGGATGATGGAGGGAATACATAGAATCACTATATCAGAAAGAACTGATTGACAATGAAGAATTTCAGGAAGTACCATACGAACAGGAGCCAGTGCTAACGAAGAAGGAAACAGAAGCTACATTGAAGGCATTGGCAAAAAATAAGGCCTCAGGAATTGATGGGATACCAATTGACTTGTTTCAATTAACAAATGCAGCCTTGGATGCACTCACCAATCTATGCCAGGAAGTTTGGAGGATGGCTGTCTGGCTAATGGATTAGAACTGGTCCATATTGTTCCCATTCCAAGAAAGGTGATCCAACTGAATGTGTAAACCAACAATATCATTCACATGTTGCCGCACACTTTTAAAAATTACTACTGTGCTTAGAAACACATTTGCCTTCATTTGCGGCAACGTACTAATATCACATGCAAGCCAAATACTGCTGAAGATCATTCAAAACTGGCTGGAACAGTACATAGATAGGAAACTTCCAGAGGTTCCAGCAGGATTTAGAAGAGACTGTGGCACCAGGGATGCCATTGCTGAGGTCAGATAGATCCTGGCTAAAGTAGAGAATACCTGTAGAATATCTCTTTGTGCTATATTGACTATGCAAAGACATCTGACTATGTGGATTATAACAAGTTGTGGCTGACATTGAAAAGAATGGGAGTCCCAGAGCACTTAATTGTGCTCATGAGGAACCTATACCTGGACCAGGAGGCTGTTGTGCAAACAGAGCAGGGGAACACTTTATGGTTTAAAATTGAGAAGAGAGTGCATCAAGGTTGTATTCTCTCTCTATATCTATTTAATCTGTATGCTGAGCAAATTATTTGAGAAACTGGATTCTTTTTCAAATTTAAATTTACTATTAATTTCAGTAAAAATTTACAGAGACTTTGGATTTCCATTCATTTATTGTTGCACTTTTCTCCCCTCCCAACCCTCCCCCCTAGTACACTAACAACCCTCTTGGAAAAGTAAAAGACAAAATCTTTCATTGTTTTACAAACCCTCCCCCAGGTCCACTCCACCATGTAGCCTTTGCTCAAGAACTCCTCTCACGACAAAAATACCTAATCACATATCCCTTTTAAACGGTTTTCTCCCTCATCTGTTTCAATGCAGTATACATTATTGAACCCATCTTTCTCAGTCTCTCCCCAGCCCAGAGGTCAGTCTTGTTTTACAACAGTGGCACCAGGCCATATTTGTCCTTTTGTGACTGAGATACTTCACTCAACACAATGTCCTCCAGGGTCACCCATTTTTAATAATATTGCATAAGTTCCTTGTTTTTCAATGCAGCATAGTATTCCATTGTGTGACTATCCCACAGCTTCTCTATCCTATTGTTTGTTGATGGGCACTTGGGTTGTTTACAACTCCTTGCTATTGTGAGCAAAGCTGCATATCTCTGCTTGGATGTCAGTTATGGTCTCTTCGGGGAATAGTCCCAGTAGTGGAATTGCTGGGTCAAATGGTATCTCTATTTGCAACTTTTTGAGAAAGCGCCATACTGCTTTCCACAGGGGTT
>NW_006399755.1:18566635-18587988 GCF_000299155.1 Elephantulus edwardii
ATTCCATTGATCTATGTGTCTGTCATTGTACCAGTACCATGCTGTCTTGACTACTACGGCAGTGTAGTAGGATTTGAAATCAGGGAGTGGGTATCTCACTCCCTGATTTCAAGTATTTTATAAATTCTGAATATAAGTCCCTTATCTGATATGTCATTACCAAATACTTTTTCCCAGTCAGTGGCTTCCCTTTTTACCCTGTTGTAGAAGTTTTTAGAGGTGATAGGGATTTGATTTTTAGAAGATTCCATTCACCTACTTTATCTTCTCCTGTTTGTAGGTGAGAAACTGGATTCTATGAAGTGGAGTATTGCATCACGATTGGAAGTAGACTCACCAATAACCTGCGCTATCCAGTGACACAACCTTGCTTGCTAAAAGTGAAGAGGCCTTGAAGCACTTGTTGCTGAAGATCAGGAAATGCAGCCTTTGGTGTGGGTTGTATCTCAATGTCAGGAAAATGAAGATTCTTAACCACTGGACCAATAGGCAAAATCATGATGGATGGAGAGGAGGCTGAAACTGACAACAGCTCTATCTTCTTAGGATCCACAATTAATACTCTTGGCTCCAACAGTTAGGAAGTAAGAAGACACATTGCACTGGGAAAATCTGCAATTAAGTACTTCTCCAAAGTACTGCAGAGTAATGATGTCAGTGTGAGGACTAAGGTGTGTCTGATTCAGGCCATAGTCTTTCAGATCCCTTGCTATGTCTCTGAGAGCTGGTCAATGAATATAGATTGACAGAAGAATTGGTGCCTTTGAGCTGTGATGTTGGAGTAGAGCACTGCAAATCCCATGGAGGGCCAAGAGAACAAATATGTGTTGGAGAGGGTGCAGCTGGAGGGCTCATTTGAGGCAAGAATGATGAGACTTTGCCTCATATTCTTTGGGCATATTGCTAAGAGGGGCTAGTCCTTTGATACGGACATGATGCTGGGAAGGGTGGTCGGTCAGCGAAGGAGATGAAGACCCTCAATCAGGTGGATTGACTGCCGCAAGGGGCTCTTGTGTATCAGGAAGTGTGAGAATGGCACAGTATAGAACAGGGTTCAGATCTTTTGTTCATAGTCTTATTTGACTCTATGGCATTTAACAATAAAAAGAACTCCTGGGGTATAGTGCAGAGTGAAGAAGGGCTGAGAATGAATCTGTGGTGTAGGGAGACAAACAGATAATAGCTGGTCTCGCCTCATCCATTCTATATTCTGCTATCCAAGTGCTAGTTCTAGAACCCTTGCTCCTAGGACTGAAATGCTTTATAAACTCATTGCACTAAGGTTAAAATCAGTGTGCTTTAAGTTGGCAACAGGTCTTCCTGTCCACTCCTCTTACCTCCCCAACCCCATCTCTCACTGCTTCTATCTCTTACTTGACATTCAGCTTTAGAACACTACTTCCAAATTCCTGAATGCACCGTGCTACTGCAAATTTCTTTGTCTTAGTAAATTTTTTGTCGTACTAAAAAGATTCCTTCATTCTCTGCCAGAATCTTCCTGATAAGTTCATTTCCCCTTTACAAGGTGAACTGCAAGTCTTTTTTCAATGTATGTCTTCCTTTCCACAGTAAACCTTTACTTGGCCCACTCTCCCAGCTGAATGAATCACACCTACCTCTGAACAATCTTTGCAATACAGTCTTCTATTTTTGCACCATTGACACGCTTTGTGATTTGTTTATGTATTTGTTTGTATCCCCCCCCCTCCCCTGGCAGATTGGCAATTTTGTGAAAGAAAAAAAAATAATGAGTATTACTCAGTTGGCATCACAATCGATGCCTCAGTGCAAGGAATATCATGTCTGTTCATTAGACATCAAAAGGAAAAATGAAGAAGGGAGGTGAAAAGGAGAAAGGGAGGAATGAATTCCAACTGGTTAAAGCGTTTTCAAATACGTTGTTGTATCTGATCATCATAGGCAGCCTGGGTGTTGGGACAGGATGATTGCTTAGGACACCAATCCCAACGAAAGAGGACAAGAACCTAGGGGAGGGAATAGTGAGAAAAGTTTGGGTTCAGGAGTCAGAAGATTCATATTTATGTTCCAGGTCTCCAATTCACTGTTGAGTTCTTTATGGAATATAACTTTCTCTGAGCTTTTACTTCCTTCTCTGTAAATTGAGGGAAATATTACTGATACTTTAGACCTGTGGGGGAGGCAGTGTGTGAAAATGTTTCATATACCATACAAGGCTAGACAAACAGAAACGATGTTAGAAGCACTTTTCAGATTTCACGCCATCATTTTGAGTAGATTTCTTTTACTAATTGGTATCTTCTCAGCTCTAGTGATTTAGTGGTAAGGAATTGCACGACCAGTGCAAAGGTGGTTGTTGTTGTCAATTGCCACTGAGTCGAGCATGACTCATAGTGACCCTATGAACAAAAGACCTGAAGCCTATTGTCATTTCTCAAAGTTCATAGAGTTTCCAGAGACATGTTTTTTTAGGAAGTGGATGCCACTCTTGCTTCCAAAGTGCAAAGGTGCAGAGTTTGAATCCACCAGTTGCTTTGCCAGAGAAAGATGGGCAATCTCCTCCTGTGTGAATTACTACCTCTGAAAGCTGCTGGAAGTTCAGCTATTAGTCTGTTCCAACTTGATGGTACACAACAACATAAAACTGAGGAGGCTATCTCTCAAGTTTACACTGTGGACTTTTAGACTAATACACACTAGGGGAAAAGGTATGGCAATCTACTTCTAGAAAACACTATAGACTTCTGGGAGCTCAAGTCTGTAGTCTCAGAGGTCTGCAAAGTCAATTGGCATAGCATTGTATATTGTTGTTATGTACCATAAAGTCAGAACTGATGCATAGCTGACCCTCCAGCAGGGTTCAGAAGCAGTTAATCACACCGAAAGAGAGTGCCCATCCTTCCCCTGTGGAGCAGTTGGCAGCCTTGAACCACATACTTTTGGAATTGTAGCGCAGCTTCTTGCCACTAGGCCACCAGAGCTCCCTAGCATGTTGTTGTTATTATGTGTCATCAAGTTGAGTACGACTCATAGTGACCTTGTGAACAAAAGATCTGAACCTAGTCCTGTCCTGCACCATCCTCACACTTCATGAAACACAAGAGCCCATTGCAGCAGTCACCGTGTCCATCCACCCAGTTGAGAGTCTTCCTCTCCTTCACCGACCCTCCACCCTTCCCGACATCATGTCTGTCTCCGGAATAGCACCTCCTAGCAACATGCCCAAAGTGTGTGAGGTGATGGCTCATCATTCTTGCCTCCAAAGGGCACTCTGGCTGCACCCTCTCCAAGACATATCTGTTTGTTCTCTATGCCCTCTAGCATAGTGTGTGTGTGTGTGTGTGTGTGTGTGTGTGTGTGTGTGTAACATTCTACATCCTATTTTGGTGAATTGCCTGCAGAGTTATAAGAGCTTGTGAGTGGTTATTAGTCTTCACCCATTGAATACAAATAAGAGCAAAGTCAATCAGAAATGATGTCTAAAAGACCAGTAGATCATATGATCTTCATCTCCATGGCCCTGTGTCCTGAAGAGCTAATTGGTGTCTGGCTACCATTGCTGACATCTCTGAAAAGAAACACTACAGAAGTTCCCTGAAAGAGGTGAAGAAAATTATGGAACAAATAAAAAAGATCAAGCCTACAGGACTGATAGAGACTGGTAGGATCCCTGAGATTATGGCTTTTAGTCACCCTTCAAGCTTAGAACTGAAATCACCTCAATGCAGCCAAACAAATAGACAGGCCTATAAGGTAATCAGACACATCAGAGAGGAATGCAATTTTTATAATTACTAATCATGTGAGATCAAAAGAGTAGCATTTGCCCTTTACATAAAGCTTAGGAGGCAGGAATAGATACAGAAGAAAGATGGACAGAAACAGGAAGCACAGGGAGAACGTGGGGAGTGTGCTTTTACAAGTGGAGATGTAATCAGTGTCATGAAACATTCAGGCATATGAATTTTTGAACAGAAAAATTTATCGCTCTGTAAACTTTCACATTAAAATGTTTAAAAAGGATTACTGAAATGTGACATGTCAGACTGATAGAGCCACTCAGAAAACTCTTAACTGCAGCCTATCATGAAGACAGTTGAAGACTAGGCAAAGTTTCAGTTCTCTAGTGCATGAGGTAGACATGAGTCAGAGATTGTCTTGACAACAGGTAACCACAACAACAAAAAGCATGGGCAGAAAATACCTGGAGACCACCTTGCCCAATTTAGATATGATTGTCCTATCGTTGTCCTCTGTAGTCTCCCCTGACAACTGGACGTGCATCACACTCCAAAGACAGCTCAATTCAGTCAACTAACCTCTTTCATCGTTGGATGACTCTTGCAGCCAAAATCTTTCTTTGAGCAGAAATCTATCTTTCTCTAATGTGTTTTTCATTCTGGCTGTGATTATAGGCTTTGGAATCATAGAAGACACCTATGCTCACTCCCACAGACCTTTGTGCAATGAAAGCAGCCCAGAATAGAGGTTTCCATACTGAGCCATTATAGTCCTTCAGTTATTTTCATTAAGGGGCCTGTGAGGCCTTTGCTGTAGGGTAGACTCTCATCACAACTTTTTTGCTCTTGTGCAGTATTTATGACAGATCACTGCAGTGCCCCATCTTACTACACTGCCACCAAGAAGCCATGATACATTGAAAACAATGACCACAAACTACAGAAGTCCTCTTACGTTCAGATAAGGAGTTCCAGTGTCCTTGTAGATTAAGAGATATGCTGTCAACTCAAAGGCAGAGTTCAAATCCACTAGCAGTCCCACAAGAAAAAGATGGGCAATCTCCTGTGTGATTTACAACTTCTGAAAACTCACTGGAAGGTCCGCTATGAGTCAGTTTTGACTCACTGGCAGTGTATGACAACAACAACCACCGTGTTCAAACAAGGAAACAAGATTCTGAAAAGTGGAGTGACTTGCTCTAAATCTTGTAAGTAAAAAGTAAATAGAGGTAGAAGGCTTACACTCGGAATTGGCTGACTTGTGCAACAACAACAACCACACCACTAAGGATCTCTTCTCTTGCTCCATTCAAGAAATGAAAAGAAAAAAGAACTGAGATGTGTGTTGATCTACTTTTTCTAATAAACAGCAGCTTCCTCTGTGGAGGGACTAATTTATTTATTTCTTTTTCATTTTTTTTATTGTGATTTTTTAAAAAGTTTACAGAAAAGTTGGATTTTCATTAACTCATTGTTGCACATTTTCCTCCCTACCGGTCCCTGCCATGTTAACTTAGGGAAATAAAACCAATTCTTTGTTGCATAATTTCTTCATTCCCCTCCCCACTCCCCCAGTTCACTTTGCTATGCACCTCTTATTCTGAACTGTTGTTGTACAAATAATGCCTGATAATATATCCCTTGTAAACAGTTTTTTCTTTCATCTGTCTTAATGTTGTTGTGTCCCGTGGAGTCGCAACTGATCATAGCTGACCCTCTGGTGAGTTTTCAAAGGTAGTTAATTCCACAGGAGGAGATTGCCTATTCTTTTGCAGAACAACTAATGACCGTGAACCACGTGACTTCTGGATTGCAGCACAGCTTTTGCCATTGCACCACCAGAGTTCCCTGGTTCCAGTGTAGTATTCATTTACCCGCTCTTTTCTTAGTTTTCCAAAAACCCTCATATCAGTTCTGTTTTGTAAGAGTGGTGTTATGCACTATTTGTTCTTTTGTGACTAAGATATTTCACTCAGTATAATGTCCTCCAGGGTCACCCATCTTGTGTAATAATTTATGAGATCTTTGTTTTTTCAGTGCTATGTAGTATTCCAATGTGTGACTATACCATAGTTTTCCCATCCATTCGTTCATTGATGGTTGGGTTGTTTTCATCTCTTTGCCATTGTGAGTAATGCGGCAATAAACATGGATGTGCATATATCTGTTTGGGTGGCAGCTCTGGTTTCTTTAGGGCATGTTCCCAGTAGTGAAATTGCTGGGTCAAATGGTATTTCTTTTCCAACTTTTTGAGAAAGTGCCAGCCACCTTCCATAGTGATTGCACCGTTTTACATTTCCACAAGCAGTGAACAGGATTCCAATCTCTCCACAGCCTCGCCAGCATATGTTATTTACTCCTCTGCTGAACTTTGCTGTTGCTACTGGGGTGAGATGATATCTCAAGGGTTTTTTTATTTGCATCTCTTTGACAGCTAGGGATTTTGAACATTTCTTGTTGCGTTTGTTTGCCATCTGAATGTCTTTTTTGGTGAGATGTCTATTCGTGTCCTGTGCCCATTTCAAGATTGGGGTTTTTTTACCGTTTTTGTTGTTGTTGTTGAGGTACTGGAGTATTCTAGAAATTTTAGATATGATATGGGGCTAGTTCTGAAAGATCAATGGTGCCATCCCTGAAGGAAGTTTTAAAGAAATATTCTCATAATCATCATTATTCAGTGTTGGACTAAACTTGCCAGTAAATTAGTTTGTCCCAATACTCTGAGATTTCAAGATAACAAGGTTTTTGAAATCATACAGATTATTACTACTCAAAGTGTGATCTGAAGACCAATGTAAGCCTGCAAACAGTTACGGATCTTTGTTGAGGTGAGCTTCATCATGGAAATCCTGGAGGTAAACCTCATTAATGATGCCTACCCCAAGGCTGGACTGCCAGGAGGTTTTGGCTCTCAGGGTAGGTCATGCTCAATCTCCAGCTGTTAGTCAGTTATTCTTTAAACCTTTCTGCTGGGCCTGATGTTCTTTTTGCTCCCAGTAAGCAGTAGTTTCCTGTATTAGCCTATCCGTGTCTTCAGTTTTCAGGGCAACAGTTGTCATATGACTTCCATTTTCTGATGGAAAAAATGTTCATTTTAGCTGTTCAACTCTTTTTGTTTTGGCAATTCTTCTCCTTATTCTTTACTTATTAGAACAGAAATTGGAAGAATGTGCTTCCTCAGTGCTCGACTTAAGTCAGGCTGACGGCCTTAAATTGTGCTTATTCCTGTACATGGCTTAATTCTTGCTATTGGGTACTTCCAAATGGGATTCCAGCCCCATACTGGTGGAGCTCCCTGATTAAAACAAGCTTGGAAGCAGGAGTGGCATCCACTTCTGAAATCGTTTGCCTCCAGAAACTCTTTGAACTTGGAGAAATGATTGAAGTTATACAAGTGTTCAGTTCTTTTGTTCATAGGGCCGCTATGAGCTGTCTATGACTTGACAGCAATTAACAAGAACAACATTAGGTACTAGTTCCTTGACAGGTAACTGATCTCTACTAATGGACATTGACAACTTGCCCCAGATGTTCAGGTATTCCTTGTTAAGTACGATTTATGCATTGTTGTTATTATGCACTATCAGGTCTGAATCAATTAATAGTTTACTTCCAATGGGCTTTCAGAGGCAGCTAATCACACAGGAGGAGACAGCCTATCTTTTTCCAGTGAAGCAGCTGGTAGATTTGAACTACATGCCTTTGGGTTAAAAGCTCAACTCCTTACCAAATTGGACTTTGATTATAGGAATGTGTCTTGTCTGTGATAGTAAAATGAGTTTCTCATTCTAGCCAAGGCCCTACTCTTTCTTGGGGAAATTTGCTTTCAGATTCACCCTGCCTCAATATGATCCTTTTTCCTTAGAAATCCTGTGACCTCTACACAAATAATGGAAATTTGGAGTTACTATAATTATAGGTTGCTCGGGTGGCCTAGTTAGAAGCTGTGCTACAATCCCAAAGGCACACAGTTTGAATCCACCATCTGCTCTGCAAGAGAAGGATAGGCAATCTTCATCTATGTGGTTTACAAACCGTGGGTCAGCTATGGGTTGGTTCTGACTGGACAGTGCACAACATCAGTAACAACAACAATACTAATAGTTACAGGGAGCTCTGTTAGTGTAACCCGTAGGGACTTGCACTGCTAATCCAAAGGTCAGGCTTTACTGGAGCTTAGAATCCACCAGTGATTCCTTGGGAGAAAAATGGGCAATGTCCTTCTATATAATTTTGGAGACCCAATGGAAGGTCAGCCATGGGTGGATTCCAACTTGACAACAATGGGAGTGTGAGTCGGTATATATGTAAGATTTTTTCATCACCTGTCGATACTCTGGTCTCTAGTGGTTGATACGTTCTTATGATGTTGGAAGCTATGCAATGAGTATTTTAAATTTCAAATATAAGCAGAGTCATCACCTATGGTGGGTAGATTTCACAGAGCTTCCTGACTGATAGACTAGGCAGAAAGGACTGCTATCTACTTCTGAAAATTATCCAATGGCAACTTTACAGGTCATCACAAAGCATTGTCCAACACACTTGCCTTGGATATTTCATGAGAAGAGATCAATTGCTGGAGGAGAGGACATAATGTTTGGTGAATTTCAGGATCATCAGGGCCAAGAGAGACCTTCAGTGGGAGGGGCTGGCACAACAGCTGCAACAGTGGGTATGCCAGTCATCATGCAGTTGATGTAGGCTAAGAAGCATTTCATTCTGTTGTACATAGTATCACCATGTGTTAGCATTGACTCAAACACAGTTATTTCTTTTATAATTATATACAAAGTTCCTCCAAGTTCAGTTAAATGAATATCATGAAAGTAATAAAAACATTATATAACATGTTATAAATGAAAAATATTTTTACATGTAATTATCTTTTCACCCCGTAACGATATTGTAAAGTAGATAATTTATTCTGATTTTCTAGAAAAGGAAACTGAGGCTAAGAGATACCTAAGACACCCACTCCCCCAGTAAGTGACAAGGGCAAACCTAAACTACAATAGTTGATCTTCACATCCATGCTGCTTTGTGACAATCCAAGACATGGAAGATTGTGACTATTTTTATTCTTTTCCTAACACTGTGCTATATCCTGTAAACTCATTATAACAATGAACTCCCTGTAGGCCAAATATTTGATAGAAATCTGCTGGGAGCTAGAGCTCCCCAGATACTATCTCGGGTAGTTCATTATGATGAAAGCACAGGCTTTAATCACACTACCGGTTCTGTTTGCTCTGGAGGTCAACTGAACTGCAAAGATGTAGCGGTCCCCAAGAATGGATCTCTTCTGGGGCTAATAGGCAGCAGTCTTATCTTTCTCATGAGGCAATGACAGAGGCTAGCTGTAAATTAGACCATTTGTGCCTTTATAGTGGCCATGATAGTAAGTGGACGTGCTTACCATGATTATTATCTGTGACTTATGAATAGTAGCATATCCTAATGATTGATCATTAGACCCAAGAGAGATAGATGTCTGATGTTTAGAAAACTAACAATAGTGTGAACTATCACTGGGTTATTCCTGGCAGTTCTTATCTCCTAGACCCCTATAAACCTGGGCTCCCAGTTACCTGTCTTTACTAGGCAATTGTTCCCTACAAATGTTTCATAGAGGCAAGAAGCTCCTGCTGGTAGGATTAAATCAACTAGGTAGGAAGCTTTTTAACCAATAAAAAACTGTGGCAAGGCCAGGGTATTTTATGCCTCTACATTTGTTCAATTCATCTGTGTAGAAATAAAAACCAATTTCATTCTCAAAGCTTCTTGTTATTGCTGTTAGGTGCTCTTGAACTGATTCTGACTCATTTTGACCAATGTGACAGAAAACTGCTTATAGGGTTTCTTAGTAATTTTTATAGCAACAGATAGCCTGGTGTTTTCCCTACAGAACCACTAAGTGAGTTTGAAATGCCAACTTGTATGTAGAAGTTGAACACTTAATTGTTGTGTCACTTGGGCTCTTAAAAGCCCCTAAACAGACTCTTTCTCTATAAAGCTTCCATGATATAATTGTTATTATGTTCTTGTTGTTTTGTGTCATCAAGTTGCTTGGGACTCCTAGCAACCCTATGTACAACAGCTCTGAACCCTGCTCTATCTTGTGGCAATTTCTTTGTCGTCAACACACCTACCCCCATTATCCCAGTCAATGGATCAATCCATTTCATCCAGGGTCTTCCTCTCTTGCTCTGTCCTTCCACATTTCAAAGCATGATATCCTTCTCCAAGGACTGGTCTCTCCTGGCAACATGCCCTAAGTATGTAACATAGAGCTTCAAATCCTTGCCTACAAGGAGTAGCCTGGTTTCATCCTCTCCAGGACAGACCTGTTTGTTCTCTTAGCAGCCCATTGTGTGTTCAGTACTTTTCTCCAGTACCACAACTCAAAGGTATCAATTCTCCTTCTAGCATTTTTAGTCATTGGTCAGCTCTCTGATGCATAGTAAATAATTATAAAGACCATGACCTGGATCAGGAGTGTCTTAAACTGTAGACTGACATTGTTACTCTTCACTACTCTGGAGAAGTTCCTGATAGCAGAGTGCCCCAATGCAAGTCATCTTTTGATTTCCTGGCTGCTGGTACCAAGAGGGTTAATTGTGGAGCCAAGCAAGCTGAAGCTTTTATAACAATCTCAATGTCTTCTTTGTCTATCATGATGCTGTCAGCTGGCCTAGTGGCAAGATTCTTTGTTTCTTGATGTTGAGCTTCAACTCATATTGAACACTGCTGTCTTTGACCTTCTACAACTAATGTCTTGCCTCCCAGACCAACTTGCCACCAGGATTGACCTGTGCCAGGACCGAGGACTAACATCACTGGAGAGAAAAGAGATAGTGATTGGACAGAAGTGGGCAGAAGCATGAGCCATGATATCAGGGATTGCCTCACCACATAGAGTCCTCTCACCCATATGGAGTTCACTCTGCTGATAATCAGCCGTCATGATCTCATTAGATAGATTAAACATTTTGAGTTACTTTTGTTCTTTTAGGAGAATATCTGGTGTCCTAGTGAGTTAAGAGTTGCATTGAAAATACGAAGGTAGGCATTTTGATCCAAGGGAGAAAGATGGGTGAATTCTCCCCTTGTGATTTACAGCCTCTAAAAATCTTCTGAGAGGTCAGCTATGAGTTGGCTCTGACTTTATCGCGATGAATGAGTTTGAGTTTACTCTTTCTATTCACTTCCATTATTTCACTCTTCACATGGGGAGGTGAAACCTGTTTACCTCACCATCTTTCTTACTAAACCCTGAACTCTCCAGGGCCAGCAGGAGGTCTTACTCATGTGGAAGGTCTTACTCATATGAGTAGGCTATTTATATGGATGGAATGATGGGTGAATAAATAACAATTAGGCATTGGAATGTGAGTTCAGCTCCATATGGCCAACTTACTAACTGTTGTAACTTAGACACATAAGAGTTTGTCTGGGTCTACATTTCATTTTCACTAAAATAGGCAAAATAATGATTTTCTATTATGATCAAAGAGGTTGTCTATGTGAGAATACCATGAAATTGTAATATAAAACATAAAAGAGTCATATTTCAATAGCATATTATGGGCAAGCACTATATTTTAAGTCATTTGGTGGAGGAAACAAGTCTCAAAATGACGTTATGTGAATGCTACACAACCAAGAGATGTCATGGGATATGTCTCTGCTACCTCTTCATTTATTATAATGTGAGGATGAGGGAGAATGATTACCATTGATAAACTTGGAATGAAGAATTTAATGTAATTATTAATCTTGTGCTTGAAGCTACCCTACAATACTCACACCAGGGTTTTATTAGGACCCTGTCTTGCCCTCACAGGAAGCTCGCACCCAGAGCCAACTTCAGAACATTCAGCCTGTGTTCTCAGAAGGGCTCTGTGATTAGAAGGCATCCATTAGCTGCCACCGCCATCTTTATATTCTTTTTTTTTTTTAACCGAGTCAGATATTATTTTTATTGTTTTAAAAATAAGAATATACATAGAACCCACACAAAGATGTTACAAGAAAATGAGGGAAAGGAACACAAATACTCCCTTATGTACAAAGAAAGCGCATTATAAAAATATTTCACAAATGAAAATGTTAACACAAAATTCCAGTATGAGCTAAAAGAAACAACTTTTTTTTTTTAAAGAAACAACTTTTTTGAATTGTGTCTTCCTAAGGAAGCAGGAGTGGCATTCACTTCCTCGATTACATGCCGCCAGAAACTCTATGAACTTTGATAAATGTCAATAGTTGTTGAGAGTCTTCTTCAGGCCTTTAGTTCATAGGGTCGCTATGAGTCATGCTTGACTTGAAGGCAATCAACAGCAAAATATATGTAAGGGAGCTCTGTGGCCTAATTGGTAAGTAGTTGTGCTGCCAACTCAAAAGCAGGAGATTTGAATTCACTAACTGCTTCTCTGGAGAGAGATGGGCAATCTCCACCTGTGTCATTTACAACTTTTGAACCCACTGGAGGGTCAGTCATGACTTAGTTCAAACTCCATGGCAATGAGTTAATAAAGTATGTGTTTATTTGATTGATTCATAGTTATCATTGTCTTTAATGTAATGATATAATGTGGCAGTTATATAATGATCCCTCATAATCTAATAAATCAATTTCTTATAAAAAGATTAAGTGCAGGATGCAATGCTCTTAATTCCATCACAGCTCTCATCTATACAAGGAAGGTTTACCTGAGATGTAAAAAGAACAAGGACAACATGGGAATAGCAAAGTCTGACCTCTACTAACTCCACAAGGGTATACAGCTCCTTCATGAACATCCACAACACAGAACAAATTCCCATGAAGTCAGATATGTCCTCCACACTCCCACAGCTCTTCCTACTTATTCCAACATCAATCTTACTGCTCTTTTGGATCCAAAACCAATTGCAACAACTCAAAGAGCACACAAAACATAATCACAATTATGATATTTACTGTTATTGTTATGTGCCATCAAGTCACTTGTGACTCATAGTGACCCTATGTACAAGAGCCCTAAACCCTGCTCTATCCCTTATTATCTCTGACACACCTATGTCCATTACTCCAGTTGTGTTGTTGTTATGTGCCGTCGAGTCACCTCTTTACTCCAGTTACTGAATTAATTAATCCTATCAAGGGTCTTCCTCTCTTTCACTGTCCCTCCACCCTCTCAAACTTGATGTCCCTCTCCAAGGACATTTTGTAAAATGTCCAAAGTATGTCAGACAATGCTTCAGAATCCTTGCCTCCAAGGAGCAGCCCAGTTTCACCCTCTCTAGGGTGAACCTGTTTGTTCTCCTAGCAGTCCATGGTATGTATATTCAATACTCTTTTTCCAGCACCAAAGCTAAAAGGCATCAATTATCTTTCTATCATTTCTAGTCATTGTCCAGCTCTCTGATGCATAGCAAGCAGTTGCAAAGAGTATGGTTTGTATCAGGAGCACCTTAGTCTCCAGATTGACGTCATTCGTCTTCAATACTTTGGAGAGGTCCCTGACAGCTGACTTTCCTAATGCACTTTGTCTCTTGTTTTCCTGACTGCTGGTACCAAAAGTGTTAATTGTGGAGCCAAGCAAACTAAAGCTGTTAACAATCTAAATCTCTTAACCATCCATAATGATGCTGCCAATTGGCCCAGTGATGAGAATCTTTCTTAGTTCTTGTTGTTGTTGTTGTTGTTGTTGTTATTGTTGAGAATCTTTGTTTTCTTGATAATGACCTTCAATCCATATTGGAGGGTGCAGCAAGCACTTCAGATCCTCCTCAGTCTCAGCAAACAAGGTTGTGTCATCTGCATAATGCAGATGTTAAAAGGCTATAATTTGATTGGTAACAATATAATACCTCAGTCAGGACAGCTGATGTAATATACTCACAGCCCCCTCAGCCTTCAACCTTGTGGCTTTATGTTAATGTTACAAATCTCTTGTTTTGTTTTACAAAGCTCTTGTTTGTTGTTATGTGCCATTTCATTGCTTGTGTTTCATTGATTATGCAAAGGCGTTTGACTGTGTGGATCATAACAAACTGTGGCTGACTCTGAGAAGAATGGGAACCCCAGAACACTTGATCGTGCTTATGAGAAACCTAAACTTGGACCAAGAGGCAGTCATCAGAACAGAGCAAAGGAACACTGCATGGTTCAAAATTGGGAAGGGGGTATGCCAGGGATGTGTCCTATCTTCATACCTTTTCAACCTGTATGCAGAACAGATTATCCAAGAGACTGGGCTCTATAAGAAGTGTGGTGTCAGGATTGGTGGAAGATCTATCAATAATCTGCGTTATGTTGCTGAAACTGAGGAGGACCTGAAATGCTTGCTGCAGAGGGTCAAGAACTGCAGCCTTCAGTGTGGATTGAGGCTCAATGTCAAGAAGACAAAGATTCTCACCACTGGACCAATTGGCAGCGTCAGGCTGGATGGTGCGGAGATTGAGATTGTTAACAACTTTAGTCTGCCTGGCTCCACAGTCAACACTCTTGGCACCAATAGCCAGGAAATAAAAAAAATGTATTGCCATGGGAAAGTCTGCTGTTAGGGACCTCTCCAGGGTGCTGAAGAGCAGTGGTGTCACTCTGGAGACAGGTGCGTCTGATACTATGATCTTTGCAATCGCTTGTTATGCATCAGAGAGTTGGACAATGAGTAGGAAGGATAGAAGGTGAATTGATGCCTTTGAGCTGTGGTGCTGGAGAAGAGTATTGAATGTCCCATGGACTGCCAAGAAAACAAAGAGATTAATCCTGGAGAGGGTTAAAGCAGGCTGCTCCTTGGAGGCAAGAATTCTGAGGCTTCATCTAACATACTTTGAACATGTTGTACGGAGGGACTGACCAGTCCTTGGAGAGGGACATCATGCTTGGTAAGGTGAATGGACAGCACCCGAAGGGAAGGCCCTCTATGAGGTGGATTGATTCAGTGACTGGGGTAATTGGGATGGGTGTATTGGAGACAGTGCGATTGGCACAGGACAGAGCAGAGTTTAGGGCTGTTGTACACAAGGTCGCTATGAGTCACAAGTGACTCGATGGCACATAACAACAGCAATAATAATCCACTTTAGGGCACATTATTTCCCTGGTCTGTCCCTCTGCCTGTTTCTCTCTCTGCAGACCAACGAATTCCGCCCAGGAGACCCCTTAATAAAGCTTCTTTAAGCTTTGGTATATTCACACAATGGAATACTATGCTGCATTGAAACACAAGGAACTCATGCAATATTATTCAAAATGGTTGACTCTAGAGAACATTATGCTGAGTGAAATATCCCAGTCCCCAAAGGACAAATATTGCATGATGCCACTGTTGTAGAACAGGACTGACCTTGCGGTTGGGGAAAGACTGAGTAAGAGGGAGAAAACTGTTTAAAAGAGTATGTAATTAGGTATTTCTGTCATGACAGGAGTCTAGAGTGATGGCTACATGGTGGAGTGGACCTGGGGGAGGGTTTTTAAAACAATGAAAGAATTTTTCTTTTACTTTTCCAAGAGGGTAGTGTTCTGGGGTGGGGGGAGCCTTGCAAGGGGAGAAATGTGCAACAATGAATGAATGGAAATCCAAAGCCTCTGTAAATTTTTACTGAAATTAATAACAAATTTAAATTTAAAAAAATTAAGTTAGAGTAAGGATGGCATGGATTTACAACTGCTCATGCTAATAACATTATATCATGGCATGGAGGAGGAATAGTGGAACTGTATCCACATTTACAATATTCTTCTTACCAATACCATTTATAAAAAATAGGAACTGCATTGGAACATGTATCTCTGGATTGGAAATGATCATATTGTTAATATTTCTAGCCTTAAGCTTAAAAGATTATAATGTTTAAAATTATTTGTTATATATTTGCTTAATTTTTTCCCACTTTTAACAACTGGGATCTAGAAGGAAGAGAAAAGACCAGAGAATGGCCAAAATTATTGGGGCAGCTATTGCTGTCAGTTTAGGGCCTGTGTCAGGAAAAGGAAGTCTTACTCATAAACAGTGTCACCCAAAGGTAATAAAGGAGTTCAGAATTGCTTTCACTGTGGAAAGCTGGGCCACTTCAGTAGATGGTGTCACAGATGAGAGCCAGATAGGCAAGGTAGTAGAGAGGAAGCTCCCACTCACTTGCTTTAAGTGTGGATCTGAAGGACACTTGGCCAAGGGTGGCCCACATCAGGTCCTTGTGGCTGACAGGACTGACAGACCCCAGCTCCCTGCTGGAAACAAAGGAGGATGCTTCACCGATTTAGATCCTCCCAGAAGAGCTGTGGGTGAGCTTTAACATTACTGATACGTATATTCGTTTTCTCCTGGACACAAGAGCCTACTATTTGGTCCTAAAAGCCTTCTGAGGTCCCAACTCTTCTCACTATTTCTTAGTTGTTGGAATTGATGGAAAACCTCATAAGCAGTTCCTTACTTCACCTCTGCCTTGCATGCCTGAATTGTAAAACAACCCAGTGGTAGATGGAATTTGCTCCAGGACTTAAGAACAATAAATGACATAGTTGAGCCTCTACATCTTGTGGTTCCTATCCTTATACTATAATAGACAAAGTGATAGTCAATAGACCTTTTAAAGAACTGCCTTTCCTCTGTAACTTGATTTGTGCCACTATTAGAGCCTCTACTTGGAATATTATTACTTTTAATTTTTGACTCATGTACTTTTAATTTGTTAGTGAAATTTGTGTCTTCTAGGCTGCAACACTTCCATGATACATCTTTAAGGATATGAACATGTATGGCTAAGCACAATTGATAACAGTGCATCTAAATTCCAAAATCAGTCTCCATAATAGTCTATGTGTTTTCTATTTCCAAAGGGGCCCTTTAGAGTAGTGAGAGAAGATCTTCATCCTGAAACCCACAGCGTCCATTTTCAGCAGGAAGTAGCTAAGAGAATACACCATCCCCTTTTCCTTATAAATCAGGGTAAAGTCTCTCTCAGGGAGGAGTGATAGGGAATGGCAAAGGACATACTGACAAAGGAGATTAATCAGATCTGGCTTTGACAAGAACTGTGGCAATTGGACAATTAAAACAGACTTTTAAGGGGGGGGGAGAGGAACGAACTGGGGAGGAGGGTAGAGAAAATAGTGCAACAATGAATGAATGGAAACCCAAAATCTCTGTAAAAGTTCATTAAAATTAATAAAATTTAATTAAAGAAAAGCTATCTTTCAAAGGAAAAAAGAAAAGCTGCTTTAGCTTCCTTTAAATAAAGCGAAACAAAACAAACCCCTCTTAAACCAAAGGTATGGCTTGTAGCATTTTTTATATGACAAGAGATTAAAAGAGAGCAAAGTGAGCAAGGCTGAGTAAGGGAAGACAGCAGTCCAAGAAAAAGGAGCCAGGAGTAGAGTGTGTCCTTGGTGCCCAGAATTTGTCATGATGAAAGAAAAAGATTGACCCTGACATACATGGAGATCCCCAATGAATGCTGAGCCCACAGGTGTTGAAATGAAACAAAGATTTTTCAAGAGAGCTGGAAGAGAGGCAAAGGCTTTACCTTGAGCTGTCACTATGAATTTGTACTTCTAAACTGTGAGCGAATAAATTTCAGTTTTTTATGGCCATCTACTTGTGACATATCCATTATAGCAGCACTTCGTACCTACGGCGGGTCCATGTTTTCAGTGTGAAATAATTTCTACTTCATGCTTTCCAAGGTAGAAAGTCAACGGAAAAGAGGAAAATATTTAGTGAGATAATGACACAGTGCCTTCATCAATGGACCCACTCAGCTGCACAGATAGCAACCTGTAGCATCCTTCTCACAATCTCTGGAGGCAACTGACAGCTCCATGTGCTTTTGAGAAAATGCTCCCCCTTAATACCCATTCATTTGACTCTGTCTTTAAGGTCTACCTGAAGAATAAGAGAATAAGATTAATGGAATCCAAACTCATCTCAGGTGACCACCTCTAGGACAACAGGGAGGTTGCATCAAGTCCATCTTCACTGACTATATGTGTCCCTGTTTTAACATGAGTCACAATCTATGAAAGATACTCACTTCAATGTCTATTTTTCCAGAAGACAGTGAATGGATTACTTGAGATTAAGACTCTGCTTCCAGGAAGTGAGAGTCCAGGGACAATTTATTGAATAAGGAAAAAAGTTGTAAGTACAGAAATTTTGTCAAACTGTGGTAATCTTGCTGCATTATAAACTTTGGAGTCACTCCTCAATTAAAAACAACAGCAATAGCCATAAAAACCACTGTAACAACAAAAGCCTCAGGAAAGATGAAGTATAAAATCACAGCAAAAATTCTTCATACCTAATGTTGAGCTGTTGTTGTTGTTAAGTGCCATCGAGTTGCAGGCGACTCATAGCGACCCTATGAAGAAGAGTCCTTGACGCTTGGGTGCCTTTCATCCTCTCTCTAGGTTCATAGGGTTTCCAGAGGCAAGCTATTATGGAAGTGAATGCCACTCCTTCCAATGTTGAATTAGGTGCAGTTAAATGCTTTGAAAGAACTAAAGACACCTTGGAGAAGGGTATCAAATTTGTCCTTGCATCATTGCCTGGCATTTGGAAAGGGCTCAAACTCAAGGCTGGTGTTGAATCATGGTATGAAGAAACTTCTAAGACATGTAATGAACAGATTGATATTAATTGAACATTTACTATGATAGATAGAACTGCTGTATACGAAATCAAGCACACATTCTGGTTTGTAAAGAATCATAATTTTCAAGGACATTACCATTTATTGAAGACCTGCTGAGTCAGGAGGCCTGTGGTGATTGAATGGTAGTATTCTTACTTTCTGTGTGGTAGAAATGGGTTCAGTTTTATTAGCTAATGCATACCATGCGCAGACACTACTCATCCATCAGTAGTGGCGTACGTGTTGCTTCAATGCTAAATGGGTCTCAGCTGAGCTTCTAGACTAAGAGTAAGAAAAAAGGAAGGGTTATATATTCTGGGAATCAGCTGGATTGTAACTGTCCCAGCTTCAAACAATTATGGAATGTCATGAGACTAAGCATCAAACAGTAAGTCTCAGACACTCTGTGGGATGTAGGATGTATTCCTAAATCTATTTGCTTTTTAAATGATAGTAACAACTTAGGTAAGGTGGATGGCTCTGGAAGGTGAACCTTAATAGTATGATTTTTTAATTTTGCCTTATTCTTATAACACCACTTCTCATTGCACTAATAATTAGGTTTGCACTAATTATTAGTGACTGAAGGTTGAGTCTGACAAAGAGGAAATGCAATAGATCTTTCCAAGACTATCATCCTTGATGTTCACAGAGTTCCCATTTAATAGATGAAGAAATTGGGCCTCAAAGAGACTATGATATTTACCCAGCATTTTAAGAACTACACAATCCTGGAGTGGTCAAAGTTAGTTCTTGTTTTGTCCTCTGTCTTTGGTGGTAGTGATGTTGCCCCGCTCTACTATGTGGGGAAAGCCACCAATGTTCACTGTCTTACTTGTATGAGGACAGCCTGGTCTAGACATCCCTCTATCACTTTCCTGTGGTGAAAAAAATCACACTATCAGTCCAGGTGTTCTGGATTTGGGCTCAATATCTGCATGGCATCAAGGGAGTTGTTTATTACTCTGAGTCTGAGTGTCACTTTAATATAAAACAGAGGGGTGATATCTGGATCTGAATCTTGTTTTTGTTCTTCTCGCTATGATTCCTTAGACTTTAGTGTCCTTGTTTATGAAACATCAGAGGGTTAGTATTGAGAGTTAGCACTGAGAAAAATCAGAAGGGTGTTTTCTAAACAAAGCAAGGGTTTACAATCAGGAAAAGTGTATGCCAAAGTTGTATCCTCTCTCCATACTTATTCAGTCTGTATGCTGAGCAAATAATTCTAGAAGCTGAACTCTATAAAGAAGAATATGGCACCAGGCTCAGAGAAAGACTTATCAACAACTTTCATTAAGCAGTTGACCCAACCTTGTTTGCTTAAAGTGAAGAGGACTTGAGGCACTTACCATAGAAGATCAAAGACTACAGCCTTTAATATCTATTACATCTCAATGTTAAGAAAACAAAAATTCTCACCACTGGACTTAGGCAACATCGTGACAGTTGAAGCAAATATTGAAATTGTCAACAATTTCATCTTACTTGGATCCACAGTCAACACCTTTGGTACCAAACCACCACATCAGGAGATCAGGAATATTGCACTGGGAAAATGCTCCTCGGAGACAAGGATGGTGAAGCTTCATCTCACATACTTTGGGCATGTTTCTAGGAGAGGTTCTTCCTTGGAACATCACGTTTGGGAGGGTGAAGGGCCGGCAAGAGAGAAGAAGATCCTCAACCAGATGGATTGATATAGTGCTTGCTGCAAAGGGTTTGAGTGTGTTAGAGATGATGAGGACAGCACAGGATAGGACAGGGTTCAAATCTGTTGTTCATAGAGTCGCAATGAGTCATACTTGACTTGATGGCTCCTATCAACAACAGAGAAAAGTGCCCTATCTAATCCTGGCCCACACTGGGTCCCATTAACTATGCATTTCTCCTTTGTCTCAGGCAATGAGAATCCAAAGGAACTTTGAGAAAACTTTTGGACTAAGGGTCTCACATTTTTACCTTCCTTTCATTCTGTCCCTTCACTCTGGGTATCCTTGTTTCTTATCTTCATTTTAGGTTTAATTGTCGATGAGGTGAGGGAGGGAGCAAAGCCATAAAGAGAAGTCTGAAAGGCAGTTGGGGACCCTGGAGGAAGGGGGGTGGGAAGGTCTCCTTCTATTTGTACAGGTGCATTGTAATGCCGCCTGTGGTGTGAACATTTTCCACTTCATTACTCCTGGCCCTGGCCCAGGCCCCATCTGCTCCCCTGGCCCCTGCCTTGGTTTAATTTCAGCGGTTCCTGGCCTTTGTAAGGCAGCAATAACAGAAAGGAAAACAAATGAGGTCGCCATAAACATTTCTGCACGTTGACCCAGCCAAGGCAGATGGGTGTACCAGTGAAGCAGAAGAGGGGGGTTTATTTTGGCTAGGGCTGGTGGTACCCTCTTATGGACTGACTGTGTCCCTCTACCCCCAAGATGTGCTGTAGTTCCAACCTCTTTGCCCATGGTTCTAATCCTATTTGGATATAGGTTGCCTTAGAGAAATACGATAGTGTCTTCCCATGTGTTTTACAACCTTGGAAACACAATGGAAGGTCTCGATGTGTCCAAACATGCACCCCAGAGCAATGTTTTTGTTATGTTAATGAGACAGGCTTAGTGTAGGGTGTCTTGTATAACAGTATTTTTGGAGCTATAAATGGAGATCAAATGCTCAACCCAGATAAACTGAGATGGAAGAAGAGCTATACCACGAGGACTGTTGAGGAGCAGGAGTTCAGAAGAGACCAAGACCTTACTCCAGAGACCTCAGGAGACCTTCCCTAGAGCTGGTGCTCTGAAGTTGGACTTCAAACCACCTAGACTGGGGGGAAATACATTTCTCTTTGTTCAAGTTGTATTTCTGTATATCTCCATCAATGCATCTCCCTGCTGAAGCCAGTGCCTAGGTCACAGCATCTGTATGCTGAGTTCAGTTTTTCTTTTTTTTTTTTTTAATTTAGGTTGTTTATTTTTCATTTCAATGAACATCTACAGAGATTTTGGAATTCCATTCATTCATTGTTGC